>NC_090443.1:327963698-328585566 GCF_031143425.1 Pleurodeles waltl
ATGTTCCAAAACTTTGCGAGTGGCGACAGGAAGTTTTCGATATCCTAATACCACTCAGAAAAACTAAGCAGGACAAAAGAAAACCAAAACCTTGGAGGACCGAAGAACTTAAAAAGATAAAGCAACAAATCAGAAGGCTGCAACTGACCTGGCACAAAACAAACAACATTCAAGACAAACTTCAGCTACACAAACTTAACAAAATATACAAATCGTCTATCAAAAAAACTAAAAACAAGGTACTACTCAGAATTCTAAATGCTAAATCTGCAACTAAAGAATTTTATAAAATTCTCAATGAATTTCAAAAACCTAAATACATGGAATGAAGTCATCCCACTACTCAAGATTTAACAAACAAACTGGTAACTCATTACACAACCAAGGCAGACACATTGGACTCCTATTTAAAACAGAAGAAAACCATCAGCACCAACCCGTTTCTTCAAATCCCCTTCCAAGAGTAACCCAGCCCAGCCTCTGCATTCTGTCAAACAAAATATCACAAGGTGAATTTATGGATTTGGACAAAACAAGCAGGCCTTCCGGCTGCCCTTTTGATCCTTGTCCAGCACACATCTTCAGGCACATTCTTTTATCTACTTCTGCTGCCGCACCTCGAAGAAGAATCATCAATAACTCTTTAAATACAGGAACTTTTCCTCAAGACCTGAAAAAGGCATATATACGTCTGTAATTAAGGAAAACAAAGCTAGACCCGCATGACCCCCCCCCCCCACCCCCTTCTTGTCAAAACCCTTCCTCACAAAAGTAGGGGTCCTCCAAGGATCAATCAAAGCAACTATGCTTTTCAACATCTACATGATGTCATTACCAGAACTGATCAATGACTTTCAACTCAAAGACTACCACTATGCAGATGTCACACAAAAACTAATCAAATTGGAATCTCCCAAAGGCATTGAAAACTCACAAATCTTCAGTTGCCTCAGAGCCGCTGATCAGTGGATTACTTGGAGCCACCTCAAACTGAATGCTTCCAAAATAGAAATACTCACATGTGGCAACTGGAAAAATTATGACACACTGTGTGCCTGGCCTGGCGATCTGGGACCACCTCCTCAAGTATCCAAGGAAGTTAAAAACCTTGGAATTACCATGGACTCCAAGTTAACAATGAGTGGACAAATTAGCACGATCAAGCTACATTACATTTAAGACTTTGCAACACATCTTCCCCCACCTCAGATTTCCACACAAGGTGCAGGTACTCTCTTTTTTACTATCTAAACTGGATATGCCTGGGCTATTTAGGGTCTCCCTCTTGGGTGGGTCCTCAGATTCGACGTGCAAGACTCGAGCAGGACTCCTCTGCAATGTTTACTTCGATTTCCGGCCTCTGGAACCACAACTGTACTCCACAGGAACCTATAATCTGCAGCTACAGCAACGACTTTGCTCTGCAACATTGTGTCTCCCGCTTCTTCCAGCAACTGCAACATTTCCCCGGCTGTGCATCCTCTGAGAGCAGCGAGTCTTCAGCCTGCACGAGAAGGAAGAAGGAATCTCCCTTGGCGTGAAGGAGTCCACTCCCCTGCATCTGCAGGCACCAACTACAACAACGTCTGGCTGAGTGGATCTGCTCTCCTCCGGACCTGCATGGATTCTGCATCACAGGTGATGATCTGGACTGGTTCCCCTTCGTCCTCTCTGCCAGATGTCCAACTTGGGAGAAGGTAAGCCCTTGCCTCTCCTTACAGGACAGTGCCCCTGTGCACCGCAACTCTTGCAGCTACCAAGGCTTGTTTGCTGCTGCTCCAAGGGATCTTCAGACTCCATGTAGCCCTTGCCCCAGCACTTCTTCCTGCAAAGCATAGTCTCCTTCCTGCTGCTCCAGCGACGTGGGACTCCTCTTCAGTTGTGCTGAGTGGGCCTCACTGAGAATGTTGAACCTACAGCCAGTGTGTTGCCTATGGGGCCGCCTCCTCTTGCACCTTTCCCGACTGCTGAGGGTCACCCAGGACTCCCCTTGTTGGGTCGAGTCCCCTGGACCTTGCTGGTCCTCTTCAGCCTTGCAAAACCTTCTCAGACCCTTGTATTTGCAAAGACTTGTTGGTGGTTTTCCAGCACCACTGACAGACTGCATCAAGACTGCCGATGTGGAACATCACTTGCATCACTTCTGGAACTCCTCTTCTGCACTGCTGACTTTCTTAATCCACCATCGACCTGGTCCTGCATACACAGAAGGGTGGGTAGTGGCTTCTGCCACAGTCAGACACTCCAACTCGAACTGGACTTGGTCCCCTTCCTTTGCAGGTCCTCTTCTGACAGGATCCACCGTGGGTTTCTTCCAGTCATGTCTGTGTCTTGCACAGTCTTTTTCCAAAGTACTTCTGTTCGGTTTGGGGAAAACCAGGTACTTACCTTTTCTCTCCTGGTTGCTGGGGGCACCCTGGTACTTGGGGTTCCTAGTTCCTCCAGCGCCCCTCTACTGATTCCACTTCCTTGGGTGAGGGGATGCCTTTCACATTCCACTTTTTTAGTATATGGTTTGGCCCGCCCCAGGGCCCTCACTATTTGCTATTGTTTTTACCAATGCCTATTGCTTTCTATGCTTTTTCCTGATTATTAATGTATATAGAATAGCGAGTCTACTTACCTCCAGTTGGGGTATTGCCGATTCAGTATTTTAGTGTTTGTATTATCATAATAAAGTACCTTTATTTTTGTAACACTGCTGGTTCTTTCATGAGTTTAAGTGCTGTGTGACTATTGCAGCATTGCATAAGCTTTACACGTCTCCAAGATAAGTCCTGGCTGCTCATCCAGAGCTACCTGTAGAGAGCTCAGACTTCCTAGACACTGCCTACAGTTCACTATTAGGGGATGCCTGGTATAAGGTGATAACACCAGAGGTGCTCACCACACACCAGGCCCGCTTTCTACATGCCCTCCAAGTGATTAATGAAAAGAAATGTAAAAACAAGGAGTTGGAGTGGTTTATGCAGCCTTCTCGACTGCGTTTGATAAAGTGGATCGGGTCTTTCTGTGGAGAGAGCTTGCTAACCTGGGTATGCCGAGCACCCTATCAGATTTAGTTATTGCGCTACATACGTCCACCAGGTGCAGAGTATTATTAGGTGGTGATAGAGGCCTGTCTGTAGCAATATCTATTTTGAATGGATTAAAACAAGGGTGGCTTTTAGCTCCGTTACTTTTTTTTTGTTTATATATTCAGATCTTCCTACTCCTTTATCTCAGAGGGAGGGCTTTAAATCTGTAATTTGCCTATTAAATGCAGATGTTATAATAATCCTGGACCTTACCCTGAAAGGATTAAATAATCATCTTCAGACACTGACAGTGCACAGATGCCCATTTGCTAAAGATTAACATCTCAAAAAGCAAAATTATGTGCTTCCATGGGAAAAGGAAACCAAAATATTGTAACTTTCAAAGGTCCCTGCAGGCACAAAAGCTAGAAATCGTGAGTTCATATACCTTCCTGCGGAAGATAATGTGTGGGAATCTTAGCAATAAGGCCCATATGGAAAATAATGTGTGTAAAGCAAGTTCCCAAGAAAGAGGTTTAGGGGCTTAATACAGGGAGACAGAGGAGGCACTTTTTGCATCTTTTAGTGGTCTATTGGACAAAATTTCCAGCGCCTCGCCTTTATGGTCTGGAACTGATTGACATTTCGAAATGGGGCTTTTTGAACTCAATGGAAGGCAGAATCCTTAGAAAGCTCACCTCTATTAACACTGCTACCTCAGTGGCAGTCCTAAGGTTGGAGACAGGCCTAAGAAGTGCATTTGCCCAGGGTCTGGCAGGGGTGGTACGCGGGGTTGCATGCCTTGAAAGGAGCGAGGAAGACACATTAGGGTCCCTGTCAGAAAAATAAATCTGGGCTGATAATAACCGAATGTTTACTAACTACAGAAACTTCTCTTACGCCTTAGAGATACTAGAGTTAGATCGTAATTGGGTATTTGCTCTAACACCGCTGCAACTAAAAGCCAGTCTAAAACAGGCTATGTGGTCCCTAAGTTTTCAAGTGGATAAGGAAGTGTGTCTGAAAAAGAGAGGCTTTCAGAACATAGTAGACTCCATTTTAGTTAACAAAAAGTGCAACCCTACATGTATTATTTATTTTTCCTGCACTTTCACTATTTCAACGCAAATGTTTGAGACCCATCTGCCTCCAGTTGCCATTCTCTTGGCCTTGGAGTTACTACAGTCATTTTATGCACTTCCTAACAAAATGTTTTGTTTAAGGATTTTCAACTTGAAGTGTTTTCGAAAATTTTTATTAAGTGCAATGAATTTGAGTTTACTGACTTTTAAACTTTTATATGTGTAATGTTTGAAGGGAGGCTATTTACCCATTGCTTTTCTTATGTTGATCTCTTTGAGAATTCCTCAACATAAATAAAAATAAACCTGAATCTGAACTTGGAAAACTACAATTACAGGTAAGTAACTTACGTTCTTATTCTTGCCCATGCCCATCTGAAGCGCTGGTTATTAGTGCCCGGCAGCTTTATGCTTCCTGCCAGCAGCTGTGCACTAGAAATTGCATCTGGCATCTATAGTTGTCCACACCCATAATATCACTTTCAGCAACTTGCCATGCACAGCCTGCAAAGGTGGGGAGCGGGGGGGGGGGAGAAAGAGTGGTGAAGTTCATGCAATGACATACCTTGAGTTATAGAACCTGCTTCTCAGCTTAGGGCAGCCCTCAACTGTGGGAGAGAACAGAACATCTACCCCTTCTTTTCCCTCGCCTTGTGAGTTGTAGAAGGTGAATTTTCAGTACTATTTTGAAGTCTAACAGAGACAGGGTAACATGGATGTCTATAGGAAAGTGCCCTCTTTCTTGGCATGGTTACCCCCATTTTCTGCCTGTTGTCAGTGTGCTTGACTGTGTTCACTGGGATCCTGCTAACCAGGACCCCAGTGATTATGCTCTCTCCTCTAAATTTGGTTGCTACTAACCTTTTCTTCCCGCAATTGGCATACTGGTCCCCCAGGTAAGTCCCTAGTATATGGGACCGCGGTACCCAGGGCACTGGGGTTTCAGGGGATCCCTATGGGCTTCAGCAGTCATTCTGCCACCCATAGGGAGCCCATGCAAAGGGTTCTAAAGGCCTGTCATTGCAGCCTGCGTGAAACGGGTACATGCACCCATTTTCACCACAGGTCACTATAAATCACCCCAATGGTAGGCCCTCTCAGCCCAGAGGGCAGGGTGAAGGTACCTGTGTGTGGGGCACCCCTGCACTAGCAGAGGTGCCCCCACAAACTCCAGATCCATTTTCCTGGACTTTATGAGTGCAGGGTCACCATTTTACATGTGTAGCTATGTCCAGCTACATAACTCCGAACCTTGGCACGTTTGGTATCAAACATGTTGGAATCATACCCCAATACTGTTGCAAGTATTGGAAGTACATAGAGGACCCTCAGTATTGCTACACCCAGTCTTACAGGGTTTTCTGGGCAGCCCAGCTGCTGCCACCCCTCAGACAGGTTTCTGCCCTCCTGCTGCTTGATCCGATCAAGCCCAGGAAGGCAGAACAAAGGATTTCCTTTGGGAGAGGGAGGTAACAACATCTCCCTTTGGAAATAGGTGTGACTGGCTTGGGAGAGGTAGCCTCCCCAAGCCACTGGTTTGCTTTGAAGGGCACATTTGGTTCCCTCTGTGAATAAACCAGTCCACACCGGTTCAGGGAACCCCACACCCTGCTCTGGCGTGAAACAGGATAATGGAAAGGGGAGTAACCACTCCCCTGCCCATCACCACCCCAGGGGTGGTGCCCAGAGCTCCTCCAGAGGGTCCATGGGTTCTGCCATCTTGGTTCTAAGGTTGGCAGAGAACACTGGGAGAATGAGTGGCCAGGCCAGGCAGGTGACTTTAGAGCCCCCTCTTGATAGGTGCTTACCTGGTTAGGCGACCAATCCCCCTTTCAGGGCTACTTAGAGTCTCTCTATGGGGTGGGTCCTCAGATTCGGCTTGCAAGATTCCAGCAGGGCTCCTCTGCAACCTCTGCTTCGAATTCTGGCCTCCAGAACTGCGACTGAAACCTCCAGGACCCAACAAGCTGCTTCCAAGAAGAAAAGGACTCTTCTGCAACATTGTTTCCAGGGTTCCTGCCAGCTTTGTAACAATTTCCTCGCTGTGCATCCTCAGAAGACTGCAACTCTTCAGCCTGCACAAGAAGAAGGACTCTACCTTGGAGTGAAGGAGTCACTCCCCTGGAACTGCAGGCACTTATGATAAGTGACGACTGGCTGCGTGGATCCCCTCTTCTGCTGAGCTGCGTGGATCCTGCATCACAGGTGGTGGTCCAGAGTAGTCATCTTGGTCCTCTCTGCCATCTGTCCAACTTTGGTGGAGGTAAGCCTTTGCCTTCTCACGCAGGACTGCGACTCCTGTGTCCCGTCTTGTGGGTGCTGCCTCTGCGCCTGTGGACTCTCTGCAACACTGAGCGTCCCCTGTGCTTCCCCCTCCTGGGTTGAGTCCTCCTGTGCCTTGCTGGCCCTGGCAGCACCTCTTTTCCACTAACCACGAGTTTGCCTTTGCCAAGGCTTGTTGGTGGAATTCCTGCACAGACACCCGTCTGCAATTTTCCTTCCAGCGTGGGGCTTCATCTGCATCCATCAGGAATTCTTCTCCGTTTCCAGGGCTGCAGTGCTGACCTGTTCTTCATCACTGTCGACCAACTCCTGCATCCACAGCTGGGTGGGTAGCACCTCCTACTCCTCCTGGACTCCACTGTGACTCTTGGACTTGGTCCTCTCTCCCCACAGGTCTTCTTTCTTCAGGAATCCACTGCTGGTTTTCTTGCAGTCTTCTCTTGGTGACTTATTTTTCTGCTTTCCCTCCTTTTGGGTGATTTAGGGAAAATCCATTGTTTTACACCTGCATTCCCGGTCGCTGGGGAGTACTGTGTTACTTACCTTTGTGGTTTTCTAATATCCCACAGCTCCCCCCTACACATTTTACTTACCTAGGTGGGGGTACCTTGTTTGCATTCCATTTTTTTAGTATATGGTTTGTGCTCCCCCTAGGATCCCTATTGGTTATTGCTATTTGCACTGTTTTCTAACCCTTTCCTTGCCTATTTCTGATTGCTAATGCATATATCTACTCCAACTTCATCCTGTAACTTTCTGCTCCTTTACAGACCTCCACCTAACAACTTCACATTCTCAGATGCTTTTCTAGATACAGTCTCAAACCTTATTACACTATACTCCAACCTATGCATTCTTGGGGATATAAACATTTGGTTTGACAAAAACAATATGCCCCATCTGAAAGCTATCTCCACTGGCCTAGTCGCATTGAACCTAAGTCAGATTGTACACAATCCCACACACATCGCTGGACACATCCTAGATATAATTTTTGCTTAGCCTGAACTAGTTACCGTTCATAGCATCACGCCAATCACTTGGTCAGACCACCATTTGATAACTTTCCGACATAAAACTCCACAAATCAACACACCACACAACTACTTACATAGATGCACCTATCTACCATGGAGCAAACTCAATTTTGATGACTTAGAAACACAACTAACAGCCAACACAGATATAGATACAATTAATTATGTGCCAAAACTTTATGAGTGGCTACAGGAAGCTTTTCATATCCTAATATCACTCAGAAAAACTAAACACGGCAAAAAGAAAACCAACACCTTGGAGAAACACAGAACTAAAAAAGATAAAGCAACAAATCAGAAAGTTGCAGCGGACCTGGCTCAAAACAAACAACAGTCAAGACAAACTGCAGCTACACAAACTTAACAGAATATACAAATCATCAATCAAAAAAGCTAAAAAAAAAGGCACTACTCTGACAGAATTCAATACTAAATCTACAACCAAGGAATTTTACAAAATTCTCAATTAATTTCGAAAACCTACATGCATGGAAGGAAGTCATCCCACTACTCAAGATTTCACAAACAAACTAGCAACTCATTACACAACGAAGACAGACACATTTGACTCCTATTTGAAAGAGAGGAAAACCATCAGCACCAACTCCTTTCCTAAAATACCCTCTAAGAATAAACCAACCCAGCCTCTACAGTCCTTCCAACAAATATCCCAAGGTGAATTTATGGATTTTGTCAAAGCAAGCAGGCCTTCCGGTTGCCCTTCTGACCCTTGCCCACCACAAATCTTCAAGAACATTCTTCTATCTACTTCTGCTGCCACACCTGTAAGAACAATCAACAACTCTTTAACTACAGGAACTTTTCCTGTAGACCTGAAAAAGGCATTCATACGACCATTAACCCCTTTGGTGCGGGCGTCGGCGGGTCACGACCAGTGGCCGACACCAGGGAGGGGGTTAAAAATCCTCCGGTGCGATGCACCGGAGGATTTTTATTTATTTTTTTCCCCACGGTAGGAGACGCGGAAGAGCTTCCGCGTCTCCATCCCACCCCCCTCCCGCCCCCTTATGACGTCAGCGCGCCGCGAGGCGCGCTGACGTCACAGTTTTTCCCCACCGGAGAAGGAGAGAAGCAGGTAAGCGTTCTCTCCTTTTCCGGTGGGGAAAAAAGGCCAAAACGGCCTCCCCAGATGCCAGGGAGGCATCGATGGAAAGGGGAGGCTCTCCCCTTTCCATCGATGCCTCCCTGGCACCGTTTCCTGGCCGTGGATCGCAAACACCCCTAGGCACCAGGGATCTTCTTTGGGGGGGTCGGCCCCCTCGTAAACGGGCCGACCCCAGGGGGCAAAAACAAACGTGTAGTTTTGCCTGGGGGGCCGATCGCCCCCCCAGGTTAAAAAAAGAAAGAAAAAAAAAAAAGTTGGTGGTCAGCCCTTAGGGTGACCATCAATGGGGCCATTTTTTTTTTATACGTGTGCTTTTCCAAGGGCAAGCACACATGTATAAAAAAAAAAAAAAAAAAAAAGATTTGTGACTTCAGTGTCTTGTTTTCTTTCTCTCTCTCATATATATGTGTATATATGTATACACATATATATATATATATACATACATATACATATACATACATATACATATACATACATACACATATATATATATATATATATACACATATACATACATACATACATATACATACATATACATACATATATATATATATATATATATATAGATAGATATATATTTTTTTCAGGACAAGCATTGCAGCGTCCATGTGCAGTTTTTCCCCACGGAGAAGGAGAGAAGCAGGTAAGCGTTCTCTCTTTCTCCGGTGGGGGAAAAAAGGCCAAAACGGCCTCCCCAGATGCCAGGGAGGCATCGATGGAAAGGGGAGGCTCTCCCCTTTCCATCAATGCCTCCCTGGCACCGTTTCCTGGCCGTGGATCGCAGCACGGCTGCGATCCACGGCCAGGAAACGCCCCTAGGCACCAGGGATCTTCTTTGGGAGGGTCGGCCCCCTCGTAAACGGGCCGCCCCCCAGGGGCCATAATTAATAATTTACACAGTTTTGGGGGGCGATCGCGCCCCCCACAATTAAAAAAATAAAAATAAAAAAAATAAATGGCGGGGTCGGCCCTTGGAACACGGGCCGACCCCAGGGGGGGGAAAAAAACATGTAGTTTTGCCGGGGGGGGGGGGGGCAATCGCCCCCCCAGGGTAAAAAAGAAAAAAAAAAAAAAAAAACATTTTGTTGGTCAGCCCTTAGGGTGACCATCAATGGGGCCAATTTTTTTTTATACATGTGTGCTTTGGCAAGGGCAAGCACACATGTATAAAAAAAAAAAAGGTTTGTGACAGGAGTGTTGTGTTTTCTTTCTCTCTCTCTCTCTCATATATATGTGTATACACATATATATATATATATATATATATATATATATATATATTTTTTTTTTTTTCAGGACAAGCATTGCAGCATCCATGTGCTGCTTTTCTGACTTGTTGGTGTGTATCTGGGCTTCTAACAACGCCCACCTCACGCCCATCACTACCACTCGTTCGTGGGCTTGCCCTTCAAAAATCCTTTGATGACATTGGAAAATGATTTACCTTTGTCCCTCCTTGGGGAGGTTTTGTTACCGCCTTGGCCATCGCCCCTGGTACAAGGCTAAGTGCACTTTTGCAGTTATGTTTAACTGCGAGCGAACTTCTTTTCCTTTTGTGTAACTCTTCACATGATGCTCATGGTGGCCGTGGCGCTGTGAATCGGCTCTCTTATGTGAAAGAGTTTAACTTTCAATTATCAATTTATGTGGCAAGAAAAGTTGGGTTAGGAGTTTATAACGCTAATAGCTCTAACTCGAGCAGATGCGAGACCCATTACATTGTAAATGCTTGTTATTCTTGTGTGTGTTGTTTTATAATGGTGAACAATTTCACCGCACTCCACGAGGACCGTGATCAAGACTCCTTGGTGAGTTGAAACACGTTGGTGGTTATTGACTGCAATAAAATACACTTTTATTTGTACTTCGTGGAGTGCAGTGACATTTTTCGGCATTAGATAATTTCTAGATTGGTCTTCTCTGTCACTGGGCACCAGCAGTGGAGTGTGCCGCCCAGCAACCCTTCAACCACTTTGTTTCTAAACATATATAAGCAACACAAATTGGTTAAAAAGACTGTTGCGCAGTGCACTCCACTGCCGGTGCTCAGTGATGGAGGAGAGCAACCTCGAAAATATTTTGTGAACAAGAATCTCACCGCACTCCACGAGGTTCAAATTGACATGTTTTATCGCAAGTATAAACAATGAAAGAAAAGAGGGACTCATTTACTGTGATCAAGAATCCTTGAGAGTCGAAACGCGTACGTGGCTGTTGCTTGCAATAAAAGATGTCAATTTGAACCTCGTGTAGTGGGGTGAGAATCTTGTTCACACAATATGATATATATATATATATATATGCATGCATGTCTTTTCTGTAGTGGCAGTTGCCATAAAGTAGCTGAGTGGATTAGTAAAGGCAAGCGTTACCTGCGCTTTAAAACAAATGTAATGCCAGGGGGACTATGGAGATATGAGTGGCACTTTTGCTGGGTAGTACTGAGGGAATTAGAAGAGAAGGTAATGGGAGGCAGAGCACCAAAAATGACTGTTGCACAGGGTGTGTGGTAAGGTGAAGTAATACATTCTTTTTTTGTTTTTTTCAGTGTTTTCAGAAAATCTGCAGAATTGGAGAAGAAGCGAAGGTAAGGTGACGACATTTCCTGTTGTACACAACAAACATACGCACACGCAATTTTGTGACTATCTGCCTTCTACGTAGGCTAGTAATTTAGAGGGACAGTTTAGCCAGTTGCAGAGATGGCGTCTCGTTGGATGACTGCTGATCAAGCCCTAGCTCGGGTTATGGAGGACAGTTCTGATGTAGGCTCAGAGACTGCGACAGCAGACACTGAGACAGCATCTGAGGGAGAGGACAATGGGGCAGATTCTGGGAGTGGTTTTTCAGTCGGCGGAGTCCCATCTGACGACACCTCTTCCAGTGAGTCTGAAGGAGACAATGACGACATCCGTGCTGTCCCTTCGCAAGCACATTCGGGGCAGCGGGACCACATTGGGTTAGCCGAACCCAGAGAGCACGTGCTTGCTGCCGCAAGCACAGAGAGAGTGCTCTCTTGGCAGCCCCCCTGTTTGGTTCAGCCCCAAATTCCACCTTTTACTGGTGACGCTGGATGTAAAGTCGATACAGCTAACTTTTTGCCAGTCGACTACATCTATCTGTTTTTGGATGTTGACTTTCTTCAGAAAGTTGTGCAGCAAACAAATTTGCGTGCAGACCAATTTCTGAGGGAGCGCGGAGGCACTCTAGGGCCCCGTTCTAGGGCACGCCAGTGGACTCCCACTTCGCTGGCGGAGTTGAAGATATTTTTGGGCCTTACGCTCAAAATGGGGTTAGTACAGAAACCCACCTTGCAGTCCTACTGGACGACTCGCACGGTTTGGGTAACTCCCATCTTCGCACCATACATGAGCAGAGATCGTTTTTTGCTACTGCAGCGCATGCTGCATTTCAATGACAATTCTGCTGCATTGCCCCGGGACCATCCAGATCATGACAGGTTGTTCAAAATTCGGCCTGTCGTGGAACATTTGTCTGCCAGGTTTCCAGAGATATATACTCCTGGAAAGAATATAGCAGTCGATGAGTCCTTGATCCTGTACAAAGGACGGCTGCTTTTCAGACAGTACATTGCGAGCAAAAGAGCTCGCTATGGCATAAAGCTGTACATGCTGTGTGAGAGCTCTACTGGCTATGTGTACAGCCTGAGAGTGTATACAGGGAAGGATTCTACCCTAAACCCTGTAGGTTGCCCTCCTGTGTTAGGGGTCACAGGTAAGATTGTATGGGAACTTGTCCAGCCACTTCTTCACAAAGGTTATAACCTTTATGTGGACAATTTCTATACAGGAGTAGAGCTGTTCAGTGAGCTATACAAAGCTGGCACTGTGGCCTGCGGTACAGTTCGTTGTAACCGCAAAGGATTCCCGCGGGAGCTTGTTTGCAAGAAGCTCCAGAAATCACAGAGTACTGCATTGCGTTCTAACGAACTGCTCGCAGTCAAGTTCCTAGATAGACGTGATGTATACGTGCTCACTACAATTCATGATGAGAGCACTTCTCCCATCACGGTTTGGGGTCAGATGGCCGAAGTCCACAAGCCCATCTGTATACTTGATTACAATAAGTACATGGGTGGAGTGGACAAGAACAACCAGGTTCTTCAACCATACAATGCGTGTCGTAAAACTCACACTTGGTACAAGAAACTGTTTACCCACCTGATTCAGATGGCAACATATAATGCGTATGTTGTTTACCGTCAGACAACAACAGGAAGACTCATGACTTTCCTTGACTTCCAGTTGTCTGTAATTGAAAGCCTCACTGCTGTTACAGAAGAAGCAGCAGCCTCCACCTCATATGTTCTGGAGGATGTGGCAAGGCTGCAGGAGCGACACTTTGCTGATCGCATACCTAAAACACCCAAAAAGGATCGTCCATGTCGTCGCTGTAAAGTGTGCTCAAAGCATGGAAAGCGGCAGGAGAGTCGGTATTACTGTCCCCAGTGTCCATCACAACCAGGCCTCTGTATCCCTACTTGCTTTACGTTGTATCATACTAAAGCAAAGTTCTGGGAAATCGACTGAGGTTGAGCTGCTGTTGGGTAATCCTTTCAGTGGCAGTGCATGGATACCGAACGTCCATGTGCCACTGCTTCGTTAGGCAAGGAGCCACAGAATTTTACTTCATCATGGACTTCCTTTTGGCGTGGTCGGTGTTCTGTTCAATTAACATGCATTTTCTTCTCCCTACTGCATATACTAGTGGACAGAACATATGCCACATTGCCATGGAGTACCCTTTCTTCACCTGCATGTCTACCTTACTTTCAACAGTAGATATGCTCTCTCAGTTCGAGGAATCACTTTGTAGGGCATACTTGGAAGCCCCCAACTTGCTTCCACAAACTAGTATAGGTTCACTTGGCTATTATACAGGATTAGCCAGGACTCTGATGAGAACAGAGACATGGATGGGTAAGGAAAGCTTATGGTAGGAGTGCCTTCACAGGGTTATTGCACAGGTAGAAGGCAGATAGTAAAGGTAGTACAGATGTACATCATCTACACCTATGGATTCAAACCCATTGGTGCCATCCCAGCACTGAAGGAGAATGACTTGTATAGGTCAGTGTTTGACCTGCTTTTCATGTTCATCCTCCATCAGAACTTAGTAGATGTTCAGTTTGCTGTATAAGTGCATTATAGTCACATCACTGCACATAATGTTGGCTGGGACATATGCTACGTTCTCATGGACTCCCCTATGTACCAAACACTACCCTTTTCCATAGCCTATGACCTTCTCTTTAGGGAACATCATGAGAAATCCCCAGCATGTCTCCCTTAGTTTCAAAGGTAGATATGCTCACTCAGTTCAAGGAATCGCTTTGTACGGCATACTCGGACACCCCCAACTTGCATCCACAAACTGGAAGGAGTTGGATTTAGCACAGAGAGTGCGTTAAAGGCGCATGAAAAACATGTCTTCCTGAGCCTCCGGTGGCTGTCACAGGAGTCATTAGTAAAGGTTTGTTACGCATGCATTTGGTAATGTTAAGGAAGAAGGAGGCAGGTAGCCTATGACCTTCTCTTTAGGTAACAGCATGAGAAATCCCCAGCATGTCTCCCTTAGTTTCAAAGGTAGATATGCACACTCAGTTCGAGGAATCGCTTTGTACGGCATACTCGGACACCCCCAACTTGCATCCACAAACTGGAAGGAGTTGGATTTAGCGCAGAGAGTGCGTTAAAGGCGCATCAAAAACATGTCTTCCTGAGCCTCAGGTGGCTGTCACAGGAGTCATTAGTAAAGGTTTGTTACGCATGCATTTTTTTTAATGTTAAGGAAGAAGGAGGCAGTTACTTGACAGGTGGTAAAATGTAGTCAAACTTATTCCGTTCTGTGGCGTGTGAATGTGATGGGCCCATGTCTGGCAGCGGTAAGTTAATGCGAGTGGAGTGATTGATTGGATTGGGCCCGTGGCTGGCGATATGAAAGGGTTGTTTGTTGTGCGTGAATGGCGTGTGAATGGACCATAAAGAGGTTGGTGCCTGGACGCGGCTTTATGGCCCACCTTCAGAAGGCTTGGTTTCAATATTCAGATACTTTGATAAGTAATCATGCTTTGAAACCATAATTTCTGGTGGTGCTAAAACCAACCAGTGTGAGTGGTGGGTTAACTTTAACAAACTAGTACCAGGGGAGTCCAAGGGTGCAGGACTTGCATGGCTCTCACCAGTTTTCCTTCACCCAGAATCCCCTTGAAATTACATTATGTGCTTAAAAAACACATTTCCTTGCATTTCAATGAGCAGAAGTCCAGGGATCTGCAGGGATCCTCAAAATTCCTACCACCCAGTGTTTCCCCACTTGTCCTGATAAAAACACAACCCCGCTTGTGTGCCTGCACCTAGTGCATGCTTCAGGAATGAATCACTCCAGGGTTAACAGTAGACCTCAAGCAATGACTACCATTGACCCTTGTGTGATCCATTCCTGTCGCGGGCGCTAGGCCTACCCACACAAGTGAGGTATCATTTTTATCGGGAGACTTGGGGGAACGCTGGGTGGAAGGAAATTTGTGGCTCCTCTCAGATTCCAGAACTTTCTGTCACCGCAATGTGAGGAAAACCTGTTTTTTTAGCCACTTTTTGAGGTTTGCAAAGGATTCTGGGTAACAGAACCTGGTCCGAGCCCCGCAAGTCACCCCTCCTTGGATTCCCCTAGGTCTCTAGTTTTCAGAAATGCACAGGTTTGGTAGGTTTCCCTAGGTGCCGGCTGAGCTAGAGGCCAAAATCTACAGGTAGGCACTTTGCAAAAAACACCTCTGTTTTCTTCCAAAAATGTGTATGTGTCCACGTTGCGCTTTGGGGCGTTTCCTGTCGCGGGCGCTAGGCCTACCCACACAAGTGAGGTATCATTTTTATCGGGAGACTTGGGGGAACGCTGCGTGGAAGGAAATTTGTGGCTCCTCTCAGATTCCAGAACTTTCTGTCACCGAAATGTGAGGAAAACCTGTTTTTTTAGCCACTTTTTGAGGTTTGCAAAGGATTCTGGGTAACAGAACCTGGTCCGAGCCCCGCAAGTCACCCCTCCTTGGAATCCCCTACGTCTCTAGTTTTCAGAAATGCACAGGTTTGGTAGGTTTCCCTAGGTGCCGGCTGAGCTAGAGGCCAAAATCTACAGGTAGGCACTTTGCAAAAAACACCTCTGTTTTCTTCAAAAAATTTGGATGTGTCCACGTTGCACTTTGGGGCGTTTCCTGTCGCGAGCGCTAGGCCTACCCACACAAGTGAGGTATCATTTTTATCGGGAGACTTGGGGGAACATAGAATAGTAAAACAAGTGTTATTGCCCCTTATCTTTCTCTACATTTTTTCCTTCCAAATATAAGAGTGTGTGTAAAAAAGACGTCTATTTGAGAAATGCCCTGCAATTCACATGCTAGTATGGGCACCTCGGAATTCAGCGATGTGCAAATAACCACTGCTCCTCAAAACCTTATCTTGATCCCATTTTGGAAATGCAAAGGTTTTCTTGATACCTCTTTTTCACTCTTCATATTTCAGCAAATGAATTGCTGTATACCCAGTATAGAATGAAAACCAACTGCAGGGTGCAGCTCATTTATTGGCTCTGGGTACCTAGGGTTCTTGATGAACCTAAAAGCCCTTTATATCCCCGCAACCAGAAGAGTCCAGCAGACAAAACGGTATATTGCTTTCAGAAATCTGACATCGCAGGAAAAAGTTACAGAGTAAAACATAAAGAAAAATGGCTGTTGTTTTCAGCTCAATTTCAATATTTTTTTATTTCAGCTGTTATTTTCTGTAGGAAAACCTTGTAGGATCTACACAAATTACCCCTTGCTGAATTCAGAATTTTGTCTAGTTTTCAGAAATGTTTAGCATTCCGGGATCCAGCATTGGTTTCACACCCATTCCTGTCACTAACTGGAAGGAGGCTGAAAGCACCAAATATAGTAAAAATGGGGTATGTCCCAGTAAAATGCCAAATTTGTGTTGAAAAAAGTGGTTTTCTGATTCAAGTCTGCCCGTTCCTGAAAGGTGGGAAGCTAGTGATTTCAGCACCAGAAACCCTTTGTTGATGGCATTTTCAGGGAAAAAACCACAAGCCTTCTTCGGCAGCCCTTTTTTCCCATTTTTTGGGAAAAAACAAAAATTTCACTGTATTTTGGCTATTTTCTTGGTCTCCTCCAGGGGAAACCACAAACTCTGGGTACCATTAGAATCCCTAGGATGTTGGAAAAAAAGGACGCAAATTTGGCGTGGTTAGCTTATGTGGACAAAAAGTTATGAAGCCCTAAGCGCGAACTACCCCAAATAGCCAAAAAAGGGCTCAGCACTGGGGGGGGGAAAGGCCCAGCAGCTAAGGGGTTAATAAAGAAAACAAACCTAGACCCGAAAGATCCCAACAACTACAGAGCTATCACAAATGGACCTTTCCTGGGCAAATTGATAGAAAAAGCAGCATTTGCCCAGATGTCACAATTCATTGAAGACAATTCTATACTTACAGACTTCCAAACTGGATTCTGCCCAGGAAGAGGCACTGAATCGGCACTCATAGCAATCTGGGATGATCTTAAAAACACAGTCTAACGCAATGGAGTTGCTGCACTACTTCTCTTGGTCCTCTGGGCTGCCTTTGATACGGTTGACCATGACATCCTAATTCAAAGACTCCACGAAGCCGGCATACAAGGGACTGCTCTCGACTGGATTACTTCCTATCTTCAAAAAAGATCTAATATCATCTACTCGCCCCCCCTTTTTGTCGAAACCCAACCTCACAAAAGCAGGGGTCCCCCAAGGATCAATCATCTCACCTTTGCTTTTCAACATCTACATGATATCATTACCAGAACTGTTCAATGATTTCCATCTCACATGCTACAACTATGCAGATGACACACAAATACTACTTAAATTAGAATGCCCCAAAAACATTGAAAACTCAGAAATCTTCAGTTGCCTCAGAGCCGTTGATCAGTGGATGACCTGGAGCCATCTCAAACGAAATCTCTCCAAAACAGAAATACTCATATGTGGTGACTGGAAAAGTTATGACCCTGTGTGCGTCTGGCCTGACGATCTCAGACCTCCTCCTCAATTATCCAAGGAAGCTAAAAACCTTGGAATCACCGTGGATTCCAAGTTAACCATGAATGCCCAAGCGGACAAATTAGCACAAACAAGCTTCATCACCTTGAAGACTCTACGACGCATCGTCCCCCACCTCGGATTTCCACACAAGGCGCAAGCTACTATCTTGCTTGTACTATCCACACTGGATTATGCCAATGGCCTCTACCATGGATCATCTCTATCTATTATGAAAAAATTACAACGTATTGAGAACTCTGCAGCCAGGCTACTATTACCTGTATAGCCGCAAGCCCACATTTCCCTTGCCTTGAGAGCACTACACTGGTTACCCGTTGCCAGAAGATGCACTTTCAAGCTGCTTTGCATCACCCACAAAGCTATACATGGAACAGGACCGCTTTTTATCAAAAACAAAATAACCAAATACATCCAACAGAGAAACCTCCGCTCAAGATTGGCACCCCGCCTTAGAACACCACCATACAAGAAAAAGACTATAGGTCGTACATCCTTCTCCGTTCAAGCAGCCAAACTATGGAATTCATTACCCCCCAACTATAGGAGGCACATATATATATATGTCACTTATCCAGTGTAAATCTGTTTGTTGCATGTTTCGCTGCAGATTCACATGCTATGCACAGGTCCTGCCATCTAGTGTTGGGCTCGGAGTGTTACAAGTTGTTTTTCTTTGAAGAAGTCTTTTCGAGCCATAGGACCAAGTGACTCCTCCTTTTCGGCTCCATTGGGCATGGGCATCAACACCATCTTAGATTGTTTTCCCGCAGAGGGTAAGGTAGGAGTGATAGAGTGTAAAGAAAGAGATGTCCATGCAATGGAATAGAGATGTATATACATATGTACAAATTTAAATGCAACTTAAACGGCTCCAGGGGAGGATGCATGTGAATCTGCAGCGGAACATGCCACGAACAGATGTACACTGGGTAAGTGACATTTTCCGTTCGATGGCATGTGTAGCTGCGGATACACATTCTGTGCAGAGACTACAAAGCAGTTCTCCTCCCCTAAGCGGTGGTCAGACTGTAGGAGTTGAAGTTGTTTGAAATAGTGTTCTTAGTACAGCCTGTCCTACTGTGGCTTGTTGTGTTGCTAACACATCTACACAGTAATGCTTGGTAAATGTATGAGGTGTTGACCAAGTGGCTGCTTTACAGACTTCTGTCATTGGTATTTTTCCTAGAAATGCCATTGTTGCTCCTTTTTTCCTAGTAGAATGTGCTTTTGGTGTAATTAACAGCTGTCTTTTAGCCTTTAGGTAACAAGTTTGGATACATTTCACTATTAATCTGGCTATGCCTTGCTTTGACATAGGATTACCAGTATGGGGTTTTTGGAATGCGACCAACAACTGTTTAGTTTTCCTAAATGATTTTGTTCTGTCGATGTAATACATTAAAGCTCTTAATATCTAATGTATGTAGTGCTCTTTCTGCCACTGAGTCTGGCTGTGGGAAGAAGACTAAGTTCCACTGTTTGATTTAAATGAAACGGTGAGCTGACTTTAGGTAGAAATTTAGGGTTTGTGCGAAGTACAACCTTATGTTTGTGTACTTGTATAAAGGGTTCAATAGTGAATGCTTGTATTTCACTAACTCTTCGTAATGAAGTGATTGCCACTAGAAATGCTACTTTCCAAGTTAGGAATTGAATCTGACAGGAGGGCATGGGTTCAAAGGGTGGACCCATGAGCTGTGTGAGTACAATGTTAAGATTCCATGAAGGTACTGGTGGCGTTCTTGGAGGTATGATTCGTTTAATACCCTCCATGAAAGCTTTGATGACAGGCACTCTAAATAGAGATTTGGTTTGTTTATTTTGCAAATAAGCAGAAATTGCTATGAGATGTATCTTAATGGATGAAAAAGCTAAATTTGCTTTTTGTAGAGGGAGTAAATAACCTACAATATCTTGTATGGTTGCGTCTAAGGGTGTTATGCGTTTTGCTTGGCAGTATAATACAAATCTTTTCCATTTGTTTGCATAACACTGCCTGGTGGTAGGTCTTCTTGCCTGTTTAATCACTTCCATACATTCAGGTGGAAGATTTACATATCCAAACTCTAAGATTTCAGGAGCCAGATTGAGCATTGCTGGATTGGGGTGTCTGATCTGTTTGTTTGTTTTGTGTCAACAGGTCCGGTCTGTTTGGGAGTTTGATGTGTGGTACTACTGACAGGTCTAGCAATGTGGTGTACCATGGTTGACGTGCCCACGTTGGTGCTATAAGTATGAGTTTGAGTTTGTTTTGATGCAGTCTGTTGACCAGAAATGGAATGAGCGGGAGAGGGGGAAAGCGTAAGCAAATATCCCTGACCAGTTGATCCATAGAGCATTGCCCTTGGATTGAGGGTGTGGGTACCTGGATGCAAAGTTTTGGCATTTTGCGTTGTGGCTGGTGGCGAACAGATCTATGTCTGGTGCTCCCACTGACAAAAGTATTTATGAAGTACTTGGGGGTGAATTTCCCACTCGTGGGTTTGTTGGTGATCTCGACTGAGGTTGTCTGCTAATTGATTGTGAATTCCTGGAATGTATTGAGCTACCAGGTGTATGTTGCTGTGAATTGCCCAATGCCAATTATTTTGTGCTTGAAGACAAAGTTGTGATGAGTGGGTTCCTCCCTGTCTGTTTAGGTAGTACATTGATACCACATTGTCTGTTCTGACAAGAATGTGTTTGTGAAGAAGAAGAGGTTGAAAGGCTCTTAGTGCTAGGGATACTGCTAGCAGTTCTAAGCGATTTTTGTGAAGTTGTTTTTGTTTGTTTTCCTTTGTTCCTGAATATTGTGATTGTTGAGGTGTGCTCCCCATTAAATCATTGATGTATCTGTTGTATGAATGGCGTGAGGCACAGGGTCTTGAAATGGCTGCCCTTTGTTTAAATTTGTGGGATTCCACCACTGAAGCGAAATGTGCGTTTGGCGGTATATCAACACTAGATCTTGGAGATGACCATGTGCCTGCGACCATTGTTTTGCAAGGCACTGTTGTAAGGGCTGCATATGTAATCTTGCGTTTGGACAATGGCGATGCATGATGCCATCATACTCAACAGTTTCATGACAAATCGGACAGTGTACCGGTTGGTTTGGCTGGATTTTTGGCAATATGGTGCGGAATGATTGCACTCTTTGTGGACTTGGGCTTGCAAGTGCTTTTTGGGTGTTTAATGTGGCCCCTACGTATGCTGAATTTGTGCTGGTTGTAGGTGTGATTTGTGGTAATTTATTGAGAACCCTAGTGTGTGTAGGGTGTTTATTACATAACGTGTGTGATGTTGACACTGTTTTTGAGTGCTGGCTTTTATTAGCCAGTCGTCGAAATATGGGCAGACATGTATATGTTGTCTCCTTATGTATGCTGCGACTACGGGAAGGCATTTTGTAAATACTCTGGGAGCTGTTATCCCAAAAGGTAATACTTTGAACTGGTAATGTTTTCCCTATATTACAAATCTGATATATTTTCTGTGAGCTGGATGGATGGGTATGTGAAAATACGCATCTTTTAGATCCAGTTTTGCCATAAATTCTTCTTGTTGCAGCAGTGGGACTACATCTTGTAGCGTTACCATGTGAAAGTGTTCTGATCGGATGTAGAGGTTGAGAGTCCTGATATCTAATATTGGTCTTAATGTTTTGTCCTTTTTGGGAATGAGGAAGTACAGAGAGTAAACCCCTGTTCCTTTTTGATGATGGGGCACAAGTTCTATGGCTTGAGTTATAGTGCCTGTACTTCTGTTTGCAACATTGAAATGTGTTGAGATGAAGTTTGTGCGCTTTTGGGGGAATGTCTGGAGGAGTTTGTGTGAACTCTATGCAGTAACCATGTTGGATAATGGATAATACCCAATTGTCTGTTGTGATGGGTAACCAGTGGGCGTGGAACTTTTGCAGTCTTCCTCCCACAGGGGAAGTGTGGTTAGGGAAGGTGGTGGTAAAGTCACTGTTTGGTATTAGTGGGTTGTTTTGAGGATTGGTATTTTCCTCTAGATCTGGGGAATTGTCCTCTGTAGGATCCCTGAAACCCCCCTCTCTGGTATTGCGTCTGGTAAGAGGGTTTGGCTTGTGAGATAGATGGCTCTGATGGTTGTAGGTCTGAAGCCTCCCCTATATTGAGGCATTCGAAATGAGCCTCTGTATTGGGATGAATAAAGCGCACCCATAGCTTTGGCAGTGTCAGCGTCTTTTTTCATTTTGTCGATGGCTGTGTCAACTTGTGTGCCAAATAATTGTTGTTGATTAATAGGCATGTTGAGGACAACCTGCTGGATTTCAGGTTTAAATTCTGATGACCTAAGCCATGCATGTCGCCTAATGGTGACAGCCGTATTAATAGTTCTTGCGGCTGTGTCTGCGGAGTCTAGCGCCGACCTTATATGGGTATTTGTGATTGCTTGTCCCTCCTCTACTACCTGCTGGGCTCTCTTCTGTTGGTCCTTGGGGAGATACCGAATAATGTCCTTCATCTCATCCCAGTGAGCCCGGTCATATCTGGCTAGTAGGGCCTGCGAATTGGCTATACGCCACTGATTGGCTGCCTGTGATGCCACCCTTTTACCTGCAGCATCAAATTTCTTGCTTTCTTTATCTGGAGGGAGGCAGGGGGGTCTCCAGAGGACTGTGAAGTAGCCCTTTTTCTTGCTGCGCTCACCACTACAGAATCTGGGGGTAGCTATTGTGTAATAAAAATGGGGTCTGAGGGTGGTGGCTTATATTTCTTCTCTACCCTTGGAGTGTTAGCTTTTCCCTTAACTGGTTCCTGGAAGTTTTGCTGCGCATGTTTTAGCATGCCAGGAAGCATGGGTAGACTCTGGTATGTGGCGTGAGTTGAGGACAATGTGCTAAATAAGAAGTCATCCTCCAGAGGTTTGGTGTGCATGGCCATGTTGTGAAATGCTGCTGCCCTGGATAGAACCTGTGCATATGAGGTGCTATCCTCAGGGGGTGATGGCTTTGATGGATAGCACTCTGGACTACTGTCTGAGACTGGATCATTGTAAGGAAATGACTCCTTGGCATGGTTACCCCTAACGTTTTGCCTTTGTTGATGCTAAGTTATGATTTGAAAGTGTGCTGGGACCCTGCTAACCAGGCCCCAGCACCAGTGTTCTTTCCCTAAACTGTAACTTTGGCTCCACAACCGGCACAACCCTGGCACTCAGGTAAGTCCCTTGTAACTGGTACCCCTGGTACCAAGAGCCCTGATGCCAGGGAAGGTCTCTAAGGGCTGCAGCATGTCTTATGCCACCCTAAGGACCCCTCACTCAGCACATGCACACTGCCTCACAGCTTATGTGTGCGGGAGGGGATAAAATGACCAAGTCGACATGGCACTCCCCTCAGAGTGCCATACCAACCTCACAATGCCTGTGGCATAGGTAAGTCACCCCTCTAGCAGGCCTTACAGCCCTAAGGCAGGGTGCCCTATACAACAGGTGAGGGCATATGTGCATGAGCACTATGCCCCTACAGTGCCTAAGCAAAACTTTAGACATTGTAAGTGCAGGGTAGCCATAAGAGTATATGGTCTGGGAGTTTGTCAAACACGAACTCCACAGTTCCATAATGGCTACACTGAAAACTGGGAAGTTTGGTATCAAACTTCTCAGCACAATAAATGCACACTGATGCCAGTGTGCAATTTATTGTAAAATACCCCCAGAGGGCACCTTAGAGATGTCCCCTGAAAACATACCCGACTTCTAGTGTAGGCGGACCAGTTCCTGCTAGCCTGCCACACACCAGACATGTTGCTGGCCACATGGGGAGAGTGCCTTTGTCACTCTGTGGCCAGGAACAAAGACTGTACTGGGTGGATGTGCTTCTCACCACCCCCTGCAGGAACTGTAACACCTGGCGGTGAGCCTCAAAGGCTCACCCCTTTTGTTACAGCGCCCGATGGCATCCCAGCTTGTGGAGATGCCCGCCTCTCCGGCCACTGCCCCCACTTTTGGCGGCAAGGCTGGAGGAGATAATGAGAAAAACAAGGAGGAGTCACCCACGACAGCCCCTAAGGTGTCCTGAGCTGAGGTGACCCCTGCCTTGAGAAATCCTCCATTTTGAGTTTGGAGGATTCCCCCAATAGGATTAGGGATGTGCCCCCCTCCCCACAGAGAGGAGGCACAAAGAGGGTGTAGCCACCCTCAAGGACAGTAGCCATTGGCTACTGTCCTCTCAGACCTAAACACCCCTAAATTCAGTATTTAGGGGCTCCCCAGATCCCAGGAAATCAGATTCCTGCAACCTGAAGAAATCTGAGAAGGACTGCTGACCTACAAGCCTGCAGAGAAAGAAGACGACTACTGCTTTGGCCCCAGCCCTACCGGCCTGTCTCCAACTTCAAAAACCTGCTCCAGCGACGCATCCGACAGGGACCAGCAACCCCTGAAGCCTCAGAGGACTGCCCTGGACTAAAGGACCAAGAAACTCCAGTGAACAGTGGCCCGGTTCAAAAGCCAGCTACTTCTTTGCAACAAAGAAGCAACTTCCAAGGACTTCACGTTTTCCGCCGGTATCGTGAGACTTTACACTCTGCACCCGACGCCCCCGGCTCGGCCTGCAGAAAACCAAGACCTCAGGGAGGACTCCCCGGCGACTATGAGCCCGTGAGTAACCAGAGACGACCCCCCTGAGCCCTCACAGCGACGCCTGCAGAGAGAATCCAGAGGCTCCCCCTGACCGCGACTGCCTGTAACAAGGGACCCGACACCTGGAACCAACACTGCACCCACAGCCCCCAGGACCTGAAGGAACCTAACTTCAGTGCAAGAGTGACCCCCAGGCAACCCTCTGCCTAGCCCAGGTGGTGGCTGTCCCGAGAAGCACCCCCTGTGCCTGCCTGCAATGCTAGAGTGACCCCCGGGTCTCTCCATTGTTTTCAACCTAAAACCCTATGCCTGCTTTGCTCACTGCACCCGGCTGCACCTGTGCCGCTGAGGGTGTACTTGGTGTGCCTTCTCGGGTCCCCCCCCCCCTTCCCCGGTGCTCTACAAAACCCCCCTGGTGTGCCCCCCAAGGACGCAAGTACTTACCTGCTGGCAGACTGGAACTGGAGCACCACTGTTCCCCATAGGCGCCTGTGTGTTTTGGGCACCTCTTTGACCTCTGCACCTGACCGGCCCTGAGCTGCTGGTGTGTTACCTTTGGGGTTGCCTTGAACCCCCAACGGTGGGCTGCCTATGCCCCAAACTTGAGACTTGTAAGTGTTTTACTTACCTTCAAAACTAACCTTTACTTACCTCCCCCAGGAACTGTTGATTTTTGCACTGTGTCCACTTTGAAAATAGCTTATTGCCATTTTTACAAAGACTGTACATGATATTGTTTTCATTCAAAGTTCCTAAAGTATCTAAGTGAAGTACCTTACATTTAAAGTATTAATTGTAAATCTTGAACCTGTGGTTCTTAAAATAAACTAAGAAAATATATTTTTCAATATAAAAACCTATTGGCCTGGAGTAAGTCTTTGAGTGTGTGTTCCTCATTTATTGCCTGTGTGTGTACAACAAATGCTTAATACTACCCTCTGATAAGCCTACTGCTCGACCACACTACCACAAAATAGAGCATTAGAATTGTCTGCTTTTGCCACTATCCTACCTCTAAGGGGAACCCTTGGACTCTGTGCACACTATTTCTTACTTTGAAATAGTATATACAGAGCCAACTTCCTAAAGCAATCGAAAACAATACCTACGAATTTAGATGGTTTGTAAGAATGTTCCGACTAACAACCAGAGTGAAGAGGAACACGTCCGAACCCGATGGTGGAAAGAAAACAGTCTAGGATGGAGTCGATGCCCATACGCAATAGAGCCGAAAAAAAGGAGGAGTCACTCGGACCCATTATCATATGTCATGTCTATCAATCTATCCTCCATTCCCACTCTGACTCATCCCAAATCCATTCCATTACTTTCATCTCCTAAATATCTCTGCATAAGCTCTTCCCTCCGCTTCCTCATCTAACTCACCAAACCTCACTCTACACCATGACCTCTCAAACAACCCTACTAAATTCGCCCTCATTTCTCTCACCCTGCTACTATGATCTCCCAAACCCTTCCACAGACTCTTCCCTCCTCCATCCCCCTTTTACTCATCCCAAGCCTTTGGGATGAGTAAATGAGGGATATACTCCCAATTAACACTTTTGGATTTCTTTCCTCCTCCACCCTTCCATTACTCCAGTCAATCTAACTAACAAACTCCCATATCCGCAGCTCAAATTAACTCATAATAATACTAAAACTGTATTCATATTTCCCGATACGAATCCATCACTAATTCTTGTTGGGTTCCGGAGTAGTGTGCTACTCACCGAAAAGCGCTTCGACGCCTCGTCAGGGGTAGTAAGCGCTATATAAATACTATTACAATATTTAGTGTATTACTTACCTCGTAAGGGTGGGTCGCCTGTTTAGTATTTTGTGGTGCTTTGAGCCAAAAAGAAAGCACCTTTATTTTTGTACAACTGAGTGTTTTCTTTCATGTGTGTAAGTGCTGTATGACTACGGTGGTATTGCATGAGCTTTGTATGTCTCCTAGATAAGCCTTGGCTGCTCATCCACAGCTACCTCTAGAGAGCCTGGCTTCTAGACTGCCTACACTTCACTAAGAGGGGATACCTGGACCTGGTTTAAGTACCATAGGTACCCACTACACACCAGGCTGGCTTCCTACAATGTCTGACTAGAAGAATCAGGGAATTGGCTCAGAGTTTTGGAGGAATGAGGTCTCACACAGTCTATTGGCACACAGAACAGATTTCTGGCTTGCAATCTTAAAAAACATTTGGGAATTAAGGAAAATTAAAGAAACTGTGCTATATTGACAAAAGATGACTGGATCTCTGGTCTTGTCAAAATACAGTTTGCAACTTAGGGGACCAAACTATTTTTGGTAGTGATGATATAGACAAAACTTAATTTACAAACTTATCTGGTACTGTAACTAGAGATCTAACTCATGCAGCATTGTAAGAATGGTGGAAGCTCAGCAAGGACGGAATTGTGAGGGCAGTGCCACACAAACTGTTTAAGGAACTAGGACAGATAGGCAAATAAGAGAAGGAAGGAGCATGGCAGGGAACTCAAACGTTGGTATTGGTGAAGGAAAGTGTGGTTGAGGGATCTGGCATGGTGATAGCAGGGGCGAGTGTGCAGCAAATTCCAAATGGTGGGTTAATTAGATGCAATCATTTTCAGTGTATTTTCATTAAATCATATCATGTGTAAGTAGTAAGAAAAATCAAAAGAAGCAAATCCATTTATATAATAATGTGGCTACTTGAAAACCAAAGGGGGCTTCAATTATGAAAAATTTAAATAGGAGTGGAAACGCTAATCATTTTGGAAGAACTTACCAGCAAAAATGGTTGTTACTAAATCTTCTCTGGTCTGGATGCCCTCTTCGCTGTCACCAGGTGGATCTACGCTGGGCGGGATCTCCACAGAAGTGGGTATGGTCCCATTGCCATCCACTTGCATCCCAGAACGCAGTGCTAGGTTATGCAACATGCAGCAAGCTAAGATGATTTGACAAGCAGTGTCTGGGCTGTATTGTAATGCCCCACCTCCACTGTGATCTAGGCACCGTAGCCGGCACTTCAAGATCCTAAGGGTCCGCTGCATCACAGAGCAGGTCAAGCTGTGCATTTTGTTGTAAGCTTGCTGTGCCGCACTGCATGGCTGCAGGAATGGTGTCAGAAGCAAAGGACTTAAAGAATATGCACTGTCACCTGAAAAATAGACATGGAAAACAACATGAATTGTTTTGCTTTTGAGCTTTGAGCCCAACCACCAGGAAGAAGTATCCTAAACCATAGCGCCCACCAAACTAGGCTCAGTCGCTATGTAACAATGAAGTAACAATAAAGTAGAAATGGCTCCTCAAAGTCACTGCTACTCATTGTTAGTGATGAGACAAAGGCCAAACCTCCTCAATGGAAGCACTCTGCAGGCACAAAATAATGGATACAACTTAAAAAATGAGACAATACTTAAATACCATCCAGATAATTATATTCAACAAAAACAATTTACAGTGATGGTACAATGGAGGATCCGTGGAAAACAAAAGAAGAAAAAAAAATTCTAATGACTGTAGGAAAGCAGGCTTTTTGCAGTCCCCCAATCCTCCCCCTCCCCCACCACACACACTTTTTGCCCCCATTTGGACTACTGGCTTTTGACTGAGGGCACACTTGACCCGGATAACCAGGCCCCACTGACAGTGTTCTCTCCCTAAATTGTTATATGTGAATTTGTATCCTCAATTGGCAAGCTTTTAAACCCCACGCCCTTATAAGTCCCAGGTGTATGGTACAAGTGGCACTGAGGGCATGGGTGTTAAAGGGGTCACCAGGGCCTGACGCACTGTTTGTGCCACCCTGAGTGACCCAAGTAAGCTGCTGACAGCAGGCCTGCCGTTGCAGGTCGATACAAATGTTTTCCCCTGGACTTATTTTTATAATCCAAAATGTCGCTATTGGGGGTTTAATTATCAACACAAGAACAACAGACATAACTTCGATCTCAAACAATAACCAATTATGCTCCAACCACAATATTTAGAATCTCATAAATATTTAATAAAATACACATAAAATATCTTATCTCATCTTGGTGTTGAAATGAATATAAAAAACTGCTTTCTTTTTATAAATTGGTGTCTGACTTCTTACAGTTGTGTCATTTACTTATTGTTAATGTTGGTACTCTGAAAAGCTTAACACGTTCCTCTAGTAAACCACACTACAATGACTGAGCTAAGGATTTATTATTGTGAATCCAAGGACCATCTTTAGGGTACTGTGAGTATTGCATAATGAAACCAAACCAACATCACTGCATGATACACCAATTTCCTGCAATAACATATTCCCAAACTATAATTTTAGAATTGTAAAACAAAGAGCTCTTATTCTGAAAAGATGAATTGAAATACGCCATGGTACTGCACACAACCTAAAGTCAACACAGAAAGACTTTATATCTCAAAAAAGAAAAAAGAAATGTGAGCAGGACTTTGGTCATATTAGTAAGGTATGAACTATCAGAACATGCCTATGTGCATCTCAAAAACCATCAGATCACTTGCAGAAAGAAAATCTTCAGGAGTCAAGACTCACTCACATTGAGCACAGATTTAGAAAGAGCTCCTCTTTTAAACAATCCTTCACTGGTAATGAACTAAAGATATAGGCTGACATCAAGTATATATCAGACAGACCATGCCAATCTTTGCCTTCAAAAGAAAACCTCACACATCAGTTTCTTGGAGATCTTATATATACTCCACCCATCACTTCAATCTGGATGATGGTGAATGTCATAGTCAATGCTGAATGTTTCTCTAACCCCGCCTCTATAGTGTCAATTCCTGCCGATAATTAAACTGCCCTATTTCCACCTGACGTTTGTACCACTGCACCATGTTGTAAAGTGCTTTGGCACTCTGTATCCAAAGTCTTAATTGTGTTTTATCAAGAACTAAAACAAAAGTAAAAATTAACAAAACCGAGTTTTTCGCCTTAGATTTTGAACCCTAATCAGGAAGAAGCAGCAGGAGCAAAGGACGAAAAGTTGGACTATAATTCAGTGGAAGGCAGGATACATCAGATAGGATTGGAGCACTCATTTGAAGGGAACTCTTCCTCCACATTCAAATTTGGAAAACAAATGTAATTTCTTTGCGTTTTCTCTTCATATTAATTGTGGTTTACATGAGCCAGTAAGTTTAAATTCCCACTAAGGCCTTTTCCTGGTTTCAGGGTCATTCAACCTACGGTTGGCGAATATTTAGTAAAATAAATTAAATAACTAAGAAGTCGTATGATGGGAGCAGGATGGTGATGCTGGCAGGACAAGAGTACAAGGAGCTTTGAGCAAGACTAGTTTCTGGAATTCCTATTGCCAGATGCTCAAGGATACATTGTTTGGATCCAAAGACAGGTCTCCATGTATGTTTTGTGCTCAAGGCCAGTAGGCACAAGACAGCTCACGTTTTTTGATTGCATGTTTACAGTCTTTTGTTAAGGCAGCATATGTATTCCAACGTATAAGATCTTCAAATTTCTGTATATGGTTCATTAACACATAGCCTTTGCCATTAGTTCTAGTACAGCACTCCTAGGAAATACAGGGAGCCGTAAGACCAGCTGGCTTTACAGACAGTAGTTCCAATATAAAAACATTTACACAGGATTGCAAATATATAACTACTGGTTGTCTTTTATCATTTCTCTCGAATGTGCCTCGATAGAGTGCAGATATAGGTAGGAGAATGGAAGCAAGATAAGCAACTGTCTGCAGTTAAATATAAAATGTTCCCAAAATATATTTGCAACTTGGGAAAAAAACGAATAAAGGTTACAGGATTGCTAAATTATGGTACAATGTAATTTCTCGAAATATTAATTTAATAAAATATGTTGATGCATGCAATTATTTAAAAACAAATTACAATAATAACGGAAACTCCCGAGTAAAACCACTAGGCGTGACACGTAAGCAAAATAAATTAGGGACGCCATTCTTAAAGACAAAACAATGCGGATCTAGGAGTTGATGTAACTACTTACCCAAAAGCCATCCATCACCAAATACATTTTCCTTTAGCTTTGAACAGATCGTACTTTGTTGAAATATAAATGAATCTTGTGTGGATCCAGGGTACTTCACTAGGGCATCAGTGATTATGTTGTCTGCATCACAAATGATTTGTACATTAATGGAATGGAACATTTTACTGTTTCTGAAAATATGTTCTGACTCGCTGGGGGGAGCAATTGCAACGTGGGTGCAGTCCACCACACCGATGACATTGGGGAAGCCTGCCAAATTGTAAAAGTCAGCCTTCAGGTTGCTCATCTCCATCTTTGTTTTGGGGAAGTAAATTACATTCCCTGCTCTTTTTACCAGCGCACTAAGAACCTGCTTCAGAACACGGCAAAATGTTGGCTGTGAAATGCCTCCTGCTGCTGCTACAGTGCTCTGGTACGACCCAGAGGCTAAAAAATGCAAAGAGCACAGCAATTTCACATGGGCTGGCACGGCATGTGTTCTTGAGGTGGCAGGTTCTAGATCCGGCTTCAGCTCCTGTAATAGATCTAGGATTATCTTACTGTTCAGGTGATAGCGCTTCACGATGTCCTCCTCAGGCATGTTAAAAATTGTGATGCGGTTTCGGAAGACCCTTTCACCTCTTCTACGTCTACCCTCAGTTGAAAAATTATACTCCAATTCAGCCAGTCTGCGTCTCCTGATGGCAAGGATAAAAAATGCTGCCATGGTCAGAAAGGACGACTGGCAGTTGAAAATGACAACTATGTCCTATAAACAGGACCGCACAGTTCGTCATGTGAACCGTATCAGGAAAAACATTAAAAAAATATAATGTACATATGCACGTATTCCTTTGGACATCCTAAATTAGCTCTAAATATATTACGTCTATTTTTGTTTTTACCTTCAACTTTTCCTTTTTTTTTTACAAGAATCTGCTTTTGTTCAAGTTTATTTCCATGGTGAACTGCGCAGAAAATTACTCATGTGTATTTGCCAAGCCTATTTTGGACATGCTGTTTATCAGGCTGTTTCCCCCCACGAAAATCCCGGCTGGCTGAAACACTTGATCAGTGCGTTGCAGACTTTTTGTGCAATTTGACATCAACTTTTGCTTACACCAATCAGCCACTGTTGCAACGGTCCCTCCGTTCTTCTATAACAGTTGTCACAACTTAATGACACTGCTGATCCCAAATATAAATCATTTGTATGCCTTTCTATGACAGTAACATGCTGGCTTTCTCTTATGTACTGCTGGGAAAACTTTGACACTTTATCAGAAAACGCGTGCCCCTTTCTTTTGTCTTCCTTGTCCTTGCCACTCATTTATCATAAAATGGCGCCTTAGCTTCATTTTACAAGTGATAAACGGTAATATATTTCAGATCCACCCGTGACTCAATATTGTCGTCTTGGACTTTCTTGTAGCATGGCTTTCGCTTTAAAGATACTTGTCTCCTCTATCTGCTCTCTTAGGAACAAACCTGCCGTGCGTGTCACTTTATCAAAACAGGGTGAAGACACTTGATATTCTCTTACATGTTAGCGTCCCTTGGCACTACTGTTTGTTTAACTGGCAATTGTAGTTCTTCTTGCATGAAATGCTTGAGACGATTAGTGCTTCTGTGTGACACAATAGCATTTTTCAATAATAGGCGACATTCTTGGGCCTGCTTTTACAAACAAATTGCGTCATTCGACCCACTCCTGAGACTGAGTTATTCTGACGTTTTCTCGAACACTTTTCTTGTAACGTGTGAACCCTTAGTGCTCTGCAACTAGGCGAGGTACTTTCGTTTGACAAGTCCATCTCTTTTAAATATGGTGTTCCAATGCGAACTCTGAAATGCTATTCCTTTCTGGTGTCTTCTGCGTCTGTTATGTGTGTACGTGTTCTTTGAAGATACGATAAACCCCTTGTGTCGAACAAACAAGTCGTTGTTTCTTAGCACTCTATCGGCATCTTTTCTCAACTCATTCGTTTTTGGTACACAGCAGTTCCTCTTTTTATCTGCCACATTAGAGCTCACCTGACACCTTCTTAGATCGTGCTTGAATTTCTGTCACGGGACACGCTATAAGTTGGTGCACATCAATTTGTAATCTTCGGCGTTGTCTTTGGGACAAGTTGATTGCCCTAGCACCACTCTGCAAGGGGGTGTGAGACGTACTTGCGGTTTAGGATAACCCACTGTCTAAACCAATGAAGGCTCAGGGTAGACTTGATCAAGAAAGACGATTAGCTGTCTCTTCCAAAGCTCGAATAAGATCACTTGGCTATTGCGTTACGACGAAGGTTCTTTCGGCCATTTTGTATAAAGAAAAGATCCAGTGACGCGGCAAGAATCATGCAGCCTGCTGTACCCGAACCATAACACGGAATAACCTGCGCGCGCAAAGCAAAGAAGAATAACGGAAAATGCCCGTTTTACGCTGTTTTATACTTTTTGAGCAAAAAGCTACCAGCTATCTGCGCGGTCGCCATTTTGCAGAACCGCCATCCTCGTCCGTGGCTTTTACGCGATTAGCGTAACTAAAACAGCAAGCCACGCCCTTGCGATAACCCTTTGTTTGGACGCCGTTTACGAAAGCCACGCAGGCTACTCCGTGTAGGCGCACGCCCAGTGAAAGGTCGAGAATCCTGCAGCTGGGTGGTGGGTCTGTATCAACTTTTCGATAAACCTGTTACTGGTACCGCCTCGAATGGGAGGGGCGTCCTACGCTTGTTGCGTAGAGAGGTTTGTTGAAGAAACAAAATAGGAAGAGTCGGCCATTTTCTGCTTGGTCGGAACGGAGAAGGTAGACGGTTTAAGAGGCTCTGCAGAGAAGATACGCGCTGAAAATTGAGCAGCTCGTTGTTCGTAAAGAGGAAGAATCCATAAAATAAACGGTCGACTACACCTTGTATTCCGTTGGCAAAAGCATGAGGGGAAGTTTCGCAGATCGAGACCGAGGCGGGCGCGACCGCGGAGGGTAAGGCCCTAGGCGGAGTTACTTTTATATATAATAATATTTAGGTTTCTACAACGAGCTGGTAGATGAAATATTGTTTGTGGGTCTCCTACGACTGTTCATGTCGCACTTCACCGTGCATGTTATCCATCTACTTTTCCGTGGGCCAAACAATTTTGAAATTGACATGGGAAATACCCGTTTGGTTAAATAAAGTAACATACGGAATATATCTGGTGTGATCAATTTCACTTCCTTCTGTAAGCAGGACTTTTCTAACTGTATGATACCTGTTTTTCTGCTTTCCTACTGACCGTCCCGGTGGTTTCTCTCGACCCCGTATGTTCTTCGTCTGGCCCTACATTTGCCTTCATCAGCACACTTTCATTCTCCACGTCAACGAACTGGGCTTCACCTTTGATATCTTCAGTTTGTGCCGTGTATTGCGTAGATCGCCTGATCCCTGGATTTTGATGCCGCCCCACCCTGAATTATGAGCATTTCATTTAAACCCCCCCTCGTGGATTTACCTCTAACTTAAGTAGAAATACATATGCACAGTACCCATTACAATTGTTTTTTTGTTTCTTTATAGTCCTCGCTTCGGTTCAAGTCGTGGACCCCCACCACCACCCAAAAAGTTTGGCAATCCCGGAGAGCGATTGCGCAAAAAGAAATGGGACTTAAGCGAGCTGCCAAAATTTGAGAAGAACTTTTATGTGGAGCACCCTGATGTGGCCCGCATGATGCCTGTACGTTTATATAGACGCTGGGTGGGGGAGGGAGCGTGCAGCATTTTGAAGTGCAACGTTATCAACCTGATGTTAACCTTGTCTTGACAGTATGAAGTTGACGAATTGCGTCGAAAGAAGGAGATAACCGTGAGAGGAAAAGAATGCCCTAAACCAGTGTACAGCTTTCATCACAATAACTTCCCACGTGAGTGTTGCTCATATTTGAAAACCTGTCGGAGTTTAGTGTACATGTAAGCAGGTTATGGTGTGGTGATCTTGTTGAGGGTTGGTCAAGAGAAGTACGTTTTTAAATGCCCCTCAGCCGCCGCCCCCCCCCCCCCCCCCCCCCCCCCCCCCCCCAATATACCAAATTAAGTAAGGGCAAATGTGTAAGTAAGCTGGCTCTTTAAGCACGATTCTTTATCCACCTTGTTGGTCGCGTGTGATTGCACTCCTTAAACATACATCGTTTCTGAAATCCCCCTGGATCCACACGAATATGCTTTTTTGGTTCATTTTTTTTCTTCTAGAATATGTAATGAATACATTGATGGAACTGAACTTCACAGAGCCGACCCCTATCCAGTGTCAAGGGTTTCCCGTAGCACTCAGTGGCCGGGACATGGTGGGCATTGCCCAGACTGGTTCCGGCAAGACCTTGGCGGTAAGTTTCTGCAGTTGGATCAATAGGTGTCGCACTTTAATAGAAATATGGGTTTAATCGAGCATGAGTGTGTGTTTAGTCTTAAATAAACAGGCATGCTCTCAATGTTATCTCCGATATTGGAAGTGATGCTGAGTCAAATGAACGTCTACGCAATGCACATTAGGAAATCCGCTAATGTTCACTTGTTTTTCCAGTATCTCCTTCCAGCGATGGTACATATCAACCACCAGCCGTATCTGGAGAGGGGCGACGGCCCTATTGTAAGTTTTTGTAGTTTATTTGCATAACTGGGTAAGACTTGGGGGCGGGGGGGGGGGGGGGACATTTAGTAGTGTTCATTGGTTAACGTACACATATAACGTTTGACTATGGTCATTTTTTTGCACTGTGTGTGTTTGTGGGGCTCGTTCAGAAGTGGAGTTGAGCTTAAAGAATATTCCATGTTAAACTTGAAAATGCTCCTACATCCGCGTTTTCTTCTTTCAGTGCCTTGTCCTTGCGCCTACTCGAGAACTTGCTCAGCAGGTGCAGCAAGTGGCTGACGACTACGGAAAGGCGTCTCGCCTGAGAAGCACCTGTATTTATGGCGGAGCTCCAAAGGGGCCACAGATCCGCGATTTGGAGAGAGGTGAGTTGATGACCTTTAAAAATTGTGCCGTACCGGGCATTTTTCACAAGCTGAGAGCTAGAGACACTTATTGATTGTCTTTCCTAGGGGTTGAGATCTGCATAGCCACTCCGGGACGCCTGATAGACTTCTTGGAGGTTGGTAAAACCAATCTACGTCGGTGTACCTACCTAGTGCTGGACGAAGCCGACAGAATGCTGGACATGGGCTTCGAGCCTCAGATAAGGAAGATTGTTGATCAGATCCGGGTAATGATTTAGGATTTATTATTATTATTTTTTTTACTTTAAGCTGTGCTGCCAAAAACATTGACAGAGCCGACAACAGTTAGAGAACAACCTGCTGCCCAGTTTCCTTTCGGGTGTCGGCTCCCTTAATTAGCATTTTAGCAGTATCTGTCATGCAGAACGGCATGTGTGAACTTGCTCTTCTGCTTAGTTGAAGACTTAACAGAACTGTCAAACGTGAGGGCTTTCTCGTCTAGTCTACTTGTTTGTTTATTCAGTTTTTGCATAAACAGACAAACGTGAGGTTGCTGTTCAAGTCAGCTTCCTGGAAGCCCTATTTTCAGACTGTAGGCCGAGAACTTTACGCAGATCATTGTCAGCCAACGGATCACTTTCTAAAGCTAATATCCCGGTTTTTGTTTATAAGGACTAATCGCTGTTACTCCATTTACTGTATTAATAAAGATTTGTATTAAAATGTAACCTAAGATCAACGGTGATATACAAGATTCAGAACTTGGTACCTCAAAAGAAAGTACCTTATGGAACATCAAAACATTTAACGTATCGTTTTAGGTTTTAGCTCATAGTACCGTATTTTACAGGAAAGAGTTTTTTTTAAAAAGAGAGATCTGACATTTTTTTATGAAATGTTTTAACCCACACTATTCACATTTTTTTTTTTTTTTAATTGTATAAAAAAAACCCAGCACATTTCATTCACTGGGCTGTATAGCATCTAGGGTGCTGCTTTAGCTGACTTGATACCATAGTTCAGGAAAAGGAGTTTTAAACATCTAGGGCAGTGAATCCCAACCTTTTTATCGCCGCGGACCGGTAAATGTTTGATAATTTTCCCGTGGGCCGCTTGTTTTGATTTAATAATTTTAATTTAATTGTATTTAAACATGCCTTCAAGATTTGAAGACCTCGGGCGGCCCGGTGCCGATTGATCCGCGCACCGGTCCGCGGCCCGGGGGTTGGGGAACACTGAATTCTAGGGGATTTTAGAGCAGGACAAACAAAACATGATCTACTGCCTGTTCATCACCCTTATATGGATTACATCATGGCATCATATTAAAAGTGTAGGAGTAATAGGTTTAGTGTACAAAACACAATATACTTTATGTAAGACCCCCCTCCAAGTTGAGTTCGAAAGCAGCATGGCTAACATGGGGTTTTAAGGGCATGTGTACACTAAACAAAACCCAAATAAGTAAGACCGGACCAGCTCGAGCCCCACCCCATACCCTTTTTTTCCTAAGACTCATGAAAAGGCAAAACTTGGTCTTTCAAATTGTAGGAAAGTATTTTTTCTTCCCAGGCATGGTAACACCCCCCCCCCCCCCCCCCCCCCCCCACACACACACACACACACACACACACACAAACTTGCCTGTTTTTGTCAGTATGCTTGACTGTGTTCACCTGCTAACCAGGACCCCAGTGATTGGCAATTTGTGCCATTTTAAACCCACATTTGGCACACTGGTGCCCTAATGGAAGGGCCTAGTATGTGGTACACAGGTACCCAGACATTAGACATGTGATCCCCATGGGCTACAGCATATATTATGCCACCCATGGGGAGCCCATGCAGTGTTTTGTGGGCCTGCCATTGCAGCCTGTGAATGGGTGCATGCACCCTTTTTTTTTTTCATCACAGGTCACTAAGTCACCTCTATGGCAGGCCCTTCTAGCCCAGAGGGCAGCAGTGTTAATACCTGTGTGAGGGCACCCCTGCACCAGCAGAGGTGCCCCCCCACAAACTCCCTTGCCATTTTCACAGACTGAGTGTTGATGGTACCCTTTTATGCATGTACTGTACATAGGTCACTACCTATGTCCAGCTACATAATGGTAACTCCAAACCTAGGCAAGTTTGGTATCAAACATATTGGAATCATACCCCAATACTGTTGCCAGTGTTTGGATTATGATTCCATGCACACTCTGGGCTCCTTAGAGGACCCCCAGCATTGGTCCTCTCATCCTTCTGGGGTTTGCCAGGCAGCCCAAGCATTTGCCACCCCTCAGATAGGAAAGCAGAACCAATGGGGGGGATTCTCTATTTGGAAATAGGTGTTACGTGGCTTGGGATGGGGGGCACATTTGGTGTCCTCCATGCATGAACCAGTCTACATCTGTTCAGGGACTTCGGTCCAAGCTCTGCTGTGAAACTGGACAATGGAAAGGGCAGTGACCACTCCCCTGTGAGGGCTTTTAATTCTGCCATCTTGGATCCAAGGTTGGCAGAGGGCTCTGGGAGCATCTGAGTGGCCAGTGTCATCTCCCTCCTGATAGGTGGTCATCCTGCTAGGTGACCAATCCCCCTTCCTGGACTATTTAGAGTCTCCCTCTTGGGTGGGTTCCCAGATTTGACCAGCAGGACTCTTCTGCACTGTTTATTTCATCTTCTGGCCACTAGGGCTGCAACTGGACCCTCACGGAACCAACATTTCCCTGGCTGTGCATCCTCCTAAGGATGAAGAGTCTTCAGCCTGCACAAGAAGTAAGAAGGAATCTCCCTTGGCAAGGAGGAGTCACTACCCTGCATCTGCAGGCACCAACTGCAACAACGTCTGGCTGTGTGGATCTGCTCTCCTCCAGAACTGCATGGATCCTGCATCACAGGTGGTGGTCTGGAGTGCTCTGCCAGCTGTCCAACTTGCGAGATGGTAAGCCCTTCCCACGTAGGACAGTACCCCCGGGATCTTCAGGCTCAGCGCTCCTTTTGTGACATAGGACCTCTCCTCAGTTGTGCGCTGTGGGTTTCTCTATGACTCCTGGGCTCCTTGTTTGTGGGTCTTCTGTGGTTGCTGCCTCTTCTTCGGACTCTGTATTGCTGAGGGTTGCCTGAGAGTCCCCTGGGAACCAGCAAGGTCCCAGGCAGCTCAGACAGCAGAAAATACCTGCACAATGCATACAGCTGTAATATTTGCCTTTTCTAAGGATTGTTGGTGGTTTCTCAACACCAGACTGATTGCAATCCTTTATCGTGGGATGTCCACTGCAACGTCCAGGAACTCATCTGCTCCAGGGCTGCATTGCTGACTGTCTTCTTGTCACCAACTCCAGCATCCACAGACTGGGTGGTACTGGCTCCTGTCCCCACCAGACACTCTAATGGCACTGGACTTGGTCCCCTTCTTTTCCAGGCCTTCCTCTTAGGTTCCACCATTTTGTTGCTTGCAATCTTGTCTGGGTGTTCAATAGCCTTCTCTGAAGTCCTGTGGGTTGGTTTGGGTAGAACCAGTATCTTACCTCTTTCCTCCTGGTCACTGGGGGTTACTCCAGTACTTACCTTTTGGGTTTCTTAGTTCCTCCAGCCCCTCTACCAATTCAATTCCACTTACTTGGGTGGGGACCCGACCCTCACATTCCACTTATTTTTTTTATTTTTAGCATATGGCGTGGTTCCCCCAATGCCTTCAGTATTGCCTATTTTGTTTCACTGTTTTCTATTACTTTTTATGCGTATATCCTAATTGTTACTGTACACACTTAGTGAGCTTACTTATCTCCTATTTAGGTACTGCCTATCTAGTATTTTTGTTACCATAATAAAGTACTTTTATAACTGTGTGGTACTTTCATGTGTGTAAGTGCTCTGACTACAGTGGTATTGCATGAGCCTTGCATGTCTCATAGATCTAAGCCTTAGCTGCTCAGCCACAGATACATCATCAAAGTACTGTGGTGTGTGTTGGTGAGTCACAGAAGCCAGGGTGTCATTTACTGTACCATTTACAGTAATGGCCTCAGAAGGGGAAACCTTTTATTTACTCCATCTTTTCATTACTAGAAAAGTCTTACAGGACGGTTGGAAACAGTCGTATTAAAGTCCCCTACAATTATATTCCTGACTTGTTTCTGGGCAGTGCTAGCCTCGATGTAATGGAAAATAAATTATTTGAAAGGGCATTATTACATGTGTGTGTAAATCACCAAAATAAAATGGGTTGTATGGTGTGCTACACCTTTGAGATAAATGTGTATTGTGCCACATGCGTGCCCTTAACTTGATGTAGTGTGTTTTTTTTGTGTTTTTTTTGTTTTTATCTGCCTGCTTAATGCCAGGATAGGATTTAAGTCCCCATTTATGAAGGTGCCACAAGGGAGTTGGCCTAGAATGAATCAATTGTGACATGGTAATTTTGGAACAATCCACCATCTAAGCATCTGCCCAGAAAGCAAAGGCGGCTATGATGGGTTTTAGCACTCATAAGTACCACAACACGTGCAAGGAGCAGTTCTACACCCGTCTTACCCAGACTTTCTCTTTTTGCCAATGCATGTTTTTTTATTAACTGCACCATTGTGTACGCAGAGGCAATAGAAAACCAAAACGGCGGCTGCATCATACTGTATGTGTACGTGTGCTTCGACTTGTGCATATATAAACATCATGCTAAGCTTACAGTGCCATAACCGACAAACAAAACATGAACAAAGTCAGTATCTCGCCAGTATTGCTTTGCCAATGCTCGTTTTTTTCCGTATTGTCCCCCATTGATTGTTTTAAAATTAATCTTGTATGATATATTGGACCAGCTATCCATTTCAATTTGCATTTGGTTTCTTTTTCCCTATTTTCCCAATTTTCTAGTTGACAGTTTGCTCTTTGACTTGTAAACCCACCTTTTCCCACAGACACCACATTAATCACTTTCTGTACTTATCTCGTCCGCAGCCGGACAGGCAAACACTGATGTGGAGTGCAACGTGGCCTAGGGAAGTGCGACAGTTGGCTGAAGATTTCCTTCGTGACTACGTCCAAATTAATGTGGGCAACTTGGAGCTGTCTGCCAACCACAACATTCTGCAGATCGTTGATGTATGCCAGGACAGCGAAAAAGATAATAAGTAAGAGCTATGCTGAAGTGGTTTGCTCGGACTTCAGTGCCAGTTGTCAGACATAAAATGCTGTTGGTTCGGTCCTTCGCTCTTTATTTACTGCATCCTTGGACTGACGTGCATGGTTGTATTTCTACAGCCGTTGGTTAACCTAGTTCTATTTCCTCTAATTTTTTTGAAGGCTTATCCAGCTAATGGAGGAAATTATGGCTGAGAAGGAGAATAAGACCATTATCTTCGTAGAAACAAAGCGCCGCTGTGATGAGCTTACACGCAGGATGCGACGTGATGGGTTAGTGTCCATGACAATGATTCAGATTATGCAGAGCTCCATTCGTTAGAGCTGTGGTGTTTCTATAGACTGTTAGGCCTTTTAATTAAATGTAAGGAATTTGTAGCGCTTGCTTATACTTAAGTATACTAAACGACGACCATTATAATGGCTCAAGAGTATTGCTCTCGCCATGCTCTTGGATGCGACGTTCTACCTCCTAGGCCCTGACTGGTGCCCAAGACCAATTAAGCTTGCATAGGTGCACAAACATGTTGGCCTAAGTGATGGTGTGAGTCATTCGTGAACCATCCCAAAAAGTTTTTTAAATATACCCGCGATTCCCAATAATATTGGCCTACTAAAGTGGGGAGAGTGCCAAAGTTGAATCTTGACATGATTAGTATGTGAGGCTTTTTCTCCCGAAAGTATTCCTTCTTTCACATGACAACCAGATAAACCAAATAGGGCTGACACGTACCCCTAAATAGAAGTGGGGTGTTTCGGTAGCTTCTTTGCGCCCGTACCCCTTTGTGTTCATATAATTGATTTAAGGAGGACTAATGGTGTTTTTTTACCTCACTTTCTCAATGGGTTTCATGTAATCTATGGTAGATGCTGGTGCTGCAGAAGCTGCCATTTTTCACACCAAGATATTTTCTCTTAGGTGGCCAGCAATGTGCATTCATGGAGACAAGAGTCAGCCAGAGCGAGACTGGGTTCTTGCGGGTAAGTAACTTGTTGTTAGCAATCGAATTGGTTCTGTTGGAACATTTTCATACTTGCAGATGTATAGTTAAGCATTAGATCCCCGAGCAGAACTGAAGAAAAATGTCCATCCAGAGGGAGAGGCCTTGTTTTAAGGGATACCTCAAATTGGCTTTAATACATATCATTAACTCCCTAAATGCTATTGAACATCCTTTAGAACTACTGTGAACCTTGTGGGGAGGCGTTCGCTTGCTACTGTTAGGAGGCAGTAGCTTGTCACTCATTTCTGGGCGCACTTTCATGATGTATTTCGGCTGGGCTGCAAAAGGTCTGAATTTAACACGGAGGATGATGGGGTTTATGTGACAAATACGCTCCCCCCCCCTTTTTTTGTGTGTTGGGGGGGAGGGGGGGGGTGGACTCCTAAACTAATGTTTTCCGACTGCTTTTCTCTACAGAGTTCCGTTCAGGAAAGGCCCCCATCCTCATAGCAACTGACGTGGCCTCCCGTGGTTTAGGTGCGTATATAAACTGTAACAATGCCGCTTTAACTTTTATTTTTTTATATATTTTAACTCGATAACTTTGTAAGCGAATACTCTTGCCACGTGATAGATGCCCTTGAAAGTCTCCTTAGTTTGGGCAGTGACTAGGCATGACCAGTTTGCTCCAAGGAGGGAGTTGAAGGGACCGTCTACAATACATGCACAAATAAGTCTTGTAACCTCCTTAAAGGTTCTTAAAATGTAAAATTACAGCGCCAAACAAAGGTCCTGTCTAGTGTTCAAGGTGGTATATGTTGGAGGTGGACTTGAAATAGATGTATCTGTTTAAGTGAAGGATTCGTACTTACTCGGAAATTCTTAACCAAAGAGGCTTTAAAATATTTGTTTTATTTTTTATTAGCTTCTTTGTTAATTACTGTGACCAGGGAGTAGATTTCCTTGGGGGGGGGGGTGCAGTTGTTGGAGTCCCTTAATTTAATTTTAATTTGTTAGAAGTGGATTGGAGGAATCCCTTGGGTAGAAATGTCGACGACCCTGTTCCCTCCCCAGGCGCATCTTTATTTCCTATGGCTCATTCCCTTGTCTCTAACCTAACCCAGCGGGTCACCATTAAAGGGGCCCTGCGTTAAAATGCAGCTCTGGCTAATTTCTGTTTCCGGGTCATGTCTAGGGCCTGTCCTTCGGATGGAGGACTGAGAGCAGACTGGTCTCATCCACTGATCTCTCGTTTGTTTTTCTTTTCTTTACTGTTTTAATGAAGCTTGCAGAGTGCTGGATTGCTTCTCTCTGTGCATCTTGCCTAGACATGTTTCAAACAAACCTACCAACAAAAAAAAAATTGCTTTTGTTAAAGCTCCCCGTCCCTTCCCTCACTTCACCTCGTGGACAGGTACAGTCTGTTTCTTGTTACTTCATTTTGGCTGGTCTTAAAGGGGGTGTATAAATTGGCTGCCGCCCCTGCGGAACAGATTCCATTCATGATGAACTAGTTTGAAGGAACTGGTTTTACTGACAAATTGCAGCTCACACAAACTGCACATTGGTTTAGCATAACCACTTTCCTATCCTGCTATCCCAGTTGGAGAAGTAACCCCCAAATCCCATGAGGTGGTGCAAATTTGTGCCCCTTCCTTAAAAGCGAGCACCTTATTAAGCAGGTAAGTTCCTGTGCTTGTAGACATAGTGTATAGCAGTAACGTTATAGCAAAGTTATCCCCTAACCTTGTTGCACGACTCCGGATTCTATTCCTTTTAACGTTAAAACTTTTTTCTTTTTTCTTTTGAACAGGAGCTGTAGACCCCTCTCAGTACAGGGCCTGGGATTGTCGGAATGGAGGGCACTGAAGTTGCTCTCTGAGTGTGGTGACCACTCTGACCCTTAAGAGGTCTTGTACTGGAGGCGTTTTTATGGTCTGCAACTCGACAAAAATCTCTTGCCGTTTGTGGGGTTTAAAACTCCTTTTGTCTGCCCCTGCCCTTGTCCCCATCCCGTGCTGCCTTAATTCGGCAGGACAAATTTCAGCATCTGCCCAGTGTTCACCATTCACAGCACCTATCTGTGATCACTGCAGTAGACCTCAGTGAGTGACACTGGGTGGGGCAGCAGCAGCACCTAGCTCACCTGTGAGCGTGGGAGAGGATGCGACTCAACCTGGGCAGCCCCGGCGCCATCCAAAACGACACTGCAGACAGCCACTGGGGCTTCGGAATGAGCATCTGCCGGGTGCATAACAATGGGTAGGTTGAACATCTTTTTTCCAAACATCTACCTCTTCCTTTTGTGGCTTGTCTGTATGTGTACATGCGTTCCCTGCCGGAGGCTGCCTCAGCTTTACTTTGCCTTATGGACCCTGCTCCATATGGGCATTTGAATCCTTCGGTATCGGAGCAGTAACAGAAACGTCACGGCTGGAATATGTTGCACAGGTGGCAAGAGCCTTTGTCTGTGCACTAGTACCAAAAGTCCATGCAGTGTATTCCCCCTGGTTGTCCGGTGGCACTTGTTACCTTAGTGCTTTGCAGTAATTGGGTGTACAGGGGTATATAGATAAAAATATGGGGGGTGGGGGGCCTCTAGCGATTTCAGTTTGTCAAGGGCTTGACTTTGGCAAACTGGCTCAAAAACCAAATTCCAGTAGTGCTGTTAAGTACAAGCAATGCTTTCATATTGCTCCCGGGCGGCTCTTCCAAGTTTCAATCGTTTTTCAAGGACCCATTTCCTCTGGTACCTAATGCTGCTTGTTCCTAAGTTCACCAGGGAATAGCATTTTAAGCAACTACCGTGTCTACTGCTCAGAAGTTATACCTTTGCGACCCTCGGTTTAATGGATAGTACCTAGCTCTGATCTGGGTAACTTCTGAAGTATGCACCTCCCTACTAAGACGTTGAATGGCTTGCCTGGAGATGAAAACCGGTTGTCACAGTGTGGGTGAATTAAAAGCATGTCTGAGCTAAAACTTGTTTCTGGTATTAAAAAAAAAAAAATAAACTTGGCCCGGTCTCCAATTAGTTTTCCTCAATTGAGGTCTGTTGTAGCCTTCACACTTGGAGTTAGGGGCTGCTTGTTTAGCCGCCTCATTCTGGCAACAGTAGCAGTACAGCTAAACGTAAAGAAAAACTGCTCTGCTGCCTCAAGCCCCTCAGTGTTTGTGTGCTTAATCCTTCACTCTGGAGTTCCTTTTTTTTTTTTTTTTTTTTTAATATTATTTACTTGAGCACTCGGCCCACAAATCTTGAACCAGAGACACTAGGCTAGGAGATTACCTTTCTCATGGTGTTCAGAAAGAAGTGCTATTGAACAGTTCCCAATCCCGTCTAGGAAAGCCCTCAAGTCCCCAACGCACCATGCCTGCTGAATATATTGTTTGAACTCTTCAAAAAATAATTTTAAAAAAGCAGCCCGTTGCCCTCAAATGTCAGCTAAGACCGAGGAGCCCTTTTTCTGTAATAAGAAACAGACGTTGCTTCCCCGTCCATATGATAAATGTCGCAATTACTCCTGTGAACCCCACCCTCCCTTTGAAATGAGTCTGGGCAACAGATGGGCCCTTAGGGAAGCCAATATTTATCCCCCGAGGTGAAGGGGATAAAAGCGTTGGAGGACCGGATCTGTGTTTCTCCCAGTGACCTGGTTCTCCTGCGCTTGGCATCCCAATGGGCGACAGAAGCATCTAAACGACTCGAGCTTGTGGGAGACTTCTCGCCAAGCCATGGACTGTCGATGCATGCTCCCGCGGTCCCGTGTCCCAGAGGGCGGAGTCTTCTGAGGGGACCGCCATGAGACGGGATCGGCTGCAGCTGCTTCTCACCGCAGGAGGGAGTGTGCATCGGTCTGGTACATGTAAATGTCTTCTGCACATCTTGCGAGTACTGTTTGAAAAATCTTAAGGTATTTGATTTGTGAGGTGTATGTATTGAGCGCAATGAGCAGAACCGGCCTGATAAATGATACCTGGGCTGCGGGCTGGTGGGAAGGGTAAATGAGGTGTAGTGAAGGTCATTGTTTGAGTTTACATGTTGTAGACCTTTTGATTCTTAGTGGTCGGGCTTCCACAGGTACCAGTAATGTCACGGTGATTGATTTGAGTACTCTATCCGAGTATCATGTGCCATTATATGTGCTGGAGTCGTTTCTTGAACTACAATCCGCAATTTAACCCTCTATGCGTAGATTGCAGCGTTAGCTAGTGCATATAATACTGCGGGTAAAGAAGGCTTGGCAGCGCGTTATAGCTGCTGCATTATGGAATATGATGGGAGGGGAGCTGTATGAAAGAGCAGGTTGGGTTAAAGACTCCAGTAGTTATTTCTAAATTAACGGACAAATGCACTTAGGCTTCAGTTTAAGGGACGGTTATAATTTTTTTGGGGGGGGTGTAACATGAGGCTTCCTGTGCCAAACAGGTTGTAAGGTAAGTAGACGACAAATTGTTGTGAGCAGGCTTCTCTAAACAGCGTCCGCTCCCGTTTTTCATAATGTATTCTGGCTACATGATTTGCTTCTGCTCTGTAAAGTCCCTTGGTGTAGACAGGGCAATGACATTTCCTTTGTATTGTGTGACGGTGTGTGCTAGCCCAAATTACCATGCTTATTTGACCTACGTATAATGCACACAATTTAAAATACGGGGAATGTGGTGGTGTTGGCAGCTACATCTGGTGCATGAGAACACAATAGGGTTGAAATACATGTGGGCTGCCCTTGGGATGGTAGATGGTGTGACTTTTTTTTTTTTTAAACTCTCCACACGTGAACCAAGGCACTATCCTTAACAAGAGCAGTAGCAGGTGATTGCAAGCCTAGATGTTGGAGATGGGCTTCTGTTTGGACCAGCCTGCCTGTGCGGTTTCCTATGCATTCTCTGACTCTCATTTTCCTTCCACGACTCTCCTTTTGCGTATGTGCTCCTCCTTGGCGCACTCGCTATCCCGCCATGTCCGGGAACTTTTCCTCTGCAGACGTCGAAGACATCAAATTTGTTATCAACTACGACTACCCCAACAGTTCCGAGGACTACGTACATCGGATTGGTCGAACTGCCCGAAGCACCAATAAGGGTACGGCCTACACCTTCTTCACTCCAGGCAACCTGAAGCAGGCTCGGGAGCTTATTAAAGTTTTGCAGGAGGCTAACCAGGCCATCAACCCCAAACTCATGCAGCTGGTGGACCACGGCCGTGGTGGAGGAGGTGGTACGTATAGCCGACAACTGCATGTTGCAATAATGCGTATTTAAAATCTTTAGTTAAATGGATTATTGGAGACGCTAACACAGCCCACGTGTTCATTCTGGCTTACGGTTTCTGTGTCGGGAAGGTGCACGATGTTTTCATTGTGTGGCTGCACCCCTAGCTACAAAGACTTGTGAAGACAGCAGCAAAATAATATTTAAATAATACATAAAATCTGGGCAGAAACACATTTTGCAGCAGTGGGGGGGGGGGGGGGTGCTGAGTTGTGCCTCATGGTTGTAGTGACTTTTGCTTTTAAACGTATTCTTGATGTATGGCGTGAAGAAAACAAATTATAAAAAAAAATCGATTAAATATTGTGTAGGATTCATTAAGATGCTTCACTCTACAGAAAATCCCGTTCCTGCACTTTTCATGGTGTCCTCACAAGAGCATTCATGCCCTCTATCCCGCAGGGGCTGCTTTTTTTAGTTTTTATTTTTATTTTATTTTTTTATTATTATTTCGGTGCCTCACTCCTGGATTCATTTGAACTTGAATTCTGGATTGTGCAGCTGGTTTGATTACTTGACACCCAATGCAGAGATGATTTCTAATGGTCCAGGTATGCTTTATGAAATGTCCACCTCCCTACTCAGCTAGTTACCTACCAAATCAAGAAAAAAGGTTTTAGTTGTTGTCATTTTTTTTCATGTGGAAGGGTCTGCTATTCTATTCAAGGGTTGTCTGTTACCAGTACTAGATTCAGACATAATTTTGAATATCACTAAATGTGACCCAAATATACGCATATGAAGTTTATAGACATCGACTGGTAAGGCAGTCTAGTCCTCGATATTTCGTGCTCGGTTGGTTTTGTGCTAGTGTGATTATCCATTATGGCTAATTTCAAATTGCCTTTTAAAAAAAGCAGAGGCTCTTAATTCTCTTCAAACTTAAAATGAGTGATTACTAATGGTCAACATATCTAAAAGCCGAATCTTGAGACGTCTCCATTAGGGATACTTCATCTTGTGTCCAACTTTTCCGGGATAATAATTGTACTTTAAACAGTTAAATTATTAACGTCCATCATACAAAAAAGCAGCCTTATTTTATTTTGCAACTCTTTTTGGTGGAATTTTCTTCTTGACAAATTACCCCAGAATTCATTTTAAAGGCAAGTGTGACCGGTACTATAAAAGCTAAAAATTAATTGGAGTGATGTATTTGTTTTTTTTTTCCCCTCAAGGTGGTCGTTCCCGCTATCGAAGCATTCCGACTTCAAACAACCCCAACCTGATGTACCAGGATGAGTGCAACAGACGAATGCGAGGAAAAGATGGAGGGCGAGCTGGTGGTAGCAGCAGCTTCCGGGACCGTGATAGTGGCAGGGATCGGGGCGACTCCAGTGCATTTAACGGGGCCAACCGCAGCACTTATGGGGGTATGGGAAGTCAACCAAACCAGTACGGGTACAACCAGCCATCTTATGGCACTTCTGGAACCCCATATGGTGCAAATAACTTTGGCGGTCAAGATTATAATACTAATTACAACACTGGTGCCAACTCTAGCAGTGCTGGTGGTGGGAGGAATGTGCAGAGCACAGGCCAGCCACCCCAACCACCGCAACCTCCTCAACCACCTCAGCAACAACCGCAGCAACCAACACAGCAACAACAGTTTGGTGGTGGTGCACGTCCAAACGCACCACAGCCACTCATGGCCCAGCAGTTTGCACCCCCGCCCCCACCACCATCTGGGATGAACTATATGGGTCAGTCTGGCTCTTACCAGTACCAGCCCCCTCCTCCACCCCCTCCTGCTGCACGCAAATGAATGTTAAATGAAGGTTGCCTCTTGCCGTGCGATGTCCATTACCTGTTTTAAATGTTTTTATTTTGTGCTCTTTATGGAACTTAGGGCAAGCAGATGTTTGGATAAAACTGCCAAGCATTTTTTTTTGTTACTTTTTTTTTTTTTTTTTTTTTTCCAGGCCAAGGTAGGTAGTCTTTGTTTTCCCTAAATTGCCCCATTTCCTAGTGTAGTGTCAAGCATGTGAATCCCTCAAGTCTTTATGCAGTGAATCTGAGGGAGAATTTGAGCCAATTGTCCACGTTGCTACATCTAGGATGGCAAAGTTCTGCCGCACATTAAAAGGCGTTCAAGGCACTGTCACGTCATTGGTTTTAATGTCGATGGTGCTGATTGCTGGGGTACAGCAGGCAATTAATCTCACATTTGTAGTGTAGCAGCTCTACAAATTGTTGCTGGCTCGTTTTTTGGTATTTTTTTCAGGGGGAGGTTCAAATACTGTCCAACCCCTATTCTTGCCATTTGGATTACTTGATCACAGGTATTTTGGGAGAGCTTTTATTTGCTAGTGAAGCAGATTAAATTTTTTTTACCTTAGAAGCTAGTCTTCTGTTAGGTTTAACCTACACAACATGAATTTCTTCATCTCGCTGAATGAGTAGCCCCAGATAATTGGTCTCTAGTTAACTCAAGGTATATGTAGCAAGTTGTGAATTAATGGCCATCAGTGTTTGCCGGGGATGAACATTTCATCTTGTGAGTCAGTCAATACTTGAACTGTACTTTTGTACCCAATAAAATAAACGCCAGATTGCTTTGTTCCCTCCCCATCCCTCCGGCAACTAAAATATCCCAAATGTAAATGGTCCGTTTTTATACTGTTTTTCTCTGTAGATATGAATAAAATACTGGTCGTAAGTTAAATTTGTGTTTTGCGTTTTACTTTTGTATTTTTTTCTTCACGCCAAAGACTGAATTGGTTCACAGAAATTAAGTAAATCTGCATCCTCTGTCTTGTTTCCATATTAAAGATTTGTCCCATTTGCTTCATAAACCATCTGCTGCACAGTTGCAGATTTCACAAAAGAAAAGTTTGTCGAATGTGTGGCTGGATATAAAAGGTCAGCATACCCTCAGGTAGTGTTGGTTTAAAAAAAAAAAAAAAAGCTTTTTTTTCTAAAATAAGTTTTTCGAGACACCTTATAGTGACTAGCTCAATGTAGGCCCGATGGAGGGACTCATGCTTTTGACACCTTATAGCATTTCCTGCTGGTCCCACTCTGTGGCTGTCTCCTGTGTTAATACTATAGCGAATTCTGCTACTTATTCAGTCAGCGAACACGGAATCTAAACTCGCCACCAGTACCTTCTGCTTAGGCTCTCTGGTACCCGGTCAGTGATTAAAAAAACAAAAAAACACCCTTCCAGCACTCCCAAGGGCCCTCTTTAATTCCTCTGGATGGACAGACCATCAGGTCTTTAATATCTGCCTTGCAACCAAGCATGGTGCCAGGCCCGCCTCGCTGCCCGGTTGGAAAGAGGCATTGGTTCTGACACGAGCAGCGGTGACCCAGCCCCCCCTCTCAACCCCTGGGGAATCGGACATTCAGGTGGAGAAAGAGGTCAGTCAGTTGGAGGCCCATATGATCCACTCCAATTCGGAGGCACAAGCCACACTGAATTGGAGTGAGAACAGCTAAAATGTCCCAAACACCTTAACCATGAATGTGGTCTGCACCTACCAAGACACTACTCCCTTAGTAATGGTCCGCAATGTCTGAAGCTTTTGGACTGACAACACTCCCAACTGTCTACAAAGGCCAAGCGTAAGCCACATCCCCCTTCAAAACCAAGTATCGACTCTATCTCAGAATAAAATCCATGAGAAAAAGTTCTCCAAGGCAGCCCTGATGTCTAAGAAAATGACAATCGAGGGCCAGCCAAGGACAAGGGAACCCCACGCATCCCAGAACAGGGATACTAAACGCTGGGTGCCAAAACTGGTGAAACCCTCAACGGGGAAAGAAACTGAAGCCATTGGAGGAATAAACACTGATAAACGACCAACAGTACAAGATGTCAGTCATTGGAGGTGGAGAAAGAGGTGTCTAGAGGTCTTAATGGAACCACTCCTCCAAAGAAAGTGATGTACTAAAGAAATTCTGAATCCAGCTAAAACCCTTGCTGGCGACCAGCTTCGAAGAGGAGAGGACTGTGCTCGAGGCGCCAGCAAACCCCCCCCCCCCAAATCCTCATGAAGATGAGCCATTCTATGACCCTGAAGAAGAGTAACTGAGTTTTGAGGGCAACTGGAATGACCTTGAAACTGAGCTCAGAGGATGTCGACTGCTACCCTTCGAAGCCTTGCCCCCAGTGACATCACATAACAGCTTTGTGAAGAGGGCAGTGGACACATGGACTATCTCTGGAATGAGAGAAGGGAAACTCCTGCTTCCTACTAGAAACCCTCATGCCATCAATCAAGGGAAACCTCTATGTTCAATGGCATGTGTGGCTGTAGATACACATGATATGCGTACTTCTGCCATCTAGTGTTTGCTCTAGACATACAATTTTTGTTTTTCTTTGAAGTCTTCGAGTAACAAGGTAGTCACTTTCTTTCGGTGATGCTGTGCAAGGTCATTGTAGGAAGTTGGCTCTGTATGTAATATTTCAAAGTAAGAAATAGCATGCACAGAGTCCAAGGGTTCCCCTTAGAGGTAAGATAGTGGCAAAAAGAGAATTCTACTGCTCTATTTTGTGGTAGTGTGGTCGAGCAGTAGGCTTATCCGAGGGTAGTGTTAAGCATTTGTTGTACACACACAGGCAATAAATGAGGAACACACACACAAAGACTTACTCCAGGCCAATAGGTTTTTATATAGAACAATATATTTTCTTAGTTTATTTTAAGAGCCACAGGTTCAAGATTTACAAACAATACTTTAAATGAAAGGTATTTCACTCAGGTATCTTAGGAACTTTGAATCATCACAATAGCATGTAAAGTTTTGGCAAAAAATAGCAATAAGCTATTTTTAAAATTGGACACTGTGCAAAATTCGACAGTTCCTGGGGGAGGTAAGTATTTGTTAGTTTCACAGATAAGTAAAGCACCTACATGGTTCAAAGTTGGGTCCAAAGTAGCCCACCGTTGGGGGTTCAGGGCAACCTCAAAGTTACCACACAGCATCTCAGGGCCGGACAGGTGCAGAGGTCAAACAGGCGTCTGGTTTGCAATTGGTTTCAATGGGAGCCCCAAAATACTCAATTTAAGGTTGTGTAGGTCTGGGGGTTAGTAGCCAATGGCTACTAGCCCTGAGGGTGGCTACACCCTCTTTGTGCCTCCTCCCTGAGGGGAGGGTGGCACATCCCTAATCCTATTGGGGGAATCCTCCATCTGCAAGATGGAGGATTTCTAAAAGTCAGTCACCTCAGCTCAGGACACCTTAGGGGCTGTCCTGACTCGACAGTGACTCCTTGTTTTTCTCATTAACTCCTCCAGCCTTGCCGCCAAAAGTGAGGCCGTGGCCGGAGGGGGCGGGCACCTCCACTAGCTGGAGTGCCCTGGGGCGCTTTAACAAAGGGGGGGGGAGCCTTTGAGGCTCACCACCAGGTGTTACAGTTCCTGCAGGGGGAGGTGAGAAGCACCTCCACACAGTACAGGCTTTGTTACTAGCCACAGAGTGACAAAGGCACTCTCCCCATGTGGCCAGCAACATGTCTGGTGTGTGACAGGCTGCTAAAACTAGTCAGCCCACACTGGAAGTCGGGTATGGTTTCAGGGGGCATCTCTAAGATGTCCTCTGGGGGGTATTTTACAATAAAATGTACACTGGCATCAGTGTGCATTTATTGTGCTGAGAAGTTTGATACCAAACTTCCCAGTTTTCAGTGTAGCCATTATGGTGCTGTGGAGTTCGTGTATGACAGACTCCCAGACCATATACTCTTATGGCTACTCTGCACTTACAATGTCTAGGTTTTGCTTAGACACTGTAGGGACATAGTGCTCATGCACTTATGCCCTCACCTATGGTATAGTGCATCCTGCCTTAGGGCTGTAAGGCCTGCTAGAGGGGTGACTTATCTATACCTATAGGCAGTGTGAGGTTGGCATGGCACCCTGAGGGGAGTGCCATGTTGACTTAGTCGTTTTATCCCCACTAGCACACACAAGCTGGCAAGCAGTGTCTGTGCTGAGTGAGGGGTCCCCAGGGTGGCATAAGACATGCTGCATCCCTTAGAGACCTTCCCTGGCATCAGGGCCCTTGGTACCAGGGGTACCAGTTACAAGGGACTTACCTGGATGCCAGGGTGTGCCAATTGTGGAAACTAATGTACAGGTTTAGGGAAAGAACGTTGGTGCTGGGGCCTGGTTAGCAGGCCTCAGCACACTTTCAAATCATAACTTGGCATCAGCAAAGGCAAAAAGTCAGGGGGTAACCATGCCAAGGAGGCATTTTCTTACAATACTGGTCTAAAATTAATTATTTTCGGTTTAAACATTGTAAGCAGGTTAGGCATGCATTGTACACAGCAACATAGCATTATTATGATGGAAATTACTACAATTATCCCGCCTAAAGCATTGCGTAATTGCCCAAAATCGGGCAACCAATTAAACAACCAGTCCTACCATCCTTTATCTACATCTTCTTTTACTCATTTCACCAATTCATGTAAAGTGTCAATATGGGACTGGATGGATTTAGAGTGGTCTGACAAATTGAAGCAGCACAGACCTTCAAATTCTGAGCAACAATGATCGTGCTTTAAGAGGAAATAATCAAAAGCGGCCCTGTTTTGCAATGCAGCTTTTCTAGTACCACATATATCTAGTCATAACTCAGCTAAAGCGATGGAAGTATGATTGATATTTTTAAGCATTAAACATGCTAACTTGTTAATAATGTGAGTATTATAAGCAGCTAATCCTGGAACTCCTAAAATGGAAAGACTTAAGCTTATATATTCTGATTTAGATAATAATTGAATTTCTGATAGAGCCTTCTAGCTGCAGATTCCTTACCGTTGAATTTCTTGATGTCCGCTTGGAATACGGAATTTTTGCTGAGCAGTACCCTGCGTGCGCAGTTGGGTGGCAAAGTTCGGATCCTCGTGGTGTCGTTGGAGCGGTCTGTGACATCACAGTCGCCTATAAAGGCACCACCCTGGCATGCGTATGTCAGCTCTTTTCCTTCAATGCCGTTAAGAGCAGATCCGGAATCGAGCTACCCTCTGTCTTTTTCGACAGGCCTTTTTCAAACTTTTTGAAGTCAGTGCAGGATGACATAGAGGAAGATGGGGTTTAAGCCGCGTGGCGCCTGCCATGTCGGTGAACACTACACTACGTAGGTCTCTGGTACCTTGACTAAGACCATGACGCAAAGTCGTGTTGCGACTGCCGGGCCATGGCCCCGAAAGCTTTGAGAGAGTGGCCTTTGAAGCTTATGGCAGCCCGGCTGTCGACATCTGTTGGCGTGACTCCTAGGGGTTCACAGTCCCGATCGAGAAGAACGTCATGGGACCACTCCAGGAGACCCAAGTCCTCTCATTCGCACTTGAGATCCTCCAGGCACTCGGGGAAGACGCACAAGAAGAAGAAGTCCCCATGGACTTCGACTTCGCCCTGCACGTCAACTGATGAGGTGACTCTAGAACATTGGTTCTCACAAACTTTTTCTCGGGGGCCAAAATTGCAGTATGGTTTGCGGCCGAGGGCCGCACTGAAGTGACAGCGGGGGGGTGGGGCTTAGAGGGGGAACAACAACCCCACCCCCTTTTTCAAAACAATGCCCCTACCCCAGTAACACACACAGCGCCATCTGCTCTCACCCCTACCCCAGTAACACACACAGCGCGCACACATACGGCGACATCTGCTTTCACCCCTACCCCAGTAACACACACAGCGCGCACACACACAGCGCCATCTGCTCTCGCCCCTACCCCAGTAACACACACAGCGCCATCTGCTCCCACCCCTACCCCAGTAACACACACAGCGCCATCTGCTCTCACCCCTACCCCAGTAACACACACTGCGCCATCTGCTCCCACCCCTACCCCAGTAACACACACAGCGCCATCTGCTCTCACCCCTACCCCGGTAACACACACTGCGCCATCTGCACACAGCGCCATCTGCTCTCACCCCTACCCCAGTAACACACAGCGTGCACACACACAGCGCCATCTGCTCTCACCCCTACCCCAGTAACACACACACACAGCGCAATCTGCTCTCACGCCTACCCCAGTAACACACACTACATTAAAAACAAATAAATAAATAACCAAAGAGCCTTACCTGACTCAAAGCACTGTAAAGATGCCACAAATGTGGAACAGCAGGCAGGCGGGCAGCAGACGTGGAGCCGGTGACAGGAAGCAGACGACCAAAGCCCCATAAAAGTTAGCTGCAAGCGCTGACTTTTATGGGGCTTTGGCTTCCAGGATCGTCAGGGCAACGCCATAAACAATGGCCGCCGTATGTAAACCTAGAGGAGGGCCGCGGGAGCATGCTCCCGCGGCCCTCTTCTATGTTTACATACTGCTGCCATTATGATGTGGCGTTTGGTGTGCGTCTCGCGGGCCGCCAAGCTAGGTCCGTGGGGCCGCTGGCGGCCCGCGGGCCGTACTTTGAGTACCGTTGCTCTAGAACGTCAACTTTCCAGGCACGGTTCTGTGGAACTCTTGCCATGGTTGACTTCGAGCCCCCCCCCTCCCCTTCCCATGAGCCGGAGCAACCCCTGCTCAACTCAATGAGTTTTACGAGGCCATGTGTATTGTATTCGAATGGACTGGCCCCGCTGGTGCGCCTTCTGGCCCCCCGGGGTCAGCAGGGGCTCCATCAGATTCCACACCGGTGGTTTCCGCCTCAGCTCTGATGGGGCTCTTGGATCCGATACAGGATCTGGAACGACACCGATTTAACTCAGTCGGCCTCTTCCGGCATCGTTCCTGATGTCAATGCTCCCCACACCACAGGCGCCCACCGGTGGTGCAAGCCCCATCCTCATACCTGGTGATCTGGAGCCAGAATAGAATCGTACGATACAGATTCCGATGGTGCCGACAGGGCCCAGATCATTGCCTGAGTCTTTTTTTAAATTTTTTTATCAACAACCAGGCACAAGTGAGTAATGGGTAGGGTTTCAGGATCCTATAGGGTATGGTTTGGAGCAAATGAAGTGGTATGAGGAACTAGGCAAAGCCACCGGATTGGACACCTTCCCAAATGCTTGGGTGCTCTCACCTCCTACGGTGGCCACAGAGGAGGGAGCTTCATATGCTATGGTGGTATGTACGGCAGCTAAGGTCTTGGACCTGGATTTGTCTACGGTGCCGGTCAGGACTAACCTCCTGACGGAGCTGCTTCAGCCAGGGGTTTCCACATCAGAACCGATGTTACCCTTTAACGAAGCCCTCACTGATGTCCTGCTGGGGACATGGTCCAAACCCAGCACAGGGGCCGCTGTAGATAAGACAACTGGCCACTGCCATCGCTCAGCTCCAAATGATTCTAGTTTCCTCACCCAACACCCCACCCTGGAGAGCTTGGTTATCCAGGCCTCCACTTCCCATGGTGCCTTCCCTTCCACTCCCCCGGATAGGGAATCCAAGAGGCTGGATCAGCTTGGAAAGAAAATGTTTTCTTACTCCACCCTGGCATTGAGGTCTGTAAACACCTCATGCCTATTGGGCTGTTTTTCCCCATACTTTATGGGATACAGTGGCACAGGTGCTGCCCCGGGTCCCAGAGGGCGTGTGGGACACTCTCACTCAAGCTGTTAAAGATGGGAGGGATGCAGCGAAGTTCACAATAAGGTGTGGTTTGGACACAACTGACTCGCTGGGTAGGGGGATTTCATCAACTGTAGCCCTTCGTCTTCATGCTGGGCTACGTTCATCTGGCTTTTCGGGGGATGTCCAGGCAAACCTTATGGACATGCCCTTCGATGGCTCAAGCTTAATTGACGAAAAGGCAGATTCTACACTAGAGCGCTTCAAGGATTCACGGGTTACGGTCAGGTCCCTGGGCCTCTTGGCGTCCCCTCGCCAGCAGTCTGCCTTTTGTCACTTTCGAGGCTTCGGAAGGAATGGGGTACCATGCTATCCACAGGCCAGCCACCGTCAGGTCAGCATCCTGTGTGAGGACGAGGTTGTGGTACCTTCAGACCCAGGGGGTCTGGCCAGGAGTCTTCCACCACCCAGACCCCTCCTCCTCAGCTACCGAGTCCTCCTAGTATGACTCCGCAAGACCACACGCATCCAGTTGGAGGGAGGATTCTATTTCATTCCCCTCACTGGTGATCCATAACATCGGACAAATGGCTCTTGCAGATCATACAGAAGGGCTATTTCCTCCCTTTCCAGTCTTTCCCTCCCTCTATGCCTCCATTAAAAGAATATTAGATAAACAGAGGGTAACCCACTAGTAGCCACAAGGACCTGGGTAAATCATATAATGCAACTACAGTGGTCCAAATGGAAATTATTCAACACAAAAGAGATTTCAATACTCCCCAAAACATGCAGCATCCACTCAAATATTGAGATTCAAATCATTATTAAGTTTTATTTTCATCAATTCATCAGTCATTTTTATGTTTTATTTTCAACAATTTGAAAGACTATACAACTTAGTTATATGTACAAAACTAATTAAAATCAGTTAGTTGCCCCAGGACACCCAAAATAGTGTTGGATAAAAGTGCTTGTGGAAGAAAGAATAGAAAAAATATCAAAAACCAAGTTCCGTGTTAAAATACAAAATATTTACAGTGGAGCCTGTCAGGTGACCATTTTACAACATTATGTATCACAATCTCGTACGGGTAAAAAGACCAGATCACTATTGCCCCTTATTGATCAACAGAGAAATCCAATCCAAGCTCAATCTGTATTGTTGACGTTTTGCCCCGACGAAATATATAGGGCCCACTCTCTGCCTCAACTGCGTGTCTTCCTGAGGACATCAACCAAATAACGGGGCAACCTATTTGGAATATAAAGAAAACTAACCTTAGTCACCTATTCCACCCAGTGTGGTCGGCTGCATGTATACAAGGAAACAACATAACATCATACTTACATCCGGTTCATCATCCTTAGTATTCCACATACAATCCAGGATCTCAATTCCTTGACAGCCAAACCAAACCAAGTTCGATCATTACGATCATAACAATGAGTACCCAAATAAACTCACCTTAAATTTATTTATAAAAGGAGACGACTCCTCAAATAGCACCCTGTTATCCAAAATCAGGGAGATCACATCCACAATGTTTCAATATTTATACTGCAATCCAAAAGGACACCTTCCATTTCATAAATTATGTGCACTAAAAATAAACCAATCTTTCCATAAACCCTAGCCCAGTGGTTCCCAACCTGTGGGCCGGGGACCCTGGGGGTCCGCGACTGCTTAAAAAATTTAATAATATTAGGTCCCAGCTATCAGTAATGACTCAGTGGGGGTCCCTGTGTTCCAATAATGATTCAGTGGGGGTCCCTGGGCTCTAGTATTGATAAAATGGGGGTCCACAGAAGTCAAAAGGTTGGGAACCACTGCCCTAGCCCATACATAAAAAACAGTGTCTCTATATCACATTCCAACAAATCAATAATTCACCATCATATCTTCATTCCCTCCCAAATATAAAAAGTAAAAAAAAAAACATATACACTCATAACTCAGGAGATGCACGTTTTTATTCTCAGCCACCAATCGTTCATAACCTCAAAAAGGAAATGCGGCTTCGATCTATGTAAATTTATCTATTCCATCAGGGTATGTGGCATACGAAACGTCAGTGTTATTATCAACCACAAAACGTTCATGTCTTCGAAAACCACAAAGTAAATGTGGCTTCAATATATGTAACACAAAGCGTTTAGTGATTACAGAAATCAGCCGCCTCGAAAATACCGGTGACTCAACATTGAGTCCAAAATACCTTTACTAACTGCCACATTAAACAAAATACTAACTCACCGGCATCCGTTGTAATGGTAACGCCGTTACCGGTCTCCTTCTAGCGTGGAAACAGAGCTAGCACCCAAGGAAGTTATATTCACGTCAGATACGTAACAAACGCAGAAGTGGAAACCAATTCCTGTGACCTGGTCCGGGAAGTTCAATTTCATTAACCCTCTCTCGGCCAGTCAAAATCCTCAACATATTATACAAACATCAATCAGGAAGGGCAGATCAAAAGGGGAAGGTGGGCAGGGAAAGATGGGGGGTGGGGGGGGGGGGGTTGAAAAAGAGCAGGAAAAAAAGGGGGAAAGATTGGGGGGAAGGGAAAATGAAAAAAGGGAAAAGCCGAAAAAAGAAGGCTATAAAGACTCCTTGACAAATAATATTATTGAATTAGAAGTACAAAAAATATTCATTAAATTGATATCGTACAACCAAAATCATAAATACCCAACAAACCAATAGAAAAACAAGTTCAAGGAAAATAACCCAGACAACAACGGGCACATTCTTCCTTCAAAACCATGTTAGCCACTAACCCAAACCCAATCCCCTCTACCTCAGCCTATCCCAAGCACACCTTCAGACCAGCATGCACACACGTCAACACACAAGGGAAGCTCTGGCAAACATAAGCACCACACATCCCACAGGCACTCACGCAAGCATCACACACATGCAGACACACCAACATCCACTCCCTCCACTGTGTCCCCCTCCTCCCTCCCAGTCTCGTCTAGATTCGCACCTGCATGCACTACATCCTCAACCACTACCTCCATCACCAGCACACCCATCACCACACACCGCTCACGTGCACTCACCACCCCCACTACCATTCACACATCCCCTGTGTCCTCTCCCAGTGTGTCTGTGAGCCCTCCTCCCAAAGTACACAAATGAAGGCACACACCCACCCAACAGCCATCCACCTTACAACAGCCTCCATCCCATGCACCTTCACCCAAATTCAGCAGACGTACACCTCCTACAACCACTACCTCCACTCCCAAACCCCCTCCATCTACCTGTCCCAGTGTGGCTAAAAAACCTTTCCTGGCTAATATTGACCTCTTTCCTACACCTCCCCATCTTCCCCCGTCCTTCACCTAGGGCCAGGCTTTCCAGGTCCCAGCCCAGCCCAGCACCTCAGCCACCACATCCCCAGGCACAGTGGTACCAGCAGCTTCGGGGTCTTGAAGTGTGCCAACCATCAGGGCTGCCAGTGTGCCACGGAGCGAGGGCAAGGACATTCCACCACCTGCCAAGGTGAAAAAGGTATCCACATCCCAGAGGGAGAAGCCGAAAACACCTGCCACCAAGAGGTCAGGGAAAACGAAAGGGGATAGTGGCAAGACAGCTGTGCCACCATCAAAGGTGGGGAAGGGCCAAAAACTGAAGGGCAGGTCAGGAGAGGGCATGGTGGCACCGACTGAGGAGGGACCAGTGTCACACCTTCTGTCCACGTCGACGCCAACCTGTATGGCGGAGAACACCACCCCCTGCACTGCCACAGACCCCGCAGCCAGCACCGCTGCCACAGACCCCGCAGCCAGCACCGCCGCGACTGCCACCGCCGCAAGCACTGCCGCGACTGCCACCGCCAGCGGCCTGCGACATCCTCAGCCAGTGGCACCACCGCAGACATGGCTACCATCCCCAGTGGTTAGTCGTCCGAGGCTGGTGGTGAGTTTCAGGACCCTGGGCAGCTTCCATGAAGCATCACTGTCATCACAGTTGTCACCTGCATATGGAATGCGAAGCCGCAGCAGTGCGGGGTATGTCGCTGCCTCCATGGCGTATCATGCTACCTGTACCTCGGCAATCTCGTGGCACACACACCAAGGTAAGGGAATTGTACCGGCCACACTGCACGTGGAACACTCTGGGCACCAGGGCCCCTCCAGAACCAGTGGAGAAAGGCATCCACTACCCTCAGTCCTTGGCAGGATGAAGCACTCTGGGCACAAAGCCCCCTCCAGAACCCGTGGAGTATCTCATCCACTACCTCAGTCCTTGGCAGGATGAAGCACTCTGGGAACAAAGCCCCCTCCAGAACCAGTGGAGTATCTCATCCACTAGCTCAGTCCTTGGCAGGATGAAGCACTCTGGGCACAAAGCCCCCTCCAGAACCAGTGGAGAGATACATCCACTACCTCAGTCCTTGGCAGGATGAAGCACTCTGGGCACAAAGTCCCCTCCAGAACCAGTGGAGAGATACATCCACTACCTCAGTCCTTGGCAGGATGAAGCACTCTGGGCACAAAGCCCCCTCCAGAACCAGTGGAGTATCTCATCCACTACCTCAGTCCTTGGCAGGATGAAGCACTCTGGGCACAAAGCCCCCTCCAGAACCAGTGGAGACTGTTATCCACTTTAGAGACTGTGGCTTTGCACTCTCCAGGATAAAGCAGTGGGCAAACCACCCACTGAAAAGACTTGAGAGACTGTGGCTTTGCCCTCCCCAGGATAAAGCAGTGGGCAAACCACCCACTGAAAAGACTTGAGAGTCTGTGGCATTGCACTCCCCAGGATAAAGCAGTGAGCAAACCACCCACTGAAAAGACTTGAGAGACTGTGGCTTTGCCCTCCCCAGGATAAAGCAGTGGGCAAACCACCCACTGAAAAGACTTGAGAGTCTGTGGCATTTCCCTCCCCAGGATAAAGCAGTGGGCAAACCACCCACTGAAAAGACTTGAGAGACTGTGGCTTTGCCCTCCCTCGGATAAAACAGTGGGCAAACCACCCACTGAAAAGACTTGAGAGACTGTGGCATTGCCTTCCCCAAGATAAAGCAGTGGGCAAACCACCCACTGAAAAGACTTGAGAGACTGTGGCTTTACACTCCCCAGGATACATCAATGGGCATGGAGCCCCCTTATGGAGCAGTGGCGTTGTGCGTTCCTCAGGCTGAGGTGCCCCCCCCCCCCCCCCTGAGTTGCCTGTTTATTTTCTATGTGATGCCCCTCCAGTGTTCTCTCCGTTTGGAGTCATGTATCATATGCGTGGGCCTCGCTGCTGCATTTTGGGCCCAGTGGTCCACGGACAATGATTGGTGAACTAACCGGACTTGTGTAGTTGGTGTACATATTTGTATATACTGGATTTTGACTTTTGACTAATGGATTTTTATTGATTACAATCGATACAATCATTTCCTTTAGTCCTTGCATTATTCAAGGGGGGTGTGTGGGGTGTATATGTAATGTTGCAGCATGTATTTGTGTGTATGGTGTTGTGTGTGGGAGTGGGGGTGTTGCGTGTGTGTGTCACTCTCTTTTCCCTCCCCCCCTCCCCTGTGTTGTAGGTGCAGTACTCACCGTGGTCGTCGCCGCCGTCGCTGGAGCTCCTGATAGAGGAGCAGGAAGACCATTGCTGGCAGGATCTACAATTCGGGCTCCTTGGCGCCTGGTTCCTCGTGGGGTGTGGAGATGTGAGTGTTTTCCCTTCTGTGTACTGTTTCCGCCGTGTTTTTATTCGCATTGGTTCCGCCCCGGAAAAGGTGGCGGATAGCCGTGTTGTGATTGAGTGGGCAGTACATTGTCTCCCGCCAGTCTATTGGTGGTGTTAGTTTGTACCGCTGTGGCAGTCGGAGTGTTAAAGTGGCTGTCTATGTTGGCGGTTTCCGTCATGGTCGTAATCCCATTTTTTTCTGCCGGCCTGTTGGCGGTATTACCGCCGCTTTAACACTGACTGCCAGGGTTGTAATGAGGGCCACAGTTTTTTTTTAGGATTGGCCAACTTTTACTGTCAATTTATTTCCAATTTCGCTCAGCAAACCAGCCACTTACCACAAATTCTTAAGAAGGAGAATTTACGTAATGGGTTTAAGTGGTCTGACACTGCAGATAGAAGCTTCCAAGTTTTAAAAACTGCCTTTACCCAGGCTCCTATACTACGACATCCTGATACCACAAAACAATTTATCGTGGTTACTGATGCTTCAGAAGGAGCTATAGGGGCTGCCTTGTTACAAAAACAAATTGACGATGGATTAGAACATCCAATCTTTTGTTTCTCATGTGCTATCAGAGTCCGAACGTAATTATTCTGTATTGGAACGAGAACTTCTAGCACTTAAAACAGCATGTAACGAATGAAGACAGTTCCTTATGGGATCCAAGGAACCGTTTGAAGTACGAACCGACCACCAAAATTTACAATATCTACGGAACTTCCAATGTCAGAACAGTCGCCAAGCCCGTTGGGCCTTTTTTTTTGTCAATTTGATTTTTATATTACATATATCCCTGGTTCTCAGAATATACTTGCAGACGCCTTGTCATGACATTACCCTGAAGTTCTCTCTTCTCCTTCACAACATCTTATTGACCCCCAAAGAATCATTGGTCTAGTACAGTCTTTTCTTGATGAAGTACAGTCTGAATACTCCACTCTCTCCGATTCGGAAATGGAAAGACTAGGCTCAAGATTACGCAAGGTCAAAGAACTCTTTTATTACAAAAACGCATTATTTCTCCCTTCTAAAAAGGTACAAAGGAGAGCACTCCAAATGTGTGATGATTCCCCTATAGCAGGTCATCGTGGAATTATGGCCACGCAAGAACTACTTCTTCGTTCCTACTGGTGGTCCACGCTTAAAAAAGATACTGAAAGTTATGTGGCATCTTGTCCCATCTGTGCCCAAGCTAAGACACCTCATACCAAACCCGCAGGATTACTTAATCCATTACCTGTGCCACCCGCTCCTTGGCACACAATATCAACGGATTTTATGTGTTCCTTACCACCTTCCGCAGGTAACCGGGTGATAATGGTGACTGTGGATTCCTTCACTAAAATGGCTCATTTTACCGCCTTGAAGAAACTACCAACTTCACAAGAATTAAGTCAAATATTTATACAGGACATATTTCGTCTCCATGGTCTCCCTCATGTTATCCTCTCCGATCGTGGTCCGCAATACATATCAAGTTTTTGGAAGTATTGCTGCAAGACTTTACAGATTGAGAAAGCCTTGTCTTCTTGTTTCCACCCTCAGACAAATGGCCAGACAGAACGTCTAAATCAAGGACTAGAACAATACCTACGTTGCTTCTGTAACACAACTCAGAGTAATTGGTCCGCATATTTACCTATGGATGAATTTTCCTACAACAACACAATACACAGCACCTCAAAGAATACTCCCTTATCTGATAGAGACTTCTAGCTGCAGCTTCCTTACCTTAGAATTCCCTGGCGTCAGCTCCGAATCTGGAGTTTTTTCTGAGCAGTACCCTGCGCGCTCAGTCGGGCGGCATCGTTCGGATCTGCGTGCGTCGACCAGCTCCGCGTGCGTCGTCAACGTCGTTGGAACCATCTATGACATCACAGTTGTCTATATAGACGCCGTCTCGGCGCGCATACATCAGTTCTTTTCCTTCCGAGCCGGTTAAGCACAGTTCTGGAAAGAGCTACCCTTCTTCGACAGTTTGTCGAGGCTTTTTTGACTGTTTGAAGTCATGTCTTTGAGAAAGACAGGGTTCAAGCCGTGTGGTGCGTGTCATCGCACCATGTCGGTGACGGACCTGCACCGTGTTTATCTTTGGTGCCTGGAGAAGGACCACGATTCCACCTCGTGCTCCGACTGTCGGGCCATGGCGCCGAAGGTCTTGAGGGAGAGCTCCCTTAAGCTTCTTGCAGCCCGACAATCGTCTCTGGACTCTGCGGAGGTCACGGTCCCGCAGCAGGAGGAGGTCGTGGCATCGCTCCTGGAGCCCCAAGTCCTCTTCCTCGCATTCGAGGTCATCCGAAGGTAAGGCACAAGAAAAAGAAGAAGTCCAAGCGGACTTCGTCTTCGCCACGCCTGTTGGCCAACGAGGTATCTAGGGAACGTCGACCTTCCGAGCGCGGTTCCGCGGAGCCGTCGCCAGGGTCGACTCCGCGTCTTCCCCCCTTTCTGGGGACCGGATCGACCCCCACTCATATAAAAGAGTTTTACGAGGCCATGCATCTCGTTTTTGAGCGGCCTGCACCCTGGGATGGGTCTAAGGCCCCGCGCGGTCACCAGGGGCCCCTTCGGATTTAACACTGGCGGCTTCAGCCTCGGTGCCGGGTCCGACGTCGACGATTCTGCCACCGGCGCCCACCAGTGGCAGCCCCATCCTTATTCCGGATGATCCGGATGATCCGGAGCCGGAGCGACGTCATACGACGTCGACTCTGACTTCTACTGAGCCAATTCGGCCCAGATCATTGTCTGAGCATTATTTAGATCAGCCAGACTCAGGAGAGGAATGGGAGGGGTCTGAGGACCCTTGAGATGTGGATTACAACAGGACTGGTATGAGGATCTAGGGGAGGCCAGTAGACTGGATACGTCTCCAGATACTGGTATGCTCTCTCCTTCTAATGTGCTACGGAGGAGGGTGCTTCTTTTGCTATGGTGGTGCGTAGGGCAGCTAAGGTCTTGGACCTAGATTTGCCTACGGTGCCAGTCAGGACGAATTTCCTAACAGAAGTGCTTCAGCCGGGGGTGACAACATCAGAGCCGATGTTGCCTTTCAATGAGGCTCTTACAGACGTCCTTCTGGGTACGTGGTCCAAACACAGCACAGGCGCTCCTGTGAATAGGACAGTTGGCCGCCGCCATAGGCCCGCTCCGATCGACCCCAGTTTCCTGACACAACATCCCACTCCTGAGAGCTTGGTTGTCCAAGCCTCTACTTCCCTTGGTGCCTTCCCTTCTGCTCTCCCGGATAGGGAATCCAAGAGGCTGGATCAGCTTGGGAAGAAGATGTTTTCTTCCACCAGCCTGGCATTGAGGTCCGTAAACACCTCTTGCCTATTGGGCCGTTATTCCCATACTTTATGGGATACGATGGCACAGGTGCTGCCCCAGGTCCCGGAGGGCGTACGGGACACTCTCACCCAGGCTGTCAAGGATGGGAGAGATGCAGCCAAGTTTACGATCCGGTGTGGTTTGGACACGACCGACTCGCTGGGCAGAGCGATTTCATCGTCAGTGGTCCTACGTCGCTACACCTGGCTACGTTCTACTGGTTTCTCAGGGGATGTCCAGTCCAGCTTGATGGACATGCCCTTTGATGGCTCTCGCCTTTTTGGCGAAAAGGCAGACTCTGTGCTTGAGAGGTTCAAGGATTCTGGAGCCACGGCCAGATCCCTGGGCCTTTCAGAGCCAGCACGACAGCAGTCTGTCTTTCGCCCCTTTCGAGGCTTCGGAAGGGGTGTGGTACCACGCCAGCCACAGTTCAGCCACCGTCCTCAGGCTTCACAGCATCCCGGAAGAGGACGTGGTCGTGGTACCATCAGACCCAGAGGGTCTGGCCAGAGGTCGGCCGCCACACAGCCTCCCTCCACTGCACCCATGCCCTCCTAGTATGGCTCTGCGGGATCACGTCCGTCTAGGATTCGTTTTCATCTACCTCACTGGCTTTCCATCACCACAAACAAGTGGGTCCTGCAGATCATACGGAAGGGCTACTCCCTTCCCTTCCAGTCTTTCCCTCCTTCTATCCCTCCGACAAAGGAATGGCTGATGGAGGACCATCTAGCTTTTCTCCGCAAGGCAGTTTGGCTCTCTTGGCCAAGGGAGCCATAGAAAGAGTCCCGATAGAAATAGGCAGTGGTTGTTATTCCCGCTACTTTCTGATTCCCAAAAAGAACAAAGGCCTTCGCCCTTTCTTGGATTTAAGGGACGTCAATCTCTTCCTCAAGAAGGAGAAATTCAAGATGCTCACTCTTGCTCAGGTTTTGTATACCCTAAACCAAGGAGACTGGATGGTAGCGTTGGATTTGCAGGATGCGTATTTCCACATTCCTATCCTGCCAGCCCACAGGTGTTACCTGCGGTTCAAGGTGGGCCACGAGCACTTTCAGTTTACCATGCTTCCTTTTGGTCTCACCAGTGCCCCTCGGGTGTTCACAAAGGTGATGGCGGTGGTGGCAGCTCATCTGCGCAGGTCAGGGATTTCAGTCTTCTTCTACCTGGACGATTGGCTGTTGAAGGCTTCTACGCCCCAGGCTCTTGTCACCCACCTTCAGACAACAGCGGACCTCCTGCATTCACTGGGGTTCACTATAAATGTGCCGAAGTCACACCTGACTCCCTCTCAGAAGCTCACTTTCAACTTAGCTGTTCTGGACACAGTGCAATATCGGGCTTATCCTCCCGAACAGCGGGTCCAGGATATTCAGGTTATGATACCGATGTTTCGGCCTCTATCCTGGATTTCGGTGAGACAGACGCTGAGGCTTTTGGGACTCATGGCTTCCTGCATCCTATTGGTCAAGCATGCCAGATGGTGCATGAGGGCTCTGCAGTGGGACCTGAAGTTCCAATGGGCACAGCATCAGGGAAATCTTACCGAAGTGGTTCAGATCTCGGAGGGGACTGCAAAAGATCTGCAGTGGTGGTTAGTGAACTGCGATTGGGTCAAAGGCAGACTCCTTTCCCTTCCCCAACCAGATCTAACGGTAGTGACAGATGCGTCACTTCTGGGATGGGGCGGCAATCTGGGGGAGGTGGGGGTCAGAGGTCACTGGTCTCCAGCGGAATCCGGGCTCCACATCAACTTGCTGGAGCTTCGGGCGATCCGGCTAACATTAAAAGCATTTCTTCCTGTTGTGAAAGGGAAGGTGGTGCAGGTGTTCATGGACAACACTACGGCAATGTGGTACTGTAACAAGCAGGGCGATGTGGGGTGGACCCTTTGTCAAGAGGATTTACGTCTCTGGACATGGCTGGTACAGCAGGGCATGACCCTGGTGGTTCAACACCTGGCAGGTTCTCTGAACGCCAGGGCAGACGAGCTCAGCCGAAAATGCTTTGAGGATCACGAATGGTGTCTCCATCCGGAGGTGGCGCAAGGACTCTTTCAGCAGTGGGGAGAGCCTTGGTTAGATCTGTTCGCCTCCGTTGAGAACTCGCGATGTCAGCAGTTTTGCGCGTTGGAGTTTCTAAGGGGGCTATCGCTAGGCGACGCTTTTCGTCGCGAGTGGAGTTCAGGCCTCCTGTACGCCTTTCCGCCTATACCACTTCTGCCCAGAGTTCTCAAGAAAATCAAGAACGACCGGGCCCAAGTAATCCTAGTGGCTCCGGATTGGGCATGGAGAGTTTGGTATCCAGAGCTTCTCAAAATGAGCATCGGTCTTCCAACCAGGCTCCCTTTTCAGGAGGATCTTCTGTCGCAGCAGCAGGGGAATGTTCTCCACCCGAACCTGTCAACTCTGGGCCTTCATGCGTTGAGATTGAGCTGCGACAGTTGATGGTTTATGACCTCCCTCCTGAGGTCTGTGATGTCATTCTGGCAGCCAGGGGTCCCTCTACTAAGTCGATCTACGCCTGCCGTTGGAAACGTTTTGTTTCATATTGTACAGAGAGGTCTATTGATCCTCTTTCTTCTTCTCTGTCTAACATCCTTTTGTTTATATTGTCTCTCGCCCAGCAGGGTTCCTCCTTGGGGACTCGCAAGGGCTATCTTTCAGCCTTATCGGCTTTTCTTCAGTTGCCCGATCAACCATTCTGTTTAAATCATCTATAGTACAGAGGTTTTTGAAAGGGCTTGTGCATCTGTTCCCGCCTGTGCCTTTCGTTATGCCCCAGTGAGATCTTAATCTGGTTCTTACCTTCCTTATGTGGGCTCCCTTCGAGCCCTTACATAACTGTCCTCTCCGACTGCTCACTATTAAAACAGCCTTTTTGGTGGCAATTACATCTGCCAGGAGAGTGAGTGAGCTGCAGGCTTTATCTTCAAAGCCACTGTTTCTCACGATATATCCTGACAAGGTAGTATTAAGAACTTGTGCCTCTCTCCTCCCCAAGGTGGTGACCCCTTTCCATCTGGGTCAAAATATCACCCTGCCCACCTTCTTTGCACCACTGCATCCCTCTAAGGAAGAGGAGCGTCTCCATCCGTTGGACCCAAAAAGAGCATTATCGTTCTACCTTGACCGCACTAATGAGTTCCGGGTGGACGACCAACTCTTTGTGGGGTACGTTGGTGCAAAGAAGGGTCGGGCGGTGCAGAAACGATCCATTTTGCGCTGGGTCGTTCTCTGTATAAAGATCTTCTAAGCTTTGGCAAAGAAGCAGCCTCCTGCGGGCTTGATAGCTCATTCTACTAGGGGGAAAGCTGCTACCACTGCGTTAGCACGTGGCGTACCGGAGCTGGACATCTGTCAGGCTGCAACGTGGGCTTCTATGCACACGTTTGCAAAACACAACTGCCTGGATAGCCAGGTGAGAAGGGAGGGGCATTTTGCCCGGTCTGTTTTGCAGGACTTCCTAATGTAAAAATCTCCTTCAGATCCACTGCCAGGGGTTATAGCTTGGGTATCTATTCTAAGGTAAGGAAGCTGCAGCTAGAAGTCTCTATCAGATGAACAAGTTACTTACCTTCGGTAACAAGGTATCTGGTGGAGACTCTATCTAGCTGCAGATTCCTTACACCCACCCAAGCCTCCCCGCTCTGCGGATATTTTTTTATACAGCTATATATATATATTTAGATATATACATATTATATATATGATTTTGGCATTTTTGCCTTTCTTAAAGGCATGAAAGAATTATTACTTCAAACAGTCAAAGAGGTCAAATCCATAACTGTTGGTTCTTCCATGACTCTGCGCTTCTGGCGTGGGAAGTTGTGGAAAAGAACTGACGTACGCGCCGAGACGGCATCTATATAGACAACCGTGACGTCATAGACGGCTCCAACAAAGCTGTCTTATCTAGGTGACTGGTTGACACCTGTTCGGTATAAGTCAATAAGGACGCTCAATGAAGGACCACACGCCAATTATAAATACAATTTAGCTTTAGAATTGCAGGTAAAATGCATTTAGCACATTAACAATAGTAGAATAAGAATAGCAATGAAAAGCATATATTTATATATAAGTACACTACAAGGAGCATCTATGTATGTATGTATATATATATATATATACATATATATATAAGCAAAGAGTTGATTGACAGATATAAGTTTTGATTAACTGTATACTAAAATGCATCACACTACGATATTCGGGAAGCAGAATATAATTGAGTTGAATACTTCAGATAAGCTTTGATTTACTGCACACCAAAATGCATGTTTCAATCACTGCAGCAGGCTCTCACTACGATGTCCAGGAGACAAAATATAAACAAACTGAATACTTCAGATAAGCTTTGATTTACTGCACACCAAAATGCATGTTTCAGTTATTGTAGCAGTTCACACTAAGAGGTTTAGAAAGCAAAATATAAATGAGCTGAATACTTCAGGTTATAAACACAGTGCAAGCATAAATAATCAGTCATAATAATAGAGCAGAGAAACAAAGGCCTTTCATCCCTGTGTGGAAACTTAACTTAGTCCACGACATGCTGGGAAGCCCTCTACCGCCTGCTTGGACCTCTCTCCCCCTCAAGCACCACAAGCAAACAGGGAGGCAGCGCTGGGCCATGGCAGCTTCCACATGAGCTTCCAAATCCCTCACCCACACTTCAGTGCTTAAATAACTCGAAGCTTGGATTGTATCTCATTCTGGCATTTTCTAGCTATGTTATCAGTACTTGGCTGCTCTGCCCTTCTCCAGCCTTTATTTTCATTCCATCTTCTCCCTGTACTCTTGTTCTCAAGGTTGAGGCGGAGTCTTCTACACAAACAAGCTTGAAAATAATATCATGAACTTTTCCACGATGTTTGGGAGGGGGTTTCAACAGGCATTACACTCATCTACACTGCTCAAGCTAATTAACCCTTCGCGTTACAATGTCTTCCGCATCTTTCCCTATACTGAACAGAAGCTGAAGACGCACACGGAGCTGGTCGACGCACGTGGATCTGAACGACACCGCCCGACGGCATGCGCAGGGTACTGCTCAGAAAAAACTCCGGATTCAAAGCTGACGCCAGAGAATTCTAAGGTAAGGAATCTGCAGCTAGATAGAGTCTCTACCAGATACCTCATTACCGAAGGTAAGTAACTTGTTCTTTCTGTTCATACGGTTTTCATCCCAAGTCTTTTGCTTCTGCAATGAGAGATTCTACACTTCCTACGGTTACTTCCTTTACTCGAAGATTACGCACTATTCAACGCCTCATCCATTCTAACCTTCTAGTTACCAAGCAACAGATGAAAAGGATGGCTGACAGGAGACGCTGTGAGGCTCCATCCTATAAAGTACAAGACAAAGTTTGGGTTTCCTCCCGGTTTTTACCTCTACGCTTAACACAAAACAAATTCAAGCCCCGTTATTATGGACCCTTTTCTATCCTTCAAAAGATCAATCCAGTTTCTTTTCGGCTGCGTTTGCCTCGGACTTGGAGGATTCATCCTGTCTTTCATGTCTCGCAACTGAAGCCGTATAGATCTGATCCTTTTGGCAGACAATTCACCTGTCCTCCTCCCCTTTTGATGAACAATGAACCTGAATATGAGGTCCAAGAAATTTGTGATTCTCGTCTGTTCCGCAATTGCCTCCAGTACCTTATCTATTGGAAGGGCTACCCTTTGAGCGAATGTTCTTGGGAAGATGCCTCCTCTGTTCACGCCCCCATTTTGATTCATCAATTTTTCCGTCTGCATCCGGGGGGGGGGGGGACCTACTGTTGCGCCACGGGCTGCCGCCGGGCGCTCGGAGGCTGCGAGTCAGGTCGTGGCGGCCGCAGTTCAGCTTCTGGTCCACCGGTCGTGCCGCGCTCCCTTTTTGTGTATTCCTTGCCCGAGGCCCTGGGGTTTTCTCAGGCCTCAGCGAGTGCTGGTGCGGCGCGGCCTGGGAGCTAGTGACGGGACCTTCCCCCCACATTAACACTTACCTGGTTTTTGTTCTCTTCTGTTCTTTTCTCTTCTGTTTTCTCTCCTTCTTTTATTTCCTGTCTCTTTTGGGTGGAGCCAGGTTTTTGCTCTGTTTTTCCCCAGCATGTCCTTCTCTTCCCTGCATACATCAGGATTCCTATCTAACATGGTGAATTCTTCTACATTCCTATGGTAGTTTTTCCCAAACTAACATGGCGTCTTTCCTCTTCCTGAGGGTCACTTCCTGTTCTTGGGTATATAAGGTCTGACACTTGATCTTCTTACGCTGCAACATTTCCTTTGGTGGTGATCTCGCTCCATTTTTTCCAGCTTTTGGTACCCTTTTTCCGGCACTTCCAGTGATATTTTGTTATTGAAAACTTATCTTGCCTGTGTCTTTTTCTTTTTGTTGTTTTAGGGCGTTCCAGCCTTTGAGGTTTTTTTCTTCAGGTTTTTCCTCAGAGACTCCTTTTGGAAGGCACGAACTGCCCTGACGTCCACTTGTCAGCAGCACCGTGGCTACCAGAAATGGTCGCCCGTATCTCGGCCAAGGCAGGTCCTACAAGCAGCAAGGCCGTCCTGCAGATAAATCTGGTAAGCAACGAGTCAACCGTGACACTCCCACCGTTTCCGACAGTAGGTGCTCCGCCTGCCATAGACCCCCAGGGTCCGCACCTCCTTGGCGATGGCACGCCATATTCCCTTCTTTTCATGGGCGCTGACCTGCAGAAGCAATAAAGACAGGAAAACACCATTAAACTAATAGTCCAGGCTGTCACACACATGGCCCACCATGCCTGTTTCCATCACCAATGGCACACACATTGCCCAGCGCACGACATGTACACCACCAACAGATAATCCCCCCCACCCTTACACAATGCCTTCACACATATCCCCATGCATCCATGCCACATGTATCGTGCCCACAGTGTACTCACCTGTTGGTCTGGAGGCCCATACAGCAGTCCGTACTGGGCTAGGACCCCATCCACCAGTCGCTTCAACTCCTCAGAAGTGAAGGCTGAGGCCCTTTCCCCGGTCACACGGGACATGGTATGCTCCAGGCACAGGTCACAGCGGCACATGCAATGTAGGTCTTCTCCTGTGGGGGTCAGGAAACAAGTAAGGAAAGATTGAGAAAATGGCGGTCACGTCCACGGAGGTGTACACCATCACCGCCGGCGTATATCTCCATTGGCCACTGTACCCCATAGGGCCCAATATTATCCAATGAGGAATTGCATGGCGGTTCTCGACCACCTACCGCCACGACGCACAACGTCGGTGGAATTACCTCACTTCCACCTATCCTCCACACAGGACAGGCGGTCGCCATTTCGGGGGCGGGAACAGGCCTATCGATAATTGCTTCGTCACAGGATAAATAGGCACATACTTTGAAAATTACACTGTCCCAATACATGAATGCACGATGTGGACTGCTGTTGTGCCCCTTCGATACCTACCGCTGTGGATGAATAGGAGATGGACACATACCCCCGTGTACAGACCCCTGTTGGACTTAGCTACACTGGAGGACAGGCACATAATACTCACCTATACACCCTCTATACTGGACAGGGCCACAATCACAGAGCTGTGTGCCCAGTTGGAGCCTGCCCTGATCTCAGCTATCCGTCATCCGACTGGGATCCCCCCTCTTGTGCAGGTTCTATCAGTGCTCCATTTCCTGGCAACAGGTTCTTTCCAAGTGACAGTGGGCATGGCAGCAGGAATGCCACAGCCAATGTTCTCAATCGTGCTGGCAAGAGTGTTGTCTGCCCTGGCAAAACACATGTGCAACTACATTGCTTTCCCCCAGGGGGAAGATTTGGCCACAGTGAAGGCTGGATTCTATGCAATGAGACATATCCCCAATATCATTGGTGCGACTGACCGGACACATATTGCGTTGTGTCCCCCCCCCCCCAGCAGAACGAACAGATGTACAATAATTGTAAGAGTTTCCACTCCATGAATGTGCAGATGGTGTTCGTGGCGGACCAGTACATCTCCCACATCAATGTTAAGTATCCTGGGTTGGTGCATGATACCTTTGTTCTGAGGAATAGCAGCATCCCAAATGTGATGGCCCAACTACAGAGACACAGGGTGTGGCGTATAGGTGAGCCTTGGTCCCCACCCAGTGTGTGTTAGTGTATGCCTCTGCTGTTAGCCAAATAGGATAGTGTGTGGCTAAATTTTGTCCCTCAGTGGTTACAGGTGACTCTGGCGACCCAAAACTATTGTGGCTGCTGACCCCTGTGAGGAATGTCAGGACAAGGGATGAAGAACGTTATAATGAGGTACATGGGCGAACCAGAAGGATTATTGAGAAGACCTTCGGCCTTCTGAAGGCCAGGTTCAGGTGCCTCCATCTGACAGGTGGATCCCTGTGCTACTCATCCGAGAAGGTCTGCCAGATAGTAGTGGCATGCTGCATGTTGCACAACCTGGCCCTCATACAACATGTACCTTTTCTGCAGGAGGAGGAGACTGGAGATGCCCCTGTAGCAGCAGTGGACCCTGAGGACAGTGAGGATGAGGATGTGGACAACAGAACATTAGTGATCCGTCAGTACATCCAATGACACAAAGGTGAGAGAGTGCAACTTAATATATCTATGACTATAGTTGTATTCTGTGTGGCAGTGGCATGCTGGCATTACCCATTTGTTACCTCTACTTACTGTCACCTATGGATTATCATTTTACAAATGTTGGTGATAGGACAACAATGTCCTGATGTGATCGCTACAGCCAGCAACAGGTCATTCATTCTATGCTCCCACTATGTACAGCTCATTTGCAATGGTTGTACCTGTTTCATTCAATACAAATTTGCTATACATGAAATACTAGTAGTCGAGTTTTATCCAAGGGTGTTTATTGTAGTGCTAATAAATTTAGGTGAAAGTGAAATGGAATGGGGTGATGATGGAGAAAAGACCAGGGTATTGTTCCAGTCTGTTTGTAGCACAGGTACGGTGTCCAAAGGGAACATAGGAAGGGGAGCAATGGCAGTTCAAGGTGGACAAGGTGACTGAGTGGGACACAAGGAGTACAATCAGGAGAGTCTCATTTCCTTGCGGTGGTCTTGGCAAGTGTCTCTGGCTTCTGTCTGGGTCGCAGGGAACATTTGTGGGGTGGTTCACAGTCTGCAGGGGGAGGGATGCTGGTGGCCTGTGGGTCCTGCGACGGGGTCTCCTGGCCACTAGCGGCAGCGAAAGTGGAGGGCTGGTCAATGGACTTGCTAGTGGTAGGGGCCCGCTGGTGTGCTGTTGCCTTCCTCATGATGTTGGCCATGTCTGCTAGCACCCCTGCTATGGAGATCAGGGTGTTGTTAATGACCTGCAAGTCCTCCCTGATCCCCTCATACTGTCCCTCCTGCAGCACCTGTTCTCCTGCACATTGTCAAGGATCTGGCCCATCATATCCTGGGAATGTTGGTAGGCTCCCAGGATCTCGGAGAATGCCTCCTGGAGAGTCGTTTCCCTGGTCCTGTCCTCCCCCTGGTGCACAGCAGTCCTCCCAGTGTCCCTGTTGGCCTGTGCCTCTGTCCCCTGAATGGTGTGCCCACTGCCACTGACCCCAGGTCCCTGATTGTCTTGGGGGCGAGGTGTGGCCTGGGATCCCTGTACAGGTGGGCACACTGCTGATTGATGTGTCTTGGGGACAGAGGTGTGGGTACGGTGGGTGGGTGCTGTGGTGTTGAATACTGATGGGGGAGGCTCTGTGGTGGTCTGTGAGTGGGCTTGGGTGACCGGCTGTCCAGTGGTCCCTGATGGGCCAGGTAGGTCCTTCAGATCCAGATGTCCAGAGTTACCATCATCACTGGGGGCCTCTTCTGTTGGGGGACTGGATAGTGTTGGCACCTCCTCTCCACTGACATTGGCTGGGGTACCAGTGGGCATGTAAATGATGTATTATGCTTCAAGTGTATGCCAGTTGTACTTTCCTGGCTTCCCCTCTATGGTTGGTGTTGCCCTGCTAGCTCTTGCTTGTGTATGGTGATGTTTTGTGGGATTGTTAGTTTCCTTATGCTGTGCATGCTTTAGTGATGGGTGTCCATGTAGGGCTGGGAGGGCTGTCCATGCATTGGTATGGTATGCAGGGCACGGCATTGGGGTTAGTGAGATGTGTATGTGCAGTGTGTGGGATGGAGTGATGGGAGTGAGGGTGTGGGTGTGAGATGGCATGCAGGTATTGCGTGGGGTGATAGGTAGTAAATATTGACTTTCCAGTGGCCAGTCCTCCGGCAGCTCCAGCGAGTCCCTCAGGATGCAGTATTGCCAGTACCTACTCCTCCCATGCTGTGAGCTGTGGGGGAGGAGGTGGGGGTCCACCGCCAGTCCGCTATATAGCGAGCTAGTGTCTTGCTGCAGATGGAATGTACCTTCCCCAGTAGGTTGTTCCACCTCTTCCTGATGTCGTCCCTTGTTCTTGGGTGCTGTCCCACGACGTTGACCCTGTCCACGATTCTACGCAATAGCTCCATCTTACTTGCTATAGATACCTGCTCTACCTGTGCTCCAAAGAGCTGTGGCTCTACCCTGACAATTTCCTCCACCATGACCCTGAACTCCTCCTCAGTGAAACGGGGGTGCCTTTGTGGTGCCATGGGTGTTGTGTGATGTGTGATGTGTGTTGGGAAGGGTATGTTGGGTGATGTGGTGGGATGTGTGATGTTGAGTGTGTGAGGGGTGTATGTGTGTAAGTGGTGTGTGTATCTAGTTGTCTCTGTGTTCCTCTTCTCAGTCTCCTGGTGGCAATTGTTGTTCGTAAGGAGTTGTGGGTAATTTGGGTGTGTATTCTATAGTGGTGTGGGTGTGGTATGTGTATGAGTGTGAGGTGTGTGTTTTTGGTACTGTCAATGTAGTGTTGTTTTGTATGTGGGTGTCCATTCTGAGCGCAGAGGTATGTATGGCCAATGGTTTACCACTGTTGAATGTCCACCGTGGTGATTCGTGGATCATAATGTGATGGGTGTTGTTTTGTTGGCATAACGGTATGGGTTTTGGGACCGCCACTTTATCACTGACCTTTGGGCTGACGGATTTGTGTATGTGGCTGTATTCGGTCAGATTGGCGTGTGTGTGTCATAATAAGGTGTAAGGAAATGCCTCCTTGGCATGGTTACCCCCTGACGTTTTGCCTTTGCTGATGCCAAGTCATGATTTGAAAGTGTGCTGAGGCCTGCTAATCAGGCCCCAGCACCAGTGTTCTTTCCCTAACCTGTACCTTTGTTTCCACAATTGGCACACCCTGGCATCCAGGTAAGTCCCTTGAAACTGGTACCCCTGGTACCAAGGGCCCTGATGCCAGGGAAGGTCTCTAAGGGCTGCAGCATGTCTTATGCCACCCTGGAGACCCCTCAGTCAGCACAGACACACTGCTTGCCAGCTTGTGTGTGCTGGTGGGGAGAAAATGACTAAGTAGACATGGCACTCCCCTCAGGGTGCCATGCCAACCTCACACTGCCTGTGGCATAGGTAAGTCACCCCTCTAGCAGGCCTTACAGCCCTAAGGCAGGGTGCACTATACCACAGGTGAGGGCATGTGTGCATGGGCACTATGCCCCTACAGTGTCTAAGCAAAACCTTAGACATTGTAAGTGCATGGTAGCTATGAGAGTATATGGTCTGGGAGTCTGTCAGACACGAACTCCATAGCACCATAATGGCTACACTGAAAACTGGGAAGTTTGGTATCAAACTTCTCAGCACATTAAATGCACACTGATACCAGTGTGCACTTTATTGTAAATTACACCCAGAGGGCATCTTAGAGATGCCCCCTGAAAACATACCCGACTTCCAGTGTGGGCTGACTAGTTTCTGCCAGCCTGCCACACACCAGACATGCTGCTGGCCACATGGGGAGAGTGGCTTTGTCACTCTGTGGCCAGGAACAAAGCCTGTACTGGGTGGAGGTGCTTCTCACCTCCCCCTGCAGGAACTATAACACCTGGCGGTGAGCCTCAAAGGCTCACCCCCTTTGTTACAGCGCCACAGGGCATCCCAGCTAGTGGAGATGCCCGCACCTCCGGCCACTGCCTCCACTTTTGGTGGCAAGGCTGGAGGAGATAATGAGGAAAACAAGGAGTAGTCACCCCCCAGCCAGGACAGCCCCTAAGGTGTCCTGAGCTGAGGTGACTCTTACTTTTAGAAATCCTCCATCTTGTAGAAGGAGGATTCCCCTATTAGGATAAGGGATGTGCCCCCCTCCCCACTGGGAGAAGGCACAAAGAGGGTGTAGCCACCCTCAAGGACAGTAGCCATTGGCTACTGCCCTCCCAGACCTAAACACACCCCTACATTCAGTATTTAGGGGCTTCCAGAACCGAGGAAGATAGATTCTTGCAACCTAAAGAAGAGAAAGGACTGCTGACCTGAAGCCCTGCAGTGAAGACGGAGACGACAACTGATTTGGCCCCAGCCCCACCGGCCTGTCTCCCTACTTCGAAGAAAACTGCAACAGCGACGCATCCAACAGGGTCCACCAACCTCTGAAGCCTCAGAGGACTACCCTGCATCTAAAGGACCAAGAAGCTCCTGAGAATAGCAGCCCTGTTCAACAAACTGCAACTTTCTGCAACAAAGAAGCAACTTTTAAAGACCACACGTTTCCCGCCGGAAGCGTGAGACTTTTCACTCTGCATCCAACACCCCCGGCTCGACCTGCGGAAAACTAACACTACAGGGAGGACTCCCCGGAGACTGCGAGCCCGTGAATAGCCAAATGTCACACCCCTTGAGCCCCCACAACAACGCCTGCAGAGGGAATCTAGAGGCTTCCGCTGACCACGACTGCCTGTAACAAGGAACCCGACGCCTGGAACCAGCACTGCACCTGCAGCCCCAAGGACCTGAAGGAACCGAACTCCAGTGCAGGAGCGACCCCCAGGTGACCCTCTGCCTAACCCAGGTGGTGGCTACCCCAAGGAGCCCCCCGTGCCTGCCTGCATCGTTGAAGAAACCCCCAGGTCTCCCCATTGATTCCTATCAGAAACCCGATGCCTGTTTGCACTCTGCACCCGGCCGCCCCTGTGCCGCTGAGGGTGTACTTTCTGTGCATTCTTGTGTCCCCCCTGGTGCCCTACAAAACCCCACTGGTCTGCCCTCCGACGACACGGGTACTTACCTGCTGGCAGACTGGAACCGGGGCACCCCTATTTCCTTTGGAGCCTATGTGTTTTGGGCACCACTTTGACCTCTGCACCTGACCGGCCCTGAGCTGCTGGTGTGGTAACTTTGGGGTTGCCTTGAACCCCCAACGGTGGGCTACCTTGGACCCAACTTTGAACCCTGTAAGTGTTTTACTTACCTGTGAACTTAACAAATACTTACCTCCCCCAGGAACTGTTGATTTTTGCACTATGTCCACTTTTAAAATAGCTTATTGCCATTGTTGTCAAAAATGTACATGCTATTGTGATTATTCAAAGTTCCTAGAATACCTGAGTGAAATACCTTTCATTTGAAGTATTACTTGTAAATCTTGAACCTGTGGTTCTTAAAATAAATTAAGAAAATATATTTTTCTATATAAAAACCTATTGGCCTCAAGTAAGTCTTTGAGTGTGTGTTCCTCATTTATTGCCTGTGTGTGTACAACAAATGCTTAACACTACCTTCTGATAAGCCTACTCCTCGACCACACTACCACAAAATAAAGCATTATAATTATCTCTTTTTGCCACTATCTTACCTCTAAGGGGAACCCTTGGACTCTGTGCACACTATTTCTTACTTTGAAATAGTATATACAGAGCCAACTTCCTACATAAGGTGAACGAATATCCGCCACCGCAGTGGTATGTTGGCAGCTGTCAGCGTGGCGGTAAGCGGGATTTACCGCCAGGGTTGTAATGAGGGCCTCTATCTAGCACAGATTCCTTACACTCCCCGCTCAATGGAACTGTTTCTCTTGGACAGCGAGAATGTACAGAATGAAATGAAAACATCATGAGTCCTAATCATGTAAATGTACATGGTCCACCAGTTATATTAGCAGGAATGTATGTCAAGGTGGTATTTCCACAAGAGAATAACCATCCTACTGGTAGTTTGACATGCTTGATGTGACTAGTAGCAGTCACAATGTGGAGACAGGACATGTAATTTGTCATCCTTTTGCAATGTTTATCTGTTCGGTAGTGACATAGAGGAGACCCCATTGTTGCCTCTAGGCGCAGCTGAGCGCATTTTCAGATAACGTGAGAGTTACATGACATTTACTGGTGCTGATATTGTAAGTAATCACCTGGGTTAAATTATGCCATTTTTCATCAGTTGTTTCTTGGCAAAACCTACAGGACTCGTAGGGACTAAAATTGGTTAATATGTCACTTTCTTGGACATCTTTATCTTTGTTGGTGAAGTTGAATATCTCTAATAAAACTTTTGCAGGCGTTGGGATTGCCACTCGGCAGGTGGATATGACGTCCACCATACTTTGCATAGCTCCCATACAAAAGTCCAACCTGTTCAGTACGACTTGTGCCAGAAGTGTCCAGACATTTTCAGTCTGGTGCAGTAAAGATATCGATCGGCGTGGTCGATCAATTATTTTGGATCTGCGGGTTTTCAGTCCCTCCTGATCCCACACGCATGCACCCGAAAGGAGACACCGTAGCACAACTAGCACACAGACACCTCATAGTATGATCATTCTTGCAAATAACATTTGCCAGCTGGTATGTATTCCCACTTTTCGTTTCCCGGTTTCATGACTAGGAGTATGTTCTCCTGGCCTTTCGCTATGATTTCTACTGGTTCAGGAGGACGATTCTGGATTGTACTAACACCTTAGCACAAGGGTTTTTGTCAGTTAAACCAAAACCTCCCTTCCCACGTACTGTAAGAAGGGCTGGCGCAGTCTCCCTTTTCACGATTCCTCCATACACTGGGATAATCAGAAACTGTGCAATTCGGCCTCCAGATTGTATTATCAAGTCAGTGCCTCCACTATTCAGAAGAATTATTTTAATTTACTCCAGTATTGGAACTTTCATAGATTCACATGTTTGAATACTTCCCTGTCGTCGAGATGAGAGTCCCCGGTGGAATATAAAATCAGACCTGAAGATGTATGCACACAATACATAGACTAGGCCTCAGAATAATAACCCATCATAGTCGTTTTTATAAAATAGACCCAATCTCAAGCTTGAACCAATTAGATTGCCTCACCCCTTTAGAACCTCCTGTGAGGAGCTGCCTTCCCTCAGATTTTCCACTGCACATTGTGCTGAGGAGTCTCCTTTGAGCTCTGCTCAAGATATTCTCTCAGAAGATCTGTTTCTACAGCTTTTGGACATTTATGTTGTACTCTGGTGATTCAAACTGGCTGCCATGTAAGAGACACCAAAAAAGGCCTTTTCAGATACTGTGCCTCATGTTTAAAGAAAAGGTTATATGTGGAGGACCCACATGAGGAGTGTATTTATTGCCTGTACCCCAGCCACAAGACTAAGGACTGCAAAATCTTCAGAACATTTTCTACAAAGACCCTGAAGGACAGGGAGGGTCGCCTTCTGTTGTGGCTTCAAAGAGGTAAGACTGGACACTCTGCCTCTGATGAGGACAGTGCCTCTTCTTCTATTTCTGCCCCTAAAACACCTGTGAAAAGAAAACAGGAAAGCTCTGAAGTTCAAGAGTCACCTAGAAAAATGGCACAAAAGACAGCAGAGGCCTCTGCTAGGAGCCATGGCTCTCCACAGAAAAAGAAAGCGGGCGCAGAATCCCTCAAGAAAGGAAAGAAAATTGCTTTGGAACCGGCTACTCCTCTTCCTAAAGTGCTTCACAAGTTTAAGAAGCCTGGTTCAGCTCCGTCGACGACGCCATCGTAGTCGGTACCCTCATCGACGACTGTCTCATCGGTGACACCAGTGGTAGTAACTAACTCCATGTCGACGGCAGCGGCTGCAGGATCTTCAATGATGACATTGTCGTCCTCGTCGATGGCGCGCCCCATCTCGTCGTCAATTTTCTTGCCGACGACACTCCCGGCGACGATTGATCTTACCTCACTCCCGTCAACCGCACCCCAGTCGATGATGCCCTCGTCAACAACGCTCTTGTCGATGACACCTCCGTCGACAACTATCTCGCCGGTGGTTCAACTATCGTCAGCTACAATGTTTCCAGCGACAACTATATTGTCAATTCCCCCATCGACGACAGCTGGTTTCTTGTCTTCAACTGCTAAATTGTTGCCAAAGAAGAGGCAAAGACCATCTACATTGCCTTTGAGTCAATCTGCACAGCATACTCCTCTCTATAGGCTCTCTAAGACTCATTTGACACCTTCTATCACGTCACCAAGCAAGATATCAAGGCTCTTGCCATCTAGGTTTTTGGATGGCAATGATGATGATGAGGACTCAGATCAGGATGCACTGTTTGGAGTGGCTAGGAGTCCTTCGCAGTTGCACGTCAAATGCCAGGAATATTTGGATGACGATTAATATTATGGTCAGCAGTATTATGACCCAGTACCACAACAACAGGGAACAGTATCTTTGCCCTCCGGTCTTGTGTTCGATCACAGGCTATGCTGGCAGATTATAGAGAGCGCTTCTACCCTCAGCCGGGGAAGAACCCCACGCCAACAGTGACTGCACCAGATGCTCCGGCACCTCTGCCAGTTTTCCTGCGACGCCACAAATTCCTCTTCAGGCTCCACAGAGTCCCCAGGTCCAGGCCTCTTCGGATGAGGCGGCAGAAGAAGGGGAGGTTCTCTCAGACCAGGACGAATGGGATGAGTATGTACTCCCAGTACCCCCTTCACCAGAACCAATGGCAGTCGAGTCTCCTCTTGAGGATATAGGCTCTTTTCATAACCTGTTGGAAAAAGCTGCGGCGAGGTTTGAGCTGCAGATGACATCTACGCAGCAGGACTGCTTTCTATATGATTTCAAAGAGCCGCACAGAAAATCGGTCAGGGCTATACCGATTATTGACCATGTCTCGAATCAAGGGCTTAAGATAATGAAGAACCCAGCGACAATACCAGCGCTGTTACCAAAGCTGGACAAAAAATATAAGATATAAGGCGACAAAGGATGCTCCTGCATGTCTGGTGGGCCACCCAAAACCAGACTCAGGGCCTGATTCTAACTTTGGAGGACGGTGTTAAACCGTCCCAAAAGTGGCGGATATACCACCTACCGTATTACGAGTCCATTATATCCTATGGAACTCGTAATACGGTAGGTGGTATATCCGCCACTTTTGGGACGGTTTAACACCGTCCTCCAAAGTTAGAATCAGGCCCTCAGTGGTTTCTCAGGCTGCCCAGAGGTGCTCTAAGAACCCTTTAGCACCTTTATCGGCCCCTCCTGACAAAGACGGAAGGCGCCTTGACAATATCGGAAAGAGGTTCTCATCTATGTCTGAGATTGTAGTCTGTGCTGCGAATTCCTTGGCGCTCCTGGGCTGGTACGATAGGCAGCTGTGGTCCGACATCTCGCACTCTGTGGATGACCTTCCGGATTCCAGCAAGTCGGAAGCAAAAAAAGATCCTTATGGAGGGTCAGCGGACCTCTGCAGAAGTGATTGACTGCGCCCTGGACATTGCAGCCATGGGATTTCGGCTTCTGGCTGGTTCTGCCTTCCTAAGGCACCAGGGATGGCTGAAGGCCACAAATTTCAGACCGGACGTCCAAACCAAGATCCTGGACCTCCTGTACGATGGTCAAGACCTGTTTGCAAGCATGTCAACGATGCTCTTCAGGCGCTTAAATCTGATACTGATACTGCCAGGTCTTTGGGGTCCCTACAGTACAAGCGTACTCGCTTTCGAGGAGCCAGGGATAGAGGCCATTCCCCCTTTCAGGGTGGTTACCAATCTTTTCGCTATCCAGCCTACTCCTCCCAGTACCAATCATCCAGACCCCAGTAACATCAGAGGCAGCCTCCGGTGGCAGTATACAGCAGGCCTCCTCCTAGAGGAAGATCGGGAAGACTAAGTCTAAGGACGCCTCGCGCAGGCAATGACAACCTCCAGGGGCCGGCTACCTCTCCCTCCTTGACTCATCACTTGCAACGTTGGAGGTAGATCAAAACCAACAAGTGGGTTCTGAATATCATAACTTATGGCCACCTGCTAGAATTCACTTGCAGGCCTCCTGAAACTCCACCTTCCCGGGAGCATCAACAACATCTACATCTTGTCCTCCTGGAGATAGAGGGCATGTTATCCAAAGGGGCGATAGAGGTGGTCCCCTCTTCGCAACGAGGAAGCGGTTCTTCCTCTTCAGAAAGAAGTCCTGTTTGTGGAGACCCATCCTGGATCTGTGGCAGCTCAACAAATATCTCAAAAGGCAATCCTTTCGTATGGTAACATTGAAGGATGTCTTACAGCTTCCCAACAGAGGAGATTTCATGGCTTCCCTAGATCTGCAGGATGCCTGCTTCCACATACCCATTCATCCCAAACACAGAAGATTTTTGAGATTCATGGTAGCCGGCCGGCACTTTCAGTTCAAAGTGCCACCCTTCGGACTCAAATCCGCCCCCCGGATTTTCACGAAATGCTTAGCCCTAGTTGCAGCATATCTGAGATGCCTCAAACACCAGATATTCCCATTTCTGGACGACTGGTTGCTAAAGGCTCCAGACATCTCTACCCTACGCCACTCTCTCAGGACCACATTAAGGGGGTCATTACAACCTCAGCGGTCTTTTAACAAGACCGCCGAGGGACCACCGTGCGGAAGACCGCCAGTAGTGGCGGTTTGCCACTCGGCGTATTATGACTGTTGGCTGCTCTCCGTCCTTTTTACGATGGAGAGCCGCCAACAGCCATACTGGTGGGCGGCGGGGAAGTGGAGGTTGCTCCACCTCCACTGCCACGCCAACAGAACACCGCCCAGAGAATCACGTCCTGTGATTCGGCGCGGCGGTGTTCTGTTGGCGGTGTGGTATCGGCGGAGCAGCCCCCATGGCTCCCGTCCCCTCCCGGAGGATTGACGGACAAGGTAAGCCGATCGTTCGTTAGGGGAGGGGGGTGGGGGGTGTTGTGTGGGTGCATGGGGGTGTGCGTCTGTGTATGTAGAGGGGGGTGTGAGTGCGTGTATGCTTGCGGGTGTGTTGCGTGTTTTGGGAATGAGTGTATGTATGTCTGTATGGATGTGTGCGTGTATGTCTGTATATGTGTGTGCGTGTCTGACCTTGTGGATGTAGGCATGTATGTTGGTGTGTATGCGTGTATGTGTGTTGGTGGTGCCTGCGTGCGTGTCGTGTGTGAGTTATGTGATGTTGGGGGTCGGGGTGGGGAGGGGGGCCCTGCCACCTTTGGGTGGTGGCAGGGGTGGTGGGGGGTGTAGGGGAGGGAGTCGGGGTGGGGGAGACCCCTATCAGTGCCAGGGAAGGAATTCCCTGGCACTGATAGGGCTTACTGCCATGGATTTCATGGCGGTTCCTACAGCTGGAAATCCACAGCGGTAAGCCGGGTTGAAATACCGGCGGCGGTATTGTGACGCCCGCCGGGCTGGAGACCCAGGTCTCCAGCCCAGCGGTCGTCTCCAGCCCAGCGGTCGTCTCCGCCCTGGCGGGCGGAACAGTGAAGCGGCGGATGACCATGGCGGTAACCGCAATGGTCATAATACTCCAAACAAAGACCGCCAGCCTGTTGGCGGTCTTACTGCCGCTTTAACACCGTCCGCCAGGGTTGTAATGACCCCCTAAGTCTCTTCCAGCAACTAGGTCTCACTCTCAACAGAGACAAGTCACAGCTTCAACCTACCAGAAGGATAGTGTTTCTGGGTGCTATATTGGACACGATTCTTGTAAAAGCCTTCCCAGCCGAGGAATGCCAACTCAAGCTTCTGACCCTGGCGGACTCAGTTAGAAGAAAAAAGTCTCTTTCAGTTCGAAGGTTCAAGTAATTACTGGGGATGATGTCCTCCTGTATCAATCTAGTTCTGCACTGTTGCCTTCGGATGCGCCCTCTTCAGGAACAGCTCGACAAACAGTGGAAGCAGATGCAAGGTTCCGTCGGTGACATCATTCAGATAACGACAAGGATGGTCGACTCCCTCCACTGGTGGTCAACACCTGCAAACATCTCAGAAGGTCTAGAATTCCTGGCTCACGTCCCTCCATTTACGATCACAATGGATGCTTCGATGGAGGGATGGGGAGCATGTCTCCAGGATCTTCAAGTCAGTGGCAGGTGGCCCCATTCTCATGCAACCCTGCACATCAACCTCCTCGAACTCAGAGCTGTGTACCTTGCACTGCAAGCTTTTCTACTGAGGATCCGAGGTTTGTCGGTGCTTGTCCGGACGGACAATATGACCACCATGCACTACATAAACAAACAGGGCGGAACTCAGTCTCGCTTGCTTTCCACAGAAGCTCAAGTCATTTGGACCTGGTGCATTCAGAATTCGGTGCACATACGGGCGGATCATCTCCCGGGAGTCAGCAACACCACAGCAGACTCACTAAGCAGGCTCAGCACATCTTCACACGAGTGGGAGCTGAACCAGACAACACTGGACACAGTATTTCGCAAATGGGGAACACCGAACCTGGATCTCTTCGCGACATCTCAGAATGCAAAATGCCGGATTTATGCAAGCTGGCATCACCAACCAGGGTCATGGGGAAATGCCCTTTCGATAGCATGGTCAGGAATTTATGCTTACACCTTTCCTCCGACACCTCTTCTTCCACAGGTCATCAGCAAGATCAAATCGGAGCCCTGCCAGATAATTCTAATTGCTCCAGCCTGGCCACGTCAACCGTGGTACACAGAGCTTCTGTTGCTGTCTTTGTGTCCTCCCATCAGGTTAGCACCTATACTGGACCTGCTCACCATCAGCCAGGGCCAAGTGAGGCATCCGGATCCCAAGACTCTCAGATTATGTGCATGGCTCCTGAGTTCAATTAATTCGGCCATCTAGATATTCCCGTTGACTGTCAAACCATTTTAGTCAAAGCACGTGCAGATAGTACCAATAAGATTGTACCTTAAAATGGAAGAGGTTTTGTTTATGGTTACTGCAAATGACATTCATCTGCTTACATCTGCTCCAGAGCAGGTCTTGCCTTCTCTACCTGGCGAGGTCTGGTCTCGCACATGCATCCATTAAGGTGCACCTGGCTGCCATCTCCAGATATAGACGGCTATCCAAAGGACCATCCCTCTGGTCTCATCGGCTTATCAAGCAGTTTATGAAAGGTTTGTTCCGATCTTTTCCTTCAGCCAAACGGCCTCCTCAGTCTTGGCAGCTCAATACAGTCCTGAGTCAGTTGATGAAGGAGCCATTCAAGCCTATTCATGAATCAGACATTAAGGTCCTCATTACAACCCTGGCGGTCGGTGTTAACACAGCGGTAATACCGCCAACAGGCCAGCGGTTAAAAAAAAATGGAATCACGACCATTGCGGAAACCACCAACATAGACAGCCACTTTAACACTCCAACTGCCACGGCGGTAGAAACAAACACCGCAGCGTTAACCGCCAACAGACAGACGGAACACAATGTACCGCCCACTGTATTACAACAGGCCTATCTGCCACCTTTTCCGGGGCGGTACCAACGCAATCAAAAGCGGACTTTGAACGGAAACCACTCACCTCTCAACACCCATTGAGGAACCAGGACGCCATGGAGCCCGAGTTACAGGTCCTGCCCATGTTGGTCTACTTCCTCTTCTACCAGGAGCAGCAAAGACGCCGGCGACGACCACGGTGAGTACTGCACCTAGCACACAGGGGAGGGGGGGAGGAAAGAGAGAGTGACACACACACACACACACGCAACACCCCCACCCCCACCCTCACCCACAACAACATATACACAAATACATGCAGCAACATTAAATTTACACCCCGTCACCCCCTAGAAGAACGCAATGACAAAACAAAATGATTGTAACAAGTGTAATTATCGAAAATTCAGATAGGCCAAGATAACTTTAAATCATCAGTATATACAAATATGTACAGCAACTACACAAGTCCGGATAGTGTGCCAATCATTGTCCGTGGACCAGTGGTCCCAAAATGCCGGGCAAAGCCCACACATGATACCTGACTTGAAACGGAGAGAACACTGCTGGGGCATCAGATCGAAAATAAACAGGCACCTCAGGGGGAAGGGGAGGGGGGCACCTCAGCTGGATGAACAGACGATGCCACTGCTCCACGAGGGGGCCCTATGCCCACTGCTTTATCCTGGGGAGTGCAAAGCCACAGTCTCTCAAGTGGGTGGTTTGCCCACTGCATTATCCTGGGGAGTGCAAAGCCACAGTCTCTCAAGTTGTTGACATGTTCCACTGGTTCTGGAGGGGGCTTTGTGCCCAGAGTGCTTCATCCTGTCAAGGACTGGGGTAGTGGATGCTTTACTTCATTGGTTCTGGAGGGGGCTTGGTGCCCAGAGTGCTTCATCTTGCCAAGGACTGGGGTATTGGATGTTTTTCTCCACTGGTTCTGGAGGGGGCTTTGCGCCCAGAGTGCTTCATCCTGCCAAGGACAGGGGGAGTGGATGCTTTTCTCCACTGGTTCTGGGGGGGGCTTTGTGCCCAGAGTGCTTCATCCTGCCAAGGACTGGGGGAGTGGATGCTTTTTTCCACTGGTTCCGGAGGGGGCTTGGTGCCCAGAGTGCTTCATCCTGCCAAGGACTGGGGTAGTGGATGCTTTACTCCACTGGTTCTGGAGGGGGCTAGGTGCTCAGAGTGCTTCACAAGCAGTGTGGCAGGTCCCATCCCTTCACCTGGGTGTGTGTGCCACGAGATTGCCTGGGTACAGGTAGCATTGCGTGGAGCTCCCCTCAGCCTTCTTCCCACTGGTGCCTTCAGACTCTGTAAATTCACCCTCCAGGGCCATGTGGGTTGCAGCTACCTCCTGCTCCAGTGCAAATGGTCCTCCGCCAGATGATGCTAATGCACACGGGGACAGGGTGACTAAACAAAAAGGGGGGGGAAATGCCTGCGACACCACTACCGTTGGCGGACACAACACACAGGGAGCAGCCCTATGCACTAGCGCATGCACTAACAGTGCAGGGGAAAAGCACATGCCCATGGGGAACTCTGCCTAGACCCATTTAATGCACAGCTGGCACCCCTAGGAGCCTGACTAGGTGTAGAGGGCAACTACCACCTTTGGGGTTGGAGTGGCACTGAGCCTGCAAAACAATGGATGTACCTTGGCGCGTCTGCCCTGCCCTAGGGGAACGCACAGCCCACCGCCCCCACCCAGACACCTCTTCAAGTGCGCTGAGTCAGCTGAATAAGACTGTACTCACCCCCTTGTGGCTGCTGTGATGCCCTCAAGCCCCATCCAACTCAGGATATGCCACCGCCAGGATCCTGTACATCAGGGGGTAACGGTGTGACGGGCACCCCTTCCACGTTGGGAGGCCATCTCCAGCTGGGCCTCCACCATCTTCTTGCTCCAGCGGCGCAGGTCCTCCCATCTTTTCCGGAAGTGGGTGCTCCGTATATGGTAGACCCCCAGGGTCTGCACTTCCTTGGTGATGGCACGCCAAATACCCTTCTTCTGGTGGACGCTGACCCAGAGGAATAGTGAAGTAAAAATGGATGTTACTCCCCCGTCCAGTTCTACTCACTCATTGGCCACAAACCTCCCACCCTGGCCCAGAAAAACATACACTCACCATCCTCACATGCTGGCCTGTGCACCCCCTGTCTCTTCCATCCACGACACTCCATACAATCATGTGCCATCCACCATGCACACAGTGTACTCACCTGTTTGTCTGGTGGACCGTAGAGTTGCGTGTACTGGGGGAGGACCCCATCCACCAGTTTCTCCAACTCCTCTGCAGTGAAGGCAGGGTCCCTTTCCCCAGACACTGTAGTCATTGTCGCTTCACAGCAGCACTTGCAGTGTAGGTCCTCTCCTGTTGAAGGTCAGGTATCAAGTGAGTGAACAGATAGAAAATGGCGGTCACGTCCACGGCGGTGCGTACCGGCACCGCCGGCGAATATTATCATTGGCTCCTGGAACTCATAGGGCCCAATGATAACCAATACTGAATAGCGCAGCAGTCTTCGACCGCCTACCGCAACGCAGCACAATGCCAGCGCAGTTACCTCATTTCCCCTTGTCCCTCCTTACAGGTCAGACAGCCGTCATTTCAGGTGGCCACATGGCAGGCCAACTAACTGCGTCACAGCACTTTTGGCCATGAATATGGACAGACAAAGGCACACAAAGAATAGTTCACTATTGTGCTAAACAGCCTTGTGAAACCTATGTAGTGTATGACCCTCTGCTCACCCTTCCCCTCCATAGGGCACGTCCGCTGGGGCAGGTGATGAGATGGTGGCATCCTCCGGTGTACAGACCCCTGGTGGACCTGTCGACAATGGAAGACAGACACATCATTATCACTTACAGACTTGATCGTGCCACAATCTAGGAACTGTGTGCCCATTTGGAGCCAGACCTGATGTCAGCTATCCGCAATCCCACAGGAATCCCCTCTCTAGTGCAGGAGCAGTCAGTACTCCATTTCCTGGCCAGTGGCTCCTTTCAAACAACAGTGGCCATAGCATCAGGGATGTCACAGCCAATGTTCTCTAACGTGTTGTCCAGAGTGTTATCTGCCCTGCTGAAACACATGCGCAGCTACATCGTTTTCCCTCAGGTGGAGGATTTGCCCACAGTGAAAGGTGACATCTATGCCCTGGGACATATCCCCAACATCATTGGTGCCATTGATGGTACACATGTGGCATTTGTCCCCCCACAGAATGAACAGGTGTACAGAAACCGCAAAAGCTACCATTCTATGAATGTGCAGATGGTGTGTTTGGCAGATCAGTACATGTCCCATGTGAATGCCAAGTATCCTGGCTCTGTGCATGACGCTTACATTTTGAGGAATAGCAGCATCCCTTATGTGATGGGGCAACTCCAGAGGCACCGGGTGTGGCTAATAGGTGAGCCCAAGGTCCCCACACAGTTTAAATAGGTGTCTGGGTATGGGAGAGTCCCTAATGTTTGGAGGACGTCTAACAGTTGTCCCTCGATATTTGCAGGTGACTCTGGTTACCCCAACCTGTCATGGCTAATGACCCCAGTGCGGAACCCCAGGACAAGGGCAGAGGAACACTACAATGAGGCACATGGGCGAACTAGGAGGATAATAGAGCGCACCTTCTGCCTCCTGAAGGCCAGGTTCTGGTGCCTCCATCTGACAGTTGGCTCCCTATACTACTCACCGAAGAAGGTGTGCCAGATCATCGTGGCATGCTGTATGTTACACAACCTGGCTTTGCGACGCCAGGTGCCTTTTCTGCAGGAGGATGGGCCTGATGCTGGTCTTGTGGCAGCTGTGGAGCCTGTGGACAGTGAAGAAGACGAGGCAGAAGAAGAAGATATAGATAACCGAAACAACATCATCATGCAATATTTCCAGTGAGACACAGGTAAGAGGATGGCACTGCTTCTCACATCTCATACTACTGTAGGACATAGCATAATTCTGCTTTTTTACCTCTGTGTATGGTATGGACCCTGACGTGTCACTTTGGCTTTCCATTTCACAGATCTGGGTCCCACTTTGTGCCCTCTGCTATGTTTACTGCTGCCCAACAACTGTGTTACATTGACATTGCTATATTTTCGAAAGGTTTCCGAAAGGTTGCAATAACACATTTGTAAAAGTACAGACTGACTCCAGATTGATTTGTGATTCAAGGGTGTTTATTTCTGTGCTAATAAGTGGAGGGGGGTGTGCAATGGGCTGGGGTGATGGTGGAGGAATGTCCATGGTAGAGTTCAGTCTCTTGGTCTCACAGGTGCATTGTCCAAGTGGGCATAGGAAGGGGAGCAATGGCAGTTTAAGGTGGACAGGGTGACAAAGTGGGACAGAAGGGTGACACTCAGGAGAGTGTTATTTCCTGGTGGGGGTCTTGGTAATGTTCTCTGTCTTGTTCCTGGATCTCAGGGACCATTGGCGCGCTGGTTCTCCTTCTGCAGGGGGTGGGGTGCAGGTGGCTTGTTGGTCCTGTGGCGGGGTCTCCTGTCCACTAGCGCCGGCAGAGGTGGAGGACTGTTCATCGTTTAGGCTAGTGTCAGGGGCCCGTTTGTGTGCCACTGTGTCCCTCATGGTGTTGGCCAGGTCTGCCAGCACCCCTGCAATGGTGACCCAGGTGGTGTTGATGGACTTCAAGTCCTCCCTGATCCGCAGGTAGTGTTCCTCCTGCAGCCGCAGGGTCTCCTGAAACTTGGCCAGTACCGTGTCCATGGTCTCCTGGGAATGATGGTATGCTCCCATGAAGTTGGAGAGTGCCTCGTGTAGAGTGGGTTCCCTGGGCCTGTCCTCCTCCTGTCGCACAGCAGTCCTCCCAGTTTCCCTGTTATCAGGTGCCTCTGTCCCCTGAACCGTGTGCCCACTGCCACTGACCCCCGGTCCCTGGTTGTTTTGGGTTGGTGAGTTTGCCTGGGGTCCCTGTAGTGGTGGACACACTGCTGATTGATGTGTCCTGGGCACAGAGGGATGGGCCCGCTGGGTGGGAGCTGTGGTGGTGTCTCCTGAGGCTGGAGGCTCTGTGGTGGCGTGTGACTGTGGCAGGGGAACCGACTGTCCAGAGGTACCTGATGGGCCGGGCTGGTCATCTTGATCCAGGCGTGCAGAGCTGCTGTCGTCACTGTGGGCCTCTTCTGTGGCGGGACTGGATATGTCTGGCACCTCCTGTCCAGTGACGTTGGGTATGGGTCCCGTTGGGGTGTAAATGCATAGTTTCAGTATCTGTGTGTGCCATCGTGTGCATAGGGTGAGTTACCCTCTACTCCTGTGCTTGCCTTGTTGTGTTTGCCGTTGTGTGATTAGTGTTTTGGGGTCTGTGTGGGTGTTTGTACTGGACATGCTTTGATGTGGCATGCAGGGCTTGGTATTGGGATGGATGGGTTCTGATAGTGGGGCATATGTGAGATGTTGGAGTGATGGGGTGAGGGTGAGGGTGGGGGTATTTGATGGTATGCAGGTGGGGTGGGGTGGGGGATATGGTAATAATGATATGACTTACCAGAGTCCAGTCTTCCTGCTACTCCTGCGAGGCCCTCAGGATGCAGTATTGCCAAGACTTGCTCCTGCCATGTTGTTAGTTGTGGGGGAGGCGGTGGGGGTCCACCGCCAGTCCTCTGTACAGCAATCTGGTGTCTGGATACCACAGAACATACCTTCCCCTGTAGGTCGTTCCACCTCTTCCTGATTTCATCCCGTGTTCTTGAATGCTGTCCCACTGCGTTGACCCTGTCGACGATTCTCCGCCATAGCTCCATCTTCCTAGCAATGGAGGTGTGCTGCACCTGTGATCTGAAAATCTGTGGTTCTACCCGGATGATTTCCTCCACCATGACCCTGAGCTCCTCCTCATAAAACATGAGGTGTCTTTGAGGTGCTATGATGTGGTGTGGGTGAGGTGTGAGGTGATGTTTGTTGTGCTGTGTGAAATGTTGTGTTGGTTTGTGTTGTTTGAGGTGCGTGGATGTTGTATGCATGATGGTGTGGTGTGCTAGTGGATGCTGGTGTAGTGTTAGCTATTCTCTCTCTGTGCATCTTCACAAAAATGTTGTTGTAAGGGTTTGTGGGTAATGTGGGTGTGTGTTTTATAGTGTTGTGAGTGTGTGGGTGTGGTGTGTGTATGTGTATCAGGTGTGTGTATTTTGATTTGTCCAATGTGGTTGTGTTCTGTAAGTGTGTGTGTGTCTTTTAAGCGCGGCGGTGTGTACCGCCAATGGATTACCGCAGTTGAAAGACCGCTGTGTTGATTTGTGGGTCGTGATACTGTGGGTGTATTCTTGTTGGCGTGACGGTGTGGTTTTTGGTATCGCCAGTTTATCACTGACCTTTGGTGTGGCGGACTTGTGTGGGTGTCTGTATAGTGGCGGATTACGAGATGTGGGTCGTAATACCTGTAGCGGTATGTTGCCGGCCTTCAGCACGGCAGTAAACGGGATTTACCGCCAGGGTTGTAATGAGGGCCTAAGTTTCTTACCTGTAAGGTAGCGCACTTCTTAGCTGTAACATCTGCTCGTAGAGTAAGCGAGATCCAAGCTTTTACCATCCAGGAGCCTTTCATGAAGTTTACAGATGATTAAGTCATCCTACGAACAAACCCAAAATGTATTTCCAGAGTGCCATCTGACTAACACATCAACGAGCCAATAGTGCTGAAGACTTTCTTTCCACTGCCTCAAACTGGGGCAGAAAGATCGCTGCATTCCTAGGACGTCATGAAGAGCGGCTGTCCCTGATGGTCCCACTCGGGCCCTCTCCTGTATGTACCATTACTGACATATGATACTAGCTTCTTGTGCATGTCCTATACGGTGAGTTTTAGGTGAGCTCATCACCCAGTGCATTATTGGAATCTCAGGTCTCAGAATCACATTATGACCTAGGGTCATTTGCTCAGTATCCACTAGAGCCCAGTAGCAAGCAAGCACTGTTTCTCAAAAGGAGTACATCATTCTCCAGCACCAGGTAGCTTTTTAGCCCAGAAACCCAGGGGCACCCTCGTTCTTCCCTTTTCTTGCCACATGCTCCAATTGGCATATTGCCCCTGAACGGTTCCATGCAACTCAATGTTCCTTCCTGTGCTGGCTATAAGTCTGTTGAATCGCCTCCTTTGCCAAGTCAAAAGCACACTTCTTCTGTGCACCCCATTCAAACTCAAGTTTCTTTCGTATCACTTTCTACAAAGGGGCCAAAATCTGGCTCAAGTGAGGGATATGCTGTCTCCAAAAACCACACAGTCCAATAAATCGCTATGTTTCCTACTTAGTGGGGGGAGTAGCAAACTCTAAAATCTTTTGGTTTGCCTGCGACAACACCTCTCTGTCCCTGATTCCACTGAATTCCTGGAAACATCACATGTTGAGAGGCTCCCTGTGTCTTGTCTGGATTAATCATCCACTCTTTACTCTGCAAGAGTTCAAAAACCCACTCCAACTGAGTCTGCACCTGTACTTGTGTCTCTCCTTGAATCATCACATCATCAATTTAATTTGTCAATTGCACCCCTGGAATGACAGAGACTTCATCCAGGTGCTTTGCCACCAGCCGGTGACAAATGGTGGGGCTATGTATATGCCCCGTAGGCAAAGATAGCATCTTAAATTGTCTCCCTCAATGTGAGAAAGCAAATTGTTAGTGACACTCAGGGGCCAATGGTATTGAAAAGAAAGCATTAGCAATATCAGTGGTTGTATACCAGGTCCCTCTATGCTTTTGTATTCTTTCAATCAAAGAGATGGTGTCGGGGACCGCGGCTGTCAAACGGGGTGTATATTTATTCAGCTCGTGGTAATCAGCCGTCATTTTATAGCACCTGTCTGGTTTGTGCACAGGCCACATAGGATCATTCCCTTCAGTGGTGGTTGAAACTATCACACTAGCCTCAATAAGTTCTTGTATAGTTTTACTTATTTACTCATGCCCTCCTGGAATGCGGTATTGCTTCAAGTGAATTACCTTGGTTGCCGGTTACACTTTCATTGGGGATATCGTCAGATGGCCCACCCTCATGGCTGCCACTGAAATGTATCTCTTTGATCCAAATATAAGGTCACCCCCTTTAGAATGTCAATTCCCAGTATATATTCTAGGAGGGGCACAATCAAAACACTATATTCTCTTTTTGGTGTTCTACCTATTTTTATCTGAATGGTAGTCTACATGGCAGGGGTTTCTTTTCCACCTAACCCTGTGATGGTGCAATACTGACCAGTAAACATTTTTGGATTTCCATAAATTAAAGACGTCTCCACTCCAGTGTCAACTAATGCTCGGACTCTTTGAACATTTTTGTGTTTCCAGTGTATTTCTAAATCAATATGGGATCTGTTATCTTCACAAGCCCATTCTTGTACTGGGCCTTGGTCTGTTTCCTAATCTGATTTAAACCTGTCAACTTTTGTCCAAGTCAGGTCTGGGTATATGCTTTCATATCTGCTAGTAGATTCTCCTCCTTCCCTGCTGTCAGCAATTAACCACTTGCTGTCCAAATCATCCTCCTAATTCCCTCTTGAAGAAACATTTCTTTTTGATCCTTCTGTGTCTGTCCTAATTTACTTGTTTATTATCCTGCTGGTTTACCTTTCTACTGCCCTCTTTTCGGTCCAGCCTTCTCTTGCGGTACATCTCCCCCAAGCTTTTAGTATCTATTCCATCAATCTTCTCCTTGGTGACACCTTCCTTCAGTAATGCAATAAACATGCCTCTCCTAGATACTCTGTTATTATCTATGCGACCCTCAGACCTGAGGCTCTCTCAGGTGTATTCCAGTCTCCAAGCTCTCCAGCTCACGAACCACCTCCAGCACATCTTTTATTCTCTGCCCTGTCTGATTAATTAGGAAGGTCATTATTACTCGCTTGTCAGCTGAAGCAAGGTGAATTATTTTATTTCGTACTGAAATTGTCAGTGGAGCATCTAACAAATTGTGAGCTTCATCCAATGGAATAGCAGTTTTCATACTTTGGGCCAGATGTATGAAACTTTTTTGCATTCGCAAACGGTGCGAATCGCAAAATTCGGCCGTTTGCGAATGCAAAAACGTGGTCTGCGATGCATGAAAGGCATTCGCAGCCCAAAAATAAGAAATCGCAAAAATTGCGCTTTTTTGCGTTGCGGCCTGTTTTTGCGAGTCGCATTTTGCGATTCAGTATTTCAAGTAGGAAACTGCGAGGCGCAAAATGCGATTCACAAAATCCAAGTCGCAAATCGATGCATCAAAAAATCGCAAAATTGCGATTTTTCGCAGAATGGCATTTTACACATGCAAAATACCACTAAGTGAGACCAGGTGGTAACCCCGTGCAACCTATATAAAGAGGCCCAGAGTTCCTGAGACTCTTTTCCACAATGGCTGCACTCTACGTAATGGCGAGGAGGATGAGGATCTTGGCAGGTTTGAGGAGAGGGAGGAGGAGACTGGAGGGCATTTTCAGAGTGCGAATTACACTTTTTGACCAGAGTGAGGAGGAAATATTTGAGAGGTATAGGTTGAACTCAGCCATGATACTTGATCTGATAGCTGAGCTACAACCCATACTGCAGCGCAGAACACATAGGACTCATAGCATCCCCACCCATGTGCAGGTATTATGCTCCCTCCACCTACTTGCCTGAGGGAGCTATCAAGGGGTCATAGAAGCAGCTGGAGGGGTCTCACAGAGTACCCTCTCTAGATTTTTCAATACATTTATTAACGCCATGCTGAGCAGAATACACCAGTACATCAGATTCCCCCACACCCCACAGGAAAAACAGCAGACAAAAAGCGATTTTTACCAGATAGCACAGTTCCCCCATGTCCTAGGTGCCATAGATGGGACACATGTTGCAATCTGTCCACCATCAGCCACAGAGTATGTGTACCGCAACCGTAAATACCAACATTCAATGAATATACAGGTGATATGCAATGACTCATACATCATAACTGATCTCGTGGCCAGGTACCCAGGGAGCACCCATGATTCATACATCTTTCGCCACAGCGGCATTCACACAAGACTGCTAGCTGGGGAGTTTGGTGAAGGATACCTACTAGGTAATTTCCCTCTGTACACTGGTGCATTGATGGCATGCTGATGTCAGATGGCTCAGTTACTCAATATACCCTCTGTCCCTTCCAGTGCCTACACAGTGCACACCTACATGATGACTGTAAGGAAATGCCTCCTTGGCATGGTTACCCCCTGACTTTTTGCCTTTGCTGATGCCAAGTTATGATTTGAAAGTGTGCTGAGGCCTGATAACCAGGCCCCAGCACCAGTGTTCTTTCCCTAAACCTGTACCTTTGTTTACACAATTGGCACACTCTGGCATCCAGGTAAGTACCTTGTAACTGGCACCCCTGGTACCAAGGGCCCTGATGCCAGGGAAGGTCTTTAAGGGCTGCAGCATGCCTTATGCCACCCTGGGGACCCCTCACTCAGCACAGACACACTGCTTGCCAGCTTGTGTGTGCTGGTGGGGAGAAAATGACTAAGTCGACATGGCACTCCCCTCAGGGTGCCATGCCAACCTCACACTGCATATGGCATAGGTAAGTCACCCCTCTAGCAGGCCTTACAGCCCTAAGGCAGGGTGCACTATACCATAGGTGAGGGCATAAGTGCATGAGCACTATGTCCCTACAGTGTCTAAGCAAAACCTTAGACATTGTAAGTGCAGGTTAGCCATAAGAGTACATGGTCTGGGAGTCTGTCATACACGAACTCCACAGCACCATATTGGCTACACTGAAAACTGGGAAGTTTGGTATCAAACTTCTCAGCACAATAAATGCACACTGATGCCAGTGTACATTTTATTGTGATATACAGCCCAGAGGGCATCTTACAGATGCCCCCTGAAAACATATCCGACTTCCAGTGTGGGCTGACTAGTTTTACCAGCCTGCCACACGCCAGACATGTTGCTGGCCACATGGGGAGAGTGCTTTTGTCACTCTATGGCTAGTAACAAAGCCTTACTGGGTGGAGGTGCTTCTCACCTCCCCCTGCAGGAACTGTAACACCTGGCGGGGAGCCTCAAAGGCTTACGCCTTTGTTACAGCGCCCCAAGGCACTCCAGCTAGTGGAGATGCCCACCCCCTCTGGCCACAGCCCCACTTTTGGCGGCAAGGCCGGAGGAGATAATGAGAAAAACAAGGAGGAGTCACTGGCCAGTCAGGACAGCCCCTAAGGTGTCCTGAGCTGAGGTGACTCTGACGTTTAGAAATCCTCCATCTTGCAGATGGAGGATTCCCCCAATAGGATTAGGGATGTGCCCCCCTCCCCTCAGGGAGGAGGCACAAAGAGGGGGTTTCCACCCTCAGGACTAGTAGCCATTGGCTACTAACCCCCCAGACCTAAACACACCCTAAATTGAGTATTTAGGGGCTCCCAGAACCTATCAAGATAGATTCCTGCAACCTGAAGACGAAGAAGGACTGCTGACCTGAAAGCCCTGCAGAGAAGACGGAGGCACCAACTGCTTTGGCCCCAGCCCTACCGGCCTGTCTCCCACTTCAAGAAAAACTGCACCAGCGACGCATCTCCCAGGGTCCAGCGACCTCTGAAACCTCAGAGCTCTACCCTGCATCTAAAAGGACCAAGAACTCCAGAGGACAGCGGCTCTGCTCCAAAGAAGAAACATCTTTGCAACAAAGAAGCAACTTTTAAAGACAACACTTTTCCCGCCGGAAGCGTGAGACTTTGCACTCTGCACCCGACGCCCCCGGCTCGACCTGCGGAGAAACAACCCTACAGGGAGGACTCCCCGGCGACTACGACCCTGTGAGTAGCCAGAGTTGACCCCCCTGAGCCCCCCCCAGCGACGCCTGCAGGGGGAATCGAGAGGCTCCCCCTGACCGCGACTGCCTGCATCTAAGAACCCGATGCCTGGTAAAAACACTGCATCCGCAGCCCCCAGGACCTGAAGGATCCGACCTCCAGTGCAGAAGCGACCCCCAGGTGGCCCTCTCCCTTGCCCAGGTGGTGGCTACCCCGAGGAGCCCCCCATTGCCTGCCTGCTTTGCTGAAGAGACCCCTGGGTCTTCCATTGAACTTTATTGTAAACCCGACGCATGTTTGCACTCTGCACCCGGCCGCCCCGTGCCGCTGAGGGTGTACTTTTTGTGCTCACTTGTGTGTCCCCCGGTGCCCTACAAAGCCCCCTGGTCTGCCCTCTGAAGACGCGGGTACTTACCTGCTGGCAGACTGGAAGCGGGGCACCCCCTTCTCCATTGAAGCCCATGTGTTATGGGCACCACTTTGACCTCTGCACCTGACCGGCCCTGAGCTGCTGGTGTGGTAACTTTGGGGTTGCCCTGAACCCCCAACGGTGGGCTACATTGGACCCAACTTTGAACCCCGTAGGTGGTTTACTTACCTGCAAAACTAACAAACACTTACCTCCCCCAGGAACTGTTGAAAATTGCACTGTCTAGTTTTAAAATAGCTTATTGCCATTTTTGTGAAATCTGTACATGCTATTTTGCTAATTCAAAGTCCCTAAAGTACCTAAGTGAAATACCTTTCATTTTAAGTATTACTTGTAAATCTTGAACCTGTGGTCCTTAAAATAAACTAAGAAAATATATTTTTCTATATAAAAACCTATTGGCCTGGAATTGTCTTTGAGTGTGTGTTCCTCATTTATTGCCTGTGTGTGTACAACAAATGCTTAACACTACCCTCTGATAAGCCTACTGCTCGACCACACTACCACAAAATAGAGCATTAGAATTGTCTCTTTTTGCCACTATCTTACCTCTAAGGGGAACCCTTGGACTCTGTCCATGCTATTTCTTACTTTGAAATAGTACATACAGAGCCAACTTCCTACATTGGTGGATCAACGGTGGGGTACAAGAGTTTGCATTTGCTGGACTACTCAGCCAATACCTGATCAGACTACTAAATTCCAAAAATTGTCATTAGAAACTGATTTTTGAAATGTGAGCTATTTTTCAAAATTTTTAAAAGTCCTGCTAGGGCCTTGTGTTAGTCCCTGTTAGCATTTCTTTTAGAGTTTAAAAGTTTTATAAAAGTTTGAATTAAGTTCTAGAGATAGTTTTAGATTCTTAAAAAGTATTCCAACTTTTAGAAACATAGGGGGTCATTACAACATTGGCGGTAAAAGCCGCTTACCGCCGTGCAGAAGACCGCCAACACACGGCCGTGGCCGCGGAAATCCACCACAGCTATTATGACCCACATCCCGAAATCCGACAAAATTCAGACACCCACACAAGTCCGCCACACCAAAGGTCAGTGATAAACTGGCGAAAACAAAACCTCCACCGTCACGCCAACAGAAATACGCCCATGTTATCACGACCCACTAATCCACGCGGCGGTCTTTCAACCGCGGTATTCCATTGGCGGTACACACCGCCACGCTCAAAATACACACACGTCTCCAAAACACCACCACATTGGACAATTCGAAAGACACACACCTGATACACATACACATACCACTCCCACACACTCAATACTATATAAAACACACACCCACATCACCCACAAACCCCTACGACAAAAAAATCTGAAAGAAGGCCAGAGACACCACCATCCACAAACTAGCAGCCACAGGCACTCAACACCATCACCCACACTACTTCCACGCACAAAACACCACACACCACTACATATCACCACACTTATCACCACATACACCACCCCACACATCACCTACACCACCCCATGGCACGGCAAAGACACCCCAGGTTCTCGGAGGAGGAGTTCAGGGTCATGGTGGAGGAAATCGTACGGGTAGAGCCACAGCTATTTGGATCACAGTTGCAGCACACCTCCATAGCTAGGAAGATGGAGTTATGGCAAAGAATAGTCGACAGGGTCAACGCAGTGGGACAGCACCCAAGAAATATGGACGAAATCAGGAAGAGGTGGAACGACCTACGGGGGAAGGTGCGTTCCGTGGTCTCCAGACACAACATCGCGGTACAGCGGACTGGCGGCGGAACCCCACCTCCTCCCCCACAACTAACAACATGGGAGGAGCAGGTGTTGACTATTCTGCATCCTGAGGGCCTCGCAGGAGTCGGTGGAGGAATGGACTCTGGTAAGTCAAATCTTAACTATCATATCCCCCACCCTACCTGCATGCTATCACAGACCCCCACCCTTGCCCCCTCCCCTATCACTCCAACTCCTCACTAATGTACTAATAACACAAACCAGTCATCCCAACACCAAGCCCTGCATGACACAACAAAGCATGGACACCCATCACTAAAGCATGCCCAATGCACATACCCATAACACCCCCCTCAACCATCATCACACAAGCCCCCACACAGGAATGCTAGCACTGGGGTACACGCTCACCCACCCATTGCACACCATGACACACACAGATGCAATAATCATGCCTTTGCACCCCTGCAGGACCACTACTCAACGTCACCAGACAGGAGGGTCCAGACATCTCCACCCCACCCACAGAAGAGGCCCACAGTGATGACAGCAGCTCTGTCCAACTGGATCCAGCTGACCAGCCCGGACCATCGTGGGCCTCGGGACCGTCGGTTCCCCACACCCAGTCATAGGCCACCACAGACCTTCCACCCTCTGGTATCACCAGCACAGCACCCACCCAGCGGGCCCATACCTCTGTGCCCAGGACACGTCAATCAGCTGTGTGTCCACCACTACAGGGAACCCAGGATAACCCACCACCCCAACAACAACAGGGACCTGGGGGCAGTGGTAGTGGGCACACAGTCCAGGGGACGGAGGCGCAGGAACACAGGGGAACTGGGAGGGCTGCTGTGCGACAGGGGGCGGACAGGCCAAGGGAACCCACTCTCCAAGGGGCCCTCTCCTCCATCATGGGAGCATACCACCACTCCCAGGAGACGATGGCAACGGTACTGGGCAAGTTTCAGGAGACCCAGCGCCTGCAGGAGGGACAGTATTTGGGCTTCAGGGAGGAACTCAGAACCATCAGCACCGCCCTGGGCACCATCGTAGGGGTGCTGAAGGAGATACTTAACACCAGGAGGGACACTGTGGCACTCCAAGGGACCCCTGACACTAGCATGAACGATGAACTGCCCACGACCTCCGCCGGCGCTAGTGGACAGGACGCCCCGCCACAGGACCACCACACCAGCACCCCACCCCCTGCAGATGGAGAACCACCCCACAAACGGTCCCTGAGATCCAGGAACAAGACAGAGCACGATGCCAAGACCTCCGCCAAGAAATGAGACCACCCTGATTGTCATCCTACTGCCCCACTTTGTAACCCTGTCCATATTGAAACTGCCCCAGCTCCACTTCCTATGCCCATATTGGCAATGCACCTGTGAGACTAATAGACTGGACTCTGCCATGGACATTCCTCCACCATCACCCCTCACCATTTTACAACCTCCCTCCAATATTGAGCACTGCAATAAACACCCTTGAAGCACAAAACAATCTGGAGTCAGTCTGTGATTTTGAAAATGTGTATTAGCAATGACAGTGACAAAATGCGTTCTCAAATGTAATGTCAACATACCTATGTCACACATCTCAAGTCCATGAGGAATATAAGCAGATAACACACGTTGGAAACACACCTGTGAAACCGTAATGGAAATGTACAACTCAGTTACCATATACTGGTTGAAATCGACAGACAGGATAGAGGTAGAAGTATGAAAGTACTTGTAGTAGGCAGGAATGTATTTTCACCTGTGTGTCACTGGAAATATTGCTGGATAACTGAGTCCCTGTTGTCAATGTCTTCTTCCTCTTCTTCCTCCTCATCACTGTCCACAGGCTCCACAGCTGGCACCACACCGTCATCTGGACCATCGTCCTGCAGACAAGGCACCTGTCATCGCAAAGCCAAATTGTGAAGCATACAGCAGGCCACGATGATCTGGCACACCTTCTTTGGTGAGTAGAATAGGGATCCACCTGTCATATGGAGGCACCTAAACCTGGCCTTCAGGAGGCCGAAGGTGCGTACGATCACCATCCTAGTCCGCCCATGGGCCTCATTGTAGTGTTCCTCTGCCCTGGTCCTGGGATTCCTCACTGGGGTCAGTAGCCATTACAGGTTGGGGTAACCAGAGTCCCCTAATAGCCACACCCGGTGCCTCTGGAGTTGACCCATCACAAAAGGGATGCTGCTATTCCGCAGGATGTAGGCGTCATGCACAGAGCCAGGGAACAGAGCATTTACCTGGGAGATGTACTGGTTTGCCAAACATACCATCTGTACATTCATGGAATGATAACTCTTCCGGTTCCTGTACAACTGTTCACTCCTGTGGGGGGGACCAGAGCTACATGTGTCCCATCAATGGCACCTATGATGCTGGGGATATGTCCAAGGGCATAGAAGTCACCTTTCACTGTAGGCAAATCCTCCACCTGAGGGAAAACGATGTAGCTCCGCATGTGTTTCAGCAGGGCAGACAACACTCTGAACAACACGTTGAAAAACATAGGCTGGGACATCCCTGATGCCATGGCCACTGTTGTTTGAAATGACCCACTTACAAGGAAATGGAGCACTGATAGCACCTGCACTTGAGGGGGGATCCCTGTGGGATGGCGGATTGCTGACATCAGGTCTGGCTCCAACTGGGTACACAGTTCCTGGATTGTGGCACGGTCAAACCTGTAGGTGATGATCAAATGTCGCTCCTCCATTGTCAACAGGTCCACCAGCGGTCAGTACAACGGAGGATTCTGCCATCTCCTCACATGTCCCAGCGGACGGTGCCTATGAAGGACAACAGCGACCACAGAGTCAAACAACTCAGAGGTATGTACCCCCAGTCTACACAGAACACCATTCATACACAGAATCTGGCCTGTATTTGTGTTGTGCGACAAGGCCTAGGTCTGTGTGACGCAGTTGGTAATTAGGCCATGTGGGACCCTGAAATGGCGGCTGCCTGACCTCTAAAGTGGGACAATGGGATGTGAGGTAACTGCGCCGGCGTTGTACACCGTCGCGGTAGGCGGTCGAAAACCGCGGCGCAATGCTGCATTGGTTAACGTTGGACCCTATGGGTCCCAGGAGCCAATGACGATGTACGCCGGCGGTGATGCTATGCACCGCCACGGACGTGACTGCCGCGGATGTGACCGCCATTTTCTAGCTGTTCAATCACTCAATACCTGATTTTCAACAGGAGAGGACCTACACTGCAAGTGCTTCTGCGACCTCGGTCTGGAAGAGACAATGGCTCGTGCATCTGGGGAAAGGGCCCCTGCCTTCACTGCAGAGGAGTTGGAGAAGCTCGTGGACGGGGTCCTCCCCCAGTACACGCTACTCTACGGTCCTCCAGACCAACAGGTAAGTACACAGGGAGCACTTTGTATGGGCTATGCCTGTGTGGAGAGGGCTGGTTGTAAGAAGGAAGGGGGCACAGTTCTGCGTGCATGAAGGACTGTGAATGCATGTGCCACATGGCAAGGCTAGGGATGTGGGCCACTCACTTCGAAGGTGCAGTTGCTAATGACTTCTCTTCTTCCCCTGTACATTTCATGTAGGTCAGTGCCCACCAGAAGAAGGATATTTGGCGTGCCATCGCCAAGGACGTCCAGACCCTGGGGGTCCACCAGAGACGGAGCACCCACTGCCGTAAAAGATGGGAGGACATTCGCCGCTGGAGCAAGAAAAGGGCGGAGGCTCAGCTGGGGATGGCCTCCCAACGTGGGAGGGGTGCCCGTCGAACCATGACCCCCCCTGAAGTTCCAGATCCTGGCTGTGGCCTACCCTGAGTTGGATGGGCGCTTGAGGGCATCACAGCAGACACAAGGGGGTGAGTACAACATCATTCAGCGGACTTTGCGCGCAGTGAAGGTGTCTGGGTGGGGGAGGAGGGCTGTGTGTTTCCCTAGGCCAGGGAGAGTTCTGTAGGCTAGGCCCCTCCATAATGCAGGCAATGTGTCACCACACCCCAACTCTGTAGAGTGCCAAGTACAGGTATACATGCCCCTGTGTCATCTATGTGTGCAGATGTCGACCATAGCCATGTAGGCCATATCCCAGGAATTGCATCTGTAGAGCCCAAGAGCGCGGCGTAGTGCAGGGGGCTGCTGTGTCTGTATTGTCCGCCAACGGTAGTGGTAAGCCATGCACTCAACCTGTCTTTCTTTTGTCGTCCCCCCCTTTTTGTGGTCTCCCTGTTCTTGTGTGCAACAGCATCATCAGGCGGAGGTACAGTGGCACTGGAGCACGAGGGAGCTGCATCCCACATGGCCATGGAGGGCCACACCACAGACTCGTAATACACCAGTGGGATGGAGGGCGAGGGGAGCTTCACGGCGGTCACAGGAGGGTGGGCATCACCTTCGCCCCAGGCACCTCAGCCCCTGCCCCTGTCACCTCTGCTGCCCTCAGTGAGGAGGCCATTGCCCTCCTCAGGTCACTCACTGTTGGGCAGTCTACCATTTTGAATGCCATCCAGGGTGTAGAAAGGGAATTGCAACACACAAATGCATTCCTGGAGGGCATTCATTCTGGTCAGGCTGCCCTTCATCGAACCCTGCAAACTCTGGCCTCAGCACTGATGGCAGCCATTGTCCCTGTGTCTAGCCTCCCCACTCCAACTTCCTTCACGCAGACCCAATCCCCTGTACCCCAGCCTATCCCAAGCACACCATCAGACCAGCCTGCACACACGTCAACACACAAGGGAAGCTCAGGCAAACATAAGCACCACACATCCCACAGGCACTCACGCAAGCATCACACACATACAAACACAGCAACATCCACTGCCTCCACTGTGTCCCCCTCCTCGTCATCTCCCTCCACCCTCCCAGTCTCGTCTACACTCTCACCTGCATGCACTACCACTACAGCCACTACGTCCCGCACCAGCACACCTACCACCACACCCCGCTCACGTGCACTCACCACCCCCACTACCATTTACACGTCCCCTGTGTCCTCTCCCAGTGTGTCTGTGATGCCCCCTCCCAAAGTACACAAACGCAGGCACACACCCACCCAACAGCCATCCACCTCACAACAGCCTCCAGCGCATGCACCTTCACCCAAAGTCACCAAATGTACACCTCCTACAACCACTACCTCTTCCTCCACTCCCAAACCCCCTCCAGCTACCCGTCCCAGTGTTCCTAAGAAACTTTTCCTGACCAAGCTTGACCTCTTTCCCACCCCCCCCTCCAATTCATAGGTCCCGTACTAGCACCTCAGCCAAAAAATCTCTGGGACCAGTGGTGCCTGTTGTTACAGGTATGTGGAGTGCACCGGGCACCAGGGCAGCCAGTGTGACATGGAGCCACAGCACAGCCAGTCCCCCCGTGAAGCACCAGAAGTTGGACAGTGCCCGGCGGGAGAGGGTGAAGACTCCAGCCAGCAAAGCCGCTCACAAGGGTCCTGGGGGGAGTGTTGACTCAGCTGTGACTCCTCCCAAGGTGGGGAAGGGGCAGAAGAAATCGCCAAAGTCTGGGAGGAGCAGCACGGCGGAGACGACCGCCATCATCCCCGCTGCCAAGGAGGCCATCGCCAGCCCAATCGTCAGTGGCCAGGAGGCCACCGCCAGAGTCAGTGCCCAGGAGGGCAGCCCGATCGTCAGTGGCCAGGAGGCCAAGTGCCCAGGAGGGCGGCCTGATCGTCAGTGGCCAGGAGGCCACCCCCAGAGTCAGTGCCCAGGAGGGCAGCCTGATCGTCACTGGCCAGGAGGCCACCGCCAGAGTCAGTGCCCAGGAGGGCAGCCCGATCGTCAGTGGCCAGGAGGCCAACGCCAGAGTCAGCGCCCAGGAGGGCAGCCCAATCGTCACTGGCCAGGAGGCCACCGCCAGAGTCAGTGCCCAGGAGGCCACCGCCAGCCACAGCCCAGCTGCTCAGGAGGGCCCCGGCAGCCACAGCCAAGCTGCCCAATGAAGTACCACCAGCCCCAGCCCAGCTGGGCAATGAAGGACCGCCATGGCAAGCTCCGCTGAACAGGGCAAGCACCGCTGAACAGGTCAGAAACTGCAAACTCAAGCACCGCTGAACAGGGCAAAGACCGCCATGGCAAGCACCGCTGAACAGGGCAAGCACCGCTGAACAGGTCAGAAACTGCAAACTTAAACACCGCTGAACAGGGCAAGCACCGCTGAACAGGTCAGAAACTGCAAACTCAAGCACCCCTGAACAGGGCAAAGACCGCCATGGCAAGCACCGCTGAACAGGACAAGCACCGCTGAACAGGTCAGAAACTGCAAACTCAAGCACCGCTGAACAGGGCAAAGACCGCCAAATCAAGCCCCGCTAGCCCATGGGCGGCAGGGGCAGTGATGCAACTGGGACCGTCACGGGGTGAGTGATGCACTCTGGGCACCAGTCCCCCTCCAGAACCAGTGGAGACATGCATCCACTACCTCTGTCCTTCACAGGATGAAGCACTCTGGGCACCAGTCCCCCTCCAGAACCAGTGGAGACATGCATCCACTACCTCTGTCCTTCACAGGATGAAGCACTCTGGGCACCAGTCCCCCTCCAGAACCTGTGGAGACTGTTATCCACTTGAGAGACTGTGGCTTTGCACTCCCCAGGATGGTACAGTGTGCAAACCACCCACTGTAGAGACTTGAGAGACTGTGGCTTTGCACTCCCCAGGATGGTACAGTGGGCAAACCACCCACTGTAGAGACTTGAGAGACTGTGTCTTTGCACTCCCCAGGATACATCAATGGGCATGGAGCCCCCTCGTGGATCTGGCGTGGTGCACTCATCCGGCTGAGGTGCCCCCCCTTCCCTTCCCCCTGAGGTGCCTGTTGTATTTCTATCTGATGCCCCAGCAGTGTTTTCTCTGTTTTGATCAGGTATCTAGTGTGGGCCTCGCCCATGCATTTTGGGCCCAGTGGTTCACGGACAATGAATGGTGCATTACCTGCACTACTAATCGTGGTGTATATTTTGTTTAATGTGTATATATATATATGTATTTATTTGGTTTCTATATTTTGATATATTACAATGGTTCCACTCATTTCCTTTTGTCTTTAAATTCTTCCGGGGGGTTGGGGGTTGTTACTGTAATGTTTGGATATGCATTGGTGTGTGTGTTGTAGTGGGTGAGGGTCGGGGTGGGGGTGGGGGTGTTGCGTATGTGTGTCCCTGTCTTTTGCCTCCCCCTCCCCTATGTCGTAGGTGCAGTACTCACCGTTGTCTTCGCCGCCGGCGTTGATGATCGTCGTATAGGAGCAGGAAGACTAGCGCAGGAAGAATATGGAGTTCCGGCTCCATGGTGTCGTCGTTTCTCGTGGCGTGTGTAGAGGTGAGCGTTTTCCCTTTGAAATTCCTGTTTCCGCCGTGTTTTTATCCGCGGTGAATCCGCCCCTGAAAAGGTGGCGAATTGGTAGGTTGTGATACTGTGGGCGGTACTTTGTCTCCCGCCTGTCTGTTGGCGGTGACCGCCGCGCTGTTTGTCTGTACCGCTGTGGTGATCGGAGTGTTAAAGTGGCTGTCTTTGTTGACGGTTTCCGCCACGGTCATATTCCCATTTTTTTCCCGCCGGCCTGTTGGTGGTCTTACCGCCGCTTTAACACCGTCCGCCAGGGTTGTAATGACCACCATAATGTCTGCTGCAGAAGAGATAGTGATGGAACTCACCTCACCCCTTACCTGCATCTTAGGATGTCAGAGTTAAGGTCTCTCTGCAAAATAAAAAAGATAAAGACTGGTTCAAACCCTACCAAAGTACAGCTCCAGGAGATGATACCTTCCCAGAGGGAGAAGCTAGTGATGTGGAGGATTTCCCACCCCCACTCCTAGTTATGGAGACCAGGGTTCCTCCAACCCTGACTCCACAAGTGATAGACAGAGATGCTGCTTCTCTCACAGGAGAGCCCAGCAACTCTGGAAGCATTGAGGGCAGCCTCAATAAAGATGACCTCCTGTTAGCCAGGATGGCCAAAAGATTGGCTTTGGAAAGACAGATCCTAGCCATAGAAAGGGAAAGACAAGAGATGGGCCTAGGTCCCATCAATGGTGGCAGCAACATAAATAGGGTCAGAGATTCTCCTGACATGTTGAAAATCCCTAAAGGGATTGTAACTAAATATGAAGATGGTGATGACATCACCAAATGGTTCACAGCTTTTGAGAAGGCTTGTGCAACCAGAAAAGTAAACAGATCTCACTGGGGTGCTCTCCTTTGGGAAATGTTCACTGGAAAGTGTAGGGATAGACTCCTCACACTCTCTGGAAAAGATGCAGAATCCTATGACCTCATGAAGGCTACCCTGATTGAGGGCTTTGGATTCTCAACTGAGGAGTACAGGATTAGGTTCAGGGGGGCTCAAAAATCCTCGAGCCAGACCTGGGTTGATTTTGTTAACTACTCAGTTAAAACACTGGATGGTTGGATTCATTGCAGTGGTGTAAATGATTATGATGGGCTGTACAATTTATTTGTGAAAGAACACCTGTTAAGTAATTGTTTCAATGATAAACTGCACCAGCATCTGCTAGACCTAGGACCAATTTCTCCCCAAGAATTGGGAAAGAAGGCGGACCATTGGGTCAAGACTAGGGTGACCAAGACTTCCACAGGGGGTGACCAAAAGAAAGGGGTCACAAAGACTCCCCAGGGGAAGAGTGTTGAGACATGCAAGGGAAAAAGTAAAGAGTCTTCTACAGGGCCCCAAAAACCTGCTCAGGAGGGAGGGTCCAAAGCCTCTTCACAATCCAATTTTTCGTACAAGGGTAAAAACTTAAATCCCAAAAAGGCCTGGTGTCGTAGCTGTAATCAGCAGGGACACCAAACTGGAGACAAGGCCTGTCCCAAGAAAGGTTCCACTTCTAACTCTACTCCAGCTAACACTGGAATGGCCAGTCTCCAAGTGGGATCAACAGTGTGCCCAGAGCAAATCAGGGTTCAAACTGAAGCTACATTAGTCTCTGAGGGTGGGTGGATTTAGCCACACTGGCTGCCTGGCCCCCTAATATGCAAAAATACAGGCAGCAACTTTTAATTAATGGGACTAGTGTAGAAGGCCTGAGGGATACAGGTGCAGTGTCACCATGGTGACAGAGAAACTGGTTTCCCCTGGTCAATACCTGGCTGGACAAACTTATCCAGTCACCAACGCTGACAATCAGACTAAAGTACATCCCATGGCTATGGTAACTTTAGAGTGGGGAGGGGTCAATGGCCTGAAACAGGTGGTGGTCTCCTCAAATATCCCTGTAGACTGTTTGCTTGGAAATGACCTTGAGCCCTCAGCATGGGCTGAGGTAGAACTCAAAACCCATGCAGCCATGCTGGGTATCCCTGAACTGGTGTGTGTCAAGACAAGGGCACAGTGCAAGGCTCAGGGTGAAAAAGTGGTGTTGGAGCCTGGTAAAAGGGCCCAACCCTCCAAGAGAAAAGGAAAGAAGACAGGGGAACCAGCTTCAACACAACAAGAGAAAGAGAACCTCTCTTCCCGGGAAGAAGTTCTGCCCTCTGAGGGAACTGAGCCCATGGAGTTAGAACCTTATCAGGTTGAGCTCCTAGGCCCAGGGGGACCCACAAGGAAACAGTTGTGTAAGGGGCAAGAAACCTGTCCCTCTCTTGAAGGCCTTAGGCAGCAAGCTGCTGAAGAGTCCAAAGGAAAAATCACTGGAACACATAGAGTCTATTGGGAAGATTGACTCCTCTAGGTAAGTCCCTTGTAACTGGTACCCCTGGTACCAAGGGCCCTGATGCCAGGGAAGGTCTCTAAGGGCTGTAGCATGTCTTATGCCACCTGGAGACCCCTCACTCAGCACAGACATACTACTTGCCAGCTTGTGTGTGCTGGTGGGGAGAAAATGACTAAGTCGACATGGCACTCCCCTCAGGGTGCCATGCCAACCTCACACTGCCTATGGCATAGATAAGTCACCCCTCTAGCAGGCCTTACAGCCCTAAGGCAGGGTGCACTATACCATAGGTGAGGGCATAGGTGCATGAGCACTATGCCCCTACAGTGTCTAAGCAAAACCTTAGACATTGTAAGTGCAGGGTAGCCATAAGAGTATATGGTCTGGGAGTCTGTCATACACGAACTCCACAGCACCATAATGGCTACACTGAAAACTGGGAAATTTGGTATCAAACTTCTCAGCACAATAAATGCACACTGATGCCAGTGTACATTTTATTGTGAAATACACCCCAGAGGGCATCTTAGAGATGCCCCCTGAAAACATACCCGACTTCCAGTGTGGGCTGACTAGTTTTACCAGCCTGCCACACACCAGACATATTGCTGGCCAGATGGGGAGAGTGCCTTTGTCACTCTGTGGCTAGTAACAAAGCCTGTACTGGGTGGGGGTGCTTCTCACCTCCCCCTGCAGGAACGGTAACACCTGGCTGTGAGCCTCAAAGGCTCACCCCCTTTGTTACAGTGCCCCAGGGCACTCCAGGTAGTGGAGATGCCCGCCCCCTCCGCCCACAGCCCCACTTTTGGCTGCAAGGCCGGAGGAGATAATGAGAAAAACAAGGAGGAGTCACTGGCCAGTCAGGACAGCCCCTAATGTGTCCTGAGCTGAGGTGACTCTGACTTTTAGAAATCCTCCATCTTGCAGATGGAGGATTCCCCCAATAGGATTAGGGATGTGCCCCCTCCCCTCAGGGAGGAGGCACAAAGAGGGTGTAGCCACCCTCAGGGCTAGTAGCCATTGGCTACTAACCCCCCAGACCTAAACACACCCCTAAATTGAGTATTTAGAGGCTCCCAGAACCTAGCAAGATAGATTCCTGCAACCTAAGATGAAGAAGGACTGCTGACCTGAAAGCCCTGCAGAGAAGACGGAGACACCAACTGCTTTGGCCCCAGCTCTACCGGCCTGTCTCCCCACTTCAAGAAAAACTGCAACAGCGACGCGTTCCACAGGGTCCAGCGACCTCTGAAGCCTCAGAGGACTACCCTGCATCTAAAAGGACCAAGAACTCCTGAGGACAGCGGCTCTGCTCCAAAGAAGAAACATCTTTGCAACAAAGAAGCAACTTTTAGAACCACATGTTTCCAGCCAGTGTGAGACTTTGCACTCTGCACCTGACGCCCCCGGCTCGACCTGCGGAGAAACAACACTACAGGGAGGACTCCCCGGCGACTACGACCCTGTGAGTAGCCAGAGTTGACCTCCCTGAGCCCTCCCAGCGACGCCTGCAGAGGGAATCCAGAGGCTCCCCCTGACCGCGACTGCCTGCTTCAAAGAACCCGACGCCTGGTAAAGACACTGCACCCGCAGCCCCCAGGACCTGAAGGATCCAACCTCCAGTGCAGAAGCGACCCCCAGGTGACCCTCTCCCTTGCCCCAGTGGTGGCTACCCCAAGGAGCCCCCCCCCCTTGCCTGCCTGCTTCGCTGAAGAGACCCCTGGGTCTCCCATTGAACTACATTGCAAACCCGACGCCTGTTTGCACTCTGTACCTGGCCGCCCCCGTGCCGCTGAGGGTATACTTTTTGTGCTCACTTGTGTCCTCCCCGGTGCCCTACAAAACCCCCCTGGTCTGCCCTCCGAAGACGCGGGTACTTACCTGCTGGCAGACTGGAACCGGGGCACCCCCTTCTCCATTGAAGCCTATGTGTTTTGGGCACCACTTTGACCTCTGCACCTGACCGGCCCTGAGCTGCTGGTGTGGTAACTTTGGGGTTGCCCTGGACCCCCAACGGTGGGCTACCTTGGACCCAACTTTGAACCCCGTAGGTGGTTTACTTACCTGCAAAACTAACAAACACTTACCTCCCCCAGGAACTATTGAAAATTGCACTGTCTAGTTTTAAAATAGCTTATTGCCATTTTTGTGAACTCTGTACATGCTATTTTGCTGATTCAAAGTTCCAAAAGTACCTAAGTGAAATACCTTTCATTTGAAGTATTACTTGTAAATCTTGAACCTGTGGTCCTTAAAATAAACTAAGAAAATATATTTTTCTATATAAAAACCTATTGGCCTGGAATTGTCTATGAGTGTGTGTTCCTCATTTATTGCCTGTGTGTGTACAACAAATGCTTAACACTACCCTCTGATAAGCCTACTGCTCGACCACACTACCACAAAATAGAGCATTAGAATTATCTCTTTTTGCCACTATCTTACCTCTAAGGGGAACCCTTGGACTCTGTGCATGCTATTTCTTACTTTGAAATAGTACATACAGCGCCAACTTCCTACACATGTTTCCTCCCAAACTGTGTGTGATGCCACAGCTGCTCCTTATGTCTTTTGACCTTAAAGACTGTCTTTCTCATTGAGATTATTTTAGCTGATTGGGTGAATGAATTTCAGACATTGTTGGTGCAGCCTCCTGACACCTCCTTTTCCCACTGAGGACTTGGGTGGGCTTCCTGCATAAAGTTGAGACCCAGGCTTACTTGCCTTAAGTCATGAATCCTTTCCATATTGGGCAATCATTCACTCTCACATGGTGCTTTGCCTCTTCTTGCCTCTCAAAAGAGGAGGGAAGCCTCCATTGTTTAGACTCCAAAAGAACATTAAGCTTTTATATAGAGTATATTAAGGACTGTACGATAGACTATCAGCTTTTTTGTGTTGTATGAGATGAAAAATGGAATTCTGATGACGTGTCCTTTGGGACATCATGGCCGTTAAGGGTTACTGGGCTCCAGTTGTCTCAATTGGAGTTGTTCACTTCTGATGTCCTGGGGCCACTGAACTACTAGACTACAGACAGGTTAACCAGGTTAACCAAGTACTTCTCTGCAGCACTCAACTCTCTCAGGCTAGTGATACAGAGCAGTCCAAGGCTTGCTCAAGTTGAGGTGGTTCAGAATACAGCTTACATTGTAATACCATCTAGTAAGATCAATGACCAGTCTGTGCTTTACTTTATCAAAGAAAAGTACTTTAATACACACAACAAAAATATACTATGCATAAAGAAGGAGTTACTTACCTTCGGTAATGCCTTATCTGGTGGAGATTCTATCTAGCCGCAGATACTTTAGCTTATAATTATCCCCAGATGTTAGAGTAGATCCGGAAATGTTTCATACGCAGCACCCCTACACACAGGTAGGTGGTGTTATTGGCATCATCAGCGCCGGAAGTTACATTTTCTGTGCCTATGTAGACGCCACCCAGCGCACTGACATCAGTTTCTTTTTCCGACTTTTCATGCCAGAAGTGCAGAGTCAGAAAGAACACTGACCACTGATGTGGAAAACTAGGGTCCTGAAAGGAGAAAAAGCTTTGACCCTAGAAATCTATTCGCAGAGCAGGGAGGATTAATGGGTGGGTGAGGAAACTGCAGCTAGATAGAGTGTCTACCAGATAAGGTGTTACCAAATGTAACTTGTTCATATGATAGAGAATTCTAGCCACAGATTCCTTACCTTAGAATAGATGCCCACACAAAACCTTAACGGAGGTTGGTCTGCAAAACAATTTCACACTAAAAAGTCCTGCAAGGCCATACAGGCAAAGTGCCCATCCTTACGGACCTGACTGTCCAAGCAGTAGTGCTTGGTAAATGTTTGCGGAGATGCCTGTAGTGCTTTCCTCTTATTTAGTTTCTAAGCACTAACATAACACAACAGAAATGCACTTCTGAGGTCAAAGAAGACTTTTATTGTTATTTTATTCTTCCCCAACCACAATGTTTATGAATGAATGACGAATTAGTAGCTTTCAAGTCCGCGTTAATCAAACAAAATATATCAGTTTGCAATATACACAGCAGGTTATATTTATAAGATATTGAATGCAAAGCAAAACAAATACTTCACCGTGTAGGAACTATTTACAGCTACATCTTTCTAAGGTCTGCAAGCTGATGACCCCTGTCAGCCGCGAGAAAGAGTGTCATCTACCCACACGGGATGCTGGCAGCTGGCGCCAAGCTCCAGCACGAGGTCCGGCAGATTCGAATCTGACCCTCTGCAGCCTGTTACATTCGTTACAAAGGTGTGCCCCCTCCTCTCAGACCTGGGAAACTGAGCAAGCCTTTTGGAGACTGGCCAGGTCTCCAAGACTACTCCTGTTCCCAAGCTCAAGGGAAGAGAAACGACGCCCATGTACTCTCTCTTATCAGGTCTAGTCTACTGTGAGAGCAAAACATCTTCGTTCTCTGGTGCAAAAACACAGCTTGGAAAAATACAGCTTAGATTCTCTACTGCCATGTCTAACTCCACGTTAAAGGCAATGGGCAGCTAACCTAAATATCAAATGCAATGTCATGTTAAAGGCAATAGGCAGCTAACCTAAATATCAAATGCAATGTCTAGTGTCATGTCAAAGCCAATAGGCATCTAAGCTGAATACAAAATGCAATGTCTTATATCATGTCAAAGCCCATAGGCAGCTGAGCTGAATATAAAATGCAATGTATAATATCATGTCAAAGCCAATAGGCAGCGGAGCTGAATACAAAGTGTAATGTATAATATCATGTCAAAGCCAATAGGCAGCGGAGCTGAATATCATGTCAAAGCCAATAGGCAGTTAAGCTGAATACAAAGTGTAATATATGATATCATGTCAAAGCCAATAGGCAGCGGAGCTGAATACAAAATGTAATATATGATATCATGTCAAAGCCAATAGGCAGAATACAGAATGTAATGACTAATGCAATGTCAAAGCCCATAGGCGGCTAAACTGAACAAAACATACCATGTGCTACTGGTGAACATTGAGCAACTAATATGCGCAGTGGTGAAACACAAAGTCATTGGTCAAAACAAAACTTTATCAAATGGCAGGACATTCCGCCCTTTGACCAATGAATTTTTGTTTCACATATCTCATATTTCAAACAAACAAAAAAAAACATCAGCACAAAAAAAAAACATTATGATCAAATCAAATTTCAATGATCAAAGCAATCCCTGTAAAGCAATAGAAGTGAATTAACACATTGATCTCATAACCTTTCACATCAGATACATCTACATAGAAAAGACTGGGCAATTTTTTTATTTATTTTTTTTTCTGAATGAGTCTCTAATTCAACAGTGTTAGCAATTTGATGTGGCATGAGTTCTACTCATGTAAAGATGCACGGTCCACTTGAAAGGTTTGCTGGAAGATAAGCAAAAGTCAGAGTTCCATAAGAGAGGCAAAAAAAAAAAAAAAACACAGCAAACAAGTTGAACTTGAACTGAAGGCGCAGTTTGCGCAAAATGGATCCATGGTGCTGGCACTTTACTCAGCCAGGTTCAGGTTGGGGATTCGGTCCCTTCCCCGACCCCACACGCACACACCGGAAGGGGGACCACACAGCGCACTCAGGGACAGTGGCGAAACGTGGTCGGATCTGCAAAAGAAACAAGTATGACTTTTCTTGCAAATAACATTTTTCATTTAAACTGCACCCTTCCTCTTTCTTTCCCTGTTTTATAATCAGCAGGACGTTTTTGGGGCCCTTTGTTATATTTTCTGCAGGTTCTGGAGGGTCACTTGGGGCTTCAGCCCACACATCAGTACTGAGGTTTTTATCTGCTGCGCCACAGCTCCCCTTTTCTTGCACTGTCAGAAGGGCTGGGGCAGACTCCTTCTTTACCAAACCTCCATTCACTGCATTTTTGTCAAGTTGGGCCATTCTGTCTCCAATTTGTATGAATGAATCAGATTCTTTTCTAGGTATCAGCATAATTTCGATTTTTCCTTGGTAATTTGCAGCAATCACTTTCCCTAAAACCTGATCAATTTGCCATTTCTGTTCTGGTAACTTTCCTCTCCCCAACTGCTCTGTGACTGCTTGCATGACAGATTGCTTTTGTGCGTGCTGCACAGTTTTTATCAAATCTAGGGGAATGTGCATCTCTCTCATCTCTGCCCACCTGTAAGTGGCCTTTTCACATTTCTGGGGCACCCACATAGCCATCCCCACTAAGGCAGAATTCTGGGTGAACACTTCTCTCTCTGCATTTTTCTCATTAACATCTGCAAGGTAATTGAACCAGTTAGGTACAAGCCATGTGGCTAAAACATTATCAAAGAACCAAAAATCAGCATAAAAATGACACATCTCACGTAGCTCTTGCTTTAAAATCTGACACACATTATACAACGCTGTTCCTTCTACTGTGCCAGAAAGCAACATTTCAGTCAATGAATCATTAGTAAAACAAACATGCTTTTTATCTTCAGTGGACACGAATTCAAATGGTGCACACAATTTCATTGGTAATTCTTGTATCTGTGGTACTCTAGCCCTGTCTTGCAAGTACCAGATCCATTGTATGATTTTAGCTAGGGGCACTATTTTCTTTCCTTGTTCTTGATTTAAATGTACATAAGTATTTCCTTCTTGCACTGCGCAGAAACCTAAAGTCTGCATTATTTCATTTGCCAAATCACAAGCGCGCAGCTGCATATAATTTTTCACAGTGACCATATACAAAAGTGTTAGGATTTCTCTCAAATGAGGGCTATTCTTTTTCCAAAAATCAAACAAGCTAATGAAACTCGGGGTGTCTTGCTCTAAAATCCTTCGTTTTACTTGTGCATTTTGCAACGGTAACTCGTAAATCACATTCCGAGATCTCTCGTCCATGTTATCTGTTAAGGAATGCATTTTGGCTGCCAAAAACCCTGGCTCACACGGAAACTCAGTGCAGCTCGGAGCTGTCTTAACCCCCTCATTACTGGAATGGGACAAGAAAGATTCTTCATTTTTATAACTTTCAGCATTATTTTGAATTATTGTATCCTGGCTAATTTGCTCACGTAAATTCCTATTTTCATGTTCCAACTTCCTACATTTCTCCTGCATTTCTCTGTAAGCAGATAAAGGTATCCAGACCTTTCTGTCATCATTACTTCCAAAACACACTTTTTCTACATATATACAACGGGAATTATTTCTCAAAACAACATCAGGCATTTTAGCTACACATGCATTTTCTTCTGTAATTCCCCAAACAGAAAACAATTCACAGTTTTTCCTAGCACCATCAGGCAGTTCATCAACACATGTATTCTCAGACATGGTCTGCCGTGCTACTGTGATTCTCCAAACAGAAAACAATTTCTGTAATTCTCCAAACAACAAAAAACAATTACACTTTTAAAGTGTGCACTTAGAAATCTACTAACTCGTCAAACCCCTTTAATCACCTCTTAATGACCGACCCCACTTCTGGTACCAATTGTAGTGCTTTCCTCTTATTTAGTTTCTAAGCACTAACATAACACAACAGAAATGCACTTCTGAGGTCAAAGAAGACTTTTATTGTTATTTTATTCTTCCCCAACCACAATGTTTATGAATGAATGACGAATTAGTAGCTTTCAAGTCCGCGTTAATCAAACAAAATATATCAGTTTGCAATATACACAGCAGGTTATATTTATAAGATATTGAATGCAAAGCAAAACAAATACTTCACCGTGTAGGAACTATTTACAGCTACATCTTTCTAAGGTCTGCAAGCTGATGACCCCTGTCAGCCGCGAGAAAGAGTGTCATCTACCCACACGGGATGCTGGCAGCTGGCGCCAAGCTCCAGCACGAGGTCCGGCAGATTCGAATCTGACCCTCTGCAGCCTGTTACATTCGTTAAAAAGGTGTCCCCCCTCCTCTCAGACCTGGGAAACTGAGCAAGCCTTTTGGAGACTGGCCAGGTCTCCAAGACTACTCCTGTTCCCAAGCTCAAGGGAAGAGAAACGACGCCCATGTACTCTCTCTTATCAGGTCTAGTCTACTGTGAGAGCAAAACATCTTGGTTCTCTGGTGCAAAAACACAGCTTGGAAAAATACAGCTTAGATTCTCAACTGCCATGTCTAACTCCACGTTAAAGGCAATGGGCAGCTAACCTAAATATCAAATGCAATGTCATGTTAAAGGCAATAGGAAGCTAACCTAAATATCAAATGCAATGTCTAGTGTCATGTCAAAGCCAATAGGCATCTAAGCTGAATACAAAATGCAATGTCTTATATCATGTCAAAGCCCATAGGCAGCTGAGCTGAATATAAAATGCAATGTATAATATCATGTCAAAGCCAATAGGCAGCGGAGCTGAATACAAAGTGTAATGTATAATATCATGTCAAAGCCAATAGGCAGCGGAGCTGAATATCATGTCAAAGCCAATAGGCAGTTAAGCTGAATACAAAGTGTAATATATGATATCATGTCAAAGCCAATAGGCAGCGGAGCTGAATACAAAATGTAATATATGATATCATGTCAAAGCCAATAGGCAGAATACAGAATGTAATGACTAATGCAATGTCAAAGCCCATAGGCGGCTAAACTGAACAAAACATACCATGTGCTACTGGTGAACATTGAGCAACTAATATGCGCAGTGGTGAAACACAAAGTCATTGGTCAAAACAAAACTTTATCAAATGGCAGGACAATGCCCATGTTGCTGCTTGGCAGATATCCAGGACCAGACCTCTGTATGCTACTGCAGTGGTTGCAGCCTGGGCTCTGGTGAAATGAACACTAAAACCTTCAAGGGTTTGCTTCTTAGCCAATGTGTAGCAGATTTTAATGCAGTGCACAATCCATCGAAGATGGTCTGTTTCTGCATAGCCTTCCCTTTCTTGGTCCTGACATAACCCATGAAGAGTTAATCACCTGGGACTGTTTTGTGTGGTCAAGGTAGAAAGACAATGGTCTTTTTTGGGTCCAGCCAGTAGAGTATCTCCTCTTCCTTAGAGGGATGGGGCGGAGCGTAAAAGGCAGGCAAAGTGATAGACTGGCCTACGTTGAATGGAGTGACTACATTCGGCAATAAGGATTCTCTAGTCCAAAGGACCAGTTAGTGGGGGAAAAAAGAAGATGTAGGGAGGCTGCAAGGATAATTCCTGTGGCTCACTGACCCTCCAGTCAGATGCAGTTGCCACCAGAATGGCTGTCTTGATGGTGAGGAGCCTAAGAGGACAAGAATGAAGTGGCTCAAAGGAATGGCACATTAAGAAAGCAATAATGAAGTTAAAGCCCCATTCAGACCTAACAAAGTGAGCTGAGTGAAACATGTTGTAGACCTTTTAGCTTGCCACAGTCACATTTTGACTGACTTCTTTTGACTTTTTGTGTGGCAGGGATGTCCATGAGGATGGCTGGATTCAAACCCTGTGGTGCCTGTCACAGGCAAATGTCAGGGACGGACCCACACCTAGTGTCTTGAGCTCAACTAGGACGCCAAGAACTGCATTGATTGTCGTGCTGTTGTGACATTATCGACCCCCGTCATGAGAAAGACTTCTGGATTAGATTGGTCGTGGAGCCAAATATTTTCGTTGCAGTCAAAGTAATTCTACTCTGGTAAGTTCCACAAAAAGAAGAAACTCAAGAATTCGAAAAGGTCTTTGACTTTACTGCATCTGTTGAAGTCACTGAATGAGACAAGGAAGCGTTGTGACTCTAAAACTGGCTCCGTGTTTGAGCCTGCAATTAGGCCGTCTCCATGCCTCCCTGAGTTTCCCCGACTTCGACACAGAGCCGGAGTGGTGTCATCCATTGCCAACTTTGGCACCAGCTGGAGCCATTACCTCCAGGCCAGAGTCTGAGCCCTATTCTTATGGACTTGGACTCTGAGAAGATTGGTAGGGGCAGCAGTTGGCTTCAGCACGTTATATTAAGTCAAATGTTCCTGGTCCACCCACTGTCCCACCTCCCAAAGCAACAGATGTTCTCATCCTTCCTTGGTGAAGACACTGCTCTGGTGATGTTTGGGTCTAAGTGGGGATACATGGTGTCTTGGCAGTTACTGGAGTCCTAGTAGTCCACTAGCCCATGGGTTAGCTGAAGGAGGATATTGAGAGGCCAGGGAGCCATTCCACTATGATACCCTCAAATGACAAAAAAGTCATGGGGCCTGTATCACAGAGCCCATTGATCACAGTCTATATTCTTTAATAGCATAGCACCTGTGGGGCGGTACTACTTGCTACTTGCAGGACAAGCAGGGACAAAGCTGGAGACTATAAAAGTCCTGGGAGAGAAACCAAGGGTTCAAATGGGAAGTTCTTTGACCAGGTATTCTTCCCACTGCTACAGATGGTAACTAGGAGCACTACATGTTGCACAGGGCAGGTGGTCAATGACGATGCATTCTCACCTTCAATTACAATATGAGGCTTCCCCTGTCTCCCTTGATGTTGCCATGCTGCAAGTTTCCTTTTGTTGAGCACCTGTCTGCAGTCTCCTTGTGTTCCAATGTAGGAATAGCCTCCACAATATTCAGAGATAGCTTGTTCTCTGCTCGGATGCCACCTGATGAGTTGAAGCCCAACTCTTTCTGTCAGACTGGCAAATTCCTTTCACTGGTAATCCGGAACAGAGGTGCCTTCTGAAATTCAAAACACATCCCTGGGTCTGAAAGGAAAGTCCTAGATCTCTGCTTTCTCGACAACCCCTTGTGGGTGCCTTGTAAGAAAAAGAGAACAGACTTGAACAACCAACTGGCCGATGAGGCCAGACTATTGTCATTCCCTTACTGTCAGGCTCATCCATCAGGGGGGCTGCTACTTTTGCATGCTGGATAGGGGTCTGCTAAGTTTGCATCCTGGATATCCCCTGCATGTTCACTGCATAATCAGTGCTTGTGAGGAGACTTCCCTCCCAATCTCGTTGCACCATTCCAGCCTTTCTCACAGAGAAGAGTTTTAATTAACTCCAAACCAGGTGGTCCTGATTATCACCAGAGAGGTGGGGTAGTTGTCCCAGGAGAGGGAGCTTTAAATAAATACAGAAAAGAGCTAGTGTCTTCCCGGCCCACTGAGCTTTGACAAGGAATAGGGAGGGTCATGGACCATCTGGAATATCCAGCGGAACAGATACAAGTTGGGGTCATACTAAATTCAATGGCTCACCATTGTCATTCAGTGAACCCACTGGCTCTTAAAACACACACCCCATATATGACTGAAGCAAAAACAACCCAGTTAAGGAAGACTGCACAGACTTTACCAGGAGGGAGCTGGTAGGCCACCACTCTTAAAGGGTACAGGTACCCCGGTGTATAGATGAAGGCTGCCACCACTGTCAGTATACCGCAGCCTCTGTAGAGGGCAGTAGCCTTTCTCTGTAAAATAAGGATGCACTATGCATGCCCTCTTAACCTCCGAGCCTAGCTCTAGGCTCTCAAGATATCTAAACAGGGCGATCCTCAATGGACATGTGTGATTGACATGGCTAGTAAAGTAGACATCAAGAAAACCTAAAGCAACATTCCAGTCACTTGTCAGGAGATCAACAATAGCAGGGGAGCATGCTCTCCACAGCCATGCAGATGTACTTCTGGTCCCAACAGGAAGGTTGTACAAAAAAGGGATTGAGGTGGATCGCCCTCTGTGTTAAGATCTTTTATGAACAAAACAAAAAGCAGCCTCCCAAAAGAAGCAAGAGCCTGTTCTACCAGGGCTAAGACTGTTACGACTACATTGGCACACTTTTTTTTGCCTGTCCTTGACATGTGCCAGACTGTGACGTGGTTGTCAGTGCACTGTATACAAAGCACTCGTGGCTTGACAGCCAGATCTGGTTGGAAGGACAGTTTCCCTGTTTGATCCTGCATGACTTTGTGGTCTGAGGCTATTCCACTGACTCCCTTCCCTCCCCCCCCCTCACACACACACAATCCCAACTTTGGCAGGCGCTGCTTTGTTATCTTATCCATAGGGGAGGAATCTGTGTTTGGAAGTATCCATCAGAACAAATTACTTTCCTTTGGTAACACTCTTTTTGATGGACACTCTAACCGCAGATTGCACATTCCCCTCCTTCCTATGGCGTGGCCTCTTTTTAACATCTAATGGTCCGAAGTTATGATTGTGTGCTCTGGTAGTGACGATTGTCATGCTTTGCATCTGAGGGTATGAAAGCAACAAACTGATGTCAGTATGCAAAGGTGGTCCTTATTTGCCCCGTAATCGTTTCCAGGGTGGTACAGAGTCATTGAGGAGCAGTACGGCTGATAACTGGCGAATATGCTAAAGGCGAGGAATCTGCATTCAGATAAATCCACCAGAGTGTTACTGAAGTTTTATTTTATTTATTTCAGTAGTACCATTTGCGCATAGAAAATCAGATCTCAAGGTTTAGTTTGCTAATACCCTATGCATAAGATATAAATATAAGCTTTGAAGACAGTACGGATGTATAAACGTAGATATGGCAGAACACAGTACTCCAATGTTTCCCAGAGAACAGCATTCATACAGTGCTACTGCCACCAACGTGCCCCTAACTGCCTGAGGCAAACTGATCTGATATTATAAATACAAGCACATGTGTAGCTCATCGTGATCATACACTTGCCAATGATGTCCAGAGAGCAAAACATTCATTAATTGAGAATTAAGTTAAAACCCATTCCACATGCTCAGTTTCTTTGTGCACTTTATGTATGGCGGCCCTCTCGTTTACCAGGTTGTCCTTTACAAAGAAGTCACATAACTTTTGCCTAGCTTGGATGAATGCCTTACTGGGGAAAGATGGATGGGGTTGTAAATTTAGGCTTATTTCACTTTTCACATCTCCTAATCTTGAGATTACTCATACAGTTTTATTCATCTCAAAAGCAATCATGTGGCCTCTAAAACAAGTCTTGAAGGCCTACCAAATAGTTACTGTTGGGGTGGAATTAGCATTGAGCCTAAGTAATTCCTCGATAACTAGACGAATTTCGTTTTTCCAGTCCTCATCAGATAGTAGCTATCCATCGAAGCTCCACCTTTTAGTTCTTTCTCTGCTCAAATTAACCAGAAGCTGGATTGTAACAAGCGAATGATCTGAAAACCCATTTCCAAAGATTGTTGTATCTCATCTGGTAGAGACTGAGGAATTAAAAAAGTCAATCCTCGAAGCTGAATTAAATTGCTTCAAAAACAGGTAAATTGCCCATTTCTGGGATTCTCCACCTGCTAGGCCTCCAATAGGCCATAATCTAGTTTGAACTTCTCATCGCCACTTATTTAGGTTTTACTTGCTTTTCATCTTTGAGTAACACATCTAATTTGGGGTTTCAAAGAAAATTAAAATCGCCTAGATTCCAACATTAATATATAGATCTGTTGGAGAGATGAAGTCTCATCCTCTATCAGGGGCATAATATAATAGTTTATAAAGCTACATTCTGCGTATTCAGGCAAGTGATTGCTGACAGCTAAATCACAAGATTATGCCCCTCATTCCAACTGCAGCGGGCGGCGGTCGCCGCCCGCCTGGCTGGAACCACCATATGGCCGCTCCGTGGTCGAAAGACCGCTGGGGCCATTCTGACTTTCCCGCTGGGCCGGCGGGCGCTTGCCAAAATAGCGCCCGCCGGCCCAGTGGGAAAGAGGCCTGCAACACTGAAGCCGGCTCCGAATGGAGCCGGCGGTGTTGCAGGTGTGAGACGGGTGCAGTTGCACCCGTCACGCTTTTCACTGTCTGCTAGGCAGACAGTGAAAAGCATACTGGGGCCCTATTAGGGGGCCCCTGCACCGCCCATGCCAGTGGCATGGGCAGTGCAGGGGCCCCCAGGGGCCCCAGGACACCCGTTCCCGCCAGCCTGTTCCTGGCGGTAAAAACCGCCAGAAACAGGCTGGCGGGAAGGGGGTCAGAATCCCCATGGCGGTGCTGCTTGCAGCGCCGCCATGGAGGATTCGCCCAGCCGGGGGAAATCCGGCTGGAAAACCGCCGGACCCGGTTTTCTCGGAATGGGCAATGAAGCACCGCCAGCCTGTTGGCGGTGCTTCAGTCGTCCGTGGCCCTGTGCGGTCTTGGACCGCCAGGGTCAGAATGAGGCCCTATCTCTTTTAACACTCACAATTTACGAGTTCCTAGTTTCTAGGAAAACTTTAGCTGTTCTCTTACAGGCCACCCTTGTTGTTCGAAAGATGGCATGTGAAAAGAAAGGGGGATTAATAATCTAGGGTAATTTGATTTCAAATGAGTCTCTTGCCAAAAAAATACACTTGGGTTTAACCGTTTTAGCCAGCTAGCTGCCGCCAAATACTTGTACTCATTAGACAGACCATTTATATTACATGAATGTAGGAAAGTACCATCTTGCCTGGCATGTTACCCCCATTTTTCACTGTATATATGTTGTTTTAGTTGTATGTGTTACTGGGACCCTGGTAACCCAGGGCCCCAGTGCTCATAAGTGTGCCTGAATGTGTTACCTGTGTAGTGACTAACTGTCTCACTGAGGCTCTGCTAATCAGAACCTCAGTGGTTATGCTCTCTCATTTCTTTCCAAATTGTCACTGACAGGCTAGTGACCATTTTTACCAATTTACATTGGCTTACTGGAACACCCTTATAATTCCCTAGTATATGGTACTGAGGTACCCAGGGTATTGGGGTTCCAGGAGATCCCTATGGGCTGCAGCATTTCTTTTGCCACCCATAGGGAGCTCTGACAATTCTTACACAGGCCTGCCACTGCAGCCTGAGTGAAATAACGTCCACGTTATTTCACAGCCATTTTACACTGCACTTAAGTAACTTATAAGTCACCTATATGTCTAACCTTTACCTGGTAAAGGTTAGGTGCAAAGTTACTTAGTGTGAGGGCACCCTGGCACTAGCCAAGGTGCCCCCACATTGTTCAGAGCCAATTCCCTGAACTTTGTGAGTGCGGGGACACCATTACACGCGTGCACTACATATAGGTCACTACCTATATGTAGCTTCACAATGGTAACTCCGAATATGGCCATGTAACATGTCTATGATCATGGAATTGCCCCCTCTATGCCATCCTGGCATAGTTGGCACAATCCCATGATCCCAGTGGTCTGTAGCACAGACCCTGGTACTGCCAAACTGCCCTTCCTGGGGTTTCACTGCAGCTGCTGCTGCTGCCAACCCCTCAGACAGGCCTCTGCCCTCCTGGGGTCCAGCCAGGCCTGGCCCAGGATGGCAGAACAAAGAACTTCCTCTGAGAGAGGGTGTGACACCCTCTCCCTTTGGAAAATGGTGTGAAGGCAGGGGAGGAGTAGCCTCCCCCAGCCTCTGGAAATGCTTTGTTGGGCACAGATGTGCCCAATTCTGCATAAGCCAGTCTACACCGGTTCAGGGGACCCCTTAGCCCTGCTCTGGCGCGAAACTGGACAAAGGAAAGGGGAGTGACCACTCCCCTGACCTGCACCTCCCCTGGGAGGTGTCCAGAGCTCCTCCAGTGTGCTCCAGACCTCTGCCATCTTGGAAACAGAGGTGCTGCTGGCACACTGGACTGCTCTGAGTGGCCAGTGCCACCAGGTGACGTCAGAGACTCCTTCTGATAGGCTCCTTCAGGTGTTAGTAGCCTATCCTCTCTCCTAGGTAGCCAAACCCTCTTTTCTGGCTATTTAGGGTCTCTGTCTCTGGGGAAACTTTAGATAACGAATGCAAGAGCTCATCCGAGTTCCTCTGCATCTCTCTCTTCACCTTCTGCCAAGGAATCGACTGCTGACCGCGCTGGAAGCCTGCAAACCTGCAACATAGTAGCAAAGACGACTACTGCAACTCTGTAACGCTGATCCTGCCGCCTTCTCGACTGTTTTCCTGCTTGTGCATGCTGTGGGGGTAGTCTGCCTCCTCTCTGCACCAGAAGCTCCGAAGAAATCTCCCGTGGGTCGACGGAATCTTCCCCCTGCAACCGCAGGCACCAAAAAGCTGCATTACCGGTCCCTTGGGTCTCCTCTCAGCACAACGAGCGAGGACCCTCGAATCCAGCGACTCTGTCCAAGTGACCCCCACAGTCCAGTGACTCTTCAGTCCAAGTTTGGTGGAGGTAAGTCCTTGCCTCACCTCGCTGGGCTGCATTGCTGGGAACCGCGACTTTGCAGCTACTCCGGCCCCTGTGCACTTCCGGTGGAAATCCTTTGTGCACAGCCAAGCCTGGGTCCACGGCACTCTAACCTGCATTGCACGATTTTCTAAGTTGGTCTCCGGCGACGTGGGACTCCTTTGTGCAACTTCGGTGAGCACCGTTTCACGCATCCTTGTAGTGCCTGTTTCTGGCACTTCTCTGGGTGCTACCGGCTTCAGAGAGGGCTCCTTGTCTTGCTCGACGTCCCCTCTCTCTGCTGGTCCAATTTGCGACCTCCTGGTCCCTCCTGGGCCTCAGCAGCGTCCAAAAACGCTAACCGCACGATTTGCAGCTAGCAAGGCTTGTTGGCGTTTTTTCGGAGGGAAAACACTTCTGCACGACTCTCCACGTCGAGAGGGATTCATCCACCGAAGGGGAAGTCTCTAGCCCTATTCGTTCCTGCAGAAACCTCAGCTTCTTCTGACCAGTAGAAGCTTCTTTGCACCCGCAGCTGGCATTTCCTGGGCATTTGCCCATCTCCGACTTGCTTGTGACTTTTGGACTTGGTCCCCTTGTTCCACAGGTACCCTAGATTGGAAATCCACAGTTGTTGCATTGTTGGTTTGTGTCTTTCCTGCATTATTCCTCTAACATGACTTCTTTGTCCTTAGGGGAACTTTAGTGCACTTTGCACTCACTTTTCAGGGTCTTGGGGAGGGTTATTTTTCTAACTCTCACTATTTTCTAATAGTCCCAGCGACCCTCTACAAGGTCACATAGGTTTGGGGTCCATTCGTGGTTCGCATTACACTTTTGGAGTATATGGTTTGTGTTGACCCTATCCCTATGTTTCCCCATTGCATCCTATTGTAACTATACATTGTTTGCACGGTTTTCTAAGACTATACTGCATATTTTTGCTATTGTGTATATATATCTTGTGTATATTTCCTATCCTCTCACTGAGGGTACACTCTAAGATACTTTGGCATATTGTCATAAAAATAAAGTACCTTTATTTTTAGTATAACTGTGTATTGTGTTTTCTTATGATATTGTGCATATGACACTAAGTGGTACTGTAGTAGCTTCACACGTCTCCTAGTTCAGCCTAAGCTGCTCTGCTAAGCTACCATTATCTATCAGCCTAAGCTGCTAGACACCCTATATACTAATAAGGGATAACTGGGCCTGGTGCAAGGTGCAAGTACCACTTGGTACTCACTACAAGCCAGTCCAGCCTCCTACATTGGTTGTGCAGCGGTGGGATAAGTGCTTTGAGACTACTTACCACTCTTATCATTGTACTTTTCATAAGAGAAAAATATACAAAACAAGGTCAGTGTATATACACATAGCCAAAAAGTTTTGCATTTCCTCTTTTCACTCTTTTCTAAGTGCTGAAAAGTACTTCTAACTTTCTAAAAAGTTCTAAAAAGTTTAAAAAGTTTTTTTTCTCTGTCTTTCTAAAAGCTCTGACAAACTTTTTTTTTTTTTTTTACCATCACTTTAACTCTCTCTAAAAAATGTCTGGCACAGGCCAAAATGGTGATCTGTCCAAACTTGCATATGATCACCTTAGCTGGAAAGGAGCAAGGAATCTCTGCATAGAGAGAGGTTTGAGTGTAGGGAAGAATCCTTCCTTAGAACTGTTAATTAACATGCTTAGAGTACAGGATAAGGCCATAAGTGCCCAATCTGTTGAAAAAGTAGCTAATGGTTCTCAATCAGATCCAGGGACTCCCCCAGGAAAAGATTCAGGAAAGAAACTTCCTAGCCTGCCCATTACTAGACAGTCTAGCATAGTTGGTAATGATGATGAGCCACACCATATAAATGGTGTTGTCTCACATCATAGCAAAAGCATTTATTCTCACCATACTGGTAGTGATGTTTCTGTTAGCCAAGCTGTTAGGGTGGCTTCTGTAAGGGACAGGTCTCCTTCTGTCCATTCTCACCATACTTCTGTTTCAAAGCATGTCCCTCCCACCCACCCTGATGACAGATTGTTAGAAAGGGAGCTCAATAGATTGAGAGTGGAACAAACCAGACTGAAGCTCAAGAAGCAACAGCTGGATTTGGATAGATAGACTTTAGAAGTAGAGAAGGAGAGACAGAAACTGGGTTTAGAAACCCATGGTGGCAGCAGCAGTATTCCCCATAGTCATCCTGCAAAAGAGCATGATTCCAGGAATCTGCACAAGATAGTTCCCCCTTACAAGGAGGGGGGTGACATTAACAAGTGGTTTGCTGCACTTGAGAGGGCCTGTGTTGTACAGGATGTCCCTCAAAGGCAGTGGGCTGCTATCCTATGGCTATCATTTAGTGGAAAAGGTAGGGATAGGCTCCTTACTGTGAAAGAAAATTATGCTAATAATTTCCAAGTTCTTAAGAATGCACTCCTGGATGGTTATGGCTTAACCACTGAACAATACAGGATAAAGTTCAGAGAGACCAAAAAGGAGTCTTCACAAGACTGGGTTGATTTCATTGACCATTCAGTGAAGGCCTTGGAGGGGTGGTTACATGGCAGTAAAGTTACTGATTATGACAGCCTGTATAACTTGATCCTGAGAGAGCATATTCTTAATAATTGTGTGTCTGATTTGTTGCACCAGTACTTGGTGGACTCTGATCTGACCTCTCCCCAAGAATTGGGAAAGAAGGCAGACAAATGGGTCAGAACAAGGGTGAACAGAAAAGTTCATACAGGGGGTGACAAAGATGGCAACAAAAAGAAGGATGGTAAGTCTTCTGACAAGGGTGGGGACAAATCTAAAAATGAGTCTTCATCAGGCCCACAAAAACACTCTGGTGGGGGTGGTGGGCCCAAATCCTCTTTTAATCAGAACAAGGAAAAGAAACCATGGTGCTATTTATGTAAAATAAAAGGCCATTGGACAACAGATCCCAGTTGTCCAAAGAAAAGCACCAATGCTCCTACCACTACAACCCCTACTGCTACCCCTAGTGTCCCTACTAATAGCAGTGGTGGTGGGAGCAAACCTACTAATAGCCAATCCAAGGGAGTAGCTGGGCTCACTATTGGTAACTTAGTTGGGGTTGGCCTTGTTAGGGAGGCCACAGAGGCTGTGTTAGTCTCTGAGGGGGCTATTGATTTAGCCACCTTAGTTGCTTGTCCCCTTAATATGGATAAGTACAAGCAGCTACCCCTAATAAATGGTGTTGAGGTTCAGGCCTACAGGGACACTGGTGCCAGTGTGACTATGGTCATAGAGAAACTGGTCCACCCTGAACAACACCTACTTGGTCACCAGTACCAAGTAACCGATGCTCACAACAACACACTTAGCCACCCCATGGCTGTTGTTAATCTCAACTGGGGGGGGTTACTGGTCCAAAGAAAGTTGTGGTAGCCACAGATTTACCTGTAGACTGTCTACTAGGAAATGATTTGGAGACATCAGCTTGGTCAGATGTGGAGTTGGAGGCCCATGCAGCAATGCTGGGCATCCCAGGGCATATTTTTGCTTTGACAAGGGCTCAGGCCAAAAAGCAAAAAGGACAGGGAAGCTTGGATCCTGGAACAATGGACCAAGTGCTCCCTAAAGCTAGGGCTAGTAGAAGCAAACCACTTCCTACTATCCCTCCCTCTACAGTGGATTCAACTTCTGAGGAAGAAGAATTCCCTCCCTGTGCAGAACCTACACCAGAGGAGCTGGAAGCAGACACTGCTGAGCTTTTGGGTGAAGGGGGGCCTGCCAGAGAGGAGCTGAGTGTGGCACAGCAAACCTGTCCCACATTAGAGGGTCTCAGACAGCAAGCTGTCAAACAGGCTAATGGGGATGTCAGTGACTCTCACAGAGTTTACTGGGAGGACAACCTCTTGTACACTGAGCATAGGGATCCTAAACCTGGAGCTGCCAGGAGATTAGTGATTCCTCAGGAGTACAGAAAGTTCCTCCTAACCCTGGCACATGACATTCCCCTAGCTGGGCACCTGGGTCAAATGAAAACTTGGGACAGACTGGTTCCATTGTTTCATTGGCCTAGGATGTCTGAGGACACAAAGGAATTTTGTAAGTCCTGTGAAACCTGTCAAGCCAGTGGCAAGACAGGTGGCACCCCAAAGGCACCCCTTATCCCACTGCCTGTGGTTGGGGTTCCCTTTGAAAGGGTAGGGGTTGACATAGTTGGCCCCCTTGACCCTCCTACTGCTTCAGGCAATAGGTTTATCTTGGTGGTAGTGGACCATGCCACAAGATATCCTGAAGCTATTCCTTTAAGGACCACTACAGCACCTGCAGTGGCAAAGGCCCTCCTGGGAATATTTTCCAGGGTGGGCTTCCCAAAGGAAGTGGTATCAGACAGGGGAAGCAATTTCATGTCTGCATACTTAAAGGCCATGTGGAAGGAGTGTGGTGTAACGTACAAGTTCACAACACCCTATCATCCACAAACAAATGGACTGGTGGAGAGATTTAATAAAACTCTCAAAGGCATGATTATGGGTCTCCCTGAAAAACTCCGCAGGAGATGGGATATCCTTCTACCATGCCTCCTTTTTGCCTACAGGGAGGTACCCCAGAAAGGAGTGGGCTTCAGCCCCTTTGAACTTCTTTTTGGACACCCTGTTAGGGGTCCACTCACACTTGTAAAGGAGGGTTGGGAACAACCTTTAAAAGCTCCTAAGCAGGACATTGTGGATTATGTACTTGGCCTCAGATCAAGAATGGCTGAGTACATGAAAAAGGCCAGTAAAAACCTTCAGGCCAGCCAAGAGCTCCAGAAGCAATGGCATGATCAGAAGGCTGTTTTGGTTCAGTACCAACCAGGGCAGAAAGTGTGGGTCTTGGAGCCTGTGGCCCCAAGAGCACTCCAAGATAAATGGAGTGGTCCCCACACAATTGTTGAAAAGAAGGGAGAAGTCACCTATTTAGTTGACTTAGGCACTGACAGGAGTCCCCTTAGGGTGCTCCATGTCAACCGCCTGAAACCCTACTATGACAGGGCTGATCTCACCCTGCTCATGGCAACTGATGAGGGACAGGAAGAAGACAGTGATCCTCTACCTGATCTCTTCTCTTCCACAGAACAAGATGCTCTTGTGGAAGGTGTAGTTTTGGCTGATTGTCTTACTGCTGAGCAGAAAGATAATTGCATAAATCTCCTAGATCAATTCTCTGAACTCTTCTCTACTGTGCCAGGTACCACTTCTTGGTGTGAGCACACTATAGGTACTGGAGACAGCTTGCCTGTCAAAAGTAAGATCTATAGGCAGCCTGACCATGTCAGGGACTGCATAAAGCAAGAGGTCCAGAAAATGTTAGAACTAGGAGTGGTTGAGCACTCTGACAGTCCATGGGCTTCTCCTGTGGTACTGGTACCAAAACCCCATTCCAAAGATGGAAAGAAGGAAATGCGGTTTTGTGTAGACTATAGAGGTCTCAACTTGGTAACCAAAACTGATGCTCACCCTATACCCAGGGCAGATGAGCTCATAGATACACTGGCATCTGCCAAGTATCTAAGCACTTTTGATTTGACTGCAGGGTATTGGCAGATCAAATTGTCAGAAGATGCTAAACCTAAGACTGCATTTTCTACCATTGGAGGACATTACCAGTTTACTGTAATGCCTTTTGGTTTGAAAAATGCATCTGCCACTTTTCAGAGGTTGGTGAACACAGTCCTGCAAGGGCTGGAAGCTTTCAGTGCAGCATATTTGGACGATATAGCTGTCTTTAGCTCCAGCTGGGATGATCACCTGGTCCACCTATGGAAAGTTTTGGAGGCCCTGCAAAAGGCAGGCCTCACTATCAAGGCTTCAAAGTGCCAGATAGGGCAGGGTAAGGTGGTTTATCTGGGACACCTTGTTGGTGGGGAACAGATTGCACCACTTCAGGGGAAAATCCAAACAATTATTGATTGGGTTCCCCCTACCACTCAGACCCAGGTGAGAGCCTTCCTAGGCCTCACTGGGTATTACAGGAGGTTCATTAAGAACTATGGCTCCATTGCAGCCCCTCTTAATGACCTCACATCCAAGAAAATGCCTAAAAAGGTATTATGGACAGCAAACTGTCAGAAAGCTTTTGAGGAGCTGAAGCAGGCCATGTGCTCTGCACCTGTCCTGAAAAGCCCTTGTTACTCTAAAATATTCAATGTCCAGACTGATGCATCTGAATTAGGAGTAGGGGCAGTCCTATCACAACTTAATTCTGAGGGCCAGGATCAACCTGTTGCTTTTATTAGTAGGAGGTTGACCCCTAGAGAAAAGCGTTGGTCTGCCATTGAGAGGGAGGCCTTTGCTGTGGTCTGGGCTCGGAAGAAGTTGAGGCCATACCTGTTTGGCACTCACTTCATTGTTCAGACAGACCACAAACCTCTACTTTGGCTAAAACAAATGAAAGGTGAAAATCCTAAATTGTTGAGGTGGTCCATATCCCTACAGGGAATGGACTATACAGTGGAACATAGACCTGGGAGTAGCCACTCCAATGCAGATGGACTCTCCAGATATTTCCACTTAGACAATGAAGACTCATCAGGTCATGGCTAGTCTTATTGTCCTACGTTTGGGGGGGGTTGTGTAGGAAAGTACCATCTTGCCTGGCATGTTACCCCCATTTTTCACTGTATATATGTTGTTTTAGTTGTATGTGTCACTGGGACCCTGGTAACCCAGGGCCCCAGTGCTCATAAGTGTGCCTGAATGTGTTACCTGTGTAGTGACTAACTGTCTCACTGAGGCTCTGCTAATCAGAACCTCAGTGGTTATGCTCTCTCATTTCTTTCCAAATTGTCACTGACAGGCTAGTGACCATTTTTACCAATTTACATTGGCTTACTGGAACACCCTTATAATTCCCTAGTATATGGTACTGAGGTACCCAGGGTATTGGGGTTCCAGGAGATCCCTATGGGCTGCAGCATTTCTTTTGCCACCCATAGGGAGCTCTGACAATTCTTACACAGGCCTGCCACTGCAGCCTGAGTGAAATAACGTCCACGTTATTTCACAGCCATTTTACACTGCACTTAAGTAACTTATAAGTCACCTATATGTCTAACCTTTACCTGGTAAAGGTTAGGTGCAAAGTTACTTAGTGTGAGGGCACCCTGGCACTAGCCAAGGTGCCCCCACATTGTTCAGAGCCAATTCCCTGAACTTTGTGAGTGCGGGGACACCATTACACGCGTGCACTACATATAGGTCACTACCTATATGTAGCTTCATAATGGTAACTCCGAATATGGCCATGTAACATGTCTATGATCATGGAATTGCCCCCTCTATGCCATCCTGGCATAGTTGGCACAATCCCATGATCCCAGTGGTCTGTAGCACAGACCCTGGTACTGCCAAACTGCCCTTCCTGGGGTTTCACTGCAGCTGCTGCTGCTGCCAACCCCTCAGACAGGCATCTGCCCTCCTGGGGTCCAGCCAGGCCTGGCCCAGGATGGCAGAACAAAGAACTTCCTCTGAGAGAGGGTGTGACACCCTCTCCCTTTGGAAAATGGTGTGAAGGCAGGGGAGGAGTAGCCTCACCCAGCCTCTGGAAATGCTTTGTTGGGCACAGATGTGCCCAATTCTGCATAAGCCAGTCTACACCGGTTCAGGGGACCCCTTAGCCCTGCTCTGGCGCGAAACTGGACAAAGGAAAGGGGAGTGACCACTCCCCTGACCTGCACCTCCCCTGGGAGGTGTCCAGAGCTCCTCCAGTGTGCTCCAGACCTCTGCCATCTTGGAAACAGAGGTGCTGCTGGCACACTGGACTGCTCTGAGTGGCCAGTGCCACCAGGTGACGTCAGAGACTCCTTCTGATAGGCTCCTTCAGGTGTTAGTAGCCTATCCTCTCTCCTAGGTAGCCAAACCCTCTTTTCTGGCTATTTAGGGTCTCTGTCTCTGGGAAAACTTTAGATAACGAATGCAAGAGCTCATCCGAGTTCCTCTGCATCTCTCTCTTCACCTTCTGCCAAGGAATCGACTGCTGACCGCGCTGGAAGCCTGCAAACCTGCAACATAGTAGCAAAGACGACTACTGCAACTCTGTAACGCTGATCCTGCCGCCTTCTCGACTGTTTTCCTGCTTGTGCATGCTGTGGGGGTAGTCTGCCTCCTCTCTGCACCAGAAGCTCCGAAGAAATCTCCTGTGGGTCGACGGAATCTTCCCCCTGCAACCGCAGGCACCAAAAAGCTGCATTACCGGTCCCTTGGGTCTCCTCTCAGCACAACGAGCGAGGTCCCTCGAATCCAGCGACTCTGTCCAAGTGACCCCCACAGTCCAGTGACTCTTCAGTCCAAGTTTGGTGGAGGTAAGTCCTTGCCTCACCTCGCTGGGCTGCATTGCTGGGAACCGCGACTTTGCAGCTACTCCGGCCCCTGTGCACTTCCGGCGGAAATCCTTTGTGCACAGCCAAGCCTGGGTCCACGGCACTCTAACCTGCATTGCACGACTTTCTAAGTTGGTCTCCGGCGATGTGGGACTCCTTTGTGCAACTTCGGCAAGCACCATTTCACGCATCCTTGTAGTGCCTGTTTCTGGCACTTCTGTGGGTGCTACCGGCTTCCGAGAGGGCTCCTTGTCTTGCTCGACGTCCCCTCTCTCTGCTGGTCCAATTTTGACCTCCTGGTCCCTCCTGGGCCTCAGCAGCGTCCAAAAACGCTAACTGCATGATTTGCAGCTAGCAAGGCTTGTTGGCGTTCTTTCGGCGGGAAAACACTTTTGCACGACTCTCCACGGCGAGCGGGATCCGTCCACCAAAGGGGAAGTCTCTAGCCCTTTTCGTTCCTGCAGAAACCTCAGCTTCTTCTGACCAGTAGAAGCTCCTTTGCACCCGCAGCTGGCATTTCCTGGGCATTTGCCCATCTCCGACTTGCTTGTGACTTTTGGACTTGGTCCCCTTGTTCCACAGGTACCCTAGATTGGAAATCCACAGTTGTTGCATTGTTGGTTTGTGTCTTTCCTGCATTATTCCTCTAACACGACTTCTTTGTCCTTAGGGGAACTTTAGTGCACTTTGCACTCACTTTTCAGGGTCTTGGGGAGGGTTATTTTTCTAACTCTCACTATTTTCTAATAGTCCCAGCGACCCTCTACAAGGTCACATAGGTTTGGGGTCCATTCGTGGTTCGCATTCCACTTTTGGAGTATATGGTTTGTGTTGCCCCTATCCCTATGTTTCCCCATTGCATCCTATTGTAACTATACATTGTTTGCACTGTTTTGTAAGACTATACTGCATATTTTTGCTATTGTGTATATATATCTTGTGTATATTTCCTATCCTCTCACTGAGGGTACACTCTAAGATACTTTGGCATATTGTCATAAAAATAAAGTACCTTTATTTTTAGTATAACTGTGTATTGTGTTTTCTTATGATATTGTGCATATGACACTAAGTGGTACTGTAGTAGCTTCACACGTCTCCTAGTTCAGCCTAAGCTGCTCTGCTAAGCTACCATTATCTATCAGCCTAAGCTGCTAGACACCCTATACACTAATAAGGGATAACTGGGCCTGGTGCAAGGTGCAAGTACCCCTTGGTACTCACTACAAGCCAGTCCAGCCTCCTACAATGAAGTAACCTTAACATTTTCCCCAGCAAATTTTAAAAATAGAACTGCTTTTTAGCTGCCATATATAATTCCTAACCCTTTTGTTAAAAATACTGCTTAACACCTTTAAGGTACCACTCTTTTTCCCTACCATTTCCCACCGGGAATCCTGCATACCCCACCAGCCTCCATACCATACCCCATCCCCAGTGCACCACGAGAAGGGAATTGCCCATCTATCCCTTCTGCCTCCTTGTCCTCTGTTTGGTGGGTGCCCTAGATTGGCACCTTAGACTTTGATGAAGAAGGATGTATCACCCCTGAAACAGAATCATAAATTAAGCTGTTCTTGTCACTCATCATGGCTAGAAGAACATTGGACCTGATTACTTCATCAAGCTGTGTTCAACTGTACTTGTTTTGATAAATAATAAGCATCAGGTACAGAAGAATAAGACCAAAATTATCCTTTAGGAAGAACTCTCCGTTTAGATTGTTGATGAATGGCTAGAACTCCGGCAGCCTTAAATGGTTCAATCATGTCCCTAAAATTCTTTCCTCCAGCGGGCTGCTGTGATGGACGTCTGAATAAATATGGAACCTTGAATCATCCATTGGACCAAGTGATTTTTTGCTGAATAGCTTTTATCCTAAACTCAGAAATATTCACCTAAATCGTTCATAGCTGCCAGGCATTCTAGTTTTGATGAGAAGGAACCCTATGACCATGTATTATTGATATGTCTCCTGGAGGGTCAGTAAGCACATACTTCTTCATCAGGTTCTCAATCAAACTGCTTATGCCCCACCCCCTGTGTTTCCCTGCCTTCAGGGATACCCACAAATCTTGAGTTGGAACAACCTGAATGGTTTTTCAGCTCTACTACTTTAGTTTTAAGTAAGAAAAGCACCAGAGCAGCTTCCACTGTGGTCTTCTGCTGCCTACTGACAGTATTTTACAAATTGAAGACCTGCTGCTTGAGCTGGCTAACACTACTGCAGAAGAGCAAGATCTTTTCATCAAGTCTGGTTAGATGGTTGTGTAAAGAAGAAATAGACTGGGACTGAGACTTTTTAATGTCCCTGATCTTGGATGGCATTATCTCAGCCAGTCTGTAGAAGCTGTCAGAAAAGGAGGAGGATTTTTATACTGAGCACAATCAGGAGTTGAAGCCTCTTTGAGAGGAGAGGATTATAAAGGGTAGAATGTAGCATTAGAGGTACGTGTATTACCATCTGACCCTACCCCACTTTTCTGCTTACGAATTTGCTGATTAGTTGTCCCCCCTTACATCCTCCAGGCCACCATTAGTGTTAGATATGACCTTGTAAGGAAATGCCTCCTTGGCATGGTTACCCCCTGACTTTGTGCCTTTGCTGATGCCAAGTTATGATTTGAAAGTGTGCTGAAGCCTGCTAACCAGGCCCCAGCACCAGTGTTCTTTCCCTAAAACTGTACCTTTGTTTCCACAATTGGCACACCCTGGCATCCAGGTAAGTCCCTTGTAACTGGTACCCCTGGTACCAAGGGCCCTGATGCCAGGCAAGGTCTCTAAGGGCTGCAGCATGTCTTATGCCACCCTGGGGACCCCTCACTCAGCACAGACACACTGCTTGCCAGCTTGTGTGTGCTGGTGGGGAGAAAATAACTAAGCCGACATGGCACTCCCCTTAGGGTGCCATGCCAACCTCACACTGCCTATGGCATAGATAAGTCACCCCCATAGCAGGCCTTACAGCCCTAAGTCAGGGTGCACTATACCATAGGTGAGGGCATAGGTGCATGAGCACTATGGCCCTACAGTGTCTAAGCAAAACCTTAGACATTGTAAATGCAGGGTAGCCATAAGAGTATGTGGTCTGAGAGTCTGTCACACACGAACTCCACAACACCATAATGGCTACACTGAAAACTGGGAAGTTTGGTATCAAACTTCTCAGCACAATAAATGCACACTGATGCCAGTGTACATTTTATTGTGAAATACACCCCAGAGGGCATCTTAGAGATGCCCCCTGAAAACATACCCGACTTCCAGTGTGGGCTGACTAGTTTAGCCAGCCTGCCACACACCAGACATGTTGCTGGCCACATAGGGAGAGTGCCTTTGTCACTCTGTGGCTAGTAACAAAGCCTGTACTGGGTGGAAGTGCTTCTCACCTCCCCCTGCAGGAACTGTAACACCTGGCTGTGAGCCTCAAAAGCTCACCCCCTTTGTTACAGCGCCACAGGGCATTCCAGCTAGTGGAGATGCCCGTCCCCTCTGGCCACGGCCCCACTTTGAGCGGCAAGGCCGGAGGAGATAATGAGAAAAACAAGGAGGAGTCACTGGCCAGTCAGGACAACCCCTAAGGTGTCCTGAGCTGAGGTGACTCTGACTTTTAGAAATCCTCCATCTTGCAGATGGAGGATTCCCCCAATAGGATTAGGGTTGTGCCCCCCTCTTCTCAGGGAGGAGGCACAAAGAGGGTGTAGCCACCCTCAGGGCTAGTAGCCATTGGCCACTAATCCCCCAGACCTAAACACAACCCTAAATTGAGTATTTAGGGGCTCCCAGAACCCAGCAAGATAGATTCCTGCAACCTGAAGACGAAGAAGAACTGCTGACCTGAAAGCCCTGCAGAGAAGACGGAGACACCAACTGCTTTGGCCCCAGCCCTACCGGCCTGTCTCCCCTCTTAAAGAAAAACTGCAACAGCGATGCGTTCCCCAGGGTCCAGCGACCTCTGAAGCCTCAGAGGACTGCCCTGCATCTAAAAGGACCAAGAACTCCTGAGGACAGCGGCTCTGCTCCAAAGAAGAAACAACCTTGCAACAAAGAAACAAACTTTAAAGGACTGCACGTTTCCCGCCAGAAGCGTCAGACTTTCCACTCTGCACCCGACGCCCCCGGCTCGAACTGCGGAGAACCAACACTACAGGGAGGACTCCCCGGCGACTGTGACCCTGTGAGTAGCCAGAGTTGACCCCCCTGAGCCCCCCCAGCGACGCCTGCAGAGGAATCCAGAAGCTCCCCCTGACCGCGACTGCCTGCTTCTAAGAACCCGACGCCTGGTAAAGACACTGCACCCGCAGCCCCCAGGACCTGAAAGATCCGACCTCCAGTGCAGAAGCGACCCCCAGGTGGCCCTCTCCTTTGCCCAGGTGGTGGCTACCCCGAGGAGCCCCCCCTTGCCTGCCTGTTTCGCTGAAGAGACCCCTGGGTCTCCCATTGAACTCCATTGCAAACCCGACACCTGTTTGCACTCTGCACCCGGCCACCCATGCCGCTGAGGGTGTACTTTTTGTGCTGACTTGTGTCCCCCCCCCCCGGTGCCCTACAAAACCCCCCTGGTCTGCCCTCCGAAGACGCGGGTACCTACCTGCTGGCAGACTGGAACCGGGGCACCCCCTTCTCCATTGAAGCCTATGCGTTTTGGGCACCACTTTGACCTCTGCACCTGACCGGCCCTGAGCTGCTGGTGTGGTAACTTTGGGGTTTCCATGAACCCCCAACGGTGGGCTACCTTGGACCCAACTTTGAACTCTGTAGGTGGTTCTCTTACCTGCAAAACTAACAAACACTTGCCTCCCCCAGGAACTGTTGAAATTTGCACTGTCTAGTTTTAAAATAGCTTATAGCCATTTTTGCCAAAACTCTACATGCTATTTTGCTGATTCAAAGTTCGTATGATACCTAAGTGAAGTACCTTTCATTTGAAGTACTGACTGTAAATCTTGAACCTGTGATTCTTAAAATAAACTAAGAAAATATATTTTTCTGTACATAAACCTATTGGCCTGGAATTGTCTTTGAGTGTGTGTTCCTCATTTATTGCCTGTGTGTGAACAACAACTGCTTAACACTACCCTCTGATAAGCCTACTGCTCGACCACACTACCACAAAATAGAGCATTAGAATTATCTCTTTTTGCCACTATCTTACCTCTAAGGGGAACCCTTGGACTCTGTGCAAGCTATTTCTTACTTTGAAATAGTACATACAGAGCCAACTTCCTACATTGGTGGATCAGCGGTGGGGTACAAGACTTTGCATTTTCTGGACTACTCAGCCAATACCTGATCACACGACTAAAATTCAAAAAATTGTCATTAGAAACTGATTTTTGAAATTTTAGCTATTTTTCTAAAGTCCTGCTAGGGCCTTGTGTTAGTCCCTGTTAGCATTTCTTTTAGAGTTTAAAAGTTTTGTAAAAGTTTGAATTAAGTTCTAGAGATAGTTTTAGATTCTTAAAAAGTATTCCAACTTTTAGAAACATTGGGGGTCATTCCGACCTCGGCGGTAAAAGTCGCTTACCGCCGGCCAGAAGGCCGCCAAAACACCTCCGCCAAAAACCCGACATCCACAAAAGTCCGCCACACGAAAGGTCAGCGGGAAACTGGCGATGACCAAACCTCCACCGTCACGCCAACAGAAATACGCCCATGCCATTCCGACCCGCAAATCCCCGCAGCGGTCTTTCAACCGTGGTATTCCATTGGCGGTACACACCGCCGCGGTCAAAATACACACACCTTTACAAAACACTACCACATTGGATAATTCAAAATACACACACCTGAGACACATACACACACCACTCCCACACACCCAATTAACTATAAAACACACACCCACATCACCCACAAACCCCTACGACCACAATTGCGAGTGAAGGACAGAGAGAGAGAGCACAGCATAGAGTACACCATCACACAGAGGCAAATCACAACATCACCCACACAATTTCCACGCACAAAACACCATACACCACCACACTCACCACACTCTACAACACATACACCACCCCTCACCTCATCCACACCACCCCATGGCACCCCAAAGACACCCCAGGTTCTCTGACGCAGAACTCAGGGTCATGGTGGAGGAAATAGTTTGTGTAGAGCCCCAGCTCTTCGGGGCACAGGTGCAGCACACCACCATTGCCAGGAAGATGGAGCTATGGAGCAGAATAGTGGACAGGGTCAACGCTGTCGGACAGCATCCGCGCAATCGGGACGACATCAGGAAGCGGTGGAACGACCTACGGGGGAAGGTGCGTTCCATGGTAACAAGGCACAACATCGCGGTACAGCGAGACTGGCGGCGGACCCCCACCTACTCCCCCAGAATTCACAGCATGGGAGGAGGAAGTCTTGCACATCCTGCATCCTGAGGGCCTCGCAGGAGTAGGCGGAGGAATGGACTCTGGTAAGTCAAATCTCCACTACTTCATTCCCCCCACCCCACCTGCATGCCAAATCATACCCCCACCCTCACCCCCACCCCATCACACCAACTCCTTGCAAATGGCTCACCATCACATCCCCCCCATCCCAAAACCTAGCCCTGCGTGCGTCCCCAAAGCATGGACACCCATCCCCAAAGCATGCCCACTGCACACACCCATCACCCCCACAAGCCACCGTCACAAAAGCCCCCACAAGGGAATGCCAGCACTGGGGGACACGGCCACCCACCCATTACACGAAATGCCACACACAGAAGCAATAACCATACTCTTATACCCCTGCAGGACCCGAACGCCACCACACCGCCACGGAGGGTCCAGAGATGTCCATCCCACCCCCAGAAGAGGCCCCCAGTGATGACAGCAGCTCTGTCTCCCTGGACCCTGATGACCAGCCCGGCCCATCGGGGACCTCGGGACAGTCGGTTCCCCACAGACAGCCACAGGCTACACCAGACCTAACCCCCTCTGGGAACACCAGCACAGCTCCCACCCAGCGGGCCCATGCCTCTGTCTCCAGGACACGTCAATCAGCGGTGTGTCCACCACTACAGGGCACCCAGGTTGACCCACCACCCCAACAACAACAGGGACCTGGGGGCAGTGGTAGTGGGCACACCGTCCAGGGGACAGAGGCCCAGGGAAACAGGGGAACTGGGAGGGCTGCTGTGCGACAGGGGGGGGGGGGGACAGGCCCAGGGAACCGACTCTCCAAGAGGCCCTCTCCTCCATCATGGGAGCATACCACCACTCCCAGGAGACAATGTCTACGGTACTGGCCAGGTTCCAGGAGATCCAGGTCATGCAGGAGCAACAGTACATGGGGTTCAGAGAGGAACTGAGGAACATTAGTTCCGCAATGGGGACCATCGTCGTGGCCCTAACCCAGATAGTCACCACATTGCGGGACCATGTGGCACCACAAAGGGCCCCTGTCACTAGCCTGGACCAGGAACAGCCTACCACCTCCGCCGGCGCTAGTGGACAGGAGGCCCCCACACAACGACGGGCCACCAGAACCCCACCTCCTGCAGAAGAAGAACCACCCCGCAAGCGGAAACCTGAGATCTCACAAGAAGACAGAGTAGGATTGCAAAACCCCCGCCAGCAAACAATACCCCCTGATGTCATCCCACTGTCCCACATTGTCACCCTGTCCAACCTTGAACTGCCCCTGCTCCATCCTTCCACAGGCATATGGACAATGCACCTGTGCGACTGAGAGCTGGACTCTGCCATGGACATTACTCCACCATCACCCATCCCCGTTTGACAATCATGTTCCTTAAATTTAGCACTTGAATTAAATCACTTCTTGCACTAAAAAAATCTGGAGTCTGCTTGTATTTTGAACAAATGTATTAGACATAACGGTGCCAAAATGTTCAGTTACATTGTGATGACAACATACCACTGTCACACAGCTGTAGTCCATGGGCAAACAAAGCAGAGGTCACGCAGTGGGGCCCACAGCTCTGAAAACGGAAGGGAAAGTCACAACTCAGTTAACAGGAACTGGGGGGGAACTCAGACAGTAGAGAGGCAGGAGACTTTAAGTAAATGTAAAATGGCGTGGTTGATTCGTACCTGTGTGCTACTGAAAATACTGTTGTATCACTGTGTCCCTGTTGTCTGTGTCGTCCCCGTCGTCCTCCTCCTCTTCACTCTCCACAGGCTCCACAGCTGCTACAACACCATCATCTGGACCATCCTCCTGCAGGAAAGGCACCTGGCGTCGCAAAGCCAGGTTGTGAAGCATACAGCAGGCCACGATGATATGGCACACCTTCTTTGGTGAGTACATTAGGGATCCCCCTGTCATATGCAGGCACCTAAACCTGGCCTTCAGGAGGCCGAAGGTTCTTTCTATAATCCTCCTAGTTCGCCCATGGGCCTCATTGTAACGTTCCTCTGCCCTTGTCCTGGGATTCCTCACTGGGGTCAGTAGCCACGACAGGTTGGGGTAACCAGAGTCACCAATTAGCCACACACGGTGTCTCTGTAGCTGTTCCATCACATAAGGGATGCTGCTATTTCGCATGATGTACGCGTCATGCACTGACCCAGGGAACTTGGCATTTACATGGGAGATGTACTGGTCAGCCAAACAGACCACCTGGACATTCATAGAATGATAACTTTTTCTGTTCCTGTACACCTGCTCACTTCCACTGGGGAAACCAAGGCCACATGGGTTCCATCAATGGCACCAATGATGTTGGGGATATGTCCAAGGGCATAGAAATCACCCTTCACTGTAGCCAAATCTCCCACCTCAGGGAAAACAATGTAGCTCCGCATGTATTTCATCAGGGCAGACAACACTCTGGACAAAACCTTAGAAAACATAGGCTGAGACATCCCTGATGATGTGGCCACTGTTGTTTGGAATGATCCACTTGCCAAAAAATGGAGTACTGACAGAACCTGCACCAGAGGGGGAATCCCTGTGGGTTGGCGAATGGGGGACATCAGGTCTGGCTCCAGCTGGGCACACAGTTCCTGTATAGTGCCTCGGTCCAGTCTGTATGTAAGTATGACATGTCTTTCTTCCATTGTCGACAGGTCCACCAGCGGTCTGTACACAGGAGGATTCCTCCATCTCCTCGCAAGTCCCAGCGGACGGTGCCTAGGAAGGACAACAGCGAGAACAGAGTCAATCAACCCACAGGTACGTAACCACAGCTTGCACATTACACGATTCGCTATGCATTGAATGGCTTGTATGAGTGGCAATGCAAGGCCTAGGCCTGTGTGACGCCGTAAAAATTCAGCCATGTGGGCCCTTGAAATGGCGGCTGCCTGACCTGTGAAGTGTGACAATAGGATGTGAGGTCAATGCGCTGGCGTGGCACACCGTGGTGGTAGGCGGTCGAAGACCGCGGCGCAAAGCAGCATTGGTTAACATTGAACCCGATGGGTCTCAGGAGCCAATGACGATGTGCGCCGGCGGTCGTGGTACGCACCGCCGCGGGCGTGACCGCCATTTTCTACTTGCTTAATCACTCGAGACCTGATCATCCACAGGAGAGGACCTATACTGCAAGTGCTGCTGTGAACTCGGTCTGGAAGAGACAATGGCTGCTGCGACTGGGGAAAGGGCCCCTGCCTTCACATCTGAGGAATTGGATAAACTTGTTGATGGGGTCCTCCCCCAGTATGCGCTACTCTACGGTCCTCCAGACCAACAGGTAAGTACACTGGGACCACGTAGTATGGGCTATGCCTGTGTTGAGTGGGGTGGATGTAAGATGGTGGGGAGGGGAGCGAATGAGGAGTGCAATGCACGACAGATGAGAGCATGTGCCACATGGCAAGGTTGGGGAGGGGGGGCCGCGCACATCGACCATGCAGAAAAGTAAAGAAATTTATTTTTCAACCCTGTACATGTCACATAGGTCAGCGCCCATCAGAAGATCGACATTTGGCGTGCCATCGCCAAGGACGTCCGGGCCCTGGGGGTCCACAACAGACGGGGCACCTACTGCCGCAAGAGGTGGGAGGACATCCGCCGTGGGAGCAGAAAGACCGCCGAGGCTCTGCTGGGGATGGCCTCCCAACGTAGGAGGGGTGCCAGTCGTCAATTGACCCCCCTGATGTCCCGGATCCTGGCGGTGGCCTACCCCGATTTAGATGGGCGCGTGAGGACATCACAGCAGACACAAGGGGGTGAGTATCAGCACATTCCGCTATATTAGCGCACAGTGGAGGTGTCTGGGTGGGGGAGGAGGGCTGTGGCTATCTCTAGGCCAGGGCGGTTTCTGTAGGCTAGGCCCCTCCATTAGACATGGCCCTGGGCCCCCGCCCCCCACCTCTGTAGGGTGCTAAGTACAGCTATCCATGGCCCGGGCTCACCTATGTGTGCATTTGTCGTCCATAGACTTGTAGGCCAAGTCACTATCATTGAGTAGTGTACCCCGAGTGCGCGGCGTAGTGCAGGGGGCTTCTGTGTCTGTCCTCTCCGCCAACGGTGCCGCCAATGCATGCACTCAACATGTCTTCCTTTCTTCTCCCCCCCCTTTTTTTTGTTTTCCTGTTCATGTGTGCATTAGCATCATCAGGCGGAGGAGAAGTGGCATCGGCGCACAAGGGAGCTGCATCTCACATGGCCCCGGAGGGCCCTGCAACTGACTCCAAGTTCACCAGTGAGACGGAGGGCGAGGGGGGCTCCACAACGGGGACCCGTGGAGACGTCAGCGACACCGACACGTCCTCGGAAGGGAGCTCCCTTGTGGTGGCGGCAACATCCGTGCCCACCGCAACAACAGGTACAGCCGCCACCCAGCGCACCAGCTCCGCCCTCCCAGCAGCCCCTCAGCTTTCGCCCCGTGCCCGCTCGGCCAGGAAGCCGGGCATCTCCTTCGCCCCTGGCACCTCAGGTCCTGCTCCAGTTACCCCTGCTGCCCTCAGTGCGGAGATCATTGACCTCCTCCAGACGCTCATTGTTGGGCAGTCTACCCTTTTGAATGCCATCCAGGGGGTAGAAAGGGAGGTGCATCGGAGCAATGCATACCTGGAGGGCATTCATTCGGGTCAGGCTGCCCATCAGCGATCGTTCAACGCTCTGGCCTCAGCACTGACGGCAGCAATTGTCCCTGTGTCTGGCCTCCCCCCTCCAACTTCCTCAACCCAGTCCCACTCCCCTGTTCCTCTGCCTATCCCAGACACACCTACAGACCAGCCTGCACACACATCAACACCCAAGGGCAGCTCATCCAGACATAAGCACCACAGATCACACAAGCATTTACCCAAGCAACATCCACATGCAGACACAGCAATACCCACTGCCTCAACTGTGTCCCCCTCCTCCTCGTCTCCCTCCTCCCTCCCTGTGACGTCTCCACTCACACCTGCATACACACCACCATCAGCCAGTACGTCCATCACCACCACACCCACGAGAACAGTCCGCACACGTGCAGTCACCACCCCCACTACCATTTACACGTCCCCTGTGTCCTCTCCCAGTGTGTCTGTCACCCCCTCTTCCAAACCACACAAACACAGGCAGCCACCCACCCAACAGCCATCCACCTCACGACAGCCTCCGTCACAAGCACCTGCACCCAAAGACAGCACACTTGACTCTCCTACAACCACATCCTCTTCCTCCACTCCCATACCCACTACAACTACCCGTCCCTGTCTTTCTAAATTGATTTTCCTTTCCAACCTTGACCTCTTTCCAACAACTGACACACCCCCTCCATCTCGTAAGACTCCAACCAGCACCTCAGCCACCACAAGCCCTGCACCTACTAGGACCATCGTTCAGGGCTATTGGAGTCCACCAGCTCCTAGGGCAGGAACATCGGCCAGCAGCAAGGGGACAGCCAGCCCACCCCCTGGGAAAAGAAGCAAAAAAGGGAAGGGCCGGCACCACAGGCCTGAGACGGCTGCCCCTAAGGACACCAGCCTTGCACCGTCACCTGGCCAATCCACCAAGGGAGGCAAGGGCCCCAGAGATTCTGCCAAGGGAGGCAAGGGCCCCAGAGATTCTTCCAAGGAGGGCAAGGGCCCCAGAGATTCTTCCAAGGGAGGCAAGGGCCCCAGAGATTCTTCCAAGGAGGGCAAGGGCAGCAAGGCGAAGAAGTCCGGCAGTAGGCGAGCTGACCAGGAAGGCCCCACCAGCCCCATTTGGGGTGTGATGGAGGACACCCAGGGGCCCAGGAGTCCAGCACAGGAGGGCCCCGCAAGCGATAGGTCGGATGGCGACTGAGCGGGAATGATTGCCCAGATCTGGTTCCCTAGGAACACAAGAGAAGCACCGCTGAACAGGGCCCCGCCGTGAGAAGCACCGCTGAACAGGGCCCCGCCGTGAGAAGCACCGCTGAACAGGGCCCCGCCGTGAGAAGCACCGCTGAACAGGGCCCCGCCGTGAGAGGCACCGCTAAACAGGGCCCCGCCGTGAGAGGCACCGCTGAACAGGGCCCCGCCGTGAGAAGCACCGCTGAACAGGGCCCCGCCAAGAGAAGCACCGAACAGGACCCCGCCGTGAGAGGCACCGCTGAACAGGGCCCCGCCGTGAGAAGCACCGCTGAACAGGGCCACGCCGTGAGAAGCACCGCTGAACAGGGCCCCGCCGTGAAAAGCACAGCTGAACAGGGCCCCGCCAAAAGAAGCACCGCTGAACAGGGCCCCGCCAAGAGAAGCACCGCTGAACAGGGCCCCGCCGTCTCTGCACCTCTCCGCTGGGCCCTTCCTGTCAAGCACCGCTCTGCTGGGCCCTTCCTGTCAAACACCGCTCCGCTGGGCCCTTCCTGTCAAGCACCGCTCCGCTGGGCCCCGCCGTCTCTGCACCGCTCCGCTGGGCCCTTCCTGTCAAGCACCGCTCCGCTGGGCCCTTCCTGTCAAGCACCGCTCTGCTGGGCACCGCCGTCTCTGCACCGCTCGGATGGGCCCTTCATCTCAAGCATCGTTCTGCTGGGCCCCGCCGTCTCTGCACCGCTCCGCTGGGCCCTTCCTGTCAAGCACCGCTCCGCTGGGCCCCGCCGTCTCTGCACCGCTCCGCTGGGCCCTTCATCTCAAGCACCGCTCCGCTGGGCCCTGCTGTCTCTGCACCGCTCCGCTGGGCCCTTCCTGTCAAGCACCGCTCCGCTGGGCCCCGCCGTCTCTGCACCGCTCCGCGGGGCCCTTCCTGTCAAGCACCGCTCTGCTGGGCCCTTCATCTCAAGCACCGCTCCGCTGGGCCCTTCCTGTCAAGCACCGCTCCGCTGGGCCCTTCCTGTCAAGCACCGCTCCACTGGGCCCTTCCTGTCAAGCACCGCTCCGCTGGGCCCTTCCTGTCAAGCACTGCTCCACTGGGCCCTTCCTGTCAAGCACCGCTCCGCTGGGCCCCGCCGTCTCTGCACCACTCCGCTGGGCCCTTCATCTCAAGCACCGCTCCGCTGGGCCCTTCCTGTCAAGCACCGCTCCGCTGGGCCCCGCCGTCTCTGCACCGCTCCGCTGGACCCTTCCTGTCAAGCACCGCTCCGCTGGGCGCCGGCGTCTCTGCACCGCTCCGCTGGGCCCTTCCTGTCAAGCACCGCTCCGCTGGGCCCTTCCTGTCAAGCACCGCTCCGCTGGGCCCCGCCGTCTCTGCACCGCTCCGCTGGGCCCTTCATGTCAAGCACCGCTCCGCTGGGCCCTTCCTGTCAAGCACCGCTCTGCTGGGCCCTTCCTGTCAAGCACCGCTCTGCTGGGCCCCGCCGTCTCTGCACCGCTCGGCTGGGCCCTTCATCTCAAGCATCGTTCTGCTGGGCCCCGCCGTCTCTGCACCGCTCCGCTGGGCCCTTCATCTCAAGCACCGCTCCGCTGGGCCCTGCTGTCTCTGCACCGCTCCGCTGGGCCCTTCCTGTCAAGCACCGCTCCGCTGGGCCCCGCCGTCTCTGCACCGCTCCGCGGGGCCCTTCCTGTCAAGCACCGCTCTGCTGGGCCCTTCATCTCAAGCACCGCTCCGCTGGGCCCTTCCTGTCAAGCACCGCTCCGCTGGACCCTTCCTGTCAAGCACCGCTCCACTGGGCCCTTCCTGTCAAGCACCGCTCCGCTGGGCCCTTCCTGTCAAGCACTGCTCCACTGGGCCCTTCCTGTCAAGCACCGCTCTGCTGGGCCCCGCCGTCTCTGCACCACTCCGCTGGGCCCTTCATCTCAAGCACCGCTCCGCTGGGCCCTTCATCTCAAGCACCGCTCCGCTGGGCCCTTCCTGTCAAGCACCGCTCCGCTGGGCCCCGCCGTCTCTGCACCGCTCCGCTGGACCCTTCCTGTCAAGCACCGCTCCGCTGGGCGCCGCCATCTCTGCACCGCTCCGCTGGGCCCTTCCTGTCAAGCACCGCTCCGCTGGGCCCTTCCTGTCAAGCATCGCTCCGCTGGGCCGTTCATCTCAAGCACCGCTGGCCCATTGGCAGGGCCGGATCTGTGTCGGGCAGGGCTTCACGAAGCACTCTGGGCACCATGCCTCCTCCATAACCAGTGGAGTCTGTAATCCACCAGATGGACTGTGGCTTTGCACTCCCCAGGATGGTACAGTGGGCAATCCACCCACTGAAAAGACTTGTGAGACTGTGGCTTTGCACTCCCCAGGATGGTACAGTGGGCAATCCACCCACTGTAGAGACTTGTGAGACTGTGGCTTTGCACTCCCCAGGATGGTACAGTGGGCATGGAGGCCCCTCGTGGATCTGGCGTCGTGGACTCATGTGGCTAAGGTGCCCCCCCTTCCCTTCCCCCTGAGGTGCCTGTGGTTTTATTATCTGATGCCCCAGCAGTGTTCTCTCCAATGGAATCGAGTCTCGTGTGTGGGCTTTGCCCATGTGTTTATGCACATTGGCCCATGAACAATGGCATGAAGCCAAGATGTGCCGGACTTTTGGAATATGTATACATTGTTCATGTTGTGATTTATTTGTTTGAAAAATCTCATATTTCACTTAAGTTCAAATATGCTTTAATATACTTCTATTTTAATGATCATTTTATTTTGTCTTTGAATTATTCCAGGGGGTTTGGAGGGTGTAAATCTGACTTGTTGCTCTGCTTTGGTGTGTGGGGATTTGGGGGTGGGTCGCGTATGTGTGTGCCCGTAATCTTTTCTCCTCCCCCCTCCCCTGTGTCGTAGGTGCAGTACTCACTGTTGTCTCCTGCGGCGGCGTTCGTGCTCCTGGTAGAGGAGCAGGTAGACAATCGCTGGTAGGATGTTTAATTCGGGTTCCATGCTGTCCAGATTCCTCGTGGAGTGTATAGAGGTGAGCGTTTTCCCGTTCATGGTCTGTTACCGCCGTGTTTTTATCGGCGGGGCTCCTGCCCCGGAAAAGGTGGCGGATTGGTGGGCCGTGATAGGGTGGGCGGTACATTGTCTTCCGCCTGTCTGTTAGCGGTGACCGCTGCGCTGTTTGTTTGCCCCGCCGTGGCGGTCGGAGTGTTAAAGTGGTGGGCTGTGTTGGCGGTTCCCGCCAGGGTCAGAATTCCATTTTTTTTACCGCCTGCCTGTTGGCGGGTTGGCCGCCGCTTTAACACCGACCGCCAGGGTCGGAATGACCCCCATAATGTCTGCTGCAGAAGAGATAGTGATGGAACTCAACCTCACCCTTACCTACATCTTAGGATGTCAGAGTTAAGATCTCTCTGCAAAATCAAAAAGATAAAGACTGGTTCAAACCCTACCAAAGTACAGCTCCAGGAGCTTTTGGCAGAGTTTGCTAAAAACAACCCCTCTGATGATATCTTCACAGAGGGGGAAGCTAGTGATGAGGAGGGAAATTTCCCACCCCCTTTCCTAGTTAGGGAACCCAGGGTTTCTCCAACCCTGACTCCAGAAGTGATAGTCAGAGATGTTGCTTCTCTCAGAGGAGAGTCCAATAGCTCTGCAAGCATTGAGGGCAGCCTCAATGAAGATTACCTCCTGCTAGCCAGGTTGGCCAAAAGATTGGCTTTGGAAAGACAGATCCTAGCCATAGAAAGGGAAAGACAAGAGATGGGCTTAGGTCCCATCAATGGTGGCAGCAACATAAATAGGGTCAGATATTCCCCTGACATGTTGAAAATCCCTAAAGGGATTGTAACTAAATATGAAGATGGTGATGACATCACCAAATGGTTCACAGCTTTTGAGAGGGCTTGTACAACCAGAAAAGTAAACAGATCTCACTGGGGTGCTCTCCTTTGGGAAATGTTCACTGGAAAGTGGAGGGATAGACTCCTCACACTCTCTGGAAAAGATGCAGAATCCTATGACCTCATGAAGGCTACCCTGATTGAGGGCTTTGGATTCTCAACTGAGGAGTACAGGATTAGGTTCAGGGGGGATCAAAAATCCTCAAGCCAGACCTGGGTTGATTTTGTTGACTTCTCAGTCAAAACACTGGATGGTTGGATTCATGGCAGTGGTGTAAATGATTATGATGGGCTGTACAATTTATTTGTGAAAGAACACCTGTTAAATAATTGTTTCAATGATAAACTGCATCAGCATCTGGTAGACCTAGGACCAATTTCTCCCCAAGAATTGGGAAAGAAGGTGGACCATTGGGTCAAGACTAGGATGACCAAGACTTCCACAGGGGGTGACCAAAAGAAAGGGGTCACAAAGACTCCCCAGGGGAAGAGTGTTGAGACATCCAAGGGAAAAAGTTAAGAGTCTTCTACAGAGCCCCGAAAACCTGCACAGGAGGGAGGGTCCAAAGCCTCTTCACAATCCAATTTTGGGTACAAGGGTAAAAACGTTGATCCCAAGAAGGCCTGGTGTCGTAGCTGTAATCAGCAGGGACACCAAACTGGAGACAAGGCCTGTCCCAAGAAAGGTTCCACTTCAAACTCTACTCCAGTTAGCACTGGAATAGCCAGTCTCCAAGTGGGATCAACAGTGTGCCCAAAGCAAATCAGGGTTCACACTGAAGCTACATTAGTCTCTGAGGGTGGGGTGGACTTAGCCACACTGGCTGCCTGGCCCCCTAATATGCAAAAATACAGGCAGCAACTCTTGATTAATGGGATTAGTGTAGAAGGCCTGAGGGATACAGGTGCCAGTGTCACCTTGGTGACAGAGAAACTGGTTTCCCCTGGTCAATACCTGGCTGGACAAACTTATCCAGTCACCAACGCTGACAATCAGACTAAAGTACATCCCATGGCTATGGTAACTTTAGAGTGGGGAGGGGTCAATGGCCTGAAACAGGTGGTGGTCTCCTCAAATATCCCTCTAGACTGTTTGCTTGGAAATGACCTGGATTCCTCAGCATGGGCTCAGGTGGAACTCAAAACCCATGCAGCCATGCTGGGTATCCCTGAACTGGTGTGTGTCAAGAGAAGGGCACAATGCAAGGCTCATTGTGAAAAAGTGGTGTTGGAGCCTGGAAAAAGGGCCCAACCGTCTAAGAGGAAAGGAAAGAAGACTGGGGAAACAGCTTCAACACAACAAGAGAAAGAGAACCTCTCTTCCCAGGAAGAAGTTCTGCCCTCTGAGGGAACTGAGCCCATGGAGTTGGAACCTTATCAGGTTGAACTCTTAGGCCCAGGGGGACCCACAAGGGAACAGTTGTGTAAGGGGCAAGAAACATGTCCCTCTCTTGAAGGCCTTAGGCAGCAAGCTGCTGAAGAGACCAAAGGAAAAATCATTGGAACACATAGGCCCTCATTCTGACCTTGGCGGGCGGTGGAGGCCGCCCGCCAAAGTCCCGCCGTCAGGTTACCGTTCCGCGGTCGAAAGACCGCGGCGGTAATTCTGACTTTCCCGCTGGGCTGGCGGGCGGTCGCCTTCAGACCGCCCGCCAGCCCAGCGGGAAAGAGGCTTCCACGATGAAGCCGGCTCGGAATCGAGCCGGCGGAGTGGAAGCTGTGCGACGGGTGCAGTTGCACCCGTCGCGTATTTCACTGTCTGCGAAGCAGACAGTGAAATACATGTAGGGGCCCTCTTACGGGGGCCCCTGCAATGCCCATGCCAGTGGCATGGGCACTGCAGGGGCCCCCAGGGGCCCCGCGACCCCCCCTACCGCCATCCAGATCCCGGCGGTCGGACCGCCGGGATCTGGATGGCGGTAGGGGGGGTCGGAATCCCCGCGGCGGTGCAGCAAGCTGCGCCGCCGTGGAGGATTCAATGGGGCGGCGGTACACTGGCGGGAGCCCGCCAGTGGTGCCGGTCCGACCGCGGCTTTACCGCCGCGGTCGGAATCCCCATTGGAGCACCGCCGGCCTGTCGGCGGTGCTCCCGCGGTCCTCCGCCCTGGCGGTCTTTGACCGCCAGGGTCAGAATGAGGGCCATAGAGTCTATTGGGAAGATGGACTCCTCTACACTGAGGCAAGAGATCCCAAACCTGGTGCCACTAGGAGAGTGGTAGTGCCTCAGGAGTTTAGGGAGTTCATTCTAACCTTAGCTCATGATATTCTACTTGCTGGGCATTTGGGACAAACCAAGACTTGGGAAAGGTTAGTTAACCATTTCTAGTGGCCCAACATGTCCCAGAGGTAAAGGAGTTTTGTGTCTCCTGTGCCACCTGTCAAGCCAGTGGTAAGACAGGTGGACACCCAAAGGCCCCCCTCATTCCACTTCCAGTGGTGGGGGTCCCCTTTGAAAGAGTGGGTGTGGACATAGGCGGTCCACTTGAACCTCCCACAGCCTCAGGGAACCAGTATGTCCTAGTGGTAGTGGATCATGCCACTAGGTACCCTGAAGCAATTCCCCTTAGGTCCACTACTGCCCCTGCAGTAGCTAAAGCACTCATTGGTATCTTTACCAGAGTGGGATTTCCTAAGAAGCTGGCGTCTGACAGGGGTACCAACTTCATGTCAACATACCTGAAACATATGTGGAATGAGTGTGGGATGACTTACAAATTCACCACACCATACCATCCACAAACCAATGGCCTTGTAGAAAGATTTAACAAGACATTGAAAGGCATGATCATGGGGCTCCCTGAAAAGCTCAAAAGGAGATGGGATGTCCTCTTGCCAAGTCTGCTTTTCGCCTACAGAGAGGTGCCTCAGAAGGGAGTAGAGTTTTCCCCCTTTGAACTTCTGTTTGGCCATCCTGTAAGGGGACCACTAGCTCTTGTAAAAGAAGGCTGGGAGAGACCTCTTCATGAGCCTAAACAAGATATAGTGGACTATGTACTAGGACTACGTTCCAGGATGGCAGAGTACATGGAAAAGGCAAGCAAAAACCTTGAGGCCAGCCAACAACTCCAGAAGATGTGGTATGACCAAAAGGCTGCTATGGTTGAGTTTCAACCAGGGCAGAAAGTCTGGGTTCTGGAGCCTGTGGCTCCAAGGGCACTTCAGGACAGATGGAGTGGCCCTTACCCAGTGCTAGAAAGAAAGAGTCAGGTCACCTACCTGGTAGACCTAGGCACTAGCAGGACCCCCAAAAGGGTGATCCCTGTGAACCGCCTCAAACTCTTTCATGACAGGGCAGATGTGAATCTGTTGATGGTAACAGATGAGGACCAGGAAGCTGAGAGTGAACCTCTCCCTGATCTCCTCTCCACAGACCCTAAAGATGGCTCAGTAGATGGAGTGATCTATTCAGACACCCTCTCTGGCCAACAGCAATCTGACTGTAAGAAAGTCTTGCAACAGTTTGCTGAGCTCTTTTCCCTAACCCCTGGTCAGACACACCTGAGTACCCATGATGTGGACACAGGAGACAGCATGCCTGTCAAAAACAACATTTTCAGACAGTCTGATCAAGTTAAGGAAAGCGTCAAGGTGGAAGTCCACAAGATGCTGGAATTGGTTGTCATTGAGCACTCTGATAGCCCCTGGGCTAGCCCAGTGGTCTTAGGGCCAGATGTACCAAAGGATTTTACCCATTCTGTGTCTATGGGAAAAAGCTTTCGTACATACGGCCCTTAGTCCCCAAACCTCACACCAAGGATGGAAAGAGAGAGATGAGGTTTTGTGTGGACTACAGAGGTCTTAATTCTGCCACCAAGACAGATGCCCATCCCATTCCAAGGGCAGATTAATTAATTGACAAACTACGTGCTGCCAGATACTTAAGTACCTTTGACTTGACAGCAGGGTACTGGCAAATCAAAATGGCACCAGGAGCAAAAGAAAAGACAGCATTCTCCACACCTGATGGGCACTATCAGTTTACTGTTATGCCCTTTGGTTTAAAGAATGCCCCTGCCACCTTCCAAAGGTTGGTGAATCAAGTCCTTGCTCGCTTGGAGTCCTTTAGTGCAGCTTATCTTGACGATATTGCTGTCTTTAGCTCCAGCTGGCAGGATCACCTGGTCCACCTGAAGAAGGTTCTGAGGGCCCTGCAAGCAGAAGGCCTCTCTATCAAGGCATCCAAATGCCAGATAGGGCAGGGAACTGTGGCTTACTTGGGACACCTTGTTCGTGGAGGCCAAGTTCAGCCACTCCAACCCAAGATCCAGACTATTCTGGACTGGGTACCTCCAAAAACCCAGACTCAAGTCAGGGCATTCCTTGGCTTGACTGGGTACTACAGGAGGTTTGTGAAGGGATATGGATCAATAGTGACACCCCTCAAAGAACTTACCTCCAAGAAAATGCCCAAGAAGGTAAACTGGACTGTAGAATGCTAACAGGCCTTTGACACCCTGAAACAAGCTATGTGCACAGCACCAGTTCTAAAAGCTCCAGATTACTCCAGGCAGTTCATTTTGCAGACTGATGCCTCTGAACATGGGATAGGGGCATTTTTGTCCCAAACAAATGACGATGGCCTTGCCCAGCCTGTTGCTTTCATTATCAGGAGGTTACTCCCCAGGGAGCAGCGTTGGAGTGCCATTGAGAGGGAGGCCTTTGCTGTGGTTTGGTCCCTGAAGAAGCTGAGACCATACCTCTTTGGTACTAACTTTGTAGTTCAAACTGACCACAGACCTCTCAGATGGCTAATGCAAATGAAAGGTGAAAATCCAAAACTGTTGAGGTGGTCCATCTCCCTACAGGGAATGGACTTTATAGTGGAACACAGACCTGGGACTGCCCATGCCAATGCAGATGGCCTTTCCAGGTTCTTTCACTTAGAAAATGAAGACTCTCTTGGGAAAGGTTAGTCTCATCCTCTTTCGTTTGGGGGGGATTGTGTAAGGAAATGCTTCCTTGGCAAGGTTACCCCCTGACTTTTTGCCTTTGCTGATGCCAAGTTATGATTTGAAAGTGTGCTGAGGCCTGCTAACCAGGCCCCAGCACCAGTGTTCTTTCCCTAAAACTGTACCTTTGTTTCCACCATTGGCACACCCTGGCATCCAGGTAAGTCCCTTGTAACTGGTACCCCTGGTACCAAGGGCCCTGATGCCAGGGAAGGTCTCTAAGGGCTGCAGCATGTCTTATGCCACCCTGGGGACCCCACACTCAGCACAGACACACTGCTTGCCAGCATGTGTGTGCTGGTGGGGAGAAAATAACTAAGTCGACATGGCACTCCCCTCAGGGTGCCATGTCAACCTCACACTGCCTATGGCATAGATAAGTCACCCCTCTAGCAGGCCTTATAGCCCTAAGGCAGGGTGCACTATACCATAGGTGAGGGCATAGGTGCATGAGCACTATGCCCCTACAGTGTCTAAGCAAAATCTTAGACATTGTAAGTGCAGGGTAGCCATAAGAGTATATGGTCTGGGAGTCTGTCAAACACGAACTCCACAACACCATAATGGCTACACTGTAAACTGGGAGGTTTGGTATCAAACTTCTCAGCACAATAAATGCACACTGATGCCAGTGTACATTTTATTGTGAAATACACCCCAGAGGGCATCTTAGAGATGCCCCCTGAAAACATACCCGACTTCCAGTGTGGGCTGACTAGTTTTGTCAGCCTGCAACACCAGACATGTTGCTGGCCACATGGGGAGAGTGCCTTTGTCACTCTATGGCTAGTAACAAAGCCTGTACTGGGTGGAGCTGCTTCTCACCTCCCCCTGCAGGCACTGTAACACCTGGCAGTGAACCTCAAAGGCTCACCCCCTTTGTTACAGCACCCCAGGGCACTCCAGCTAGTGGAGATGCCCGCCCCCTCCGGCCACGGCCCCACTTGTGGCAGCAAGGCTGGAGGAGTTAATCAGACATGTTGCTGGCCACATGGGGAGAGTGCCTTTGTCACTCCGTGGCTAGTAACAAAGCCTGTACTGGGTGGAGGTGCTTCTCACCTTCCCTTGCAGGAACTGTAACACCTGGCGGTGAGCCTCAAAGGCTCACCCCCTTTGTTACAGCACCCCAGGGCACTCCAGCTAGTGGAGTTGCCCGCCCCCTCCGGCCACGGCCCCACTTTTGGTAGCAAGGCCGGAGGAGATAATGAGAAAAACAAGGAGGAGTCACTGGCCAGTCAGGACAACCCCTAAGTTGTCCTGAGCTGAGGTGACTCTGACTTTTAGAAATCCTCCATCTTGCAGATGGAGGATTCCCCCAATAGGATTAGGGATGTGCCCCCCTCCCCTCAGGGACGAGGCACAAAGAGGGTGTAGCCACCCTCAGGGCTAGTAGCCATTGGCTACTAACCCCCCAGACCTAAACACCCCCCTAAATTGAGTATTTAGGGGCTCCCAGAACCTAGCAAGATAGATTCCTGCAACCTGAAGATGAAGAAGGACTGCTGACCTGAAAGCCCTGCAGAGAAGACGGAGACACCAACTGCTTTGGCCCCAGCCCTACCGGCCTGTCTCCACACTTCAGGAAAAACTGCAACAGCGACGCGTTCCCCAGGGTCCAGCGACCTCTGAAGCCTCAGAGGACTACCCTGCATCTAAAAGGACCAAGAACTCCTGAGGACAGCGGCTCTGCTCCAAAGAAGAAACAACTTTGCAACAAAGAAACAAACTTTAAAGGACTGCACGTTTCCCGGCGGAAGCTTGAGACTTTCCACTCTGCACCCGACGCCCCCGGCTCGACCTGCGGAGAACCAACACTACAGGGAGGACTCCCCAGCGACTGCGACCCTGTGAGTAGCCAGAGTTGACTCCCCTGAGCCCCCCCAGCGACACCTGCAGAGGGAATCCAGAGGCTCCCCCTGACCACGACTGCCTGCTTCTAAGAACCCGACGCCTGGTAAAGACACTGCACCCGCAGCCCCCAGGACCTGAAGGATCCGAACTCCGGTGGAGAAGCGACCCCCAGGTGCCCTCTCCCTTGCCCAGGTGGTGGCTAACCCGAGGAGCCCCCCCTTGCCTGCCTGCTTCGCTGAAGAGACCCCTGGGTCTCCCATTGAAACCAATTGCAAACCCGATGCCTGTTTGCACTCTGCACCCGGCTGCCCCTGTGCCGCTGAGGGTGTACTTTTTGTGCTGACTTGTGTCCCCACGGTGCCCTACAAAACCCCCCTGGTCTGCCCTCCGAAGTCACGGGTACTTACCTGCTGGCAGACTGGAACCGGGGCACCCCCTTCTCCATTGAAGCCTATGCGTTTTGGGCACCACTTTGACCTCTGCACCTGACCGGCCCTGAGCTGCTGGTGTGGTAACTTTGGGGTTGCCCTGAACCCCTAACGGTGGGCTACCTTGGACCCAACTTTGAACCCTGTAGGTGGTTTACTTACCAGGAACTGTTGAAATTTGCACTGTGTCTAGTTTTAAAATAGCTTATTGCCATTTTTGCTAAAACTGTACATGCTATTTTGCTGATTCAAAGTTCCTATGATACCTAAGTGAAGTACCTTTCATTTGAAGTATTGATTGTAAATCTTGAACCTGTGATTCTTAAAATAAACTAAGAAAATATATTTTTCTATACAAAAATCTATTGGCCTGGAATTGTCTTTGAGTGTGTGTTCCTCATTTATTGCCTCTGTGTGAACAACAACTGCTTAACACTACCCTCTAATAAGCCTACTGCTCGACCACACTACCACAAAATAGAGCATTCAAATTATCTCTTTTTGCCACTATCTTACCTCTAAGGGGAACCCTTGGACTCTGCATGCTATTTCTTACTTTGAAATAGTACATACAGAGCCAACTTCCTACGTTGGTGGATCAGAGGTGGGGTACAAGACTTTGCATTTGCTGGACTACTCAGCCAATAACTGATCAAACAACTAAAATTCCCAAAATTGTCATTAGAAACAGATTTTTGAAATTTGAACTATTTTTCTAAATTTTTTAAAGTCCTGCTAGGGCCTTGTGTTAGTCCCTGTTAGCATTTCTTTTAGAGTTTAAACGTTTTGTAAAAGTTTGAATTAAGTTCTAGAGATAGTTTTAGATTCTTAAAAAGTATTCCAACTTTTAGAAACATAATGGGGGTCATTCCAACCCTGGCGGTCGGTGTTAAACCAGCGGCCAAACCGCAAACAGGCTGGCGGGGAAAAAAATGGAATTCCGACCCTGGCGGAAACCGCCAACAGAGACCGCCACATTACCACACCGCCCGCACGGCGGCACAAACAAACAGCGCGGCGGTACCGCCCATCCTATCACAACCTACCAATCCGCCACCTTTTCCGGGGCGTTATCCCCACCGATAAAAACACGGCGGAAACAGCCATTTCGAAGGGAAAACGCTCACCTCCATACAGCCCACGAGGAATAAAGACAGCATGGAACCCGAACTCCACATACTCCTAGCGATTGTGTACCTAGTCCTCTACCAGGAGCACGAACGCCGGCGCAGAAGACAACGGTGAGTACTGCACCTACGACACAGGGGAGGGGGTTGGAGAAAATATTACGGGTACACACATACGCGACACACCCACCCTCACCCTCACCCACTACAACACACACATCAATGCGTACCAACACATCAGAGTGACACCCCCCAAACCCCCCGGAAGAATGCAAACACAAAAGGAAATGATTCTAAACATAGGAATATATTGTTTTACTGGCTGAAAAATATAATTCTACATCAAAAAGCATTGTAGCAAGTATTGACCGTGGACCACTGGGCCCAAATCACATGGGCAAAGCCCTCACAAGATACCTGACTCCAATGGAGAGAACACTGCAGGGGCATCAGATAGCAAAACTACAGGCACCTCAGGGGGAAGGGAAGGGGGGGCACCTCAGCCAGATGAGTCCACGACGCCAGATCCACGAGGGGCCTCCATGGCCACTGTTCAATCCTGGGGAGTGCAAAGCCACAGTCTCTCAAGTCTCTACAGTGGGTGGCTTGCCCACTGTTATATCCTGGGGAGTGCAAAGCCACAGTCTCTCAAGTCTCTACAGTGGGTGGCTTGCCCACTGTTATATCCTGAGGAGTGCAAAGACACAGTCTCTCAAGTCTCTACAGTGGGTGGGTTGCCCACTGTTATATCCTGGGGAGTGCAAAGCCACAGTCTCACAAGTGGATAACAGTCTCCACTGGTTCTGGGTGGGGCCTGGTGCCCAGACTGCTTTGTGCAGGCCTGCCCGACTAAGATGCGGGCCAGCCCCTGGCGCTAATGGTTCATCGGTGCTTGAGATGAAGGGCCCAGTTCAGCGGTGCTTGAGACGGCGGTGCCCAGTTCAGCAGTGCTTGAGATGAAGGGCCCAGTTCAGCTGGTGCTTGAGACGGCGATGCCCAGTTCAGCGGTGCTTGAGATGAAGGGCCCAGTTCAGCGGTGCTTGAGAGTGCGGTGCCCAGTTCAGCGGTGCCTGAGACGGCGGTGCCCAGTGCAGCGGTGATAGAGATGAAGGGCCCAGTTCAGCGGTGCTTGAGATGAAGGGCCCAGTTCAGCGGTGCTTGAGATGAGGGCCCAGTTCAGCGGTGCTTGAGATGAAGGGCCCAGTTCAGCTGGTGCTTGAGACGGCGGTGCCCAGTTCAGCTGTGCTTGAGACGGCGGTGCCCAGTTCAGCTGTGCTTGAGATGAAGGGCCCAGTTCAGCGGTGCTTGAGACGGCGGTGCCCAGTTCAGCGGTGCTTGAGATGAAGGGCCCAGTTCAGCGGTGCTTGAGACGGCGGTGCCCATTTCAGCGGTGCCTGAGACGGCGGTGCCCAGTGCAGCGGTGCTTGAGATGAAGGGCCCAGTTCAGCGGTGCCTGAGACGGCGGTGCCCAGTGCAGCGGTGCTTGAGATGAAGGGCCCAGTTCAGCGGTGCTTGAGACGGCGGTGCCCAGTTCAGCGGTGCCTGAGACGGCGGTGCCCAGTTCAGCGGTGCTTGAGATGAAGGGCCCAGTTCAGCGGTGCCTGAGACGGCGGTGCCCAGTGCAGCGGTGCTTGAGATGAAGGGCCCAGTTCAGTGGTGCTTGAGATGAGGGCCCAGTTCAGCGGTGCTTGAGATGAAGGGCCCAGTTCAGCGGTGCTTGAGATGAAGGGCCCAGTTCAGCGGTGCTTGAGACGGCGGTGCCCAGTTCAGCGGTGCCTGAGACGGCGGTGCCCAGTGCAGCGGTGCTTGAGATGAAGGGCCCAGTTCAGCGGTGCCTGAGACAGCGGTGCCCAGTTCAGCGGTGCTTGAGATGAAGGGCCCAGTTCAGCGGTGCTTGAGACGGCGGTGCCCAGTTCAGCGGTGCCTGAGATGAAGGGCCCAGTTCAGCGGTGCTTGAGACGGCGGTGCCCAGTTCAGCGGTGCTTGAGATGAAGGGCCCAGTTCAGCGGTGCTTGAGATGAAGGGCCCAGTTCAGCGGTGCTTGAGATGAAGAGCCCAGTTCAGCGAATCTGGCCATGGCGTGGAGCTCATTTGCCACCTGTCCTGTGGCTGGCGGGGCCCTCCTGGGCTGCAGTGCTGGGCGTGTTGGTGGCCTCCTGCCCACCTGGGATGGGGCTGGCGGGGCCCTCCTGGCCAGCTGGGCTGATGGCGGTCTTGTCGGCCGTGCTGCCCTTCCCAGCCTGCCCTGATCGCCTGTGGCCCTTCCCCACCTTGGGCGGTGTGACAGCTGTCTCCACACCTCCTGCCGGAGCCATGGTAGGGGTTTTTGTGCCTGGTGTCTTCACCCTCTCGCACCGGCCACTGCCTATCTTTGATTGTTTCTCCGGGGGTGGGCTGCCCGTGCCTTGGCTCCGTACTGAACTGGCTGCCCTGGAGGGTGGGGGACTCCATAGTCCATGGCAGACTGTCATGACAGGGCCCGGTTTTGTGGTGGCTGAGGTGCTGACTGGAGTCCTATGACATGGACGGGGTGGGGGAGTTGGTGGAAAGAGGTTAAGTTTGGACAGGAAAAGCTTTTCAGGAGCAATGGGAGGGGTAGGTGTAGTGGGTATGGGAGTGGAGGAAGAGGATGTGGTTGTAGGAGTTTGAAGTCTGGTGTCTTTGGGTGCAGGTGCTTGGGCTGGAGGCTGTCGTGAGGTGCGTGGATGGCTGTTGGGTGGGTGGCTGCCTGCGTTTGTGTATCTTGGAAGAGGGGGTCACAGACACACTGGGAGAGGACACAGGGGACGTGTAAATGGCAGTGGGGGTGGTGACTGCACGTGTGCGGGGGGTTCTGGTGTGTGTGCTGGTGATGGACGTAGTGGCTGAAGGTGTAGTGCATGCAGGTGTGAGTGGAGATGTGACAGGGAGGGAGGAGGGAGACGAGGAGGAGGGGGACACAGTGGAGGCAGTGGGTGTTGGTATGTGGATGTTGCTTGGGTGAATGCCTATGTGATGTGTGGTGCTTATGTCTGCCTGAGCTTCCCTTGGGTGTTGAGGTGTGTGCAGGCTGGTCTGATAGTGTGTCTGGGATAGGCAGAGGTACAGGTGATAGGGTCTGGGTGGAGGAAGTTGGAGGGGGGAGGCTAGAGGCAGGGACAATGGCTGCCATCAGTGCTGAGGCCAGAGTGTTGAACGGTCGCTGAAGGGCAGCCTGACCAGAATGAATGCCCTCCAGGTATGCATTACTCTTTCGACACCCTGGATGGCATTCAATATGGTAGACTGCCCAACAGTGAGCGTCCTCAGGAGGTCAATGATCTCCTCACTGAGGGCAGCAGGGGTGACTGGGCAGGGCCTGAGGTGCCTGGGGCGAAGGAGACGCCCACCTTCCTGGGTGAGCGGGCACAGGGCAAACGCTGAGGGGCTGCTGGGAGGGCGGTGCTGGTGCGCTGGGTGGCGGCTGTACCTGTTGTTGCGGGGGGCACAGATGTTGCCGCCACCACAAGGGAGCTCCCTTCAGAGGACGAGTCTGTGTCACTTATGTCTGCCCGAGTCCCCGCTGTGGAGCTCCCCTCGCCCTCCGTCCCACTGGTGAAATCGGAATCAGTTGCATGGCCCTCCAGGGCCATGTGGGATGCAGCTCCCTCGTGCTCCGATGCCACTTCTCCTCCGCCTGATGATGCTAATGCACACATGAACAGGAAAACCACAAAAAAGGGGGGGGGGAGAAAATAAAGACATGTTGAGTGCATGCATTGGCGACACTGTTGGCGGACAGGACAGACACAGAAGCCCCCTGCACTACGCCGCGCACTTGGGGTCCACTACTCAATCCGTGGGACATGGCCTACAAGCCTATGGACGACATCTGCACACATAGATGACACAGGGCCATGAATAGCTGTACTTGGCACCCTACAGAGGTGGGGGGGCGGGGGCACAGGGCCATGCCTTACGGAGGGGCCTAGCCTACAGAATTCGCCCTGGCCTAGGGATACCCACAGCCCTCCTCCCCCACCCAGACACCTCCACTGCGCGCAAAGTCACCAGAATGAGAATGTACTCACCCCCTTGTGTCTGCTGTGATGTCCTCACGCGCCCATCCAAATCGGGGTAGGCCACCGCCAGGATCCGGAACATCAGGGGGGTCATAGTCCGACTGGCACCCCTCCCAGGTTGGGAGGACATCCCCAGCTGAGCCTCCGTCGTCTTCCTGCTCCAGCGTCGGATGTCCTCCCATCTCTTCCGGCAGTGGGTGCCCCGTCTCTGGTGGACCCCCAGGGTCCGGAAGTCCTTGGCGATGGCACGCCAAATATCAATCTTCTGGTGGGCGCTGACCTATGTGAAATGTACAGGGGTAGAAAAAGAGTCATCACCTTCTGCACCCTCAATGTGAGTGGCCCCCATTCCTACCCTTGCCATGTGGCACATGCTCTCATCCGTCGTTTGATGCATGCCTCAATCGCTCCCCTCCCCACCCTCTTTCATCCACCCCACTCAACACAGGCATTGGCCACTAAGCATGGCCCCAGTGTAGTTACCTGTTGGTCTGGAGGACCGTAGAGTAGCGCATACTGGGGGAGGACCCCATCCACGAGTTTCTCCAATTCCTGAGCAGTGAAGGCAGGGGCCCTTTCCCCAGTCGCATGAGCCATTGTCTCTTCCAAACCGAGGTCACAGCAGCACTTGCAGTGTAGGTCCTCTCCTGTCGAAGATCAGGTATTGAGTGATTGAGCAGATAGAAAATGGCGGTCACGCCCGCGGAGGTGCGTACCGCGACCGCCGGCGCACATCGTCATTGGCTCCTGAGACCCATAGGGTTCAATGTCAACCAATGCTGCTTCGCGCCGCGGTCTTTGACCGCCTACCGCCACGGTGTGCCACGCCAGCGCATTTACCTCACATCCCATTGTCGCACTTCACAGGTCAGGCAGCCGCCATTTGTAGGGTACACATGGCTTACTTTTTACTGCGTCACACATACCTAGGCCTTGCATCAACACTCATACAAGCCATTCAATGCATTGGGAATCGTGTTTTGTGCAAGCTGTGGTTACGTACCTGTGCGTTGATTGACTCTGTGCTCGCTGTTGTCCTTCATAGGCACCGTCCGCTGGGACATGCGAGGAGATGGAGGAATCTTCCCGTGTACACCGCTGGTAGACCTGTCGACAATGGAGGAAAGACATGTCATACTGACATACAGGCTTGACCGAGCCACTATTCATGAACTGTGTGCCCAGCTGGAGCCAGACCTGATGTCACCAATCCGCCAACCCACAGGGATCCCCCTCTAGTGCAGGTGCTGTCAGTGCTCCATTTCCTTGCAAGTGGGTCATTTCAAACAACAGTGGCCATATCATCAGGGATGTCCCAGCCTATGTTTTCCAAGGTGTTGTCCAGAGTGTTGTCTGCCCTGATGAAACACATGCGGAGCTACATCGTTTTCCCTCAGGTGGAGGATTTGCCTACAGTGAAAGGTGACTTCTATGCCCTTGGACATATCCCCAACATCATAGGTGCCATTGATGGGACCCATGTGGCTTTAGTACCCCCCAGCAGGAGTGAACAAGGGTACAGAAACAGGAAGAGTTATCATTCTATGGATGTACAGATGGTGTGTTTGGCAGACCAGTACATCTCCCATGTTAATGCCAAGTTCCCTGGCTCAGTGCATGACGCGTACATCATGCGGAATAGCAGCATCCCTTATGTGATGGGTCAACTCCAGAGGCAACGTGTGTGGCTAATTGGTGACTCTGGTTACCCCAACCTGTCATGGCTACTGACCCCAGTGAGGAATCCCAGGACAAGGGCAGAGGAACGGTACAATGAGGCCCATGGAAGAACTAGGAGGGTGATCGAGCGGACCTTCGGCCTCCTGAAGGCCAGGTTCCGCTGCCTCCATATGACAGGTGGATCCCTATTGTACTCACCAAAGAAGGTGTGCCAGATCATCGTGGCCTGCTGCATGCTTCACAACCTGGCTTTGCGACGCCAGGTGCCTTTTCTGCAGGAGGATGGTCCAGATGGTGGTGTTGTAGCAGCTGTAGAGCCTGTGGAGAGTGAAGACGAGGAAGCCGAAGACGACGACATAGACAACAGAAACGCAGTAATACAGCAGTATTTTCAATGACACACAGGTGAGATTCCAACCCGGCATATTACATATACTCAACCCCTACTGCCTCTCTACTGTCTGACCTTTTCCCCCAGTGTATGGTAACTGAGTTGTGACTTTCCCTTCCAATTTAAGAGATGTGGGCCCCACTGCGTGACATCTGCTTTGTTTCCCCATGGACTACAGCTGTGTGACAGTGGTATGTTGGCATCACAATGTAACTATGCATTTTTGGCACGGTAATGTCTAATACATTTGTACAAACTCACTGCCAGACTCCTGATTGTTTTGTGCAATAACTGTGTTTATTTCAGTGCTCTATATTGGTGGGTGGTTGCAAATCGGTGAGGGGTGATGATGCAGGATTGTCCATGGCAGAGTCCAGACTATTTGTATCACAGGTGCATTGTCCAAATGCCTGTGGAAAGTGGAGCAGGGGCAGTTTAAGGATGGACAGGGTGACAATGTGGGATGACAATCAGGGAGGTATTCTTTCCTGGCTGGGGTCTTGGCATCTTACTCTGTCTTCTTCCTGGATCTCAGGGCCCGCTTTGTGGGGTGGTTCTCCTTCTGCAGGGGGTGGGGTGCTGGTGGCCTGTTGGTCCTGTGGCAGGGCCTCCTGTACACTAGCACCGGCAGAGGTGGTAGGCAGTTCTTGGTCCATGCTAGTGTCAGGGGCCCTTTGTGGTGCCACTGTGTCCCGCAATCTGGTGACTATCAGATTCAGAGCCCCTACAATGGTGCCCATGGCGGAACTGATGTTTCATAGTTCCTCCCTGAACCCCAGATACTGTTCCTGCTGCAGGAGCTGGATCTCCTGAAACCTGGCCAGTACCGTCGCCATTGTCTCCTGGGAATGATGATAGGCTCCCATGATGGAGGAGAGGGCCTCGTGGAGAGTGGGTTCCCTGGGCCTGTCCCCCCCCTGTCGCACAGCAGCCCTCCCAGTTCCCCTGTTTCCCTGGGCCTCTGTCCCCTGGACCGTGTGCCCACTACCACTGCCCCCAGGTCCCTGTTGTTGTTGGGGTGGTGGGTTAACCTGGGTGCCCTGTAGTGGTGGACACACCGCTGATTGACGTGTCCTGTGGACAGAGGTATGGGCCCGCTGGGTGGGTGCTGTGCTGGTGTTCCCAGAGGGGGGAAGGTCTGCTATGGGCTGTGGCTGTCTGAGGGGAACAGACTGTCCAGAGGTCCCCGATGGGCCGGGCTAGTCATCTAGATCCAGGTCGACAGAGCTGCTGTCCTCACTGTGGGCCTCTTCTGGGGGTGGAGTGGACATTTGTGGACCCTCCTGCGCGGTGACGTGGCGTTCGGGTCCTGCAGGGGTATAAAAGTATGGTTGTAGCATTTGTGTGTGCCATAGCGTGTAATGGGTGGGTGCCCGTGTACCCCAGTGCTGGCATTCCCGTGTGGGGGCTTTTGTGACGGTGGTTTGGGGGGGATGGGAATGTGCAGTGGGCATGCTTTGTTGATGGGTGTCCATGCTTTGTGGTCGCATGCAGGGCTTGGGGTTGGGATGGGTGGGCTGTGATGGGGAGACATTAGCAAGTAGTAGGATGTGATGGGGGTGAGGGTGGGGGTATGAGTTGGCATGCTGGTGGGGTGCGGGGGGATGAAGTAGTGAAGATGAGACTTACCAGAGTCCATTCCTCCTCCTACTCCTGCGAGGCCCTCAGGATGCAGGATTGCTAAGACCTTCTTCTCCCATGTTGTAAATTCTGGGGGAGGAGGTGGGGGTCCGCCGCCAGTCCGCTGCACCGCGATGTTGTGCCTGGATACCATTGAACGCACCTTCCCCCGTAGGTCATTCCACCGCTTCCTGATGTCGTCCCTATTTCTTGGGTGCTGTCCCACAGCGTTGACCCTATCGACTGTTCTGCTCCATAGCTCCATCTTCCTGGCAATGGTGGTGTGCTGCACCTGTGTTCCGAATAGCTGTGGCTCTACCCGTACAATTTCCTCCACCATGACCCTGAGTTCATCCTCCGAGAACCTGGGGTGTCTTTGTGGTGCCATGGGGTGGTGTGGGTGATGTGTGGGGTGGATTGTGTGGTGATGTGTATTGGTGTGTTGTGTGAAGTGCGTGGAAATATTGCTGGGTGAAAGTAAAATGCGCGTCTGGGTGCTCAGTTCTCTTTTTCTCAGTGCGTGGTCCCGATTCTGTAGGAGTGGGGGTTTGAGGGTGATGTGGGTGTGTGTTTTATATTGTGTTGGGTGTGTGGGAGTGGTGTGTGTATGTGTATCAGGTGTGTGTATTTGTAATTGTCCAATGTGGCTGTGTTTTGTAGGTGTGTGTGTATTTTGAGCGCGCCGGTGTGTACCGCCAATGGTATACCGCGGTTGAAAGACCGCCGCGTGGATTCGTGTGTCGTGATAGTGTGGGCGTATTTCTGTTGGCGTGACGGTGGAGGTTTGGTCATCGCCAGTTTCTCGCTGCCCTTTGATGTTGCAGACTTTTGTGGATGTCTGTATTTTGACGGTTTGTCTGTTGTGGGTCAGAATGACCGTGGCGGTTTACCGCGGCCGCGGCGGTATGTTGGCGGTCTTCTGACAGCGGTAAGCGCCTTTTACCACCAAGGTTGGAATGACCACCAATGTCTGCTGCAAAAGAGATAGTGATGGAACTCAACCTCACCCCTTACCTACATCTTGGGATGTCAGAGTTAAAGTCTCTCTGCAAAATCAGAAAGATAAAGACTGGTTCAAACCCTACCAAAGTACAGCTCCAGTACCTTTTGGCAGAGTTTGCTAAAAACAACCCCTATGATGATATCTTCACAGAGGGGGAAGCTAGTGATGAGGAGGGAAAATTCTCACCCCCTCTCCTAGTTAGAGAGCCCAGGGTTTCTCCAACCCTGACTCCAGAAGTGATAGAGATGTTGCTTCTCTCACAGGAGAGTCCAACAGCTGTGCAAGCATTGAGGGCAGCCTCAATGAAGATGACCTCCTGCTAGCCAGGTTGGCCAAAAGATTGGCTTTGGAAAGACAGATCCTAGCCATAGAAAGGGAAAGACAAGAGATGGGCTTAGGTCCCATCAATGGTGGCAGCAACATAAATAGGGTCAGAGATTCTCCTGACATGTTGAAAATCCCTAAAGGGATTGTAACTAAATATGAAGATGGTTATGACATCACCAAATGATTCACAGCTTTTGAGAGGGCTTGTGCAACCAGAAAAGTAAACAGATCTCTCTGGGGTGCTCTCCTTTGGGAAATGTTCACTGGAAAGTGGAGGGATAGACGCCTCACACTCTCTGGAAAAGATGCAGCATCCTATGACCTCATGAAGGCTACCCTGATTGAGGGCTTTGGATTCTCAACTGAAGAGTACAGGATTAGGTTCAGTGGGGCTCAAAAATCCTCGAGCCAGACCTGGGTTGATTTTGTTGACTTCTTAGAAAACTAAGAAAAGATATTTTTCTATACAAAAACCTATTGGCCTGGAATTGTCTTTGAGTGTGTGTTCCTCATTTATTGCCTGTGTGTGAACAACAACTGCTTAACACTACCCTCTGATAAGCCTACTGCTCGACCACACTACCACAGAATAGAGCATTAGAATTATGTCTTTTTGCCACTATCTTACCTCTGAGGGGAACCCTTGGACTCTGTGCATGCTATTTCTTACTTTGAAATAGTACATACAGAGCCAACTTCCTACAGACCTCAATCATGAGTTCTTTAAATTATTTAACCTGTTTCCTTCCGATTGCTTAGAAGCAGAGAACGAGTCCACCTGCTGTGAGATTTTTAATAGAGGGCAATTCTGTACCACCAGTGCTTTGAGCCACTTCTATTGCTGGCTGTGTCTGATATGCCATAGGTCTAAATACCATGACTATAGTCTCTGAGACAGTACACACTGGAAGTTTTGCTGGCTTTTGCTATTCAGCAAGGTAGTAATGGCACTGAACAATACAGAAGGTGTTGCAGTAGTTGTGGCACTCAAAGCCATGCTAAAAGAAATCCTGCTTGACAAGACACTTTCAGTGAGATCCCCCCACACACCATTTCCAGACAAACAGGGTTTGTGCTGGAAATCAATAAATTCTTAGCTACCAATCATTAGCCAGATTGAGAGATATATTTGGGGTCTTTGGCAGGTACTCCGGATCCCAGATTAGCTGAAACAAATCCCTAATGTACCCCGTCGGAGGATAGGAAAAGAAAAAGGAAATACCACTTTTACTCTGGCTAGAACCCTAACAGTTTAAATACCTTGGGATTTAGGTCACAAAAACTGCAGATGCCCACTATGTGGCCAACATTCTACCTTTGCTCCAGATGCTAGAAGGAGATATAAAACATTGGAGCAGACTGCAAGTGTCCATTATGGCCGGGTAGTGATTGCACTACCCTAGTTCCTATATGTACTTCAGAATTCCCCCCACAGAATGCCAGAAGCTTTTTTTTTTTTAAAGTGGACACATTGATTAAAACGCTGTAGTGAGATAGAGGGTAACCACATACAGCCATGACAATACTTCAGCGTAGTAAATATAAGAGAGGTATAGCTCTACCTAGCATTCGCAAATATTATGAGGCTGCACACATGGAGGTGGTGAATGACTGGGCATATCAGAAATCGGAGGACCTATCATTTTGCCTAGATAGAAAGAGTATGGGAAACAAGAGCTACCTACACATAGGGGGTCATTCCGACCCCCCCGACGGGCGGCGGGTGCCGCCCGCCGGGTGGAAACCGCCAAAAGACCGCACCGCGGTCAAATGACCGCGGCGGTCATTCTAACTTTCCCGCTGGGCCGGCGGGCGATCTCCAAAAGATCGCCCGCCGGCCCAGCGGGAAAGCCCCTGCAAAGAGGAAGCCGGCTCCAAATGGAGCCGGCGGATTTGCAGGGGTGCGACGGGTGCAGTGGCACCCGTCGAGATTTTCAGTGTCTGCAAAGCAGACACTGAAAATCTTTGTGGGGCCCGGTTAGGGGGCCCCAGCACTGCCCATGCCTGTGGCATGGGCAGTGCAGGGGACACCCGTTCCCGCCAGCCTCTTCCTTGCGGTGTAAACCGCCAGGAACAGGCTGGCGGGAAGGGGGTCGGAATCCCCATGGCGGCGCTGCAAGCAGCGCCGCCATGGAGGATTCCCTGGGCCAGGGGTAAACCGGCGGGAAACCGCCGGTTCCCCTTTTCTGACCGCGGCTTTACCGTCGCGGTCAGAATGGCCCGGGAAGCACCGCCAGCCTGTTGGCGGTGCTTCCTCTACCCTCGCCAAACCGCCAGGGTCGGAATGAGGGCCATACTGTATGGGGAGAAGCCAGAGACACATGTGGGCCTGGCAACAAAAACAGTGATCAACATATGGAACAAATTAAACAGATAAATGAAATGGGAGAATCAACTAACTCTCAGAACACCATTTTAGGAAGGTACTAGGCTGCAGCTGGGAGGAATACCTACCGGGGATGGGATGCGATTGGATTCTCCACATTAATAGACATATTGGATGCAAAAGGAATAGTACCGGAAGGAGCATGAGAAGCACAGTGGCTGAGGTTCAGACAACTGTAACACGTACTTTTGGGACACCTAGCAGACAATGAGGAAACGCAGAAAGAGTCCTCCCTTGAGTGCAGATTGTTGAATGGAGAAAACTAATCTCCCTTACATATGGCACCCTAATGCGGAACGCGCAAGGCTCCCTAGTGCACCCGCAGGTAGGCTGGGAACAAGACATAGGGGAACTAGATAAAGAGGACTGGTTGACTGCACTTGGGTTTCCTCATGAAGTTGCAATTAAAACCAGCTACTGCCTGACACAACTTAAGGTAGTCCACAGGACGTATTACACAAGGGTACTGCTCCATAAAATAGGAAAGGTGGATCACTTGGGATGCCTGAGAGATTGTAGACTTGAGGGTACTCTGCTGCATACACTATGAGATGGTGCCAAATTGACCCGCTTTTGGGAGACGGTGCATGGGTCATTGGAAAAAGCATCAGGAAAAAGCATCAGGAGCACCATTGGACCTGCAGCCCGAACTACCTGGCTGGGAATTTGGGGACCCATGGACTTTACCAGGAGTCAGAAAATACTGTTCAGTATTGGGTGCATGATTGTAAAGAGGGACATGGTGCAAAAATGGGGGGAGGTCCCTCCCACATTTGATAAATGGGAAAATGGGATGGCACGCAGTAAAATGCTGGAAAAAGAGATATATATAAGGGGAGGGGATGCCTGAGGAAATTGGAGAGAATATGGGCACCTGGGAAATGCAGAACTTGGAAAGAAAAGATGGACATTACTATTAATGGTCAGAAGAATCAAAATGCTCAGGAGTAGGAAACCCAGGGAAAAGAAGCACAAATCAAGAAAGACTGGAACTTGCCGACCTCTGGCACAAGTGGGTGTGCTTCACACTGAGACGCAAGTCCCTTACCCGATGTGGGGATGGTACCCTGGGTAAAAGTGTATGCTTCGCTGCCTTGACCCCCCTTTCCTGATTGTTATGAGTGCCCCCTGCACCAGAGATGGAAAGGGTAACTGCTGAGTATACTGCCTTGTATCCGATGCAAAGTTGTTGAATATGTTGATGACATCATAACAAAATAAAAATACAACAACAAAGTAATTTCTTTGATGGTTTTTTGTCTTCGGTACACTCAGGTTCCTCTTAAGCTAGCTTTCAAAGGAGTCTCTATCTTTCCATGGGAAGACTCTAAGGGTGTGGGATCACTGAAAAGCGAAGCAGCTAGGCTGACGCAAATGGACAGAAAATAGCTAGCTTCACCAGCAAGCTGCAACTGAATAATTATGAGACCTCAACATGAGCCCAGGTAGAGTCACCCTCGATCCCCAACTCCTTGTGGTTGAGAGAGCACTCACCTGTTGGGTCTCCTATCTCCTCGCACACTCTGCTGGGTTAAGAAATGTGTCCTCTTGAACACATTGTCAACTTTCTGTAAATTATTCATCACTTGCCTCAGCTGCTGCACAATTGTGAACTGAGAAAGTATTTAAGAGCCCCCCTTAACCATGTGAATCCAACAGTTTGTCATAGATTCTCACTGGATTGCAGCTGTATCAGTGCAACAGCAGCTATAGCAGGAAGTGCCCACTGCATTGACTTGAGCTGTCATGTTGAGCTTGTCCTCTAGGATGATCCCTAGATTTCTTTCTTGGTCTGTGGGTGCTAGTCTTAACTCCGATGGCCAGGTGGGTAGGTCTTGTTGCCGAAGGTCTTGGGGAGGTCTTGTTGCCGAAAACCAGTACTTCCATGTTGTCGGAGTTGAGCTTCATGCCTTTGGTTTGTATCCTTTTTGCTACCATAGTCATCAGTTTATGAAGCTGGTTTTAATGGTGGTTGCCTTTTCCATCAGGGAGACAATGAGTTGGGTGTCATCGGCTTAAGAGATGATGGTGAAGTCACGTGATCTGATGATGTTGGCTAGCGATGTCATGTATATATTGAAAAGGATGGGGCTGAGGAACGATCCCTGTGGGACTCTGCTTATCAGTTCTTGGTCTCTGAGGTGAAGGGTGGCAGCCTGACCCTTTGGGTTCTTCCCAGGAAAAACTAATAGGCCTATTTGAAAGCGGAATCTTGCATGCAAATCTCATGGAGTCTTCTGGTGAGGGTGTCGTGGGAGACAGTGTTGAAGGCTGTAGAAATGCTGAGTATCTCTTCCAACTCTAATGTCATTATGACTTAATATTTTTATAGGATTCAAACTTTGGTCCCTTTATTTATATACTATAATAATCATAACGTAGGACACAGTAAAATGTTTTGTGTGATGGTATAAGTACAGTACTTTGTAAGGCGTGTTTGATGATAATAAAGATATGCTGATGGAGTACAGATGTGATAGTATCACTACTGGGGGCTGTGTCAAGGCATTGCCTGGTGGTTCTGATATCTATGTACTCACCTTCCATCATGAAACACCAGGGAAAAAAGGTACTGGCTAGTCACTGTAAATAAAGAGGTGATTGGTGAGGGATAGGTGTTAAGTGGTACTATTCTAGTCAAATCAGTATCATGTTGTCTAGTTTCTGACTATGTGAATAGGATTTATTCCTTCTATTACTTTTCCAATAGATCTTATGCCAATGGCTTTGAAGAAAGAAGATTATTCATGTTAGGTTCTGAAGAATGTGTTAATATTTATTCCACCTAAATGTACGTCGACCATGTGTGCAGCCCCCATGGCCGAGACACAGCTATTGTGGAAGATGAAATCCCTGGTCCCCAAGTAGTGGGAATCTTTTTTTCTGGGCAACACTAATAGGTGTTCAATGAACATAGAAGTATAAAAGTGTATTGTATGTATGTGAGATAGGGGCTGTGGGGTTTTCAACTTCAGAATTATATTTCAATTTGAGACTATTGCACATAAGTGAAATGATGGACTTGTGATGTAATTTGGAAATTATTGTATTTTACTAAAATAAATTATGAGAAATAGAAAAAATTGATTGAATAGATGGCGTCATTTTGAAATTTGTGATTACGTTGATATTAGACAAATGCAGGTGAGCGGGAATATTTTTCTATTATTGTAGCTAGTTAACTTCCCTCCGTTCAGTACTTGTAAGTAGTTTTTGGGGTGCTTTTCTGTTTCTGTATTGGACCAGGGGTGTGGACAGCATTAAGAAAAACACCAAGGCCCTCATTCCAACCCTGGCGGTCTATGACCGCCAGGGTGGAGGGCAACGGAAGCACCGCCAACAGGCTGGCGGTGCTTCCAGGGCCATTCTGACCGTGGCGGTAAAGCCGCGGTCAGAAAAGGGGAACCAGCGGTTTCCCGACGGTTTTCCCCTGGCCCAGGGAATCCTCCATGGCGGCGCTGCTTGCAGCGCCGCCATGGGGATTCCGACCCCCTTCCCGCCAGCCTGTTTCTGGCGGTTTACACCGCCAGAACCAGGATGGCGGGAACGGGTGTCGTGGGGCCCCTGCACTGCCCATGCCACTGGCATGGGCAGTGCAGGAGCCCCCTAACAGGGCCCCATGAAGATTTTCACTGTCTGCTTTGCAGACAGTGAAAATTGCGACGGGTGCTACTGCACCCGTCGCACCCCTGCAACACCGCCGGCTCCATTCGGAGCCGGCTTCTATGTTGCAGGGGCTTTCCCGCTGGGCCGGCGGGCGGCCTTTTGGCGGTCGCCCGCCGGCCCAGCGGGAAAGGCAGAATGGCATCCGCGGTCTCCTGACCGCGGAGCGGCCATTTGGCGGTCGCCCGCCGGCCCAGCGGGAAAGCCAGAATGGTATCCGCGGTCTCCTGACCGCGGAGCGGCCATTTGGCGGTGACCGCATGGCGGGCGGCGACCGCCGCGGTCAGAATGACCGCCCAAGTCTTTCAAAAGGCCCTAAGTTGATGCAGGGGGAGGGGTTGAGGAGGCGGTCAGGATTTATGCCTTCCAACTGAGGCTCACGCGCCTGGACCTCCACCGCCCTCAGGTTTGGGTCAGCACTGGACAAAGCCTTTGGAGCTGACAATGTTATGCACATGGATCTCAACCTCTTGTTGCCATTGAGTTTGGATTCTCCACAGGCCTCTAGCATCTTAAAGCTGAAAACCCTTTAGATGCCGGCCCCAAATTCAGCCTTCAAGCTTCATCAGGGTCAGACTACTTCCGCTGTGGGTTCTGATGAGTCAGATCAACCCATCCTTCAGCACCTCAAGGAGCAGTTGGACATGAGGCAGAAGAGACTCTTCCCTCCACACTCCCTGGTGGTCAATGGTGCACACAAACCAGCTTCTGCTCAGGCCATAGGCGTTCTCCCAGACCTGACCAGGAGAGTAAGAAACTAGATGTTGCTGGGAAAAGGGTAGCTGGAGGAGCCACTACTCACTGGAGAATAGTCAATTCAGTTGACCTCCGCCCCCTGTTTGAAAGGGCCCAGTGTGTTGAGATGCAGGAACCGGTTAAGCATCTCCCTGAGGAGTTCAGAAAGAGGGGTTGTGAACTAGTGGCAGAAGAGAAGAGCATCTCCAATGGCACTATTTACTGCATCCCAGGTGCAACTGACATGGCATCATGAGAAGTCAACACCAGAGTCCTTATCAGACTCCATGCATGGCTCCATATCGCAGATTTTAAACCTGAAGTTCAGCAACTTATGCTCAACCTGCCCTTTGATGGTGATTATCTCTTCGCCCCGCAGATTGACTATATATTGGAAAATATCAAGAAAGATAAGGATACCCCCAAAGTCATGGGTGCCCTCCAGACTTCATCTACTAGAGGCTCCTTTCAGAGGCACATGTATAGGGCCAGTTCTGATGGATACGCCTACCTGTGGATTCCTCACCTAAAGAATTCCCCCCCCCACGCGCCAGCTTCAATGGAAAATTTTCTTCTAGCTCTTCACGTCAACAATGACGTCATAATTGCCCGACTCCACACGACGCCGTATGATGTCATCCAGGCAATAAGAAGCCCTCGTCGACGTGCAGACGTCAGTTCCCTTTTTTCCGTGCCTTCAAGTAACGTTTTTTCTTCGAGGCTACCAGGGAGCTACAGTTTCACTTCGGTGTAACTGTGTCTCAGCCGAGAAAATCTGGTTTTAAACCTTGTAACCAGTATGGGGGTCGAATGTCGGTCACGGACCCCCATGAAAATTGTTTATGGTGCCTTAGTTCCGACCATGAGGTCGAGTCATGCGGATCATGCCAACGCATGAATCCTAAGGACCTTAAGGAACGAGAGGCAAAATTGTTTCTTGCCTGTTTGAAGAAGAGGAAGGAGAGGCGTCATCGGAGAGAGTCTTCGTCGCGATCTTCGAAGACTCATCAACGCCATGGGGACTCTTGGCGTTGTCACGAATCATGGCGCTGGTCGAGCAGGGACCAATCCCGATCTCCGTCAGCTCGGCGCCGGCCGACGTGGGAGATTAGCCCGACTGTCACGCCTCCACCTCCGACGACTCCGGCTTCTCCTACGTCTCCTCTGTCGGTGTTTGAAGTCAAGACTCCTCAGGAGCTGACGGCATCTCCGGAGCAGGAGATGCCTGGTCCATCATCGGCTTCTCCTCCAGCGCCGGTTCCTCAGACTTATCCAGCTTTCCCGGCACTGTGTACGGATCCAGCTGCATTTTTAAATGCAATGTTTAACATCTTTGCCACCATGGCGCCTGGTGGAGGGCATGCAGGTCCGTCAGGTCCTTTGGCCTTTAATTTGGGTGCTCCGGCTCCTTACAAGCCAACACCCTTTATGCCCTTTATTCCTTCTGGAGATGCTTTGGTGCCGATGCCCTTGGCGTCACCCAGAAGGCCTGTGATGCCGACGACGTCTGCTGTTCTGGCGCCGATGGATTCGCCACGGATCCAGTCGACTGTGAAGTTGCCTGTGGCGCCAGAGGGTCCGGCGTCAGATGCCTTATCGACGCCGGGGCTCGAATCCAGACTCCGATCCAGGAGATTGGCTTTATGGCTCCTGGAGGAAGAGAAGTATAACAGGCAGCATTTAGAGGAAGGTGAGATCATGGAGCCTTTGGGGGACCTACAAGGCTTAGATACAGCAAGTGGCCTGGACACTTCCCCTGAATGGGATCTGGCTTCCCCAGGGGAGTATACAGAGGAGGCTGCTTCATTTCATGCTGTGGTGAGGAAGGCTGCAGACTTTTTGGACCTTCCTCTTCCTGCTGCAGAAGTGAAGACAAACCTCCTGACCGAAGTGCTGCATCCAGCGTCGGCGGTGGCAGAGCCTCTCTTGCCTTTCAATGAGGCTCTTTTGGACCCCATTAAGGACATCTGGAAAAAGCCAGTGACTTCGGCAGCCGTCAACAGGGCGGTAGCGAGACGCTATCTTGTGTCCCCAGGTGATCCAGACTTTCTCACCAAGCATCCAACTCCGGAGAGTTTGGTTGTTCAGGCGTCATGCTCCTCCTGTTCAGCTCCTGGTTTGTTCCCCAGGGCCCCTGCGGACAGGGAGTCTAAGAAAATAGACCAGGCAGCAAAAAAGACCTTTTCTTCTTTCAGCATGGCATTAAAGTCTACCAATGCGACTTTCATTTTGGGGCGTTATATTCATGCCCTTATGGATGAGGCTAAGGGTCACCCTGGTTTGCCACAGGAGGTATTGAACCTATTGTCGGACGCTCAGGCGGCGGCGACCCAGGTGATTCAATCTGGGCTGGACACCTCAGATTCAGTGGCAAGAGCTATGGGCACATCCATAGCGATGAGGCGGCATGCCTGGCTGCGTTCATCAGGTTTCTCCCCCGATGTACAGACTAGTCTCCTGGACCTGCCATTTGACAGAGATAAACTTTTTGGGGCAAAAGCCGATTCTGCTCTTGAACGTTTTAAAGACAGTAGAGCCACGGCAAGGTCATTAGGACTTCAGGCAGCCACTTCCTCTACTTGTAGGTCTTTTAGGAAATTTAGAGGTTTTGGTCGTGGCGCCTCTTTTCGTGGCAGGCTCTATCCGGCAGGACAACAACCTGCAGGAACCCTACCTTACAGATCCTTCAGGGGCAGGGGTAGAGTACGAACGAGAGGAGCTACCCAGCAGCACTCTGCCTCTTCCTCAGGTGAGGTGCAGCAGGGAAAGCAGCCTTAGTCCTCCACCACTCCCAGCTCACATGTCTCCGGTAGGAGGGAGACTTGCCCACTTTCTTCCCGTGTGGGAGTTCATAACATCAGACTCCTGGGTCATCGGCATCGTGAAGAAGAGGTATGCTCTTCCCTTTCGGGAATTTCCTCCTTCCTTCCCTCCCGTCCCTCCTTCTGTTCGGGCGACCATCTTCTGTTATTGCAACTGGAGGTGATGTCCCTTTTGTCGAAAGGTGCAGTGGAGTTGGTTCCAGAGCAGGAGAGGGGTCAGAGCTGCTATTCAAGGTACTTCCTGATCCCCAAAAAGGATGGTCGGTTACGACCAATCTTGGACCTGAGGATTTTGAATTGGCTCCTCAAGCAGGAAAAGTTCAAGATGCTGACCCTGCCACAGGTTCCTTTGGCATTGAACGAAGGAGATTGGGTGGTGTCTGTTAATTTGCAGGATGCGTACTTCCATATTCCGATCCTCAAGTCGCACAGGAAGTATCTCTGGTTTTTGGTGAGGTCGCAGCACTATCAGTTTGCGGTCCTTCCGTTTGGTCTTACTTCGGCACCTCGAGTCTTCACAAATGTGATGGCGGTGTTTGCAGCAGAGCTCAGAAGAAGGGGGATAGCGGTATTTCCTTATCTGGACGATTGGTTGATCAAAGCCAAGTCTCCGGAGCTCTTGCGGCGTCACCTGCAGTTGACAACTCAGTTGTTGTTCGACCTGGGATTCTCAGTGAATGTGCCCAAATCTCACCTGGAGCCCTCACAACGCCTCCTGTTCATAGGGGAAGTACTGGACACAACATTGAATCGGGCCTTTCCTCCGTTCCAGCGGGTTCAGGACATTCAGGCGTTGATTCCAATGTTTCGAAATGGAGTGGTAGTTCCAGTCCTCAAGGTCCTTCGTCTGCTCGGTCTGTTCACTTCTTGCATTCTGCTTGTCACTCATGCAGGCTGGCACATGAGGGCTCTTCAGTGGTGCGTCCGCAGGCAGTCATTTCAACACAAAGGAGATCCCGAGGATTCGATCAGGATCTCCAGAGACACTGCAGCGGATCTCCAATGGTGGGCTGCGGTCGGCAACCTGTCGCAAGGAAGGCCGTTCTCGCTGCCTCCACCAGTGGCCTCAGTTGTGACGATGCTTCCACTGTAGGGTGGGGAGCTCATCTGGGGGACCTGGAGATCAAAGACCTTTGGTCTCCAGTGGAACAAAGGTTTCACATCAATCTGTTGGAATTGCGGGTGATACGTCTGGCTCTCAAGGCCTTCCTCCCTTCCCTTCGCGGTCAGTCAGTTCAGGCCCTGACGGACAATACTACCGCGATGTGGTATATAAACAAGCAGGGAAGAGTGGGGTCGTATCTTCTCTGCAGAGAAGCTCTTCGACTCTGGTCCTGGCTTCAGGACCACGAGATTTGCTTGTTAGCAAATCATTTGGCCGGAGTTCTGAACGTGCATGCGGACGTTCTCAGTCGGCGCATCTCGATCAATCACGAGTGGCGTCTTCATTCAGATCTGGTGCTTTACATCTTCCAGATGTGGGGATACCCGCAGATAGAACTGTTTGCCACTCAGGAGAACACGCACTGCCTATCATTTTGCAGCCTCCAGTATCCGGTGCAAGGAGCTTTGGGGGACGCGTTTCAGATGCCCTGCAAGGGTAAGTTGCTTTACGCGTTTCCTCCCATACCCTTGATTCCTCGAGTTCTGAGGAAGATCCGCCATGACCGGGCCCAAGTCATCTTAATAGCCCCGGGCTGGCCAAGAAGGGTGCGGTATTCAGACCTTCTCCAACTCTCTCTGTGCCCTCCGCTCCGTCTCCCTTACAGGGCAGACCTCCTCTAGCGGTTGCAGGGGCAAGTTCTACACCCCCACCTCCAGAGCCTGCGCCTTCATGCCTAGAGATTGAACGGGACAATCTGAGTTCCTTTTCTCTCCCGCCGGAGGTGGTGGATGTTATTTTATCGGCCAGTCGACACTCCACCAAATCGATCTATGCCAGCAGGTGGGCCAGATTTGTCAGTTGGTGTGGAGAGAACCAAATTAATCCCTCGAAGGCTCACTTGTCTGACGTATTGTTATTTGCTCTTTCCTTGGCACAGAAGGGTTGTGCAGTTGCCACAGTTAAGGGTTATTTATCAGTGCTGTTGGCTTTTCTGTGCCTCCCAGACCAGCCCTCTCTGTTTAAGTCACCTTTGGTATTGAGGTTTGTAGGAAGCTGGCTCTGTATGCACTATTTCAAAGTAAGAAATAGCATGCACAGAGTCCAAGGGTTCCCCTTAGAGGTAAGATAGTGGCAAAAAGAGATAATTCTAATGCTCTATTTTGTGGTAGTGTGGTCGAGCAATAGGCTTATCAGAGGGTAGTGTTAAGCATTTGTTGTACATACACAAAGGCAATAAATGAGGAACACACCCTCAAAGACAATTCCAGGCCAATAGGTTTTTATATAGAAAAATGTATTTTCTTAGTACATTTTAAGAACCACAGGTTCAAGATTTACAATCAATACTTCAAATGAAAGGTACTTCACTTAGGTATCATATGAACTTTGAATCAGCAAAATAACAAGTACAGTTTTTGCAAAAATGGCAATAAGCTATTTTAAAACTAGACACTGTGCAAATTTCAACAGTTCCTGGGGGAGGTAAGTATTTGTTAGTTTTGCAGGTAAGTAAATCACCTACAGGGTTCAAAGTTGGGTCCAAGGTAGCCCACCGTTGGGGGTTCAGGGCAACCCCAAAGTTACAATACCAGTAGCTCAGGGCCGGTCAGGTGCAGAGGTCAAAGTGGTGCCCAAAACGTATAGGCTTCAATGGAGAAGGGGGTGCCCCAGTTCCAGTCTGCCAGCAGGTAAGTACCCGCGACTTCAGAGGGCAGACTAGGGGGGTTTTGTAGGGCACCGGGGGGGACACAAGTCAGCACAAAAGGTACACCCTCAGTGGCACGGGGCGGCCAGGTGCAGAGTGCAAACAGGCGTCGGGTTTGCAATAGGTTTCAATGGGAGACCCAGGGGTCTCTTCAGCGAAGCAGGCAGGCAAGGGGGGGGGGCTCCTCGGGGTAACCACCACCTGGGCAAGGGAGATGGCCACCTGGGGGTCGCTCCTGCACTGGAGGTCAGATCTTTCAGGTCCTGGGGGCTGCGGGTGCAGTGATTTTACCAGGCGTCTGGTTCTTTGAAGCAGGCAGTCGCGGTCAGGGGGAGCCTCTGGATTTCCTCTGCAGGCGTTGCTGGGGGGGGCTCAGGGGGGTCAACTCTGGCTACTCACAGGGTCGCAGTCGTCGGGGAGTCCTCCCTGTAGTGTTGTTTTTGCGCAGGTCGAGCCGGGGGCGTCGGGTGCAGAGTGGAAAGTTTCACGCTTCCGGCGGGAAACGTGGAGTCCTTTTAAAGCTGTTTCTTTGTTGCAAGTTTTGGTTTCTTTGGAACAGGGCCGCTGTCCTCGGGAGTTTTTGGTCCTTTTAGATGCAGGGTAGTCCTCTGAGGCTCAGGGAGCGCGTCGCTGTTGCAGTTTCTCTTGGAGTGGGGAGACAGGCCGGTAGGGCTGGGGCCAAAGCAGTTGGTGTCTCCGTCTTCTCTGCAGGGCTTCAGGTCAGCAGTCCTTCTTCGTCTTAGGTTGCAGGAATCTGGTTTCCTATGTTCTGGGAGCACCTAAATACTCAATTTAGGGGTGTGTTTAGGTCTGGGGGTTAGTAGCCAATGGCTACTAGCCCTGAGGGTGGCTACACCCTCTTTGTGCCTCCTCCGAGTGGGGAGGGGGGCACATCCCTAATCCTATTGGGGGGATCCTCCATCTGCAAGATGGAGGATTTCTAAAAGTCAGAGTCACCTCAGCTTAGGACACCTTAGGGGTTGTCCTGACTGGCCAGTGACTCCTCCTTGTTTTTCTCATTATCTCCTCCGGCCTTGCCGCCAAAAGTGGGGCCGTGGCCGGAGGGGGCGGGCATCTCCACTAGCTGGAATGCCCGGTGCGGCTGTATCAAAGGGGGTGAGCCTTTGAGGCTCACCTCCAGGTGTTACAGTTCCTGCAGGGGGAGGTGAGAAGCACCTCCACCCAGTACAGGCTTTGTTACTAGCCACAGAGTGACAAAGGCACTCTCCCCATGTGGTCAGCAACATGTCTGGTGTGTGGCAGGCTGGCAAAACTAGTCAGTCCACACTGGAAGTCTGTATGTTTTCAGGGGGCATCTCTGAGATGCCCTCTGGGATGTATTTCACAATAAAATGTACACTGTCATCAGTGTGCATTTATTGTGCTGAGAAGTTTGATACCAAACTTCCCAGTTTTCAGTGTAGCCATTATGTTGCTGTGGAGTTCGTGTGTGACAGACTCCCAGACCATATACTCTTATGGCTACCCTGCACTTACAATGTCTAAGGTTTTGCTTAGACACTGTAGGGGCATAGTGTTCATGCACCTATGCCCTCACCTATGGTATAGTGCACCCTGCCTTAGGGCTGTAAGGCCTGCTAGAGGGGTGACTTATCTATACCATGGACAGTGTGAGGTTGGCACGGCACCCTGAGGGGAGTGCCATGGCGACTTAGTCATTTTCTTCCCATCAGCACACACAAGCTGTCAAGCAGTGGGTCTGTGCTGAGCGAGGGGTCCCCAGGGTGGCATAAGAGATACTGCAGCCCTTAGAGACCTTCCCTGGCATCAGGGCCCTTGGTACCAGGGGTACCAGTTACAAGGGACTAACCTGGATGCCAGGGTGTGCCAATTGTGAAAACAAAGGTACAGTTTTAGGGAAAGAACACTGGTGCTTGGGCCTGGTTAGCAGGCCTCAGTACACTTTCAAATCATAAGTTGGCATCAGCAAAGGCAAAAAAGTCAGGGGTTAACCATGCCAAGGAGGCATTTCCTTTCAAGGTTCATTAAGGGTCTAACTAATAAGTTTCTGCCCACTCCGTTTGTTATGCCGCAGTGGGATCTTAATTTAGTATTGACATTTCTAATGGGATAGCCATTTGAGCCGATGCACTCCTTACGTTTCCTAGTTTTAAAGACTGTGTTTCTAATGGCCATAACATCGGCCAGAAGAGTGAGTGAGCTCCAGGCTCTTAGTGTAGAGTCCCCATATCTTTCCTTTTTTAGAGACAAAGTGGTGTTAAGGACCAAGGCGGCTTTTCTCCCGAAGGTTGTTACACCCTTTCATTTGGGGCAGTCTATTACTCTCTCTTCCTTTTACCCTCCGCCTCATCCATCCAAAGAGGAAGAGAGGCTTCACCGGTTGGATTCATGAAGAGCATTGAGCTTCTTTGTCGACAGGACGAGGGAGTTCAGGCAAGATGATCAGCTCTTCGTTGGATACTTGGGGAAGAGGAGAGGCAGAGCAGTCCACAAGAGAACGCTGTCCAGGTGGGTCATTCTCTGTATCAAACTTTGTTATTCCTTAGCAAAGAAAGAACCACCTGTGGGGCTTCGAGCTCATTCCACTAGGGCTAAGGCTGCTTCATCGGCCTTGACTAGGGGTGTACCTGTGGTTGACGTCTGCAAGGCGGAAACTTGGAAGTCCCTCCATACTTTTGTCAAACATTATTGTTTGGACTCTGAGGTCAGGAGGGATGGCCATTTTGCACGCTCAGTGCTGCAGGATTTCTTGGTTTGACCATTCAGGCACCCACCTCCGGAGGTGGTACTGCTTTGGGACTCTATTCTTTAGGTGAGGAATCCATAGGTAGGTGTATCCATCAGAAGGACAAGTTACTTACCTTCGGTAACGCCTTTTCTGGTGGATACATTAGCTACCTGTGGATTCCTCACAGTCCCACCCGCCTCCCTGTTGCCTGATTGGTCTTACCACTTACCACGAATTCCTTGGGTGAGCACCGTTTTCTTGTATATTTGTATATAATGATGACATGTATATATGTATTTCTTTCTATATGGTATTTTTCAAAGGAAACATGTTTGGATTTGAATGTATATATGTTTGTTTCCATATGAGGGTGTTGGTTCCATTAGTTTCATTTTATATTATTGCAATAAATGTTGCTATATAATTTTACTTGATGTAATTATATTTCTCTGCAAGTTCAATGTTCACCTGTTCGCCTCAAAGGCACGTAAAAAATGGTGATAACTGACGTCTGCACGTCGACGAGGGCTTCTTATTGCCTGGATGACGTCATACGGCGTCACGTGGAGTTGGGCAATTGTGACGTCATCGTCGACGTGCAGAGCTAGAAGAAACATTTCCGTTGAAGCTGGCGCGTGGGTGGGAAATTCTTTAGGTGAGGAATCCACAGGTAGCTAATGTATCCACCAGAAAAGGCGTTACTGAAGGTAAGTAACTTGTTCTTCTAAAGCCACCTTCCTCTTCCTACCAGAGATGACAACAATCATACCACCAGCAGTCACCACAAGGGTACACCAGAGTGCGTACAGTGGCAATAACAACAGGGGCAAAGGAGATTACATTAAGGGGCCTCCACCTAAAATCACTAACTCCTTCAACGCCAGCCCCCCAATCACACACTTGTCCTGCCAGATTATTTTGTTTTTTCTTTAAAAAGCGGTCCTGAGAGAGAGGTCGGTATAGGCGCACAGAGAGCGCCGACCTTTGATGCAAGTCTGACTATAAGGGGACGCTCCCTCTCCAGGATACCAGAGGCTAGTAGCCTCTATTGTTAGGGTCCTCCCCAGGTATTCCCTTGGTTAAGGTAGGCCCTTCCTTCCCTTCCCCTTTTTCCTACTGCGATTAATTCTGCAGCGCGCAATAAGCATTTGCAACAGGGATCCAACGCCCTGATGAATGCCCAGAGACCCTCCATAGCTCAATCACAAGGGCAGAAACATGTCGGCTACTTTTTTTAGATAGCTGACCTTGTGAGTCATTGCTCTCACACTGGTTCCCCACTTCTTTTAATCACACCACACAGAACCTTCTATTAAACTCACCCTGGTATCTGAGTAGGTGTTTTTATTCCCATAGCACAGCTGGATCCCTTCTTTCCAGAAATCAAACTAATTTACGCACTCCCTCCTGTTCTTTTAACAGTGAGGTTGAGTCCGCCCAGGTGGTATTGTCCTACCTGGGTGGGGCTAGGTGGTCATATGATGAAGCATGACACTATATAGTGTGTGAGACCACCTAGTCCGTAAAGGAAATCCCCCTCTACAGACCTCATCCCACCCCACGTTCCATCCACATTTTACCTTTAGTCGAGGTACAAGATTGGTCTAGTGTCGCAACTGGCACACTACCAATCCATTTATAGTTCCAAAACCCCGTACTCTCTTTTGTGATTTAGTTTTTTCTTTACTGGCAGGACATCACATCATAGAAATGGGTATTATCACCCTATCTACTGCCAGGAACTTCCCCACAACACCCTACCCCACAACCATAACTTCAGTAATGAACTTTACCTCAATAGGTACAATCGCTCTTTCAAAAAGAACCAATGCCCTCCCACTAGTGGTGCAACAGGCTTTCCGATCTCTACTTCCTCATCTTCAAGACGGATGGTTCCTTAAAGCCCATTCTAGAATGCAGGCCCCCTTAACCAGTACATCCTCTCTGAATGTTTTCATAGGGTGACTCTGTAGGATGTCACCTGTCGTCTTCAACAAGGGAACTACATGGCAAAGTTAGCTCTCAAGGGTGCCTACTTAAACATCCCTATTATTCCTGGCCACAGACGCTACCTACGTTGCATTATAAGTGGCCATCACTATCAGGTCAGAGTCCTTCCATTCGGCATCACCATTGCCCCTATGGTCTTCGCTAAGTGCCTAGCAGTGATAGCTGCTCACTTGAGGGAGGGATGGGTAATCCACAAATTCCCCTACTTCGACAGTTGGCTGATCAAGGGCTTAGTCCAGCACCAGTGCCTAGTACATATCCAGATTACCATCTCACTCCTCCACAGCCTTGGGCTCATTATAAATGCTACCAAGTCTCATTTGCCACCTCTCCAAATACAGTCCTTCTTAAAGGCAGTACTCAACTCAGTCATAGGCAAAGCGTACTCCAGCCCGCAGAGGATATTGACATTCCAGCAGATCTTACCTCTTTCTCAACCAAATCGTCATCTCACCATCAGAATCTTTTTGTGCCTCCTAGGCATGTTGGCCTCATACATTTTCCATATTGCTCCAAGCCTGGCTGCACATGTGCCTGTTGCATTAGTGTCTTTCAGCCCAGTGGTAACAGGCAAAGGATTATATTGAGGATCTAGTGTTGGTAAAGGCCAATACACATCTCTCTCTCTCTGCAGTGCTGGAACAGCAACCTGTTGCAGGACAGGTCTTTTCCTGGTCACATTCTTGAAGTCATTACCCTGGAGGCCTCTCCAGCCAGCTGAGGGGGAGAGTTGCATCTCAAGCATTTTACTATGCTGGGAGCGTAAACCTGTCCTCAGCAAGGGCACCACATCAACAGTCTCAAGAGCCTTGCCATACATCTCCCTCTCAAAGCCTTCTTAATACATATTCAGTGCAAAATGGTCCTCATCGGGACAGAGCACATGACTGCCATGCGCTACCTACAGAAACAGGGCAACACTCCATCTTTACCCCTCTCCTTGTTGACACAAAACACCTGGTTTTGGGCCCTTTGCCATTCACCTGATGGCAGAGTACTTTCCAGGGGTGGACAACAACCTTGTGGAAGTCCATGAGTGGGACCTTCACCCACAAGTCCTCAGCCAGTACTTTCACTGCTAGAGCACTCCATCTATTTGTAGCCCTGAAAATGCAAAATGCCCATGCTTTGCTTGTAGGTGCCTACACTCAAACGCCATGTTTATGTACTATGGATGAACTGGTAAGAGATCTTTACTTAATCTTTTCCGCCTCTCCCACTTCTTCCATTTGTGGTGCAGAAGAGGCATCAGACATCTCAGATTCTCATCCTCGTAGCCTCTACCTGGGCCAGGCAATCCAGGTACACAGCACTACTTCAGATGTCAATCAGCCCACATGAGATGCTCGCCCACTGGCACACCTTTCACCAGATGCCAGGGTCAAATTAGACACCCAGACCCCAAACAACTAAACATATCAATTTGGCACCTGAGTTGCTAGAGTTAGGTTACCTGTGTCCCTGCAGGAATTAAATCCTACGGAAATCCCCCAGACTTACCACATCAGCCTGCTATGTAGCAAAGTGGAAGAGGTTTGTTCACTACTGCATCCACAAACACTTGGACCCAGGATATCAATCAATCAATCAACATATTTGTATAGCACACTAATTAACGGTAAGGGTATCCAGGCGCTGTGGTAGCTGCGTCTGTCTCAGTCGAACAGCCATGTCTTTAGATTTCTCCTGACCTCCTAGATGGAGGGAGAGGACCTTATGTGGGGGAAGGCTGTTCCAGGCCTTTGCTGCTTGATATGTGAACGAGCGACCACTGTAAGTAGTTGCGAGGGCGAGTGATGCGGAGTGAAGGAGTCTAGAGGGGTGGTGAAAATCCATGCAATGTGTGAGAAAGTAGCCCCTTTCTAGCATGGTTACCCCCACTTTTGACCTGTTTGTGAGTGTGTGTCAGTGTGTTTTAATGTGTCACTGGGATCCTGCTAGCCAGGACCCCAGTGCTCATAGTGAAAACCCTATATGTGAGTGTGTTTTTTCTGTCTCACTGAGATCCTGCTAGCCAGGACCACAGTGCTCATAGTTTGTGGCCTAATGTGTGTGTTGTCAGTAGTGCTTAACTGTGTCACTGAGGCTCTGCTAATCAGAGGTGAGGTGTGCTTATGATCTCTCTGCTTTTAAATTTTTCACTATAGGGTAGTGACTTCATTTACCAAGTTCAATTGGCACACTGGACCCCCCCTTAAAAGTCCCTAGTATTTGGTACCTAGGGACCCAGGGTATTGGGGTTCCAGGAGATCCTTATGGGCTGCAGCATTTCTTTTGCCACCCATAAGGAGCTCAGACAAACCCTTTCACAGGCCTGCCATTGTAGCCTGCATGAAATAGAATAGTGCACACACTATTTCATAGCCATTTTCACTGCACTTAAGTAACTTATAAGTCAACTGTATGTCTAACCTTCATTTAATGAAGGCTAGATGCAAAGTTACAAAGTGTGAGGGCACCCTTGCATTAGCAAAGGTGCCCCCACATAGTTCAGGGCCAATTCCCGGGACTTTGTGCGCGCAGGGACGCAATTACACGCATGCACTACATATAGGTCACTGCCTATATGAAGCTTCACAATGGTAACCCTGAATATGGCCATGTAAGGTGTCTAAGATCATGGAATTGTCCCCCCATTCCAAATCTGGTATTGGGGAGCCAATTCCATGCATCCTGTCGGCTCCATCATGGACCCCCAGTACTGCCAAATCAGCTCTATGAGGCTTGCAATGCAGCTACAGCTGCTGCCACCTCATGGACAGGGTTCTGCCCTCCTGGGATCTGAGCAGCTCAGTCCCAGGAAGGCAGAACAAAGCATTCCCTTTGGGAGGAGGGTGTTACACCCTCTCTCTTTGAAACAGGTGTAACAGGCTGGCGAGGGGTAGCCTCCCCCAGCCTCTGGAAATGCTTTGAAGGGCACAGATGGTGGCCTCCTTACATAAGCCAGTCTACACCAGTTCAGGGACCCCCAGTCCCTGCTCTGGTGTGAAACTGGACAAAGGAAAGGGGAATGACCACTCCCCTGTCCATCACCACCCCTGGGGTGGTACCCAGAGCTCCTCCAGTGTGTCCCAGACTTCATCCATCTTGTTTTCCAAGTTGTGGGGACACTCTGGAGGCCTCTGAGTGGCCAGTGCCAGCAGATGACATCAGATACCCCTCCTGATAGGTCCATTCCTGATAAGGTAGCCAATCCCCCTCTCAGGGCTATTTGGGTTCTCTCCTCTGGGTTTCTGTTCAGATTCTGCTTGCAAGTTTCCATCAGGAATCCTCTGCAACCACTACATCATCCTCTGACCTCGGATCGACCGCAGACTGCTCCAGGAACCTCTGTAACAGCAACAAAGTATCCAGAAAGGCTACTTTTCCTCTGCAACTCCAGCTCCAGCCAGCAAATGCAAAAGGTTCCACGGTGTGCACGCTCTGGGGACACCCTGTCTTCACTCTGCACCAGAAGGACCAAAGGAATCTCCTGTTGAGTGACGGAGTCACTTTGCTGCTCACGCAGGCACCTTCTAAGTCAACGACCAGTTCTCTTGGACTCCTCTCCTGGTGATGAGCATGCTCCTTGGAACACAGGTGGTGGACCCCTTTGACACAGACTGTCCTGAGGTCCTGCTGTCCCAATTTGGAGGCAATAAGACCTTGCCTTCCCCGAGAACGATGGTACCCCTATGCACTGTGTCTTCTTAACCTCCTGAGGCTTCTGTGCACTATTTGCAAAATTCCTTCATGCACAGCCTGGCCCAGACCCCCAGCACTCTATCCTGCGACGCTCAGCTCACTGAGTTGACGTCCGGCGGCATGGGACCTTCCTTTGTAGAGCTGCACCAACTGCATTTTGCACCGCCTTTGTCCCCGTGTCCTGGGACTCCCCTTGGTGCTGTCTGGTGTTCTGAGGGCTCTCTAAAGTGCTGGGAGCCCCCTCTTCCTCCTCGCACAGAGTTGAGGCCCCCAGGTCCCACCTGGGTCCAGACAGCGCCATTTTGATGCAAAATGCGACTTTGCCGGAACCAAGGCTTGTTGGACGAATCCAGTGCCAAAACTCACCTGCTTCCAACATCTCTTCGTGGGACATCCGTTGCATCATGCAGGAGCCTGCTGACATCTTTCTTTGGTGCATTTCTGCAGTCTTCGTCCAATCAGGGACTCTTCTTTTGCACCCTCTTCTGGGTTGGCAGGGGCTCCTGTCCTTCCTGGAGCTTCTTCCGACATCTGGACTTGGTCTCCTTCCTTTGCAGGTCTTCAGGTCCATGAATCCACCAATTTCTATTTGCAGTCTTGCTTGGTTCTTGCAATAACTCTAATCACGACTCGTAGTGTGTCCTAAGGAAACTTGCAGTATTTTACTCTTACTTTCCTGGTCTCTGGGGTGGGATAATTTACTTACCTTTACTGTATTTGTACTCTCCCAGTGATTCTCTACACACCACACTTGTCTAGGGGGGAAGTCGTGGTTCGCATTCCACTTTCTTAGTGGATGGTTTGTGTTGCCCCTAGACCTATTTTCTCCTATTGCATTCTATAGCATTTCCTATTGTTTGCACTATTCTATTTGTAATTACTTACCTTATTTTGGTGTCTATTGTATATATTGTGTATAATACTTACCTCCAGAAGAAGTATTGCCTCTAAGATATTTTTGGCCCTGTTTCACCCAAATAAACCACCTTTATTTTTGGTAACACTGAGTATTGTCTTTACTTGTGTTTGAGTACTGTGTAACTATAAGTGGTATTGCAGGAGCTTTGCATGTCTCCTAGTTCAGCCTAAGCTGCTCTGCTATAGCTACCTCTCTCAGCCTAAGCTGCTAGAACACTACTACATTTCACTAATAAGGGATGACTGGACCTGGTGTAACCCAAGGTATCCACTACAAACCAAGCCAGCCTCCTACACGATGGTTGAGACACATTGGTCCTAGGTTGTGGAGGGATTTTCACACGAATGTCAGGAGCATGAATTGGTAGCATTTGTGTATGGGGAGCCAGTGGAGGTTTCTTGAGTGGGGGTGATGTGCGTTCTGAATGATATGTTGTTTTTTTGTTAGCACCGTGGTGAGTCCAGCTTAGAGTGCTTTGCCATAGTCTAGTTGGCTGGTTATGAGGGCTTGTATGACAGTGTGTCTGGTTTCATGGGGGAGCCATTTGAAGATCCTGTGGAGCATGCGGAGGGTGAGAAAACAGGTGGAGGAGATTGCATTGACCTGGCGACTCATGTTGAGTTTGTTGTCTGTGATGATTCCTCGGTTTCTGGCATGGTTCGTGGGAGGGAGGGAGGTTCCTAGCTTGGCTGGCCACCAAGAGTCGTCACAAGGTGAGGTGGTGTTATCAAACAGTAGTACCTCCGTCTTGTCAGTGTTGAGCTTGAATTATCTGTCCTTCATCTATTGTGCGATGCTGTTGATGCTGTTGAGGAAGTTGGATCTTGTTCTGGAGGTGTCCTTGGAGAGCAAGAGGATGAGCTGCATTTCGCCTCCATAGGAGATTATGTTGATTCCATGGTTTCTGATGATGTCGCCCAGAGGGGTCATGTAGGTGTTGAAGATGGTGGGGCTCAGAGATGATCCCTGGGGGACGCCGTAGACGATATCCTTGGGTTTCGAGGTGAAGGGTGGGACGTGGACTCTCTTCAGTTCTGCCTGAGACAAAGGTGGTGATCCATGTCAGAGTTTTTCCTCTTCTTTAAATTTGGTGGAGCCTTGTGAGCAATGTGTGGTGGGAGACTGTGTCAAAGGCTGAAGAGAGGTTGAGTAGGATGAGGGCAGCAGAGTTTCTTTGGTATAGGACAAGCCTGATGTCGTCCATGGCTGCGATGAGAGCGGATTCTGTGCTGTGGTTAGAGCAGAAGCTTGATTGTGATGTGTCCAGGAGATTGTTGTCTTCTAGATAGGCCATAAGCTGTTGGTTTATGGCTTTTTCAAGTACTTTTTCTGGTAACAGGAGCAGGGAGATTGGTCATTAGTTTTTGAGTTTTTTTTGGGATCGGCAGAAGGTTTTTTAAACAGGGGTTTGACTCCTGCAGGTTTCCATTTTTCCGGGTAGGTGGCTGAGCTTATGGAGGAGTTGAGGATGTTGGCGAGAATGCTGGTGATCGTGCTGATGTGTACGCTGAACATGTGATGAGGGCAGGGGTCTGTGGGGGGGTCCAGAGTGGATGGATCTCATTAGGTCGGCAGTATCCTGCATGTAATAGGCTTCAAGTTGGTGATGGTACAGTTGGTGAATGGGTCCTGGGGGTTCAGGAAGCTTTTGGTGTCTGAGGGGCCGAGAAGATTGATGGTGTCAGCGACAGAGGGTTGGGGAATTACGTTTTTGTAGATGTTGGCTATTTTATTGTGAAAAAAGTCAGCAAGGGAGTTGCATAGATTTGTGTTGGGGTGGTGCAGTTTTTGATGCAGAAGGGTTGGAGAATTCTTTGGCGATCTTGAAAAGATGGAGGTTGGTGCTAGCTTAAATGCAGGAGGCTAGGGCTTGTTTCCTGGCATTATTGATGCCTTTGTGGGAAAGGCTGAGTTTGTTCTTGAAAGTGGATTAGTTGATGAGGTCCTTTGAGGAGCACCATCTACTTTCAAGCTGCTTGCGCTTTGCGGTTCTAAGTTCTGGTGAGTATCAGCTGACTTTGCTCGGTTTGGTGGGGGAGACAGTGTCTGTGCTGTTTGAGATCGATGTGGTGAAGTTTCTAATGGTTGTGTCCTTGTATGTTGGGATGTGTGTGCGGTGGCTGTTGAGGCTATCACACCATTGGGTTTCAGTAACCTTGCCCCGCCTTCGATGGGAAGTGCGAGCTTGGCTGGCTGCATTGTGGTTGGCTGATGCGAAAGTGAAGTATACAATTGAGTGGTCAGTCCAGGTGAGCACTGAGGAGTGGTCAAAGAAGACTCTGTTGCTTGAAGTGAAGATGGGGTCCAGTGTGTCTCCAGCGATGTGCACGACCAGTGACAATTTGGTTTAATCTGATTGTGTTCATGCTGTCAAGGAGTTTGGTGGTGTAGGCATCATTGGGGTCATCGAAGTGGAAGTTCAGGTCTCTGAGGAAGATGTAGTGTTCGGTGTCAATAGCTTGTGTGGCAATTATTTCGGTGACTGCGTCACAGAAATTTTCTTGTGGCCTAGAGGGTCTGTATACGAGGGTTCCTTTGATGGAGGTTTTACCATCAAGGCTGATTGAGAAGTGAAGGTGTTTCATGATTTGAGCGTTGTTCTCTGTTGAAGCAGAGCAGCTGACCGTGTCCTTGTGAATATTGGTGATCCCGCCTTTGGGCCTGCATTTGCATCCAAGTAGATGAACTTATACCCATTCTGGGTGGCTGTGGCGATGTTGGGCACCGAAGAGGAGCGGAGTCTGGTCTCAGTGAGGAAGGCAGCATCTGAAGTGAGGGAGGTGATGGTGTCCCATAATTCTGTGGCATGTTTGCAGAGGGAACGGACGTTGAGTAGGATGCACCGAAGGAGGCAGAGGTGGTTTTGGGTATTGGTGTGGTGGTGTTTGATTAATGCAAGATTCCAATGTTGCAGGAGAACTGGTAGTGACAGCATATGACGAGTCCTTCAGTGGAGAGGAACAGAAGCACAAACTGTTGGTGGTGTGGACTTTGAGCAAGAGGATCTCATCTCTGGTGTAGTGGCCAGTGGCACTAGAACCAGGGTTCCTGGCACTGGGTGCTTCAGGTGCAGATGGGCACAGACAGGTTTGCTGTTGTTGCATGTTCTGTGCACCAGCGGCCTCCATATATAGCGCTGGGAGGAGGGAGAGCCTGACAGAGAAGGGGGGGCAGGCTAGACGTGAGGAGCGTGTGCGGGAAACAAAAGGTGGGAGCGGGTGGGGGGAGGGATCGGAACCAAATGGAAACAAGTCCAAGAATCCAAAATATTCAAATGTAACACAAGAACAACCCAAATACCAGAGGCAAAATGATATGAAATATACCAAATGCAACACAAGAACAACCCAAATACCAGAGGCAAAAAGAAATGGAATATGCCAAATGCAGGGGAGCCTAAGGGAGAACTGCAGGATTGAACCTGTAGGTTCTCAGTTCTCAGATGAGTGAGCAGACTCCTGAGATAAGCCCAGGCAGCGGGGCGTGGCAAAACAGACCATAAAGTCAGCTGCTGTACATGGAGACTGCCCAGTGACCTCCATAAATAGTGCTAGGAGGAGGGAGGGGCTGACAGGAAGGCGGGCTGGGCTGGGAGCGAGGAGCACAGGTGGGAATAAAAACAGCAGGAGCAGGCAGGTTGGGAACCAAACAGAAACAAGTCAAAGAATCTGAAAAATCAAATGCAACACAAGAACAACCCAAATATAAGAAGCAAAAAGAAATGGGATATGTCAAATGCAACACAAGAACAACCCAAATACCAGAGGTAAAAAAATGGAATACGTCAAATGCAGGGGAGCCTAAGGGAGAATCACAGGATCGAACATGTAGGTTCTCAGACAGGTGAGCAGACTACTGAGCTGAGCCCAGGCAGGGGGGAGCGAGGAGCGGGGAAGCAGCCCACAAAGTCAGCTGCTGCTCATATCATCTGCAACCTGCTCATCTCCAAATGTGAGGACTAGCCACACTTTCCTATATCTCCATATTGCATCCATTGCAGTCTGCATGCAAAAACGGGAACATTCCTTCCCTTTACGCATACCTGTTGTTAAAGCCTTAATGGCTTAAAAGAGTCATCAACCTGACTTTCCCTGCTCTGGTGTGGAATATTAATATAGACCTTACCAGACTCTTGTCTCGCCTGTTTGAGCCCTTCTTGGCCCCTGTAGTACCTTGCATGGAATGTGGCCTTACTGGTGTCTATAACATCACTCAGACATATTAGTGAGTTGCAAGGCCTCACCAGGTAAGAACCATTTGTTCAGATAGACAAAGATAGGGTGTACTTCAGAACTAACTCTAATTTACTACCAAAGGTGGTCTCCTCTTTCAGCCTCTAACAGCCCATAGAGCTCCTAAGGTTATTCACACATCCAGACTCAGTTGTGGAGAGAGCCCTCCACACTTTAGGTGTTAATCGTGCTCTCATGTATTACATTGACAAGACCAAGCCCTTTTGCAAGGCAGCCCAACTGCTTTAAGACTTTGCCGAACCTCACAAGGAACAACCCATAACCAAAGCAGGCATTGCCAGATGGATAGTCAAGTGCACCCAAACATGATATCATAAATCTAAAAGAGCCCTTTCTGTCCCACTCAGGGCACACTGTACATGTAAGAAGGCTGTAGTCATGGTCCAGGACCTTCCAGGAACAAATATTCCTCTAGCTGACTTATATGACGGCCACTTCATCAATCCCACAAACATTCACTAAGTATTATTGTGTGGTTATCCTCACCAGAGCCAATAATGCATGGCCATACTTTTTTAAGGATCTTTTTTCAGACATCTGCACATCGAAACACTAACCACTGCCTATAGGTGGGTACTGCTTTACAGTCTATGCAGAGCATCTGTATCTACAGCAACACATGCAATAAGCGGAAAATGTTAGCCTGTAAGCATCTGTTCGTAGGTTTGACGTTTGAACAAAATATCAAGTTGTAAATATTGGGAGACAAAATATTAATGTATTTTAGTTCACATATTCATTTTAGGTATTACTATCTTTTGGACAGTTATTTTTTTTTAATATAGTTGTAATTTTATGTGATTAGAATGTTTTATTTGTTAATAGTAATTTATAGTGTTGCAACAGGCTCTTCGGTTTGTTGAGGGATGGGGAAGTTATATAATAATTAACTGTTAACAGTTCTTTTCTTTCCCCGCCAGTCAGTGCAGATTTGGAGAGAGCTAACCACAGTGATTTTCTGACTGACCTTTTTTTGAGACTTTTCTCCTGGTGTGGCAAGGATGTCCACTTGTAAAGCTGGATTCAAGCCCTGTGGCACCTGTCACTGACAGATGTTGGTGACAGACCCGCGTCGTGTTTGCCTCTTGTGCCTGGACTACAACCACAACTCAAAGCCCTGCGTCAACTGTCTCGCCATCACCCCAAGGCCTTGAGGGAGTAGCCCCTCAAGCTCCTTGTCGCTCAACGTGAGATGCCACAACAGTCTTGATCCTGGTCAAGAGTAAGGTCCTGGGATCAGCTGCAGAGCCATCGATCTTCGTCACATCTGGGCATTCGGGTAAGTCCCACAAGAAGAAAAAAAAGTAAGAAGTCAAAGAGGTCTTCGACTTCACCCCTTCCGTCAAAGTCATCCGATGAGACAAGGAAGCATTGTCATTCAAGGTCTGGCTCTGTAGTTGAGCCTGCACCTGGGCCAGTTCCTAACCCTGAGTTTCCATGAGCCTGAGTGACCCCAGTCCAATTCCGTAAGTTTCATGAGGCCATGCACCTCATCTATGGTTGGCCCGTCTCCGCTGACATGCCTTTGGGCCATGTGGATTTAGGAAGGGCCCCTGCTAGTTCCCCATTGGCGGGTCCACCCCTAGTGCCAGTTGGGCCCCTTCGATCCACAGATGGATCTGAACCAGCACGTGGTTGTACCACCTTGACCTTCCCCAACACCGTTCCTCATGTTGATGTTCCCAGTGCCCTGCAGTGGCACCATCCCCACTCTCATCCCCAACTCCAGCACAGAGGGGTGTCACCCGACATCGACTGTGGTGCTGACTGGATCCTTGCCCTCCATGCGGAGCCTGAGCCCTGTTCCTACGAGGTAGGATTTGGAAATTGGGAGTGCCACTGGACTCTGAGGAATATCAGCCCCTAGATCCCAACATGGACTAGTGTAGGACTTGGCAGACGCCAGTGAACTGAACACCTCCCCAGATACTGCCATGGTCTTTCCTCCTACTGTGGCTACAATGGAGGGAGCTTCTTTTGCTATGGTGGTGAGAAGGGTAGCTAAGGTCCTGGATTTTAGCCTGCCCTCCGTGGCAGTCAAGACTAATGTCCAGACAGAGGTGCTTCAGCCAGGAGTTCCCCCCTTGCAACTACTTGTCCATTTTTATGAAGCCATTACAGAGTTCCTGTAGGAGATCTGGTCCAGGCCCAGCCCAGGAGTTCCTGTGAACTGGACAAATGCCCGCCACCAATGCTCCACCCCAAGAGACCCAAATTTATTCATGCAACACCCTACCCCAGATAGCTTGGTGGTCCAAGCCTCCACTGTGTGTAAACCCTGGCGTATTCCCTACCACTTCTCCGGCTAGGGAATCTGAGAGGCTGGGCACAAAAGGCAAGAGAATGTTTTCTTCCACCTGTCTGGCACTGTGGTCCGCGAGCACTGTGTGCCTTTTAGCCTGTTTCTCCCATGCATTGTGGGATTCGGTTGCTGAGGTTCTGCCCATGGTCCTGGAGGAGGCCGAGGCCATACTGCCCCAAGCTTGGCACACAGGAGAGATACAGCCAAGTTCATGATCAGAGCTAGGCTGGATACGACTGACTCACAAAGCAGAGCAGTTTCTTTGCCAGTGGCCTTATGGCGCCAGGCCTGGCTGAGAATAACTGGCTTTTCAGGGGATGTCCAAGCCTCACTTATGGACATCCCCTTTGATGGCTCTCGTCAAGACAAGGCGGACTTTGCACTAGAGTGCTTCACGAATGGCAGAGCTATGGCCAGGTCCTTGGTCCTTTCCATTGCCCCACAAACCCCAGTCCACTTTTTCCACTTTTCATGGCCATGGAACGGGCTACCAGCTGCGTCCTTACTGTCCCAGCCACCACAGCACACAATATCCCCTGACTCTGCATGTGCGAGGACACAGTATCCTACACCCAGTTTTTCGGGTAGATGGAGGTAATGCCAGTCCACCCTCCCCAGCAGCTGCAACCTCCAAACTGCTTTAGTTTGCCCTCCAACCATCATGGCAACCAGTGGGCGACAGAATACACCATCACACGTACCACTGGGGGTCGATAACAACAGACCACTGGGTTCTCCAGATTGTCTAATGGGGCTACTCCCTCCTCTTCATGACTACCCTTCCACCCATGCCACCCACGTTTGACAGGCCGGTGGAGGACTATCCATCCTTACTCCGCCAGGAAGCAGCAACTCTCTTGACCAAGGGAGCCATAGAGAGGGCGCCAACGTCAGAAGTAGGTTGTGGTTGTTATTCCCCCTACTGTCTGGTACCCAAAAAGAACATATTGTAATGGACCTCTCAATTTCTTCCTCAAAAAGGAGAAAATCTAAATGGTCATACTTGCTCAAGTCCTGTCTGCCCTGGACCTGGGAGACTGGATGGTGGTGTTGGACTTGCTGGATGCATATTTCCTCATTCTCCTCCTGCTTCCCCACAGAAGTTACTTGCAGTTCATGGTGAGCCATGAGCACTTTCAGTTTGCTGTGCTCCCTTTTGGACTTACCAGCTCCCCTTGGGTGTTCACCGAGGTGATACTGTGGTTCCAGTTCATCTGTGAAGATCAGGGGTTCCAGTCTTTCCCTATCTTGACAACTGGCTGTTGAAGGTGGGCTCACCCCAGGCAGTCATCTCTCACTTCCAGACTATGTCGGGCTTCCTGCATTTGCTGGGGTTCACTTTCAATGTGCCAAAGTCACACCTTACTCCCTCTCAGATGCTCCCCTTAATAGGAGCTGTTCTGGATAAAGAGAGATTTTGGTCTTAACCCCCTGAATGGTGAGTCCAGGATATTTAGGATATGATACTAATGTTTCAGCCTCTATCCTGGGTTTCAGTGAGACTGACTCTGATGCTGCTGGTCCTCATGGCCTCCTGGATCCTGCTTGTGACACATGCCCACTGGAATGTGCAGGACTTGCAGTGGGACCTAAAGTTCCAGGGGGCGCAGCATCATCTCTCCAACTTGGTCCAGCTCTCTGAGAAAACTACAAAAGATCTGCATTAGTAGCTAATGAAACGTGATTGGGTTAGCAGCAGAACCCTCTCTCTTCCTCAACCAGACTTGACATTGGTGTCATATGCATCAATCCTGGGATGAGTCAGCCATCTGGGAGAGGTGGAGATCACAAGCCTGTGGTCTCTAGTAGAATCTGGACTCCACATCAACCTATAGAATCTCTGGGCGAGACAGCTGGCATCAATAGCCTCTTTATCTCCTTCAAGACAAGGCTAGTGCGGGTGTTCATGGACACCACTGCGAAGTGGTACTGCAACAAAGTGCGTGGGGTGGGGTCATGGACCCTTTGTCAAAAGGCCCTGCACCTCTACACATTGCTGGAACATTAGGGCATACCAATGGTGGGTCAACACTTGGAGGGTCACTGAATGCCAGGGCAGACAAACTCAGCCAAAGATTTGGAGCAGATCACAAATGGGGTCTCTATGTGTAGGTGGTGCAAGGTCTCTTTCAGCAGTGAAGCGAGCCTTGGTTAGATCTGTTTGCAACCACCAACAGAGCACAATGTTAGCAGTTCTGCACGCTGGAGTTTCCAAGGCGGCATTTGCTCTGTGATGCTTTTCATCTAGAGTGTAGCTTAGGTCTCCTGTACGCCTTTCCGCCAATAAGACTTCTTCCCAGAGTTCTCAAGAACATCAGGAATGATTGGCTGAAGTCATCCTTGTGGCTCCTGACTGGGCTCGGAGAGTTTGGTATCTCGAGCTGTTGAGCATAGCCATCGGTAAACCAATCAGGCTGCCCCTTTGGGAGGATCTTCTGTTGCAGGACCAGGGAAGTATTCTCCTCCTGAACCTGTCAATGCTCCATCTTCATGCATGGAGATTGAGCAACGACAGTTGAAAGCTTTCAACCTTCCACCCGTTGTCTGCAATGTTATCTTGCCAGCCAGGTGTGCCTGCACCACGACGGAATATGCCTGCTGCTGGAGCAAGCTTTTGGGATGGTATTGATGCGCCGGTCCTGGCACATGAGGAGTAGGTGTCATTCCAAGGCTTGTGTGGAGGATGCACTGAGGCCCTGCCATTTGCTGTCATTGGACCTAGATATAACGCATGAAGGGCTCCTACATCCCTGTCTGCACTGTAAACCTTAGCACTCTGACACTCTATGCTCTTTGACGTACCAAGGAACTATTACCTTGTTACTGAAGCAAAATGGGTGAGAGGTGTAGGAAAGTATCCTCTTTTTGCCATGGTTTCCCCCAAGTTTTGCCTGTTGTCAAGGTGTATTGACTGTGTTCACTGGGATCTTGCTAACCAGGATCCCAGTGATTGTGCTCTCTCCCTCTAAATTTGGTTGCTTAGAACTTCGCGCACCCCACAATTGGCATACTGGTGCCCCCATAGAGGTCCCTAGTATATAGTACTTAGGTACCCAGGGCACTGGGGCACCAGGTGTCCCCATGGGCTGCACCATGTATTGTGCCACCCATGGGAGCCCATGCAAAATGTGTCTGCAGGCCTGCCAGTGGAGCCTGTGTGAAAAGGTGCATGCACCCTTTCACTACAGGTCACTGCACCAGGTCACTGTAAGTCACCCCTATTATAGGCCCTCCTAATCCAGAGGGCAGGTACCTGTGTGTGAGAGTAGCCGTGCACGAGCAGAGGTGCTCCTACGAACTCTAGCTCCATTACACTGAACTTCAAAGTGCAGAGAAGCCATTTTACCTGTTGTCCTGCTGCATAATGGTAACTCTGAATCGGGGCACGTTTGGTATCAAACATGTTGGAATCATAGCCCAATACTGTTACCAGTATTGGTTGTATGTTTTCATGCACCCTGGGGGGCTCCTTAGAGGACCACATCATTGCTGCTCCCAGTCTTTTGGGGTTTTCCGGGCAGCCCGCGCTGCTGTCACCCCTCAGACAGGTTTCTGCCCTCCTGATGCTTGACTACCTCAGGCAGAGGAAGGCAGAACAAAGGATTTCCTGTGGGAGAGGGAGGTTACACCCTTTCCCTTGGAAATTGGTGTCACATGGCTTGGGAGGGGTAGCCTTCCCAGGCCACCAGCATGCTTTGTAGGGCACATTTGGTGCCCTCTTTGCATAAACCGGTTTGCACCAGTCCAGGGACCCCCGGACTCTGCTCTAGCACGAAACTGGGCAAAGGAAAGGAGAGTGACCACTCTTCTGTCCATCACCACCCCAGGGGTAGTGCCCAGACCTCCTCCAGGTGGCCACTTGCTTCTGCCATCTTTAATCCAAGGTGGGCAGAGGCCCCTGGGAGCATCCGAGTGGCCAGGTCAGGTAGGTGATGTCACAGCCTTCTGGTCACCCTGCTAGGTGATGAATCCCCCTTCCTGGCTATTTAGGGTCTCTCTCTTGGGTGGGTCCTCACATTTGATGTACAAGATTCCAGCAGGACTCCTCTGCATCGTTTACTTCATCTTCTGGCCACTGGGACTGCAACTGGACCCTCCAGGAACCGACAATCTGCAACTTCAGCGACGACTCCACTCTGCAGCATTGTTTCTTCTGCTCCTTCCAGAAACTGCAACATTTCCCCAACTGTGCATCCTCTGAGGGTGCTGAGTCTTCAGACTGCAGAAGAAGTAAGAAGGAATCTCCCTTTGAGTGAAGAAGTCACTCCCCTGCATCCGCAGGCACTAACTGCAAAGATGACCTGCTACATGGATCCTCTCTCCTCCAGAACTGTGTGGATCCTGCATCACAAGTGGTGGTCTGGAGAGGGCCTCTTGGTTTTCTCTACCAGCTGTTCAAAGTGGGAGACAGTAAGCCCTTGCCTCTCCTTGCAGGACAGTACCCCTGTGCACAGCAACTCTTGCAGCTACCAAGGCTTGTTTGTTTCTCCTCCAAGGGATCTTCAGGCTTCTTGTAGCCCCAGCCTCCAGCACTTCTTCTTGCTATGCACAAACTCCTGCCTGCTGCTTCAGCGATGTGGGACAGTCCTCCGGGTGTGCTGAGTGGGCCCCAGTGTGACTCCTGTGCCTGCTGCCAGTGGGTTGCCTGTGGGCACTGTCTCCTCTTCTTGTGACTCTCCCAACTACTGAGGGTCACCCCAGACTACCCTTTGTTGGTCGAGTCCCCTTGACCTTGCTAGTCCTCTTCAGCCTTGCAAACCCTCTCCATCTCTTGCATTTGCCAATGCTTGTTGGTGGTTTTTCAGCGCCACTAACCAACTGCACCTCGACCGCTGATGTGGGACATCACTTGCATCACTTCTGGGACTCCTCTTTAGCTCCTGTGCTGCACCGTTGACCTTCTTCGTCCACCATCGACCTGGTCCTGCATCCACAGAAGGGTGGGTAGTGACTCCTGCCACAACTGGACACAACAATTTGAACTAGACTTGGTCCCCTTTGCAGGTCCTCTTCTGTAAGGATCCACTCTTGGGTTCCTCCAGTCTGCGTTGGGTCTTGCATAATCCTTTTCCTAAGTCCTCCTGTTGGGTTTGGGGAAAACCAGGTACTTACCTCTCCTCTCCTGGTCGCTGGGGGGCACCCTGGTACTTATCTTTTGGGGTTCCTAGTTCCTCTAGCTCCCTTCTCCTGATTCCACATCCTTGGGTGGGAGACTGCCTTTCACATTCCACTTTCTTAATATTTGGTTTGGCCCTCCCCTAGGACCCTCACTATTTGCTAGTGCTTTTACCAATGTCTATTGCTTTCTACGCTATTTATCGATTCCTAATGTGTATATAATGATGTGTTTACTTACCTCCAGTTGGGGTATTGTCTATACAGTATTTTAGTATTTGTGTTACTAAAATAAAGTTCCTTTATTTTTGTAACACTGTGTGGTACTTTCATGTGAGTAAGTGCTGTGTGACTATAGTGGTATTGCTTAACCTTTACATGTCTCCTTGATAAGTCATGGCTGCTTATACACAGCTACCTCTAGAGAGCCCTGGCTTCCTAGATACTGCTTACACTTCACTAATAGGGGATCCCAGATCTGGTATAAGATGATAACACCGCAGGTGCTCACCACACACCAGGCCAGCTTCCTACAAGCGGCTGACCACGTGGGCCCTCTTTTACTCTGTTTTTTTTTGTCTTTCTCTCTTGATTTATGAGTGTGTGTGGTTAATGGGGCTGCTAGGGAAAAGATACAACAGAACAAAATTGGGGTTTAATCGCCCAGTTGGCAGACGTTCCTAGTTCATTCCACAACAGGTACTTCATGTTTTAGAGGAATAGGGACTTGAGAGTCTTTGAGTATTTTTTTATTTTCTTGTCATTGCACATGCACCAGACATGGTTAAACACGGATAAGACCTACAGTGGGCCTGGCTCACAACTTCTCCTTCCTTATTGTTATGATGCGCACAGTGACCAAACAGGTTGACGTTGGTGGTCCCGGCGTGGTTCCACTTCTGTTCTGGAATTTTAATGGGATCCTAGACCCCGGTAAGAGAGGCACAGTGCTTAAGTAAATCCTGGGAGACCCTCTGGGAGGCCTTGAAAGCCACCGTGCAGGGTGACATCATTGGCTGTCTCTCTGGTAGGTGCAAGAAATGCAGCCAGGAAATGACTGACTTGGAGAATCGTATCCTGGATCTGGAGGTGCTTCACGCCATATCTGGCTCCCTTCCTGTCCTGAGAGACTTCCTTCATCAACAAGAGGTATGATCACAACTATTGATAGATGAGGCCAGATTGGCTTGGCTTGCTGCACAGTGTTTTATCTGTCAATGGGGTGACAAGACCAGTCAAATCCTTTATTGACGTTGCACTGACTCTAAATTTTGCACACCTATAGCTCCCATAACAGAAGAAACAAGCATTTGCAATGCAATGGGTCTCGCATTTGTTTGACTCATAGCTATTAGCGTTGTAAAGTCCTAATCGGACTTTATTTGCCACATAAATTGAAAATGAAAAGTAATACAGTTTACGCACTCCACCCCAGCACCACAACAAAGAACATCAGGAAACTATAATTCATCCAAAATGCTGCAGCAAGACTTGTCCTGAACCTCACCCGACTAGAACACATCTCCCAAGACCTGAGGACCCTCCATTGGCTCCCAGTAGAGAAGCGATTCAACTTCAAACTACTCACCCACACCTACAAGGACCTGCACAACGTCGGACCGGCCTACTGGAACTATCACATCTCCTTCCGTAACCCCACCAGCCACCTCCGCTCTGCCCACCAGGCACCAGCTACTCTCTCACGCATCCGGAAAGGCACCCCCAGAGGAAGATCTTTCAAGTACCTTGCAGCTAAGAGCTGGAACAACCTGCCCATACACCTCAGACAGAGCCCACCTCTCACCATCTTCAAGAAGAACCTCAAAACATGGCTCTTCGAATGAGGCCCAGACCCACCAGTAGCGCCTTGAGACCCTCACGGGTGAGTAGTTGCGCTTTACAAAATCTGATTGATTGATTGTTTGACATTAGCGAGACGATTTAAAGTGCGACGCCATGAGCGTGAAGGAGCACACAAAAGGAAACAGAAGTTTGCTCGCAGTCAAACGTATCGACAGTTATGCAATTATCTATGTGACAGGGTCAATGTCATGCAAAGCACCCGACTACTGCCCAGTGAGATCGCGCTGTGTAGCACATAAAAAGAAAAAGTAGTCCACAAACCATGCGTAAAACATGGAACCTCGTATGTTTTCAGTAGTTTACCGGTGGTCGAGGAGGGCTAAACACTGGAAAAGGCATGACGTATGCATGCATTTCACAAATTAAATCAAGCTAATTTTAAATGGCAAGCCCACAAACCAACAAAACTGATGGGCGTGACATGGGACTGGTTAAAAGCCCACTGAGAGATTACAACAGGGGCTAGAGTGCTTGAGCGCTCGACCCTAAAAAGGGGCCAGTCATGTGGGGAACAGAGCTATTGCCCAGTTCATTGCCACCTACTACAGAAAGCTGTACAGTCAAGCTCATGGAGGAAATATATGTGAAAGATATGCCATGCGTCCCCTAACGGACTCGGAATGAGACTCACTATTGAAATATGTTACCTGTGAAGAGCTGGGAGAGGCTCTGTCTCACCTGTACCCAGATAAAAAAAAAACAGGGCCTAATGATCTACCGATGGAATTTTACAAGGCTTATAGAGGTCTGCTTCTAGACCCCCTCAAGAACATGTTCAAACGGGCCCGAGAGTTTGCGTTCCCTCCTTTGATCTCTGACTAGCTGAAATATTTGTTATACCCAGCAGGGACACCCACCTGAGGAATGTTCATCATACCCCCCTACCGCCCTCCTTAACACGGAGGTTAAGATCTGGGCAAATACTCTAGCTAACAGTTTATGCTCTGTGATTACTACCTTCGTTTATGCTGATCAGTATGTCTTTATGCCAAAGAGGGTCACGTGCCATAACATGTGGCGGGTTTATAACACACCCGTATTAGCGCATAGACTTGCGGGAGCGTTCACACTCCTGCTGGGAGGCTTTCAAAAGGCATTTGACTCCGCTGAATGGGACAATCTCTTTATCCTACTCCAGAAACTTAACTTCGGACCCAAATTAATTTACTGGACACTACTGCTGTATATTGCATTTTCCGACTTATTCCCCTTGCACAGAGGAGTGTAGCAATGTTGCCCCCTTTCGCCTTTGCTATTTACTCTCACAATTCAGCGCCTGGCAGAATGACTGAGAGTAAATGCTCTGGTGAGGGACCTGAAGTGGGCGCTGGCGATCCCAGACAGGGTCTCACTGTACGTGGACAATGTCCTGATTTTCTTGGACAACTCTCCTAACTCTGAATTTTGGGGGCTTTTTCTGGGCTCCGTATTAACAAATCAAAATCCTCAATATATCCACTTGCATGCCCCTTGACTGCGCAGGAATGGGCTGCCAATATTCAGGTCCTCTGGGAAGGCTTTCAATACCTCAGAGTAAATGAAACTAAAGGTCCCACTCGAGCATGGCAATACAATATTCAGAACCATGTTGAGCAGGTGACCAGGGATGTAGGTGTTTGGTTGACACTGCTGCTGTCCAGTCTTGGACGACTGGGCATCTATAAGATGGTTGACTTGCCTCGTCTGCTGTATCAGTTGAAGAATTACACCTTCCCGCTCATCCTTTCGGTTTTTAGGAAACTAGACTCCCTGCTACCAGAATTTCTGTGGTGACAATACACCCTGAGGATCACCCGATCCAAGTGCTATAAATCCCTAGAACGATGGTGGTATTGTGACCCCAGATACAGTTTTCAACTATAGGGTGTCACACCTCATAAACGAGTGGTGGTTCAGTACTGTGCGTGATCCCGCCTACGCCACTGAGCAATAGGCGATGCAGGGGATCCCCCTCCAGCATTTGCTTTACAGAGGAACAACCAACAGAGCATCTCCCAATAGACATGAAAGTAATTCTCCAGATTTTGCAGAAGGAATGCTTGACAAAAGAAACCCAGTTGTGGCATGGGACTCAAATGCTACAAATTGCAGCCCAGGATTTGAAGTCTTGGAGGACTAAGTTGGAGGATATTCTTTCGTGGTCCACTATGAAATCCTTCCTTGAGCTAGTTGTTTGTGGAACATTAGTTGGCAACACACCATTCGACTAGCTGAGGAAGGCCTTGGCAGGGGAATGGGGCACACCAAACAGATAATGATTCGAGTGAAGATTGTGCTTCCCCCTGCATGACAGGGATAGCCTCACAGTTCCACCCCATACAGTGGAAATACTTCCATAGGGTAGATTTCACTAGGGAGAGATTATGGAATATGGTGGTGGTGGCCTCACCGTCCTGCCTGCGATGCCTCTTGGAAAGGGCGATTTCCTTCACACGATTGGGGCCTGTGTTTGCTTGTCCCTGTTTTGGGAGGGAGTGCTGACATGCCTAGAGCGAGTTTTGGGTTGTGTTCTTCTTTACGATCCTAAGTTGGTCCTTTTACATACCACAGAAGAGGGGGAAATGGATAGATATCTTACTTCTTTGTTGTGGTTGGGTCTGGTGATCACGAATAGAGATATTGCCAGAGCTTGGAAGGACAGCGACCCACCATCCTTGGAGCAATGAAAACTGGGGCTAGATCGCTGCATGGGCCTGGAGTTTCCCATATACAAGGCCAGGGGTTGTCCTCTAATACACTGCAAAATATGGCCAGCTTGGAGCCATTATTGGGGCATTGCGCTGCAACGACCTGACAACCATGTCCATTACCTGAATGGTGAACTTTGGTCCTATGAGAGCCGAGCCTAAAACAGGGTCATGTGGGATGGGTATACATGCATGGGGGCTACGACGTTGGCTACCGGCTGCACATGTTGAGAGGTGGATCCTGTTCTTGTCTCTATGCCTAACCTCTTTTGTTTACATTGTCATACTGGGGGATCAACTTGTCGTTCCTATGCCAAAGTATAAGAATAGTTGTGTCATGTCTGGTGCTTTAACTGTAGAAAACTTTATAAAATGTCATAAAAAAGTTTGTGGAATGGAGTGCATAAAAGCAAGTTGACCCTCTTTCTGCTCCACTTTCTCGAGTCGTTCTGCTTATTCTCTCCCTTGCCCAGCAGGGCTCTTCTTTGGGCACCTCAAAGTGCTATTTTCTGCCACCTCAGCCTTGCTGCAGTTGCCATCCCTCTTCAAATCCCCTGTTGTAAATGGGTTTTTGAAAGGTCTCCAACATATGCTTTCACACTTTATCATGCCTCAGTGGGACCTCAATCTTGTGCTTAAATTTCTGTTGTGCGCGCCCTTTGAGTCGCTACATAACTGCTCTCTCAGGCTCCTTACCATCAATGCGGCCTTTCTAATGGCGATAACTGCCCTGAGGGTCAGTGAGCTATTGGCTTTGTCATCTATGCCTCCGTACCTAACCATCTTCCCAGACCAGCTGGATCTTCGCACTAAAGCTTCCTTTGTGCTGAAAGTTGTCACTCCTTTTCTTGTAGGCCAGCCCATCACCATGCCTACATTTTATGCTCTACCGCATCCCTCTAAGGAAGTGGAGCTACTCCATTGTCTGGACGCAAGAAGAGCATTGTCGTTCTACCTTGACCACACACAAGAATTATGAGTGAACAACCAACTCTTCTTGGGGTATGTTGGAGCCAAGAAGGGGAAAGCTGTGCAGGAATGGACCATTTCCTGATTGTTGCGCTCTGCATTAACTTCTACTTCTCACTGGCCTAGAAGCAACCCACTGAGGGTTTGCATGCTCATTCCACCAGAGTTAAGGCTGCAACCACTTTGTTAGGAGGCGGAGTTCCGGTCCTCAACATCTGTCTGGCAACAACATAGGCATCTCTGAACACGTTCACCAAGCACTACTGCCTGGACAGTCAGATCTGTCAGGATGGGCCTTTTACCCGTTCTGTCCTGCAGGACTTTCTAGAGTGAATTTGTTCCACAGACTCCGGGGAGGTATTGCTTGTGTATCCATTCTAAGGCAAGGAGTCTGTGGCTAGAATTCACTAACTTATGAACAATTTACTTACCTTCTGTAGCGTTTTATCTGGTAGAGGCTATAGCCGCAGATTCCTTAACGACCCACTCCACTTCCCCGCTCTGCAAACAGATTTCTATTGTCAAGGCTGTTCCCTTTTCGGGGCCCTAGGTTTCCACACCAGTGGTTAGAATTTTTCGTGGCTCCGCGCTTCTGGCGTGGAAAGTTGTGAAAAGAAACTGACGTCAGTGCCCTGGAATGGCACCTATAAAGGCACAGTGCATGTCACTTCGAGTATGGACGACGCCGATAATGCCTTGCGGATCCGCACGACACCACCTACCAGTGTGCAGGGGCACTTCTCACGAAAAAATATCCAGATCAGTCTACCATCAGGGGATAATTATATGGTGAGAGATCTGCGATTAGATAAGGCTCTACCAGCTAAGTCGTTACCGAAGGTAAGTAAGTTGTTCATCAAGCAATACTGATTTATTTTAGTTATATTTTATGTGCAGGTTGCGAAGTTTACAGGGGTATATGTTGAGAAGTTAATAAAGCAATAATTAACAATTAATCATTCATTTAGAATTACTTATTTTATTGATTACTAATTATGCAAATTGCCTAATACTTATATATTTTAGTTATATTTTAGGTGTAGGTTGCTTGGTTTGTAAGAGTTTATGGTGGGGAGTTAAGTAATAATAAACAATTACAAATTGTTAATTCATGTTTTAATTGATTATTAATTATGTGAATTGTGAATTACTTATACATTTTAGTTATATTTTCGGTGAAGGCTGCTGGGTTTGTGGGGGTGTAGGGTGGGAAGTTAATTAAGTAATCAACAAATAGCAATTAATTGTTCATTATTTCATTGAGTATCAATTATTTAAATTGTGCTGTACTTATTTATTTTAGTTTTATTTTAGTTGTGGACTGCTAGGTTTGTAGGGCTATAGGGTGGGAAGTCAGTTAAGTAATAATTAAGTAATTTCATAATATTGTTTTAAAATAGTAAATAATTATTACAATTATTTTCAAATGGTAAATAATTATTGTTAGAATAGCAAATAATCAATTGTAATTAGTAATCATTGAATTGATTAACTATATAAATTGTTTAATTTTGTTTTTATTTTTAAAAATATATAGATATTTATAGTTAATTAGCAATATTTATATTGGGAGTTTAATGTTTTCTCTAAATTACAATTTATTTAAATGTGTAATGTTTTTGAAGTTAAGAACTTTTCATACTGCAACTTAGATTGTAGTGAAAATAGTAAATTTAACCCCTCCGAAGTCTGACACTTTCCCTACTATTGTGCTGTTTGGAGTGAGAATAGTAAATTTATCCCCTCTGAAGTCCAACACTTTTCCTACGGTTACGCTGACTGGAGTGGAAATAGTGAAGGAGTGGGAATAGTAAATGTAAATCTAAATCTTACACTTTCCCTACTGTTGCTTAGATTGAAGTGGGGATAGAAAATGTAACCCTCCGAATTCCAACACTTTATCTGCTGTTGCATAGACTGCAGTAGGAATAGGAACCCTAACCTGTCTGAAGTCCTACACTTTCCCTACATCGCTGTTTGGAGTGGGAATAGTACATTTTACCCCTCTGAAGTCCAATACTTTCCCTACTGTAGTGCTGACTGGAGTAGAAATAATAAATCTAACCCCTCTGAAGTTTAACATCAATCAATCAAGGATTTATAGAGCGCACTAATCACCAGTTAGGGTCTCAAGGCGCTGGGGGGGGAGCTACTGGTCGTAGACCCTTGTCTTGAGGCGTTTCCTGAATGTCAAGAGGTCTTGGGTCTGGTGAAGGTGGAGCGGTAGGGAGTTCCAGGTCTTGGCGGCTAGGTGAGAGAAGGATCTTCCTCCGGCGGTGGTGCGGCGGATGTGGGGGATGGAGGCGAGGGTGAGGCTGGCGGAGTGAAGATTGCGGGTGGGGGTGTGGAAGGTGAGTCTGTCGTTGAGGTAGGCTGGGCCTGTGTTGTGGAGAGCCTTTTCTTTTTCCTTACTAACATTTTCCTTACTGTTGCATTGTTTAGTATGGGAACAGTAAATCTTTCCCCTCCTAAGTCCAACACTTTCCATACTGTTTCATAAACTGGAGAGGGAATTGCATAATCGCAGGCTCCAATACGTTTCCTATTACTGGTTACATTTATTTATGTATTTGTTATTTTTTTATATTTTACATTTTTATTTGTTTTAATTTTGATAATTTTCTTCTTGTTATTTGTGTTTTAATTCTTTTATACTTTATTTGGTAATTTATGTAATATTTTGTAATTATTTTTCCAATATGATATATATATATATATATATATATATATATATATATATATATACACACACACATATATGTATATATGTGCATGCTTTTCATAGTAGTAAATTAAAAAAAAAAAAAATACATTTAATATAATGTAAAATAGAATTATACTACATAGTGTCACAGTTGCAAGATGCTGCACATTGCTGTGCTGAGGGCCTTAATGTGGAGAAGAGGCTGTTGGCAGTCACAGTGGAAGCGGATGAGTTGTCTCTTTGTCTCATGGCTAGAGCTGGGGTACTTACTCATTGCCCATACATAGTGCAGCAGACGGCATACACATGGGAGTGAGTGATCCGTTAAGTCCTGCACCAGAACCCATTTTCGAGGCACCTACCGCTGTGGTGGATGAGGCCCTTTTTGCATATTAAGGAGGTCATGTCAGTCACAACCTGGATCGGGGGCAGTTATGAAATATTGATGGACCTGTACCCGGGCTAAAATGTGAATCACGTTTGGAGAGGCACGAGATACCTTCAATGTAGAGTCTGGCCAATTCTTACACTTTTCCAAACTCACACAAATTAGCTAGTGAGATCTGGCCTGGTTTCCCACAGACCCCACAGGCCACGCTTCTGCTAGAAGTACTCCTAGATGGTGGAGCCTTTTAAGGTGTCATTACAAGCTTATATGGGGTGCTGTGGTGAGATAGACCAGAATCCCAGTTGGTGGCTAGGCAAGGGTGGGACGGGGACCTTGAAGAAACCCTGACTGATGGGGAATGGACAAATGCTTGCCCACTAGTGAGGGGAATCTCTAGTAATACACAAATCATATTGACACATTTTTGTGTTTGGAACCGAGCCTATCACTCACCGAAGAGACTGCATGGAATTTATGAGACCAGATTGGGAGCCTGTTCTAGGTGAGTGAGAACTGAAGCAGATTTTCTGCAAGTCGTGGGGATGCCCAGACCTGACAGGTGGGAGAATGGGCACTAGCGGAAGAACTCTGGATGCGGGAGGTCAGAACTGATGACAAGATGGAGGAGAGTTATTTTGAATGGGCGAGGATGTTGCAGGAACTGTTGGCGCCGGTCACAGAATACGATTCGGATGCAGTCCTGACTTGATAACCAATGAGTGACTTTTCTAGGGGTATCCTGGCCCTAAACACTTAGTACTGCGCGGGGGTCTTATGGTATCCAGGGTGCTGGCGGGGGTAAAGGGATAGAGGGTGTTGTGTGGTTGCTCCAATATTGTACAGATGATCTTTCTTTTGACTATTGCTATGTCTGCTATCCATGTAACATTGTTGCATTGTTGTGAGAAATGTTAATAAACAAACATCAAAAAAAATATATATATAACGTAAAATATATACTTTTAATCATTTTTACACTATATATATATATATATATACACACATGTATGAACACACATATGTACATATTTATGTATGTGTGTGTTCATAGAAGCATATATTTAGATGTAGTGTTAAGTATTAGTGGAAATTACGTAATTTACAGTATATTAATGTTGTATACGGAAATATTTAAGATTTACTACTTTAAATTATATATTTATATATAGCTAGATATATACATATATATGAAAACGATATTTTTGTATGTTATTGGACGATAGTGTAAAACAATATTTCTGCCATTTTTGTATTCACATTTATAAGTATAGTGAGATGATATTTTGGTAAACCATATTTTTGACATGATATTTGTATCAAACAATATTGCTTACCTCCATATTGTATCAGTGATCCGTTTGTAACATGTAGTGCTGGAGAATCAAGTGCCCAACCTCCTTTCCAGATGGTGATGGCTACGATCTCAGATCTCTTCCTTTAATAGCTAGCTTCCTTTAACAATACAGTGGTGTCTGTGCATCTGTGCGGAAACCGCATTCACAGCTTTCCATATTTAAATTACGATTAGATTTCGAGTGGCAGCATAAAAGGTCTAGCACAAATTCAAACAGTGGTATCCTTACTCCACAAATTAGGGTTCACCATCAACAGTGATAGGCCCTACCACCAATCCCAACTGGGTGTAGGGTCCATCCTAAAAGCTCTCTCTGTGAAAATATACCTCAACCAAAAAAAGGGGGTGGCATTCCAAAAGCTGCTGCCTCTTTTTCAGACAGGACATCATCTTACTGTAAGGGCGGTAATGAGGTTGTTGGGAATGACAGGTTCTTGCATTGCTATAATGCCACGCGCTAGACTGTACACAGAGGGCCAATTGGAAGATCTGGTGTTGCTAAGGGCCAGGACTCAGCCAGCTCTGCAATAGCGGAAGCTCAATAATGTTTGCGGAATGCATTTCCTAATCCCTTACCCCACCCCCTTCTGTAGGTGACTATTACCACAGACGCCACTCTCATGAGTTTGAGTTACTCACTACCACCACATGACCGTTTAAGGCACCTAGGGCCAGATGTAGCAAATCGGCAATTTGCGACTTGCAAATTGCGAGTCCCTGCGACTCGCAATTTGCAAGTCGCAAATTGCTATGCAGTACGGTGTCTCAGACACCGACTGCGACTCGCTATGGGGTCGCAATGACCCACCTCATGAATATTCATGAGGTGGGTCGCAAATTGCGGCCCCATAGCGAGTATAGGCACTCGCTAACATGGAGGCCTGCTGACGTCAGCAGACCTCCATGTTCGTGACCTGCTTTTAAATAAAGCAGTTTTTTTTTTTTAAGTGTAGCCCGTTTTCCTTACAGGAAAACGAGCTGCACTTAAAAAAAACCGAAACCTTTTGTTTCGGTATTTTTTCAGGGCAGGGAGTGGTCCCTTGGACCACTCCCTGCCCTGAAAAAATATTTTTGGATCCAGTCACAAACTGGAAGGGGTCCCATGGGGACCCCTTCCAATTTGCGAGTGGGTTACCATCCACTTGAAGTGGATGGTAACTGCGATGCCATTTGCGACCGCGTACGCGGTCGCAAATGGTATTGCATCCCACTGCGACTCGCAAATAGGAAGGGAACACCCCTTCCTATTTGTGAGTCGGAAATGCATATTGCGAGTCGGTAACGACTCGCAATATGCATTTCTGTATGGCAAACCCACGTTTGCGACTCGCAAATGGCGATTTTCACCGTTTGCGAGTCGCAAATGGTTTGCTACATCTGGCCCCTAGACCTGACAATACTAGGGCCGTCGCATCTACCTACCATACGCCCAGCCTTAAAAGCTTTTCTGCAACTCATCCAGGGCAGAAACAAATGTTCTCAAAGGCAGGCAATAATACTGACATACTGCATACAGAAACAGGGGGCTCCCACTTCCCCATCCCTCTAAACTAGTACAGGAGATTTGGCATTGGGCTATTAGGAGCAATACACATCTGTTGGCAGAACTCTTGCTGGGGGCGGACAATATTTTTGCAGAACTTTTAAGCAGGATGCATCATTATGTCATTCACATGTACTTCTGTGAGTGGGGCACCCCTTAAAATGCTAAATACCAATGCTTTTGCTCCAGTTACTGACAGTCTATGGCAATACGCTATGGGCGAATGGGTCTGAGATGTTTGGTTACTCTCTTCCTATTTTCATCCTCTCTTGCTTATTCCATACATGGTGAGGAAAATGAGGCCAACATCAATGACCCTCATCCAAGTAATTCCAACCTGAGCTTGGCAACCTTGGTATTCCATGCTCCTGGAGATATTAGCAGCCCACATAAGAAACTTCCCCCTTAGACAGGACCTTCTTACTCATCATCAAGGACATCTCGGACACTTGGGTCCCAAACAGCTCAGCCTAGTACATAACATTATGGTACCTCAAACTCCCAGATTAGTGCATCCTTATTCTTTATGAGGGATGTGTCAGCTACACGTGCTAGTAATTAAACAATTTATTTTTGTTGAATGTTTGGGGCACTTTGCCTTGCCTATATCCAAAGGCCAGCAAGGGCACGCTTATAGGAGGTAACAAGACCTTTTAACATGTTACCCACTTCCATGTTAACCTCCTTTCCCTCCATAATCCAACTTTGATCCAACTTGCCAACAGTATTATCAACTCTGGTCAAGGCCTGTGTCTGACCAGTTGCCAGTCTGGAATATGGGAGATATCTTCTTTCTCATCCCACAGCCTATTTTAGATTGGGCCCATTTTCCTGATTTCTCTGCCGATCCTTCCTTTTCCTAGTCAACTGGAAAATGCTCAGGTGCCTGGGGCAGGTCAATATCTTGAACACTCTTGTGAGAAAACCAATGAGGCGATGCCTGACCTTCACGTAACTGTCCTGGTCGCCCTTTTGGACAATGATTTTTTTCACTGCCTAATAATTCCCACAAGGAGTACAGCCAGGAACGGTGGGCAGGCATGGTGTCCTTGTCCTACACAGGGCAAGGCTATCAGATTGCCCCTGTGGAAATGCAGGGGAATGTTTATTAGGCAGTCCTAGAATCAGATAGACCGGGAATATTGGGATTTGTGTATCAAATATGGTACCAAAATCATCCAGGACCTCTTTACAATATTTGGTCCTCTTCGGGCATTGCCAGAACAAAGAGAACAATGTGTCCTTTGCCTCGCAATTGTGCCAGCATAGTTGTTTTTTACTGTGCCAGGTACGTAGCCTCGGTGGTGTGTAGTACCAATATGTGGTGATTTTAGTGAGCAGCTCCCTGCTATGTTTGCTTGGAGTTGAGATATGTTTTGTGCTGAATGTTCCTACACTCCACCTGTGTGAAGTATTGCCCTATTTCCTTCTCCCATCTTATCTGTCCTAGTGAGGTGTCTGTCTTTCACATGCATGTAAGAGAATTTAGTATATTTTAGAGAGGGTCTGCTTATTCCAGTCTTTGAACAGTGGGCATTTTTTAATCGGGTCAGGTGCCTCCCGGATTTAGGCTTGACCGATCTATGCATCAACTAATGCTGCACCTGGTAATAATGTATTCTCGCCCTTTCTGGTATGGTAATCGTTCTTTTAATTAGTTTTGAGCTAATTACACTGTTCTCCTCAAATAGAGCCTCTACATTTGTAAGCCTGCTTCTTCCAAAATGCGTTCACCTGACCTTGAGTGGTTGAAGGGAATGCTGGATTGCTGTGCATTGGCATAACTGGTGAGTGGAAAAGTAGTCATGTCATGACCTAATCCCAAACTTGTTTCAACAGGAGTCACGGCACTCTGCAGAGATGGGTGTCTGCAACTAGCTGATCAAGGAAGCTCCAGCGCTTCGCCGGGTCCCAGTTCCTCCTTTGCCATTCAACGAGGTAACGAAGCTGTGCCTCTGCGTAGTACTTAGTAAGGTCCGACATACCCAGGCCCCCATCGTCTAGGTATCTGCATACACTTTGCTTGGCCATCCAAGGCCTTTTCCCTGCTCCCATTCCGATGACAAGTATTGCTTCGGAAATCATTTAAAACTGAGATGGTAGCCTTCTTTCCCCACTGGGTGAGTTTTTTGGATTATAGCAACGTTGAACTTCCTCTTGTGCAATAGAAAGAGGATTGCCAGGCATTTAGCTGGGACATTAAGGCTTCATACATTGAGAATAACAATTTTTAGTGGTATTGTCATCATAGTGATTTAGTGTAATCACTTGACGTTAGTGTACTCTCCATGCAGTTTCCCTATCCCTGATATGCTAGTTTAGGTGAACCCCTACGGCAAGTGTATCCATAATCCCTGTACAAAATAACGTGTGAACTATCAGAACTATATTTCTGCTATATCAAACAAATTTATAGCTCGTCTAACATGATCTGTTGTGCCTCAATCTGGAATAAAACCATGCTGTCAGGGAGAGACCAATCTGGCAATGACCCCGATCTTCCAAGTCGCTAACACCTTTGAGTACATTTGGACATCACAAATTAATTAGCGATATTGGCCTATACGAGCCAGGGCTCGGTGGGGGTGTTTCCCCTTTTTAAAAAACAGGACTACACAGTTCAGGGACTGATACTCCCCTGGGCGCATCCAAGAAAGTTCAAAGCATATCGCCTGACAAAGTGGGGAAGAAAGTACGATATAACTCTAATGGGATATTATCCGGTCTAGCTGCCTTCCCCAGTGTCACAGAGTTCACTGCTTCCCTCAACTTGTCCATCGTAACTGGCGAATCAGGAACAATTCTGTCCTCTACACCTAGAGCTTTAACACGTTTGATCTAATCATTGGTTAATAATATCCACTAAGGGTTCCAGCTCCTCTTGATATGAAGTACTATAAAATTCAGAAAAAAATCCCTATAATACTCTCCTGGTTGTTAACTATCTGGCTTTGTCTATCCTTGATGGCAGAGATTCCGCCCTGTCCTTGCTTTTGCGTAACTGTGAAGGTAAACTGCTTCCCTATATTTTCATTACACATAACTTTCACCTTTGTGTGCTCGATATTTCTCTGCAGCCTTCCTGGTAAGAAAGCTAAAATCCCAGTTTTCACGGCTGTTATCCTCAGTAAAATCCTGTCTTTCGTCTCTCCTACTCCCTCTGCCTGCCTATCAAATTTATCTTTAAGAGATCCCCTTCCAATCTGCTCAATTCCCTTTGTAATGCCTTGATTCTATTATATCTAACCATCTGATTGTTAAAGCTGAAGCTAAGCGTTTCCTCTCTAATCCCAGCCGTCAAAGTATCCCTTACTACCACTTTTAAGGCATTTCTTCTGTTTATATTTAGGAAATCAGTCAGCCACAGTTTCATATGCCTGACATAATCCAGGTTTGACAGAAGCGCTCTATCAAATGGCCATGTGTTACTTAATCTAGCCCCAGAAACATGACATATTTCCAACATCAGAGGGTTATGGTCTGAAAATACTCTTGATTATTTCCCCATGCTAAAGTGGCATAATAGAGAAGATGATACTAAGAAATAATCCTGATGTATCTGCTTTTTGTGTGGATTAGAGTACTATGTAAACCTTGGATCAGAGCTCTCGAAACGTGTCCATACATCGATCAGCCAATGTAAATCCATGAGCTGTTTTAAGGTGCAATAACCTTGGATTTTCTCCCGGAATACCCCAAACTGGAGGTATGTGTCAGTCCCTTATGGCAATACAGTTCTCCACACAATACTATAGGTGTGGGCCAGGATGAAACAGTGGCTGCCTCTGTGTTTCATTTTCATTGAGAGGGCCAGCAGAGCTTCTTGGCTTAGTTACATTAAATCCTCATTTGCAGAACTGGGACACCCTGATTTATACAGGTTGCCAGAAAGGATTGTCATTGAGGACTAATTGTGGGTCAAGAGAAAATATATATCTGCAGCACAAGTAAAGAGAGAGAGGGGGGAGATGTTTAAAGCTTCTGTTCGAGCTTTTGTTACCCGGAAATCATGTATGATCACCGAATCTTATCCGACAGGGGTCACACACCCTCATTATCGCTTTCCAAGACTTAGACAGAAACAAGATTTGAAGTAATAATTGATAATAGAGGATTATTTGTTAACGGTGTTCGTTACATGGTTTTAAAAAATCGTTTTAGAAAGTTTTTATTTTTATTATTTATTTGATTGCGTTTATAAGGGAAGTTCTTACTATGAACCGAGGACAGTATCATTTTCATGTTATTCTTGAATGTGAAAAGGTGTCATGACTCATTTTTAAGTTATCTTTTTAACTGACTGTACCTTTCATGGTTTTAAGTAACCAAAAAAAGATTATTTGATGATGATGGTGGGCCAGGATGCCAGATCCAAAATCATATTATCAAATACTGATACCTCATCGAGGTAGGACTGATAGTTCAAGCAGATCGTAAACGCAACCCACCCCCCTTACTTGACACTCAGCTAGAATCCCTCTGCCCAATCTGTCTGAGGAGCTCCTTCTGACATCACAAAGGCATGCTTCAGCTAATAGGGCTACCACCATTACAGAGCCCCCTTGTGTGGTGTAAGTCAACAGTCTACACCCCAGAGTCCCAAGCACCCACTTCCTAGCTGCAGAGATTTGTTTTTCCTGAATGCAGATAACACCAGCCTTTATTATTCGTAACCACTCCGCTACCCTAACCCACTTATCCCTATCTTTTAGACACTGAACATTAACTGAGACTATAAGATTCATATCAATGACAGGTAAAGTAGGTAAGAAGAAAAATAATAAAGCAAGATAATCCCAAGAAAGCCCAGCAACAGTTGATAGAACACAACATAGCAGATATGAGCCCTTCACTGAACCACTTCCCTCCCAGCAGCCGAAAAAAAAGACAGAGGTGATTGCCCTCAATTTCCCATCCACTTTTTGGAAATCACTTCCTTCTGTCCCCATTTTTTTTCTCCAAAACCTTTTCCTGCCCCTTCCGCAGTCTCCCGTGCCATAGAATCTCCGACTCCTTAGCCTTGTCCCATATCTCCCCAATCACCCTCCACATCCCCCACACACCCCTGCCTTGAGAAGCAAACAGACCCTCTATGCTCTGGCCTGATGGTGCAAATCACCCCACCACCAACCTATGGCATGGGAGAGGAGTAGGAGAAAAAAATGTCCACTTAATTTCATCCAATTAACCCCTCATACACCTGCCTACCACCCCTACAGATGTTGAGATACTTTAAATCCTTGAAGGTCAACAAGAGAAGGAAGATTCAGTTATACATTGTACATTAAACATTGAACTGTGTGTTCCTTAAACTCAACAGTCTTCCAGAGATAACTCTCATTTAATCCCGTCCAAAATTTCCTTGACTTTCATCTCAAAAGTGAACATATACGTCTTCTCCTTATAATTAACTTTAAGTCTAGCAGGACTGAGGAGATAGGCCTGAGCTCCTTTATTTTGACAAGGTTTAATAATTTGACTCAAGAAAACTATTGGCAGCGGGCCTGCCACTGCAGACTGCAGGAGCAGTGCAAATAGTTCAAACTTTACTGTGCTCACACCATGTGTGGCACAGCCCAAGCACTGCCATTAATATAGGTCAGTCACTCCTAAGGCATGCCTCCAGAACCCAGGAGGAAGGGTGCATTATATTAAAGGTGTGGACATATAAGTACATGCTTTTATGTCCCTATAATGGTCTTTTATATTAAAGGCTACTATAAGTGACAGATGGTCAATATGAAAACATGGGCTGGCACCGAGGCAAACCCAAAGTCGTCAGCTCCAATATGGTACTGCTAAAATGGGGCATGTTTAGTATCAAACAAAATGCCTTTTCACCCCTGACATGAATCCTGTGTCAAGGGTGATGTGGCACAGTCCCAGTGAGCAACCTTAGAAGTTGCCCACTGAGTTACCCCTGGCTGCCAACTCACAGCTGCTGCTTCCAAGACATGATTCTGACCCCCAGGGCAGAGGTATGAACATTCCTTGGAGTCAGGATAATGGCCTGGATGGGAAGGAGGTCACACCTCCCTCCCTCCCTCCCTCCTTCCCTCTCTCCCAGGAAGGCTAGTAAAGTGTGGATTAAGCTTCAAAGGGCCTATAGCCTCTGATATATGCAGGCAGGCTGTCTCCCAGTGGAGGACAAACCCATCCCTCTTCCCCAGGCACATTTGAACCTGGGCAAGTGGGAAAATGAGCTAGTCAGGAGCTGTACAACCCCAGAAGACTAACCACACCTCAAGGGTGGGTAGTCTTGTCTGTACAGTTGAGGAAGACTTCTACCATCTTGGAAAGATGCAAAATAGAGGCTTCTAGGTAGAAATGGTGCCACAACCCACCGAATGGGGTCACATCAGGGGTGCATTAGCCGCAGGGGCTAATAGCCCATTGGCTTCTTTCACCCACACCTCTAATGCCCTTAAATCTAGGATTTAAGGGGCTTCCCTGGCACCAGAACCTCAGATCTGTAACAACCTGCAACAAAAGGACAAGAGAAAACCTGAATCGATGACAACAGGGACCTGCACTAACAAAAGCTGTGATACCTTGGCCTGTGGCAACCCCCTGGGACTGCTCAACTGTGGCTCATCATGGACCAAAGACTGCTTCCTCCAGCAAGAGGGAACCCATTGTGAGCCAAAGGCAAGGGCAGACTCCCTTGGACTAGTGGCACTAGTCCCCTGCCTACTGCAGATAAAAAGTACTCACCGGATCCAGAGAAGAGCTGTTCCTTTGGCCCTCTAAGGGTCAACCAGAGACGGGTGATCCAGTGCGTTGTGGGAAGTGTATTCCAGCTCCCTGCCAAGTTACATCTGACTACCATTTTTACTGCACCTCTCGAAGGGGAGATAGCTTCTCCTTCAGCTTACCACTGCTGTTGACCAGTCCAGTCACCACCATCTTTACTCAACGGCGCAACCCAAGGTCACACTGCAACACCTGCAGCGGATGTCACCTGTGGCTCCGTTGTCGAGTTTTTGCATTAGTTTCCTTACCCGCATTGTCTCAGTGGTAAAACCAGCAACCGCAGCTCCCATTCAGCACCTAAGATAGCCAAGCACACCTCATCCAGGGGCCCACACAAGTGTAAACCCCAGTGGGCTCCCACAAACTCGGCCTGTGAGTGACCGAGTGTCTCAAGTACCATTTTTCAGCACCAGCAGCTCCCACATTCAGCACCAAGGACAGCCAGGACACCTCTCCACTTGGGCCCCACTAGCCAGGTAAAATTGGTCTGACTGTCTTGGGAGCCGCACAACCTTAACCACAAGTGAATTCCTCTGAGCTCACCGTGCAAGTGACCGATTGTCAGTAGTGACTTTTCTCATTGACGGCAATGGTGAGATTTGACAGCTTGTAAATGCATTGATTTTATTTCTGCTTTAAAATCCATAACTCTGGTTATACGTTACTGATTTGCTTTGTTTTGGTATCTAAATTTATAAAAAAATAAATTGCTGTTGGATTTCTTTTGAGCCATGCCAATTACTTTTCATCCATGCTAATACTCTGAAATGCTTAACAGATGTTCGTCTGGAAAAGCCTGACTGCTCTTTGTCACACTACTAGGACTGAGTTAAGGGTTTATTACTGTGAATCTGAGGGACCATTTTGGGGGTAATGTGAGAGGGTTACATAGTGATGCTTAACCAGCATCACTGAATAATGCTCCACTTTCCCACAACCATTGAAACAGCATTGTGCCTGCATGCTGTTTTCGAAAACTAGTTGTCTCAGCAAAAAATGACCAAAGAACATCAAGATCGCCCTTGGCCTGGAGTCAGGAGAGGAACCTTTTCTTATTAGAGAATCACAGTGACAGGGGAAATCTCTGAGCGCTTTGTATCTTTCGGTTTCAATCCCAACCCTCCATCTCTGGAAATGTGCTCTGAAATATTTGGACGATGAACTCCCTCACATCCTGACTCTTTGCCTCTTTTGTTACTTCCAAGATCCTTAAATTAGTTTGTCGCTGTCAATTTTTGAAATTTTCCAGCTTTCACTGGGCATCCACCAGTGAGTATACTAGATACCACCTGCCCTTTGATCAGCCACAGTACGGGGGCATTACCCCCAGCCACCAGCCTTAGGAGAGACACAACCTCTGATTTTCTCAGTGTAGGAAAGTACCATCTTGCCTGGCATGTTACCCCCATTTTTTACTTGTATGTATGTTTGTTTTTGCCTGTGTCACTGCGATCCTGCTAGCCAGGACCCCAGTGCTCATAAAGTGTCCCCTGCATGTGTTCCCTGTGTGGTGCCTAACTGTATCACTGAGGCTCTGCTAACCAGGACCTCAGTGTTTATGCTCTCTCTGCTTTTAAAATTGTCACTGCAGGCTAGTGACTAATTTTACCAATTCTCATTGGCACACTGGAACACCCTCACAATTCCCTAGTATATGCTACCTAGGTACCCAGGGTAATGGGGTTCCAGGAGATCCCTATGGGCTGCAGCATTTCTTTTGCCACCCATAGAAAGCTCAGACAATTCTTAGACAGGACTGCCACTGCAGCCTGAGTGAAATAACATCCACGTTATTTCACAGCCATTTTACACTGCACTTAAGTAACTTATAAGTCACCTATATGTCTAACCCTCACTTAGTGAAGGTTAGGTGCAAAGTTACTTAGTGTGAGGGCACCCTGGCACTAGCCAAGGTGCCCCCACATGGTTCATGGCAATTTCCCCGGACTTTGTGAGTGTGGGGACACCATTACACGTGTGTACTACATATAGGTCAATACCTATATGTAGCGTCACAGTGGAAACTCCGAACATTGCCATGTAACATGTCTAGGATCATGGAATTGTCACCCCAATACCATTCTGGTATTGGGTGAACAATTCCATGCATTCCCGGGGCTCCAGCATAGAGCCCGGGTCTGCCAAACTAGCTCTCCAGGGTTTTCTCTGCAGCTACCGCTGCTGGCAACCCTCAGACAGGTTTTTGCCCCCCTGGGGCCTGGGCAGCCCAGTCCCAGGAAGGCAGAACAAAGGATTCCCTCTGAGAGAGGGTGTTACACCCTCTCCCTTTGGAAATAGGTGTTAAGGGCCTGAGAGGAGTAGCCTCCCCTGGCCTCTGGAAATGTTTTGAAGGGCACAGATGGTGCCCTCCTTGCATAAGCCAGTCTACACCGGTTCAGGGATCCCCCCCAGCCCTGCTCTGGCGTGAAACTAGACAAAGGAAAGGGGAGTGACCACTCCCCTGACCAGCACCTCCCCAGGGGAGGTGCCCAGAGCTCCTCCAGTGTGTCCCAAACCTCTGCCATCTTGAATGCAGAGGTGTGAGGGCACAATGGAGACCTCTGAGTGACCAGTGCCAGCAGGTGATGTCAGAGACCCCTCCTGATAGGTGCTTACCTCTCTCTGTAGCCAATCCTCCTCTGAGGGCGATTTAGGGTCTCTCCTGTGGGCTTCTCATCAGACAACGAGTGCAAGAGCTCACCAGAGTACCTCTGCACGTCTCTCTTCAACTTCTGCCAATGATCGACCGCTGACTGCTCCAGGACGCCTGCAAAACCGCAACAAAGTAGCAAGAAGACTACCAGCAACATTGTAGCGCCTCATCCTGCCGGCTTTCCCGACTGTTTCCTGGCGGTGCATGCTCTGAGGTCTGTCTGCCTTCACCCTGCACTGGAAGCCAAGTAGAAATCTCCCATGGGTTGACGGAATCTTCACCCTGCCACAGCAGGTACCAAACTTCTGCATCACCGGTCCTCTGGGTCCCCTCTCATCTTGACGAGCTTGGTCCCTGGAACACAGGAGCTGGATCCAAGCGCCCCGACAATCCAGTGGCCCTTCTGTCCAAATTTGGTGGAGGTAAGTCCTTGCCTTCCCACGCCAGACAGTAATCCTGTGTACTGGGTGAACTGCAGCTGCTAGGGCTTCTGTGCACTTTTGCAAGACTTCCTTTGTGCACAGCATAACCCAGGTCCCCAGCACTCCGTCCTGCATTGCCCAACTCACTGAGTTGGACTCCGACTTCGTGGGACCCTCTTTTGTTGTGCTGAGACGACCACCATGCTCAGATCTTCTGAATGCCTGTTCAGGTGTTTCTGCGGGTGCTGCCTGCTTCTGCGTGGGCTCTCTGTGTTGCTGAGTAGCCCCTCTGTCTCTTACCCCAAGGGGCGACCTCCTGGTCCTTCCTGGGCCCTGGCAGCACCCAAAATCCTCAACCACAATTCTTGCACCTAGCAAGGCTTGTTTGCGGTCTTTCTTTGTGGAAACATTCTGCATCCTCCAGCACACCGTGGGATATCTTCTGACCAAAGGAGAATTTCCTGGCACCTTCCGTTGTTGCAGAATCTTCAGCTTCTTCCACCCAGAGGCAGCCCTTTTGCACCTTCATCCGGGGTTTAGTGGGCTCCTGCCCCCCCTGGACACTTGCGTGACTCTTGGACTTGGTCCCCTTCCTTTGCAGGTCCTCAGGTCCAGAAATCCGTCTTCAGTGCTTTGCAGTCAGTTTTCAGTTGTCTTTGCAGAATCCCCTATCTCAACTTCACTGTCTTTCTGGGGTAGTAGGGTAACTTTACTCCTACTTTTCAGGGTCTTGGGTGGGGTATCTTGAACACCCTTAGTGTTTTTTCTTACACTCCCAGCTACCCGCCACACACTACACTAGGCCTGGGGTCCATTCGTGGTTCACATTCCACTTTTGGAGTATATGGTTTGTGTTGCCCCTAGTCCTATTGTCTCCTATTGCATTCTATTGCGTTCTACAGTGTTTGCACTACTTTTCTAACTGTTTACCTACCTGATTTTGGTTTGTGTGTATATTTTGTGTATATTACTTACCACCTAAGGGAGTATATCCTCTGAGATAAAGTACCTTTATTTTTAGTAACTCTTAGTATTGTGTTTCTTATGATATAGTGCTATATGACATAAGCAGTATAGTAGGAGCTTTACATGTCTCCTAGTTCAGCCTAAGCTGCTTTGCGATAGCTACCTCTCTCCACCTAAGCTGCTAGAACACCTCTAATCTACTAATAAGGGATAACTGGACCTGGCACAAGCTGTAAGTACCACAAGGTACCCACTATAAGCCAGGCCAGCCTCCTACACTCAGCTACTTGGAGCTTACTGCTACATCCTTGCACACAGAGGTGTCCTAGTCAGACTCCAGATCTATCTAAGGCCTAAAATTTATGATAGCGCTTGTGCCCTTTGCGGTCTTTCTCCCATCCTATTGCCTCGCTTGCAGCTGTACTCAGAGGTGTGCTTATAGCCCCTGATGCCCCTGTTTTCACTCCACCTCCGATTTCAGGGGCTACAGTGCCCGCACTGTGGAGTCACGTTGATCTTGCTGTTTTCAGCACCATCATCTCCTGCTGGCAGCCAGTTCTCAAGCTGATTTTCACGGCGTCCCAGGACCAAGACCGCAGAATGCCCAATCATTCTCAGAAGCTGTAGTGGATCCTATTTAGTTTCATTGGGAACCAGGAGATAGCTTAGCCTTCTGGCTTGCAGGCCTGTGCCCCCGTCACCTAGTGACTTTTAAACTACTTAGCCTGATCTGTTTTGGCACATTTATTTAATTATTTCTTCCAAAATGGCTGCTATGTTTATAGTTAGGAAGATGTTTTGATTTCACGATATCAGTGCCACTCTGTGAAGGCATCACTATCAGCGTCAAAGATAAGTGATTTACTTAGGTATTCAAATCATGTCCCTTTCCTACCTCCATGTGACAGGAACATAATGCACTTTTGGAAATAATTGTTTATATAACTGGTGTCCTAAGCATGCCTTCTTATCTATTGTTTGGGAACATACCTGCGTCAGGGTTCCTACAAATAAATATAAATTACAAATAAAAATACACCTCACACAGACAAGTTATCAGAGGGATTCCTTCCAGATGCCATCAACACTAGCTATGCTACACGTCGCCTTGATGCAGACCCAGCCTTTGGGTTCCCATGCAGTCTGATCTAGAGACCTCATTCCAAGGTTACAAAGGTTGGGGGGCTCTTCTCATGGACAAAGGTACTGGCAGATTAGGTTTACCATACTTAGCTCTCTTTAGGTTAGGGATTAGGTTCATTGTGCTAGGGTATTAGGAATATCTCACATCTCATGTTATTGCAAGATAGTGGGGGTCTTTATATTCACAGCTCTCATATTTACAATTATGTTTCTTGCATTGTTCATTATCCTAATCATTGCAGCCCATGCAATTTACAGTAGATTGCAATCTTGTTAACCTCTTTGCTGCTGGGCCGTCCCCCCCCCCCCAGTGCTGAGCCCTTTTTTGGCTATTTGGGGTAGTTTGCGCTTAGGCCTTCATAACTTTTTGTCCACATAAGCTATCCATGCCAAATTTGCGTCCTTTTTTCCCAACATCCTAGGGATTCTAAAGGTACCCAGAGTTGATGGTTTCCCCCAGAGGAGACCAAGAAATTAGCCAAAATAGAGCAAAAAGTTAGTTTTTTTTTAAAAAATTGCCGAAGAAGGTTTGTGGTTTTTCCCCTGAAAACGGCATCAACAAAGGGTTTGCGGTGCTAAAATTACCAGCTTCCCAGCTTTCAGGAAAAGGCAGACTTAAATCAGAAAAACACATTTTTCAACACAATTTTAGCATTTTTCTGAGACATACCCCATTTTTACTATTTTTTGTGCTTTCAGCCTCCTTCCAGTTAGTGACAGAAATGGGTGTGAAACCAATGCTGGATCCCGGAAAGCCAAATATTTTTGAAAAATAAACAAAAATTCTGAATTCAGCAAAGGTTCATTTGTGTAGATCCTACAAGGTTTTCCTACAGAAAATAACAGCTGAAATAAAAAAAGTATTGAAATTGAGCTGAAAACAACAGCCATTTTTCTTTATGTTTTACTCTGTAACTTTTTCCTGCGATGTCAGATCTTTGAAAGCAATATAGTGTTATGTCTGCTGGACTCTTCTGGTTGCGGGGATATATAGGGCTTGTAGGTTCATCAAGAAGCCTAGGTACCCAGAGCCAATAAATGAGCTGCACCCTGCAGTGAGTTTTCATTCTATACCGGGTATCCAGCAATTCATTTGCTGAAATATAAAGAGTGAAAAATAGGTATCAAGAAAACCTTTGTATTTCCGAAATGGTCACAAGATAAGGTGTTGAGGAGTAGTGGTTATTTGCACATCTCTGAATTCCGGGGTGCCCATACTAGCATGTGAATTACAGGGCATTTCTCAAATAGATTTCTTTTTTACACACTCTCTTATATTTGGAAGGAAAAAATGTAGAGAAAGACAAGAGGTAATAACACTTGTTTTGCTATTCTATGTTCCCCCAAGTCTCCCGATAAAAACGGTACCTCACTTGTGTGGTTAGGCCTAGCGCCTGCGACTGGAAATGCCCCAAAACACAACGTGGACACATCACATTTTCCCAAAGAAAACAGAGGTGTTTTTTGCAAAGTGTCTATCTGTGGATTTTGGCCTCTAGCTCAGCCGGCACCTAGGAAACCTACCAAGCCTGTGCATTTTTTAAAACTGGAGACCTAGGGGAATCCAAGATGGGGTGACTTGTGGGGCTCTCACCAGGTTCTGTTACCCAGAATCCTTTGCAAACCTCAAAATTTGGCTAAAAAAACACTTTTTCCTCACATTTCTGTGACAGAAAGTTCTGGAATCTGAGAGGAGCCACAAATTTCCCTCCACCCAGCGTTCCCTCAAGTCTCCCGATAAAAATTGTACCTCACTTGTGTGGGTAGGCCTAGTGCCCGCAACAGGAAATGCCCCAAAACGCAAAGTTGACATATCACATTTTCTCAAAGAAAACAGAGGTGTTTTTTATGCAAAGTGCCTCCCTGTGGATTTTGGCCTTTTGCTCAGCCGGCACCCACCGAAACCTACCAAACCAGTGCATTGTTGAAAACTAGAGACCTAGGGGAATCCAAGATGAGGTGACTTGCAGTGCTCTCACCAGGTTCTGTTACCCAGAATCCTTTGCAAACCTCAAACTTTGGCTAAAAAAACACTTTTTCCACACATTTCTGTGACAGAAAGTTCTGGCATCTGAGAAGAGCCACAAATTTCCTTCCACCCAGCGTTCCCTCAAGTCTCCCGATAAAAATGGTACCTCACTTGTGTGGGTAGGCCTAGTGCCCGCGACAGGAAATGCCCCAAAACACAAAGTGGACATATCACATTTTCTCAAAGAAAACAGGTGTTTTTTGCAAAGTGCCTACCTGTGGATTTTGGCCTCTGGCTCAGCTGGCTCAGCTGGCACCTACGGAAACCTACCAAACCAGTGCATTTTTTAAAACTAGAGACCGAGGGGAATCCAAGATGAGGTGACGTGTGGGGCTCTCACCAGGTTCTGTTACCCAGAATCCTTTGCAAACCTCAAAATTTGGCTAAAAAAACACTTTTTCCTCACATTTCGGTGACAGAAAGTTCTGGAATCTGAGAGGAGCCACAAATTTCCTTCCACCCAGCATTCCCTCAAGTCTCCCGATAAAAATGGTACCTCACTTGTGTGGGTAGGCCTAGTGCTCGCAACAGGAATGGATCACACAAGGGTCAATGGTAGTCCTTGCATGAGGGCTACTGTTAACCCTGGAGTGATCCATTCCTGAAGCAGGCACTAGGCGCAGGCACACAAGCGGGGTTGTGTTTTTATCAGGACAAGTGGGGAAACACTGGGTGGTAGGAATTTTGAGGATCCCTGCACATTCCTGTAGTTTCTGTGATAAAAAAGAAAGGAAAATAGTGGTTTTAATCAATGTTTCACTTTTGCAGGGTATTCTGGGTAAGAAAACTTTGTTAAATCCAAACATGCCACATTTACGTGGGCTGCCTTGGGTGTCTAGTTTTCAGAAATGTCTGCATTTGTTAGGTTTCCCTATATGGCTGCTGTGCTCAGTACCAAATACTTAGGTGACTGTCTTTAAAAACTAGGCTGTTTTGTGGTAGGTAATTTTAATGTCTCCACAATCCGTTTTGGGTACTTCCCTGTTGTGGTCACTTGCCCACTCACTAAAGTGAGGCAGTTTTTCACTGGAGACTTATAGGAACTTGTGGCTCCCTGCAGAGCCCTGGTCTTCTGCTCATTGGAATGCAAGGCAAATGTGTTTTTAAGCACATTTTGTGATTTCAAGGGGATTCTGGGTGAAGGAAAGCTGGTGAGAGCCATGCAAGTCCTGCACCCTTGGACTCCCCTGGTACTAGTTTGTTAAAGTTAACCCACCACTCACACTGGTTGGTTTTAGCACCTCCAGAAATTATAGTTTCAAAGCATGAATACTTATCAAAGTATCTGAATATTGAAACCAAGCCTTCTGAAGGTAGTCCATAAAGCCGCGTCCAGGCACCAACCTCTTTAAGGTCCATTCACACGCCATTCACGCACAACAAACAACCCTTTCATATCACCGGCCACGGGCTCAATCCAACCAATCACTGCCCTCACATTAACTTATCACTGCCAGGCAAGGGCCCATCACATTCACACGCCACAGAACGGACTAAGTTTGACTACATTTTACCACCTGTCAAGTAACTGCCTCCTTCTTCCTTAACATTACCAAATGCATGCGTAACGAACCTTTACTAATGACTCCTGTGACAGCCACCTGAGGCTCAGGAAGACATGTTTTTCATGCATCTTTAATGCACTCTCTGTGTTAAATCCAACTCCTTCCAGTTTGTGGATTCAAGTTGGGGGTGTCCGAGTATGCTGTACAAAGCGATTCCTCGAACTGAGTGAGCATATCTACCTTTGAAACTAAGGGAGACATTATGGGGATTTCTCAAGATGTTCTCTAAAGAGAAGGTCATAGGCTATGAAAAAGGGTAATGTTTGGCACACAGGGGAGTCCATGAGAACGTAGCATATGTCCCAGCCAACATTATGTGCAGTGATGTGACTGTAATGCACTTATACAGCAAATTGAACATTTACTAAGTTATGATGGAGGATGAACATGAAAAGCAGGTCAAACACTGACCTATACAAGTCATTCTCCTTCAGTGCTGGGATGGCACCAATGGGTTTGAATCCCTAGGTGTAGATGATGCACATCTGTACTACCTTTACTATCTGCATTCTACCTGTGCAATAACCCTGTGAATGCACACCTAACATAAGCTTTCCTTACCCATTCATGTCTCAGTTCTCATCAGAGTCCTGGCTAATCCTGTATAATTGCCAAGTGAACGTATATTAGTTTGTGGATGCAAGTTGGGGGTTTCCAAGTATGCCGTACAAAGTAATTCCTTGAACTGAGAGAGCATATCTACCGTTGAAAGTAAGGTAGACATGCTGGTGAAGAAAGGGTACTCCGTGACAATGTGGCATATGCTCTGTCCACTAAGTATATGCAGTAGGGGGAATATAATGCATGTTAACTGAACAGAACACCGACCACGTTCTGACAGTGGATTTAGCTCTCAAGCAGTCCAAAAGGAAGTCCATGTTGAAGTAGATGAAGTAAAATTCTGTGGCTCCGTGCCTAACGAAGCAGTGGCCCATGGACGTTCGGTATCTATGCACTGCCACTGTAAGGATTACCCAACGGCAGCTCAACCTCAGTCGATTTCCCAGAACTTTGCTTTAGTATGATACAACGTAAAGCAAGTAGGGATACAGAGGCCTGGTTGTGATGGACACTGGGGACAGTAATACCGACTCTCCTGCCGCTTTCCATGCTTCGAGCACACTTTACAGCGACGACATGGACGATCCTTTTTGAGTGTTTTAGGAATGCGATCAGCAAAGTGTCGCTCCTGCAGCCTTGCCACATCCTCCAGAACATATGAGGTGGAGGCTGCTGCTGCTTCAGTAACAATAGTGAGGCTTTCAATTACAGACAACTGGAAGTCAAGGAAAGTCATGAGTCTTCCTGTGGTTGTCTGACGGTAAACAACATACGCATTATATGTTGCCATCTGAATCAGGTGGATAAAAAGTTTCTTGTACCAAGTGCGAGTTTTACAACACTCATTGTATGGTTGAAGAACCTGGTCGTTCTTGTCCACTCCGCCCATGTACTTATTGTAATCAAGTATACAGATGAGCTTGTGGACTTCGGCCATCTGACCCCAAACCGTGATGGGAGAAGTGCTCTCATCATGAATTGTAGTGAGCACGTATACATCACGCCTATCCAAGAACTTGACTACGAGCAGTTCGTTAGAAAGCAATGCAGTACTCTCTGATTTCTGGAGCTTCTTGCAAACAAGCTCCTGCGGGAATCCTTTGCGGTTACAACGAACTGTACCGCAGGCCACAGTGCCAGCTTTGTAGAGCTCACTGAACAGCTCTACTCCTGTATAGAAATTGTCCACATAAAGGTTACAACCTTTGTAAAGAAGTGGCTGGACAAGTTCCCATACAATCTTACCTGTGACCCCTAACGTGGGAGGGCAACCTACAGGGTTTAGGGTAGAATCCTTCCCTGTATACACTCTCAAGCTGTACACATAGCCAGAAGAGCTCTCACACAGCATGTACAGCTTTATGCCATAGCAAGCTCTTTTGCTCGCAATGTACTGTCTGAAAAGCAGCCGTCCTTTGTACAGGATCAAGGACTCATCGACTGCCATATTCTTTCCAGGAGTATAGATCTCTGAAAACCTGGCAGACAAATGTTCCACAACAGGCCGAATTTTGAACAAACTGTCATGGTCTGGATGGTCCAGGGGCAATGCAGCAGAATTGTCATTGAAATGCAGCATGCGCTGCAGTAGCAAAAAACGATCTCTGCTCATGTATGGTGCGAAGATGAGAGTTACCCAAACCGTGCGAGTCATCCAGTAGGACTGCAAGGTGGGTTTCTGCACTAACCCCATTTTGAGCGTAAGGCCCAAAAATATCTTCAACTCTGCCAGCGAAGTGGAAGTCCACTGGCGAGCCCTAGAACGGGGCCCTAGAGTGCCTCCACGCTCCCTCAGAAATTGGTCTGCACGCAAATTTGTTTGCTGCACAATTTTCTGACGGAAGTCAACATCCAAAAATAGATGGATGTAGTCGACTGGCAAAAAAAGTTAGCTGTATCGACTTTACATCCAGCGTCACCAGTAAAATGTGGAATTTGGGGATGAACTAAACAGGCGGGCTGCCAAGAGAGCACTCTCTCTGTGCTTGCGGCCGCAAGGACCTGCTCTCTGGGTTCGGCTAACCCAATGTTGTCCAGCTGTACAGAATGTGCTTGCGAAGGGACAGCACGGCTGTCGTCATTGTCTCCTTCAGATTCACTGGAAGAGGTGTCGTCGGATGGGACTCCGCTGACTGAAAAATCACTCCCAGATTCTGCCCCATTGTCCTCTCCCTCAGATGCTGTCTCAGTATCTGCTGTCTCAGTCTCTGAGCCAACCCGAGTTAGGGCTTGATCAGCAGTCATCCAACGAGACACCATCTCTGCTACTGGCTAATCTGTCCCTCTAAATTACTAGCCTACGTAGAAGTTACAAAATTGCTCGTGGGTATGTTTGATGTGTACAATAGGAAATGTCGTCACCTTACCTTCACTTCTTCTCCAATTCGGCAGATTCTCTGAAAACACTGAAAAAAACAATAAATAATGTATTACTTCACCTTACCACATACTCATCATCACAGCCTTCAGCGCTGGTGGCACCCAGTGCGACAGTCATTTTTGGTGCTCTGCCTCCCATTACTGCCTCTTCTAATTACCTCAGTACCACCCAGCAAAAGTGCCGCTCATATCTCCATAGTCCCCCTCGCATAACATTTGTTTTAAAGCACAGGTAACGCTTGCCTTTACTGATCCACTCAGCTAAATACATATAAATGTATATCCTTTGCAGCAGGACAATAAACCATCTGCGCTACTTTATGGAAACTGCCACTAGAGAAAAGACATACATGCATGCATGCATATATATATATATATATATTTTGTGAACAAGAATCTCACCGCATTCCACGAGGTTCAAATTGACATGTTTTATTGCAAGCAACAGCCACCTACGCGTTACGACTCTCAAGGAGTCTTGATCACGGTAAGTGAGTCCCTCTTTTCTTTCATTTTTTATACTTGCAATAATACATGTCAATTTGAACCTCGTGGAGGTGGTGAGATTCTTGTTCACAAAATATTTTCGAGGTTGGTCTCCTCTGTCACCGAGCACCGGCAGTGGAGTGCGCCGTGCAACCAATTTGTGTTGTTTATATATATATATATATAAATATACATATATATATGACTTTTATGTATATGTGTGGTTTCCCTGGGGGGGCAATTGTGGCTCCCAGAAAACAAAACACAACAGAAACAAAAATATGTATATATATATATATATATATATATATATATATATATGTACACACATATATATATATATATATATATCTATACACACATATATACATATGTATATATATATATATATATATATATATATATATATATATAGAGAGAGAGAGAGAGAGAGAAAGAAAGAAAGACACTAACTCTCTACATAACTTTTGTTTTCATACATGTGTGCTTTCCCTTGGCAAAGCACTCATGTATAAAAAGAAATGGCCCCATAGAGGGTCACCCTAAAGGCTGACCCCCAACATTTTCAATTTTTTTTTTCAATAGAATCTAGTTTTCCGTGGGGGGGGGGCGATCGGGCCCCTCCAGGTAAAACTAGATTCTTTTTTTTATCCTCTAGGGGTTGGCCCGTGTTCGGAGGGCCGACCCCGCCATTTTGTTTTTAATTTTAATTTTTATTTTTATCTGGGGGGCGCGATCGCCCCCCCCCCCAAAACAACCCAAAATAGTTTTTTTTTTTAAATAATGCCCCCACTGGGCGGGGCGGTCCTTTAACAAGGGGGCCGACCCCCCCAAAGAAGATCCCTGGTGTCTAGGGGCGTTTCCTGGCCATGGATCGCAGCCGCGCTGCGATCCATGGCCAGGAAATGGTGCCAGGGAGGCATCGATGGAAAGGTGAGAGTCTCCCCTTTCCATCGATGCCTCCCTGGCATCTGGGGAGGCCGTTTTGGCCTTTTTTTCCCCACCGGAGTAGAAGAGGATTCTTACCAGCTCTGCTTCTGCTCCGGTGGGGAAAAATGTGACGTCAGCGGGGGGGGAGAGACGCAGAAGTTGTTCCACGTCTCCAACTGCAAAAAAAAATAAAAAATCCTCTGGTGCATTGCACCGGAGGATTTTTAACCCCCTCCCTGGTGTCGGCCACTGGGCGTGACCTGCACCAGGGAGGTAGTGCTGGCGTCAGCCAGTGGCCAACGCCCGCACTTATGGGGTTAATAAAACCTACTGAAAACTTTACTGCATCTCTTTTATTGCCTGTGTGTGACTGAGACTTGCTACTCATGTGAGAAAAGGGTATTCTCCATTTAACCACGACTACCCTGAGATGTCGCACTCTAGAGTCTACGTGTAAAAGCTGCCCTAATCACCTTTTACTGTTTGGGTTGTTGGAGAGGTACTGCTTGTGAGACGGGAGGGTTGGGCTGACAGTTGTGACTTGTTGTAGGATTGGCCTAGTCACCTACAAACAAAAGTGCTTCATCCCTAAACCAGCAGTCTTGCCTAGAGCAAGAGTCCAACTACGACATGGCACCACCAACAATGGTGTTTTGGCACTAATTTGCGGATGCCCTGAGTATCTCTGTCTCACATACACCAGGTACCGTAAGTACCATTACACGGAGATGTCCGTGTCCTTTGGGATAATCCTCAGCTGAACAGGGAACACCTACCTAGCTGTAGGTTGTTTGAGCTCGAACTCTTAAAAGGACTTACTCCCCATTTGGTGTTCCATCTCTTTACCCACTTCATAATATGGCTAACGCCATAGGCATTCCTGAGAATGTCAGACATGCATTAACAGTATATCTAGTAGGACATGGCTTAACAGATGAGGGCGGGGATGTCACATTCATTGCAGAAGCTGATGAAGCTTACCAAACAGAAACATTCTATTCCTGTGTCCCTTTCCTGAGGAAGACCCTAGAACATACACATTGTACACATACAGAGTTTCAAATGTGCCAAAACGGTTCCAAGCATACCAGTATCTTGAAATACTGATTACTTATCAAGAACATCAGAACTGGTTTAATGGCACCCTACCACACAAAATACAACCTGTGAGATTAGGTCCATTAGGTACAAAACATGCAGGCAGATGCTCTGCTCAATCTTTACAGTGAGTTAGTAACATTATATAGACAACTTATTCAGTTCGTAACGCAAACTTTGAACACAACATCAGTGTGTCCAGCACCACCAGCACCTGCTGGATACCAATTGGCCACTACTGGGATCAATCCACAAACAGTACATTCCATCATGGGCACAGTGCCCAAGGAATGAGAGAAAATCCTGTTCTGGATAGCCCAAAAAACGAATCAGCTGGAAGTTGTTTTTCCCCATATAGGACCACAGGAAAATAAATAGAATTCTCACAATGGGCTTGCCATTCGGAATGGTTCCCTCAGTGGATGACTGCGCCACATGGGGTACAGTCTTTGCTGCAATATACACTACCACCCATGGTACGCAATTTACCGGAAGTGTTAAAACAAATTCAGAACGAACACAGGGCTGCCCCAGCTCTAGATTTCAGTCTCTAAGATTGTAACTTGTTGTGGACATATTTTATTTCCCCCCACACATGAGTAGCAAAAATGTGGCCTCATATTGATACTACTAATGTAAATTATGAAAAGTTGAGCAGACTAAAGGTGCTACTGTTCCAGAAACAAGTTGCATTGACATTGGCTAGAGAGACGTATGGTCTCCAGATAGCAAGATCATCAGCCGAGATACAATCCCTATTAAATACCAACTTCCCTAAGCACTTTGGAGAGCTGGTATCCACAATATTCAACGCTTCAAGCACTACAGGGATTGTACACTTCTTTAAGTCTGTCTGGTCTGGATTTGGGTCCATCTTATAGACTGTATTCGGAGTCATCCCTTCAGCCATCCATTCACTCTTTTCAAGTGTGTTTGGCGGTTTTCCTATGACTTTGGCATTGATTGGCAGGATACTGCTGCTGCTGTTCCAGATACGCAGTGGTTGTGCCTCCCCAGCTAATCGGAGAGATGGATCTACTACCATGAGTCTAGCTGTGCTGTGATCGCATGGTGCAGTTCTTTGGTGCTCCGTTACTGGGAGAATTGGAGCATGATTGTTCACTGTCATTCCAGGTTATATCTCGGAACCACAGGTGCCTAAACCACTTGTGGCTCAACAACGAGGTCGGAACAATTACCTCATTCTAACCACTAATGCCTTTACCACTAATGCGTTTACAAAGATTGTACCGCTGTAAACGCATTCCTGGTAAAGGCATTAGCAATCCGCATGCACGACCCAACATGCTTCCACCCCACCCCTTAAACCTAAACCCTGACCTCCCTTCCCCCTAAACCCTAATCACCCCCAGCCTCCCACCCCACTCCAAAAACTAAAAATACCCCAAGTCCCCACCCCGCCCCTAAAACCTAAACCCTGCCTCCCCAAACCCTAATCACCCCCAGGACCCACCCCCAAAAACACCCCAGTCCCAGCCCAACTTACCTCCTCCTTCACCGCGTTCACTCTGACTCCTTTCTGTACCTTAACCACGCATGTACGTTGTTCAGACATGCGTGGTTAAGGTACCAAAACCAGGAAGTCGTGGAAAACGAAAGCGTTGTTTCACATTCGTTTTTCACAACCTCGTGGTTCCGGACTCGTTCTTCCGGGTGTTTCCCGTCATCCCAACCAGTCTTATGGTGTGTGCAACCAGTCTTTCATTCACCTGGTGACACTTCGAACATATATCTTCAGTGTGCCTTGCTGTTCGGCCAATGCCTCCTGTGGACCAAGAACTGCTAATGTTTCCGATGAGGGTTCATTCACGGTCGTGTCCCATGAAACTGAGGCTGATTTGTGAGGCCACTCATGAGCCCCTCTTGGTGGACTATCTGGCTCCTTTAAGCACTTTGGATGGTGCTGCCCTCGTGGGTGATCCTGAACTTGAAGCTGCTGCGCACTACTACTCCATGGATCGGTCAGCTAATCCTATAATCCATCTGACATCTGACAATGTGGTCTCTTTCCTGGATGCTCTTCCTTTCGGTGGCTTCGAAGACGTGCTTCAAGATCATGATTACTGTTAAATGAATTTGACCATTGGCTTATTCTACAGTTTCTAAGTTTTGCCAACATTGCCTTTAAATTTGGCCTGCTCTGCATGTCATGGTCAACATGCCTCTTTGTATGTATTATATGTTTTTAACTAGTTTTTATTAGGTTTAAGATATATTTTAATGTAATTTTAGCTTGTTTTAGTCCAGAGCATTTTAGCTTGGGTTCATGCATCTACTTAACCTGCTCTCTTTTAGCACATTTATTTAACCCCTCAGGTGCTCAGGACATAACGGTAACGTCCTTGTTTGCACCGCTCTGGTGCTGAGGACGTAACCGTTACGTCCTGGTATGGGCCCTCGGGGGGAGCGCTAGCATTCCCCCTATGGCCTCGCATCTCCCTCCCATGGGCAGGGATGCTTTTGAATTTCTCCTCCGATCCACACTGACCCCGTCCCCCCTGGACCAGCCGTGGCATCTGATGACATCAGCGCGCAATCGTGCGCTGACCTCATCAGAGGCTGACCCCCACTGCGCTGGAAGCTGAGCTTCCAGTGCAGATCGGAGGAGAAAGGCAAAAGCATTTCTCTTCCAATCACATGGAGGGGGAGAGAGAGGCATCAAAGGAAAGGAAAGGCCCTTCCTTTCCTTTGATGTCTTTCTCAGCATTTCTTCTGCCCGATTGTGATGCGATCAGGCAGTAGAAACGCCCACTAGGCACCAGGGATTTTTTTTTTTTTTAATAAATGCATAAGGGAACGGCCCCTTGGGCAAGGGCTGCTCCCTGGGGTGGCAAACTATTTTTAGGCCTTTCTGCCCCCCTGGGGGGCAGATTGGCCTATTCTAATTAGGCCAATCTGTCCCCAGGGAGGGGGGGGGCAGAAACCTCTAGACTCCAGGGATCATTTTTGTTTGTTTGTTTTATTTTTTTAGATGTGGGGAGCGACCCCTTAAGTAAGGGTGGCAAAATTAACATTAGGCCATTTCTGCCCTCCTTGGGGGCAGATTGGTCTATTTTTATTAGGCCAATCTGCCTCCAAGGGGGGCAGAAACCACTAGACACCAGGGATTTTTTTTTTTAGGTCAGCTTCACATGAGGGGAGCGACCCCTTAGGCAAGGGTCGCTCCCCGGTGGGGGGGAATTTGTTTTAGGCCATTTATTCCCCCCTTGGGGACAGATCGGCCTATTGTAATTAGGCCTAACTGCCCCCAGGGGGGCAGAAACCTCTAGGCACCAGGGATCATTTGTTTTTGTTTTTTTAGATGTGGGGAGTGACCCCTTAGGCAAGGGTTGCTCTCCTGGGGGGGGAAATCTTTTTAAGCCATTTCTGCCCCCCCGTGGGGGCAGATCGGCCTACTTTTATTAGGCTAATCTGCCCCAAGGGGGGCAGAAACCACTAGACACCAGCTATTTATTTGGGGTCAATTTCACGCAAGGGTAGCGATCCCTTAGGCAAGGGTCGCTCCCCTGGGGAGGCAAATATGTTTTAGGCCCTTTCTGGCCCCCTTGGGAGCAGCTCGGCTTATTATAATTAGGTCGATCTGCCCCCAGGGGGCAGAAATCTCTAGGCACCAGGGATCTTTTTTTATTTTTTTAGATGTGGGGAGCGACACCCTTAGGCAAGAGTCGCTCCCCTGGTGGACAATTTTATTTTAGGCCAGTTCTTCCCCTCTTGGGGGCAGAACTGCCTATTTTTATTAGGCCAATCTGCCCCCAAGGGGGGCAGAAACCACTAGACACCAGGGATTTAATTTTGTTTGCGTCAATTTCACGCAAGGGGAGCAACCCCTTAGGAAAGGGTCGTTCCCCTGAGGGGCAAAATTATTTTAGGCCATTTCTGCCCCCCCTTGGGCCATACCCCCAGCCCCAAATAAATGGGGCCAAAGATGTTCTGCCCACCGGTGGGCAGATGGAGCAATTAACCTCGATCCACTGCCCAAGGGGGCAGAAAGCCTACTAAATGCTAGGGAATTTGAAAAAAAATATTTAAAAAATAGTGGGGTGGTGGCTACCAAACAGTATGGGCATGGTTATGCCCCCACCCCAAATGAAGGTGGTAACAATCATTCAGCTCTCCCCTGCACACTAAAACATCCTATCCCACGGCAAGCAAGAGGACTTATGTTTATTTTGGGTTTTGATTTTACATTTGGGCCATGAGAGCTTGTCTAACTCTCAACATCGTCCCACTTGGAATGGTGAGGGCTGCCCTTTTTGGACTTTTGGATGCTGCCATTTAGAAAAATCCACAAGACCTAGACACATCTGAAAACTAAACATCTGGGTGAGTCCAGGGTGGTGTGCTTCACATGCACCCCACACCATTGTCTTACCCAAAATGCCATGCAAACCTCAAACTTTGCTGGAAATCACATTATTTTTCCCACATTTTGGTGTTGGAACCTTCCGGAATCTGCAGGAATTCCAAAAATCCCTACCACCCAGCATTGTTGCATCTATACAGATAAAAATTCTGCCCCATTTGTCAGCCTAAAAATGTTTTTTTTTCAAACTGCCCTTTTGGACCCACTTTGGTTCCCCCCAATTTTGACATATTTTTGGCTCTTCCCTGTCACAGGCACTTGGCCCACCTACACAAACTAGGTATCATTTTTACTGAGAGACTGAGGGGAATGCTGGGTGGCAGAAAATGTGTCCCGGTGTGGTGATCCCACAAAGAAATGTGGGGAAAATTTGATTTTTTAGCTAAATTTGAGGTTTGCTGAGGATTCTGGGTAAGAAATCTCTGGGGGATCCACACAAGTCACACTTCCGTGGACTCCCTCGGGTGTGTAGTTTTCTGAAATGTTTGGGTTTGGTAGGTTTCCCTATAAGGCTACTTATCCCAGAACCAAAAAGGCAGGTGCCCCCCGCAAAAACAGGTAGTTTTGTATTTGATAAGTTTGATGTGTCCACATTGGCGGTCATTACAATATTGGCGGTAAATGCTGCTTACCGCCATGCAGAAGACCGCCAACACACCGCCGTGGCTGCGGAATTCCGCCACAGCTATTATGACCCATAGCTCGGAATCTGCCAAAATTTAGACACCCACACAAGTCCGCCCCACCAAAGGTCAGTGATAAACTGGCGATAACAAAACCTCCACCGTCACGCCAACAGGAATACGCCCACACTATCACGACCCACAAATCCACGTGGCGGTCTTTCAACTGCGGTATTCCATTGGTGGTACACACAAAATACACGCACATTTATAAAACACAACCACATTGGACAATTCCAAATACACACACCTGATACACATACACTCACCACTCCCACACATCCAATACAATATAAAACACACACCCACATCACCCACAAACCCTTATGACCACAATTGTGACTGAAGGCCAATTGCGACTGAAGGCCAGAGAGAGACACTACCATCTACAAACTAGCATCCACAGGCACTCAACACCATCACTCACACAACACACAACATCCACACACAAAACACCACACACCCCTAAACATCACCCCACACATCACAACACACACCACCCCACACATCACCCACACCACCCCATGGCACCGCAAAGACACCCCAGGTTCTCTGAGGAGGATCTCAGGGTCATGGTGGAGGAAATTATCTGGGTAGAGCCACAGCTATTCGGATCACAGGTGCAGCACACCACCATTGCTAGGAAGATGGAGCTATGACGCAGAATCGTGGACAGGGTCAACGCAGTGGGACAGCACCCAAGAACACAGGATGACATCAGGAGGAGGTGGAACGACCTACGGGGGAAGGTACGTTCCGTGGTATCCAGACACCACATTACGGTTCAGGGGACTGGCGGCGGACCCCCACCTCCTCCCCCACAACTAACAACATGGGAGGAGCAGGTCTTGGCTCTACTGCATCCTGAGGGCCTCACAGGAGTAGCTGGAGGAATGGAATCTGGTAAGTCAAATCTTAACTATTACATCCCCCCACCCTACCTGCATGCCATCACATACCCCCACCCTCGCCCTCGCCCCATCACTCCAGCTCCTCACATAAGTCCCACTATCACAAACTACACATCCCAACACCAAGCCCTGCATGCAACACCAAAGCATGGACATCCATCACCAATGCATGGCCACTGCACATACCCACACACACCCCTAAACAATTATCACACAAGGTCCCACACAAGAATGCAAGCACAGGGGTACAGGGTCACCCACCCATTGCACACCATGCCACACACATATGCAATAATCATGCCTTTACAACCCTGCAGGGTCACCGGACAGGAGGGTCCAGACATGTCCACTCCACCCACAGAAGAGGCCCACAGTGATGACATCAGCTCTGTCCAACTGGATCTAGATGACCAGCCCGGCCCATCTGGGACCTCGGGACAGTCGGTTCCCCTCACACTGGCACAGGCCACCACAGAGCCTCCCCCCTCTGGAAACATCAGCACAGCACCCACCCAACAACACCAGGGACCTGGGGGCAGTGGTAGTGGGCACACAGTTCAGGGGACAGAGGCCCAAGAACACAGGGGAACTGGGAGGGCTGCTGTGCGACAGGGGAGGACAGGCCCAGGGAACCCACTCTCCACAAGGCCCTCTCCAGCATCATGGGAGCCTACCACCATTCCCAGGAGACGATGGCAACGGTACTGGGCAAGTTTCAGGAGACCCAGCGGCTGCAGGAGGAACAATATTTGGGGTTCAGGAAGGAACTCAAATCCATCAACACCACCCTGGGCACCATTGTAGGGATGCTGAAGGAACTCGTGAACACCAGGAGGGACACTGTGGCACAACAAGGGGCCCCTGACACTAGCCTGGACGATGAACTGCCCGTCACCTCCACCGGCGCTAGTGGACAGGAGGCACCGCCACAGGACCACGACACCAGCACCCCACCCCCTGCAGATGGAGAACCACCCCGCAAGCGGTCCCTGAGATCCAGGACAAAGACAGAGAACAATGCCAAGACCCCGCCAAGAAATGAGACCACCCTGATTGTCATCCTTCTGTCCCACTTTGTCACCCTGTCCATCCTTAAACTGCCATAGCTCCACTTCCTATGCCCCTTTGGACAATGCACCTGTGAGACTAATAGACTGGACTCTGCCATGGACATTCCTCCACCATCACCCCTGACCACTTTACAACCCCCTCCAATATTGAGCACTTAAATAAACACCCTTAAAGCACAAAACAATCTGGAGTCAGTCTGTGCTTTCGAAAAATGTGTATTTGCAATAACTGTGTAAAAATGATAAATCCATTGTATTGTCAACATACCTATGTCACACAGCTCTAGTCCATGAGGAAACAAAGCAGATGTCACACAGTGGGACCCACATCTGTGAAATTGAAAGGGAAAGTGACAACTCAGGGTCCATGCACTGGGTGAAGGTGACAGACAGAGGAGAAGTCGAACAATTATATCAGAGGTAGCAGGCAGTGATGTCTTCTTACCTGTGTCTCACTGGAAATATAGATGAATCACTCTGCTTCCTCTCCTTCACTGTCCACAGGCTCCACAGCTGCCACAACAACTCCATCTGGACCATCCTCCTGCAGAAAAGGCACCTGTCGTCGCAAAGCCAAGTTGTGAAGCATACAGCAGGCCACGATGATCTGGCACACCTTCTTCGATGAGTAGAATAGGGAACCACCTGTCATATGGAGGCACCTGAACCTGGCCTTCAGGAGGCCGAAGGTCCTCTCTATAACCCTCCTAGTTCGCCCATGGGCCTCATTGTAGCGTTCCTCTGCCCTTGTCCTGGGATTCCTCACTGGGGTCAGTAACCATGACAGGTTGGGGTAGCCATAGTCACCTGTAAATGTCGAGGGAAATCTGTTAGACAAACACTAACTCTTAGGGACATCCCCAGACCCAGACACCTTGTCACACTGTATAGGCTCCATGTCCTTACCTAATAGCCACACACCATGCCTCTGGAGTTGCCCCATCACATAAGGGATGCTGCTATTCCTCAAAATGTAAGCATCATGCACTGAGCCAGGAAACTTGCCATTTACATGGAAGATGTACTGGTCGGCCAAACACACCATCTGCACATTCATTGAATGGTAACTGTTCCTGTTTCTGTACACCTGTTCACTCCTGCGGGGGGGACCAAGGCCACATGTGTCCCATCAATGGCACCTATGATGTTGGGGATATGTCCCAGGGCATAGAAGTCACCTTTCACTGTAGGCAAATCCTTCACCTGAGGGAAAACGATGTAGCTGCGCATGTGTTTCAGCAGGGCAGACAACACTCTGGACAACATGTTGGAAAACATAGGCTGGGTCATCCCTGATGCTATGGCCACTGTCGTTTGAAAAGACCCACTTGCCAGGAAATGGAGTACTGACAGCACCTGCGCTAGAGGGGGGATTCCTGTGGGATGGCGGATAGGTGACATCAGATCTGGCTCCAACTGGGCACACAGTTCCAGGATTGTGGCACGATCAAGTCTGTAGGTGACAATTACATGTCGCTCCTCGTTGTCGACAGGTCCACCAGCGATCTGTACACCGGAGAATGCCCCCACCTCCTCATCTGCCCCAGCGGACGTGCTCTATGGAGGAGAACAGCGAGCAGAGAGTCAACCAACACTGAGGTACATTAACACAACTTTATTCCTCTATTTTTTAAATCCGCTATGTGCCTGTATTAGTGTGTATGCAAGGCCTAGATATGTGTGACGCATTTAAAATTAATGCCATGTGGCCCCCTGAAATGGCGGCTGCCTGACCTGTAATGTGGGACAAGGGGATATGAGGTAACTGCGCTGGCGTTGTACACCTTCGCGATAGGCGGTCGAAGACCGCAACGCAATCCTGCATTGGTTAACATTGGAATCTATGGGTCCGAGGAGCCAATGACGATGTACGCCGGCAGTGACGGTACGCACCGCCACGGACGTGAACGCCATTTTCTCTCTGTTCAATCACTTGATACCTGATCTTCGACAGGAGAGGACCTACACTGCAAGTGCTGCTGTGACCTCAGTCTGGAAGAGACAATGGCTCATGTGTCTGGGGAAAGGTCCCCTGCCTTCAGCACAGAGGAGTTGGAGAAACTAGTGGATGGGGTTCTCCCCCAGTTCACCGCTACTCTACGGTCCTCCAGACAAACAGGTAAGTACACTGTGAGCATGCCAAATGGGCAATGCCTGTGTGGAGTGGTGTGGATGGAAGATAAGGGGGGGAGAATGAGGCGTGCATAAAACGAAGGTGAGTGCATGTGCATCATGGCAAGGGTACGGATGCGGGCCAATGACTGTGACGGTGTGGATGGGTATATCTTCTCCTTTTCCCCTGTACTATTCCTTTAGGTCAGCGCCCACCAGAAGAAGGATATTTGGCGTGCCATCGCCAAGGAAGTCTGGGCCCTGGGGGTCCACCACAGACGGAGCACCCACTGCCATAAAAGATGGGAGGACATTCGCCGCTGGAGCAAGAAGACGGCGGGGGCCCAGCTGGGGATGGCCTACCAACGTGGGAGGGGTGCCCGTCGCACCATGACCCCCCTGATGTTCCGGATCCTGGCGGTGGCGTATCCGGAGTTGGATGGGCGCTTGAGGGCATCACAGCAGCCACAAGGGGGTGAGTATAGTCACATTCAGCTGATTCTGTGCACAGTGGAGGTGTCTGGGTGCGGGAGGTGGGCTGTGAGGCCAGGGTGAGTTTAGTAGGCAAGGTCCTGTCGTAAGGCAGGCCATGTGGCACCCCACCCCACATGTGTTCAGAGTCAGGCTCCTGTGACTTCCATGTGTGCAACAATCGGGCATAGGCCTTGTAACCCATGTCCCTGTGATTAATTAGGGAACTCAAAGTGCACGACGTAGTGCAGGGGGCTTCTGTGTCTGTAGTGTCCGCCAACAGTAGCGGTATTGCATGGACTCAAAATGTCTTTCTTCTGGTCCCCCCCTTTTTGTGGTCTCCCTGTTCTTGTGTGCATTAGCATCATCAGGCGGAGGAGCAGTGCCACCGGAGCAGGAGCTGCGACCAGCGACACAGACTCCTCCTCTGATGGGAGCTCCTTTGCGGTGGCGGGCCCCTCTGTGCCCACCGCATCTACAGGTACAGCCGCCACCCCCCCTACTAGCACCGCCCTCCCAGCAGCCCCTCAGCGTGTGCCCTGTGGCCCCTCACCCAGGAGGGTGGGCATCTCCTTCGCCCCAGGCACCTCAGCCCCTGCCCCAGTCAGCCCTGCTGTCCTCAGTGAGGAGGCCATCGACCTCCTCAGGTCCCTCACTGTTGGGCAGTCTACCATTTTGAATGCCATCCATGGTGTAGAGAGGCAGTTGCAACAGACCAATGCATACATGGAGGGCATTCATTCTGGTCAGGCAGGCCAACAGCAAGCTTTTCAGACTCTGGCCTCAGCACTGATGGCAGCCATTGTCCCTGTGTCCAGCCTCCCCCCTCCAACTTCCTCTACCCAGACCCAAACCCCTGTACGTCAGCGTATCCCAAGCACACCATCAGACCAGCATGCACACACCTCAACACACAAGGGAAGCGCTGGCAAACATAAGCACCACACATCCCACAGGCACTCACACAAGCATCATACCCATGCACACATACCAACAACCACTGCCTCCACTGTGTTCCCCTCCTCCACGTCTCCCTCCTCCCTCCCTGTTTCATCTCCACTCACACCTGCATGCACTACATCTTCATTCACTACGTCCATCACTAGCACACCCATCACCACACCCCCTCACTTGCACTCACCCCCCGCTACCATTCACACATCCCCTGTGTCCTCTCCCAGGGTGTCTGTGGCCCACCTCCCAAGGTACACAACAGCAGCCACACACCCACCCAACAGCCATCCACGTCATGCCAGCCTCCAGCCCATGCACCTTCACCCAAGGTCAGCAAACATACACCTCCTACAACCACTACCTCTTCCTCCACTCCCAAACCCCATCCATCTACCCTATTCCAGTGTGTCCCAAAAACTTTTCCTGTCCTACCTTGACCTCTTCCCCTCACCTCCCCCCACCCCTTCAGTCCCCTAGGGCCCGCCTTTCCAGCTCCCAACCAGCACCTCAGCCACCACATCACCGGGCACGGTGGTGCCAGCAGTAACCGGCTTCTGGAGTGCGCCAAGCAGCAGGGCAGCCAGTGTGCCAAGAGCCAGACCACGGACAGTCCCCCACCTCAAAAGCATAAAAAGTTGGCCAGTGCCCACCAGGAAAAAGACAAAACATCTCCCACCAAAGCCTCTCCCAGGAGTACAGTTGGGAGTGGGAAGACAGCTGGACCACCATCCAAGGTGGGGAAGAGGCACAGAAAGACAGGCAAGTAGCCGAAAACCTGCACGGCGGACAAGACCGCCACCAGCACCGCTGCCAAGGACACCGCCGCCACAAGCACCGCTGCCAAGGACACCGCCGCCACCAGCACTGCAAACCAATGAGCACCAAAAGCTACTACGCTACTGGGGCCGCCACGAGCAGGATTAAGCACTCTGGCCACCAATCCCCCTCCAGAAGCAGTGGAGTATCCCATCCACTACCTCAGTCCTTGGCAGGATGAAGCACTCTGGGCACCAAGCCCCCTCCAGAACCAGTGGAGAGATACATCCACTACCTCAGTCCTTGGCAGGATGAAGCACTCTGGCCACAAAGCCCCCTCCAGAACCAGTGGAGACTGTTATCCACTTGAGAGACTGTGGCTTTGCACTCCCCAGGATACAGCAATGGGCAACCCACCCACTGTAGAGACTTGTGAGACTGTGGCATTGCACTCCCCAGGATAAATCAGTGGGCAAACCACCCACTTGAGAGACTTGTGAGACTGTGGCTTTGCACTCCCCGGGATACAGCAGTGGGCAAACCACCCACTAGAGAGACTTGTGAGACTGTGGCTTTGCACTCCACAGGATAAAGCAGTGGGCAAACCACCCACATGAGAGACTTGTGAGACTGTTGCTTTGCACTCCCCAGGATAAAGCAGTGGGCAACCCACCCACTTGAGAGACTTGTGAGACTGTGGCTTTGCACTCCCCAGGATAAAGCAGTGGACAAACCACCCACTGTAGAGACTTGTGAGACTTTGGCTTTGCACTCCCCAGGATAAAGCAGTGGGCAACCCACCCACTTGAGAGACTTGTGAGACTGTGGCTTTGCACTCCCCAGGATAAAGCAGTGGGCAAACCACCCACTGTAGAGACTTGTGAGACTGTGGCTTTGCACTCCCCAGGATAAAGCAGTGCGCAACCCACCCACTTGAGAGACTTGTGAGACTGTGGCTTTGCACTCCCCAGGATAAAGCAGTGGGCAAACCTCCCACTGTAGAGACTTGTGAGACTGTGGCATTGCACTCCCCAGGATAAAGCAGTGGCCAACCCACCCACTGTAGAGACTTGTGAGACTGTGGCTTTGCACTCCCCAGGATAAAGCAGTGGGCAAACCACCCACTGAAGAGACTTGTGAGACTGTGGCTTTGCACTCCCCAGGTTAAAGTAGTGGGCAAACCACCCACTTGAGAGACGTATGAGACTGTGGCTTTGCACTCCCCAGGATACAGCAGTGGGCAAACCACCCACTTGAGAGACTTGTGAGACTGTGGCTTTGCACTCCCCAGGATACATCAATGGGCATAGAGCCCCCTCGTGGATCTGGCGTCTGCACTTATCCGGCTGAGGTGCCCCCCCCTTCCCTTCCACCTGAGGTGCCTGTTGTATTTCAAACTGATGCCTCAGCAGTTTTCTCTCCGTTTTGATTGGGTATCTTGTGTGGGCCTCGCCCATGCATTTTGGGCCCAGTGGTCCACGGACTTTAATGGTGGAATACCTTGGACTTATACTATTGGTGTATATATTTGTTAATAATGTATAGATATTTTTTTAATACTGAATTTTAATAGATTACAATTGTTCACCTCATTTCCTTTTGTCTTTGCATTCTTCCGGGGGGCTTGGGGGTTGTAACTGTAATGTATCATGATGTATTAGTGTGTGTGTTGTTGTGGGTGAGGGTGGGGTGGGGGTGGGGGTTTTGCGTGTTGCCTGTGTGTGTCACTCTCTTTTCCCTCCCCCCTCCACTGTGTCGTAGGTGCAGTACTCACCGTGGTCTTCGCCGCTGGCGTTCGTGCTCCTGATACAGGAGCAGGAAGACAAAGGCAGGGAGTATCTGGAGTTCCGGTTCCATGGCGTCCTGGTTCCTCATGGGGTGTGTTGAGGTGAGCGTTTTCCCTTCCAAGTCCTGTTTCCGCCGTGTTTTTGCTCACGTTGAATCCGCCCCCGAAAAGGTGGCGGATTGGACTGTTGTAATAGTGTGGGCGGTACTTTGTCCTCTGCCTGTCTCTTGGCAATTACCGCCTCGGTGTTTGTACCGCTGTGGCTGTCTATGTTGGCGGTTTCCACCACGGTCGTGATTCCATTTTTTTTACCGCCGGCCTGTTGGCGGTTTTACCGCCGCTTTAACACTGACCGCCAGGGATGTAAAGACCACCATGGAGTTTTGGTGGAAGGAAATGTGTGGCTCATCTTCCAGAACTTTCTATCATCTAAATGTGAGGAAAAAGTGTTTGAGATTTGCAAAGGATTCTAGGTAACAGACCCTGGTGAGAGCCCCACATGTCACCCCATCTTAGATTCCCCTAGGTGTCTAGTTTTAAAAAATGCACAGGCTTGGTAGGTTTCCTTAGGTGCCGGCTGAGCTAGAGGCCAAAATCCACAGCTAGGCACTTTGCAAAAAACAGCTCTGTTTTCTCTGGGGAAAATGTGATGTGTCCACGTTGTGTTTTGGGGCACTTCCTGTTGCGACCACTAGGTCTACTCACACAAGTGAGGTACCATTTTTATCGGAAGACTTGGGGGAACACTGGGTGGAAGGAAATGTGTGGCTCCTCTCAGATTCCAGAACTTTCTGTCATCGAAATGTGAGAAAAAAGTGTTATGTTGGCCACATTTTGAGGTTTGCAAAGAATTCTGGGTAACAGAACCTGGTGAGAGCCCCACAAGTCACCTCATTTTGGATTCCCCTAGGTGTCTAGTTTTAAAAAATGCACAGGTTTGGTAGGTTTCCTTCGGTGCTGGCTGAGCTAGAGGCCAAAATCCACAGCTAAGCACTTTGCAAAAAACAGGTCAGATTTCAATGTAAAAATGTGATATGCCCATGTTGCGTTTCCTGTCGCGGGCATTAGGCCTACCCATGGAAGTGAGGTACCATTTTTATCAGGATAATTTGGGGGAACACAGAATAGCAGAACAAATGTCATTGCCTTTGTCTTTCTCTACATTTTTCCTTCTAAATATAAGCCAGTGTGTAAAAAAGACGTCTATTTGAGAAATGCCTTGTAATTCACATCTACTATGGGGACCCGGGAATTCAGAGATATGCAAATAACCACTGCTTCTCAACGCCTCATCTTGTGCCCATTTTGGAAATACCAAATGAATTGCTGTATACCTGGTAGACAATGAAAACTCATTGCAAGGTGCAGCTCATTTACTGGCTCTGGGTACCTAGGGTTCTTGATGAACCTACAAGCCCTATATATCACCACAACCAGAAGAGTCCAGCAGATGTAACAGTATATTGTTTTAAAAAATCTGACATCGCAGAAAAAAGTTACAGAGTAAAACGTGGAGTAAAATGGCTGTTTTCTTCAGCTGAATTTCAATATATTTTTTTATTTCAGCTGTTATTTTCTGTAGAAAAACCTTGTAGGATCTACACAAATGACTCCTTGCTGAATTCAGAATTTGTCTACTTTTCAGAAATGTTTAGCTTTCTGGAATCCAGCATTGGTTTCACACCCATTTCTGTCACTAACTGGAAGGAGGCAAAAAGCACAAAAATACAAAAAATGGGGTATGTCCCAGTAAAATGCCAAAATTGTGTTAAAAAATGTGGTTTTCTGATTCAAGTCTGCCTGTTACTGAAAGCTCGGAAGATGGTGATTTTAGCACCTCAAACCCTTTGTTGATGCAATTTTCAGGGGAAAAAACACAGGCCTTCTTCTGTAGCCCTTTTTCCCCCATTTAAAAAAAAACAAACTAAATTTGTGCTGTATTTTGGCTAATTTCTTTGTCTCCTCCAGGGGAACCCACAAACTTTGGGTACCTCTAGGATTTCTATGATGTTGGAAATAAAGGACACAAATATGGCATGGGTAGCTTATGTGGACAAAAAGTTATGAGGTCTTAAGCACAAACTGCCCCAAATAGCCAAAAAACAGGCCTGGCACCTGATGGGGAAAAGGCCTGGCAGCGAAGGGGTTAATTATTTCTTCCAAGATGGCTGCTATGTTTATAGTTAGGAAGATGTTTTGATTTCACGTTATCAGTGCCACTCTGTGAAGGCGTCACTGTCAGCGTCAAAGATAAGTGATATACGTAGGCATTCACATCATGTCCCTTTCCCACTTCCGTGTGATAGGAACATAATGTACTTTTTGAGAGAATTGTTTATGTAATTGCCACCCCAAGCATGCCTTTTTATCTATTGTTTGGGAACATACCTGCGTCAGGGCTACTAAAAGATCTGTATAAATACATCTCACGCAGACAAAGTTATCAGTGGGATTCCTACCAGATGCCAACAACGCTATCTATGCTACACATCGCCTTGATGCAGACCCAGCCTTTGTGCGCCCATGGAACCTGATCTAGAGACCTCATTCAAAGGTAACAAGAGTTGAAGGGCTCTTCTCATGGACAAGATACTGGCAGATTAGGTTTACCACACCTACCTCTCTTTAGGTTAGGGATTAGGTTCATCATGCTAGGGTAGTAGGGATATCTCACATCTCGTTATCGCGTTTCTACAATTCTGTTTCTTGCATTTTTCATTATCCTAATCATTGCAGCTCATGCAATTTACAGTAGATTTTAGTCTTGTGGATAAAACCTATTAAAAACTTTACTGCATCTCTTTTATTGCCTGTAAGTGACTGACACTTGTTACTCATGTGAGAAAAGGGTATTCTCCGTTTAACCACGACTACCCTGAGATGTCGCACTCTAGAGTCCATGCGTAAAGACTGCCACAAATCACCTTTTACAGTTTGGGTTTTTGGTGAGGTACTGCTTGTGAGCCCGGAGGGTAGGACTGACAGTTGCGACTTGTTGTAGGATTGGCCTAGTCGCCTTCAAACAAATTTGCTGTCCTCCCTAAATTAACAGTCTTGCCTAGAGCAAGAGTCCAACTATGAAAAAATTAAATAAACAAAGCAAGTGGCTCTCACCAACCCATAAGCCACCACAACCATGGTGGGGGGGCACTGCCGCTGCTCGCCACTGCCTCAGCCACCTTGGGGAGGGTAACCACATCGTAGTCCTGGGTCTACTGCACTTTCTGCACTCCGTCTCCTCAGCCATGCCAAAAGGAGGTGTGCGTGTCCGAATCAAGCGGCTGCCAATCTACTCCTGCAAAAAATGCTGGATGCAGTGGGCAAGATTTTTGCAAAAACATTTTAGATCATTTACAAAGGTCGGTCTGGACAAAAAGATCTTCCCAAGGGAACAAGTAGGTTTGGGGCCGAAATGTGCCACACTTGACAATATTGTAATAACCCATGCAATCAATGAAACATATGTAGATACAAGAGGGCAATTTGTTTATACAGTTTTTAGTGAGTTCTCCAACACATTTGAACGGGTCGATAAACCCACCCTCTGGAAGAAATGAGCATCTCTTTACATACCCCAATGTTTGTTGTACTTTATAGTAGCAAGGCATACTTCACCTTGGTGTAAAGTGCTGCTTGGAGGAAATCAGGGCCTCTCTACAAAAGGTGATACAAACAATTGGCTAAACTAAGGATGTTTGTTAGCACCATGTTGTTCTCATTGTATGTTTATGACTTACCAGCAGTTCTTGTGTCAGTTAAGGGAGACCCTTCAAAACGTGGTGGAGAGAAAATATGCTGTTTACTATGCACAGATGACATAGCGACCCTAAATCTGACCCCCCTTCAAAACTCTGCAAAAGAGGCTGGATCATCTTCATTTTTTTTGTGGATAAACATTTTCTAAAAATAAACACATCCAAAAGTAAATGTCAGATTTTTACAGGTAAGCACCATCTGAAGAAAATACACACCAGTTGGCATATAACGGAAAATAGGGGTGGTTAGAAACTGTGTTTACTTGGGGACGTTCTTCAGTAATAATCCATCAGAAAAGGACCATGTCTCCTACTTAAGTATCAATGCGTTTAGTCAAGCAAATGGGGTGGGCTGAGAAGGTTTTATAATGCTCATGGTAGGAGACACCTTGCTTCACTGCTCCTTCTGTTTCACTTACAAATTTTGCCAAGTTTACTGTATGCAATAGAGATAGTGGGGATTGGTCGATGGTCATTTATGAATTCCATTGAGGGTAAAATCCTTCATAAACTCCTCAGCCTGAAACGTTTAGCTTTTGTAAATTCTTTCCACCTAGAAATGGGATTATTTAGTTTGTGTGTGTTGGGACAAGCTACAGTCCTCTGCTGAGAATATCTTTTCCTACGTTCGGAGGAGCTCTCCTTCAGTAAGCTACTCTGGAGAGAAATATTCATTGAGCTGGGATCTTTAGGAAAAACTTTACTATCGCCCTTGACTCATTTAAATTAATGCAAGGCGCATTAGTTGCAATGTCAGCATTGGAGTTAAAAATCTTCTTTAAGGGCTGAAGACCTGCACTTAGCATTGAACTAGATATGACATTGTACTCCTGGAAGGCCAGATATGAAGTGGATCTGTTCCACATGCAATACAAAAATGAATGCAGCCCTATTTGAGTTGGCACTTTGAGCACAAGGTTCTCCATCTCATTCTTCCTACTAGACTTCGAATGCTGGCATTCAGGAGCGTGATTGGGACCTGGGATAATATTAATTGAAATGAAAGATTTTGCTTACTATTTTTACAGGGAACTCAGGATTTTGAACTTTTTATTTTTTCCTGCCCAGCATTACACTTACCACGAGTAAAGTTTTTGTAACTCAATATTTATTCGTAACAAGATCTTCACCGTGGCTAAAGCATATATCTTTATATACAACCCGATAAATTAAATTGTGTGCTTTACATTTGTTACATGTTTTAATATCTTTTCAAAGTTGTATTGATTTTAAACTACATGCAGTGTTTATACCATACATGGAATGACTTTATACTGATGAATTTGACCATTTGAAAGGTTAGCTCATCTACATTGTATGGACTTTACATTTTAGGCAGCCTCCATAGTTTGTTTGTAATGGTTATAGTCTCAATGATATGAAATGTGATTTTGCAGGTCAATCTGTTGTGGTCTCAGACGTGGGACCAAAATCAATACATTTTGAACTTGAATTTGATCTACTGTGGCTACGGACCAAAGGCCTCCTTTGTGGTGGTGGTCTGAAGGACAGCTGATGTTCTGGACTTTCTGCTGCTGAAGGTGGAGGACAAGACCAGGGTCTTGATGGAGGTGCTTGAACCCTTTGTCTCCATCTCAGAACCCATACTCAGCTTTAATGAAAACCTCACTGATGTCCTGCTTGGGGCCTATGGCAAGCCATGCACAGAAACTCCTGTGCACAGGATCATTGTCTGCCATCATAGTCCCACTCGAAGGGACCAAGCTTTCCTCACCCAGCACCCTACCCCAGAGACTCTGGGGGTACAGGCCTCTACTCCCAAATAACCATGGGGCATTCCCTAGCTTGCCACCTGATAGGGAATCCAAATCCTAGATGTCTTTGGAAGGAGGATTTTCTCTTCCCCTAGTATTGCGATGCAGTCGGTGAACACCATATGCTTATTGAGCTGATAGTTCAATACTGTGTGGGATTCAGTTCAGCAAGTGCTGCCCATGGTTCTGGAGGAGTCACAGGTCTCCCAAGCTACTGCTGATGGTAGAGACGCAGCAAAGTTCACAATATGCTGCAGATTGTATACAGCTGACTCACTGGACAGAGCCATTGCTTGTATGGTGGCCCTTAGACGTCATGCGTGGCTGAGGACAACTGGCTTTTCGCAGGATGTCCAGACATCTCTTATAGACGTGCCTTTGAATGGCACTCACCCCTTTGGTAACCAGGCAGATTTAGCCCTTGAGCAATTTTTAATGATAGCTGGGCCACCACTAGGTTGTTGAGGCTCACATTTCCCCACGACAGGCACAATCCGCTTTTCGCTTGATCCGTTGTTTTTGTAGAGCCATGTCCTTTCACCCCTAGCCACCATGGCTACCTGGCTCTCCAGTCTTTTTATGGCTCCCACATAGGATCTAATGACTGAGATCTACCCAATGCGTCACAACCCTGGCAGCCACAGCTTCAGTGCCCTTTAATATGCCCTCGTAAAATCTTGGGTTCGGCAATATCCAGCTCCACCTGCCCCAATGCCAAACAATAACTTCAGACAAATATGTGTTTCAGGATGTTCAGTGAGGTTATGCCCTTACTTTTACAGAAACCTTAATATCCTTGACACCATCCTCAGATTGGCCGTGGGCCACCTTTCGCTATGCAACAGGAAGTACAGGCCCTTTTGGTCAAAGGAGCCATAGAGAGAATGCTGACATCAGAAGTAGGTTGTGGTTGATGTTCCTGCCACTTTCTGGTGCCAAAGAAGGATGGAGGCCTCTGTTCTATCCTAGACCTATGACCTCTCAAGTACTTCCTGAAAAAGGACAAATTCAACTCTGGCTCAGGTCGGGTCAGCCCTGGATACCGGAGACTGGATGGTAGCGTTGGACTTACAGGATGCATACTTCCATATCCACGTCCTGCCAGCCTACAGACATTATCCACTGTTCATGGTGGATCAGTTCACTGTGTTCTCTTTTGGCCTTACCAATACCCCTCAGGTATTCAGAAAGGTGAAACCACTGGTCAGAGCCCATCTGTGCAGGTTAGGGGTGCCAGTCTTCTCCTACCTCAATGATTGGCTGATGAAGGCAGTCTGGCCCTAGGCAGTTGTCAAACTCCTTCAGACTACGGTGGACTTCCTGCATTTGCTGGGTCTCTATCAACAAACTTAAATCACACCTCACTCCCTCTCAGTTGCTCCCTTTCATCTGAGCTATTCTGGACACATTCCTTTTTTCACTTATCCTCCAGAGCGATGAGTCCAGGATATTCAGGTTATGATACTGATGGTTCAATCTCTAATCTGGATTTTGGTGTGACTGCTTCTGAAGTTGCAGGGCCTGCTGTATCCTTCTGGTAAAACATGCTTGTTGGCATTTGTGGTCTCTGCGTTGTGGACTTGAAGTTCCAGTGAACTCAGCATCACAGAAACCTCTCCGACTTGGTCCAGATATCAAAGGGAACTGCAAAAGACCTGCAGTGGTGGCTGATGAGCTGTGTTTGGGTCAGCGACAGACCCCTTTCACTTACCCACCCAGAGTTCACAGTGGTCAGAGATACATCATCACTTCTGGGTTGGAATGACCATTTTGGAGAAGTGTACATCAGAGGTCTTTGGTCTTCAGCGGAGTTTCAGCTTCATACCAAACTGTTGGAGTTAAGAGCAATATGCTTGTATTGAAAGTCTTCCTTCAATCCTTCAAGGGAGGCTGGTTCAGAGGGCTCACAGACCACACCACATTAATGTTGTACTGTAACAACCAGGGTGGAGTGGGGTCCTGGACCCTGTACCAAGAGGCTCTACATACTTACTAATGCAGCACCAGTCGTGGTAGGATCCCTAAATGCCAATGCGGACAAACTCAATTGACGATGCCTTGCAGATATCGAATGGTGGTCCTCTGAGGAGCCCCCAGAGTGCATGGAATCATAATTCCAATACTGGCAACAATATTGGGGTATGATTCCAACATGTTTGATACCAAACATGCCTAGGTTTGGAGCTACCATTATGTAGCTTGACATTGGTAGTGACCTATGTCTAGTACACACATAAAATAGTGTCCCCGCACTCACGAAGTCCATGAAAATGGCACTGGAGTTCATGGGGAGCACCTCTTCTAGTGCAGGGATGCCCTCACACACAGTTACTTGCACCCTGTCCTCTGGGCTAGGAGGGGATGCCATAGGGCTGACTTACAGTGACCTGATGCATGCACCCTTTCACACAGACTGCAATGGCAGGCCTGCAGAACACTTTCCATAGGCTCCCTATGGGTGGCATAATACATGCTGCAGCCCATGGGATCCCCTGGTACCCCAATGCCCTGTGTACCATGTACCAGGGACTTAACTGGGGGCACCAGTATGTCAAATGTGGGGTGAAAATGGCACAAGTTATCAGGTTAGAAGGGAGAAAGCATAATCACTGGGGTCCTGGTTAGCAGGATCCCAGTGAACACAGTCATACACACTGACAACAGGCAGAAAATGGGGGTAACCATGCCAAGAAACTTTCCTACAAATATCAACCCCTGTTCTTTCAAAGGGGACCCCCGACCCCTGGTAGTGGAATTAAGGAGGTCTTTTGTTTGCCACCTGTCTTGCCACTGGACTGACAGGTGACACAGGAGTTGCAAAACATCTTCACTTTCTGGGACATTCCTGGCCAACCTACTCCATGTTTTGGCTTGGCCAAAATGCACAGGTAAGGGAATGTCATGGGCCAAGGTGAGTAAGAACTCCCTGTACTGCTTTCTGTACACTCCTAGTGGCACCAGGTTTGGGGTAAAGGAACCCATCCTCCCTATAGGTCCTGTGGGAGTTACTGAAATCTCCCTTTTCCTGGTCAACAGCTTTCTGTCTCGGGCTTTCAAGAGTGGGACAGGTCCTCTGTCCCTTGCAAAGTTCTTCCATAGAGGGTCCCCCTGGTCCTAGGAGCTCTGCTGTGTAAGGCCCAAGTTCCTGGGGCTCAGTTCCTTCAAGGGCTGGTAGGACTTCTCCTTGAGGAGAGGGGACCTGAGCTTGTTGGTATCCCAGACTACTTGCCTTTCCCCTTGGAGGGTTGTTCCAGTATTGCAGGTTCCAATATCTCTTGTTCACCCTGGGCTCTTATCTGTGCTCTGGGTTTTACACACATCCACTCAGGTATTCTCAACATGGCTGCATGGGTTCTCATGTCTACCTCAGCCCATGCTGAGGTCTCCAGATCATTCTCCAACAGACACTCTACTGGAATTGCAGGGGACACCACCACCTTCTTCTGTCCAGTAACCCCTCTGCATTTCATGGTCACCATAGCCATGGGATATCTTTGACAGTATTGCCAGCGTTGATAACTGAATAGGTTTGTCCAGCTATGTATTGGTCTGGGGATTCCAGTTCTTCAGTGACACCTGCAGCTGTATCCCTCAGGGCTTCAACCCCATTGATGTGTGGCCTTTGTCTGTACTTCTCCAGGTTACTGGGCCAGACAACCAGAGTAGCTATATCCACCCCACTCTCTGAGACTAAGGTTGCTTCTGTGGTTTCCCTGACCCTGTCAGAGTCCACTAAAGATCCCATCTGGAGACTCACCACCCCAGCAGTAGCTGAGGGTGCACTAGAAGGGGCCTTTGTAGGACAATAGGAGTCCTCTGTTCGGTGTCCATTGGCCTTACAGTGGAAACATCAAGCCTTTTTGGGATCCTACTTCTTACCCTGGTACCCACCACTTGAATGGGAAGAGTCTTGGCCCGCCCTCCTGAGCTGATTTTTGGGGCATTTGGAAGACTCCTTGGGTTTTTCCCCTTTGTGCCCACTGTCTTTACCATGGGGGCAGCGGGCTTTGGGAACTCTCTTCTTATGGTCACCCCCACCATGGGTTGGTTTGGACACCCTTGTTTTCACCCAGTGTTGACGTAGAGAAACCCTGGCTATACTTTAGTCACAGAAGACTAGATAGTGGATTTCACACACTAGTTTGATGAACCAAACCAAATCTGCTTTAAAGGAAGCGTCATCTGATATACATCATAGACTTCACATAAAACATATGATAATCAATTCAACATCAATAACCACAACAGTTTATTAAGAAGTTAATGATTTATTTCCCTATATTAACAACCCTAAGGTCACAAAAATAATTCTCAAACTCAAATGATACATGTAGAGAAACAATAAAGGTTGATTTGAACGACAGATGTATCTAAGTTTAATCAATGCAAAAAGACAGATTATCTCAAAGGTTATTACACAAAGCCATAGCAAACATATCTGTGCAAAAGAAATTGAATGCATTTGATAACGATAAGACAAAAGTATCAATGACTATTCATGAGCATAAGAGTAATACCTCACTATCCACTAATTAGCGTCGACATGTTGGACTTCATGTAAAGGTTTTAGTAACATGAATTTGGAAAACATCTAACTATGGCACTATCAAAATTAAGGAGCAGTAAATAAACATTTGCAGTTGGTACCTGAATAACAAAAGACAAATAACAATTCACAGTTCATACATTTACCCAATCTCTATGCTGATCAGCCACAACGTCTACTTCGTCAGGGGGACAGCAACATCAGAACCCAGCACTAGGACAGGAACAGGTAGCTTCAGGAATAACAGTAGGAAAGCTGTTTTAGAATTTGGACTATAAGATACACTAAACCGTCTAAGCATAAGTTCAGTATTGAACAGACATAAACTGATAAAGTACCAGAATGTCAATAGACCATCTGGCAAAGCATGAAATGTCAAAGTGACAGATCATAAAAGTAAGTCTCTGGAACTCAGGATACAAGTACGAGAATAAAATGACGAGTGAACCCCAACTGATGGTGACTGAACATTAAATTAAACTTGTTGAATGAAAATGATTGGATAAAGTATGAGGTGAGAAAGTTATGACCAATCAGAACATTAACAGGTATCCAAATTATATAAAATGTTAGCTCTAAGCTCTTCTATTTGCTGTTATTTCATTGACGAAATCTAAACTAATACAATTGTATCTTGCACGTCCTCTTCTCCGGCTTCATCTGTGGACTTATTGTTCGCACCACTGAAATACAATGTCACAGGAAAGTGATTACAAAATGATGGTAACAATTCTCATTGCACAATTTCCTCAAGGGAAAAACATACAAATTAGAAACATAACTACAGACAAATATACAAATACAATGAATGAAGTTAGGATATGGAAATGCAGTCAGGAAACAGAACACACTAGAAACATTTATACAGATAACATTGCACAGTGACCTTGCATCTGCTTCTACTTCAGTCCAGCAGAGGCCACTAAATACATGTTTAATTCTGGCATTAATTTTAGCAAAGAAGAAAAGACGGAATAATTTCATCAGCTTAAGTTAGCATAGAAAACAAAATATAGGCCTTACATTTTATGGTGGCCCTTAAGTTGATCACAATTTGCGTAAACAAATATTATAATCAAATTAATTCACACATTAGTTTGTAAATATAATTATGTAAAGACAAAACATCTACATCAAAAAAATCCTTATCTCACAATCCCTCCTCTGATGACTATTAACGTCATCACACAAAAACCAAAATAAATGTATTTATTTAATTTCATAATTCAGAAGTTTGATTAATTCACCTTTTTTAAATTTTCTTTCTCCTTGAATTTTTTCAATAAAGTCTTCCATTTGAACATCTACCCTCCTCTGTTTCTTTTCAAATCATATTCTTTTAATCATTTGAAATATTTTATATATTCCCCAAATTCCAATTAAACAAAACACAATAATCGAAATCCATTGAACTAATTTTAATATAATACCTTCTCCCAGGTTGCTAAGCCAATTTCCCACTGAAGCAATTCCCTTTGTCAGCTTCTTACCAAATAGTAGTTTTGGTTAACTCTTTTAGTTCTGTTTTATCTTTTGTTAAATTGTTAATCAAACCTCTAACTAATCTATTGTTGTCTGGTATGTATGAACAACAGTGACGTGGACCAAGTAATTTGCATACTCCACCCTCTTTTGCTAAGATAATGTCAAACGCAAGGCGGTTCTGAAGAGTCATAGCTCTTGTCGCAGCCATTTCAGTTTCTAAGAGGAGAATAGCTCCTGAATAATCCGTTAACATGTTATCCACAACTGTAGACAATTTTCGTATTTTTATTGATTTCAGAACTGAAGGAATTAATGCTACAAATATGTCTCCCACAATGCCAGAAACTAATTCTCACTTGTATCTTGGTTGTATTTCAGAAAATTTAGGAAACTTACTTAAGCCTTCCAGCTGGTACATTTTCGGAAAGACTATTCCCAAATAACATGCGCCATACCATCCTCTAAGAAGATGGTAATACGCATTTTTAGCACAAATATAGTATGCTCCTGGCACTGGAGGATCCTGAAAAATTTAACATGAAATTCCATTTACTCTGAAACAAAAACATATGCGTACATTCACTCGTAACCACATATACTCTGTCAGAATAACTTTGCGGCTTATATATACAAAGCTTTCCGACATGTTGTGCATCTAATGCTAACCTCCCTTGTTTAGTGATGTCAGTGTAAGCATGTTCAATCCCACGGCTGCGGTAAACTACTCCCTCACCTATCTTAGCTTTGATTGCTCTTTTCCTATCTTCTGTGTTATCTAGAAACGTCTTTTCTACAGGTGAAAGTAGATAGGTTAAATTATTCTGATGGGCAAAAACAGTCCCAAAGGTTAATGTAGGTTCAAAGAAAACTCTTACTATTATCCTTAGATACTCTACTTAATTATCTATTTGTAGGTACAAAAGAAAATACTACATCATAATTGGAATAGAAATATTGAATGCATTCCTGGTTATAGCATCGTGTTAGTAAAAGATTACAATTTATAGGATAAGTAAGCGGCAGACTATGATAAGCAATTCCCTCCTCAACAGAGGTTGGAATCTGTGTACAGACATAAAAATCTTTCGCATCCATTACATCAACATACTCATGCATTAAGTGATAGAAGACATTACAAGAAAGTTCTTTCTCTTCGTGTAAGTATTTCTCATCCATTTTAATCCTATCTATTGCTGAAAGAGTAGTAGTTGATTCTGAAGGACTAACAGTTGTAAGTGTCTCTGCAGTGTGGTTGGCTCCATTTGTCTCAAAGACAATCACACTCACAATCAATAACAAGCATACTATTGCACAAACAATTGCCAAACCAATACCTATACATTTACAGTGTCTATTCTTAGTGTGTTGATTAGTAACGTTTCCCATGGTCTGTAAAGAATCAAAAGTAGAAGTAAACAAACAAACTTATGGCTATGCAGCACAAATAAAAAAACAAAACAAAAGACAAAAAATTCAAAAATCTTCAATTTTCAATCTTCGATCTTCAATCTCTCCTAATTTTTGTGGGTTTTTTTCTGTCAAAAGTTTATTCACAGTAGCTTTTTATTTTCTCTTTCACTACCAAAATATAAACTTGGAATGTCTCTGTCAAAACAAAAATTCTGAAGTTCTTCTTGCCATTCATTTGTAGTTGCAGATGCCCATTCAGGACCAGAGTATCTTCGATTGGCAACTCTCGTTCTTTTTAATCTTTGACTATTACCAGCTTCTACTTCACCCAAACGTGGAATTAACTCTCTAAGCAGTAATTTTGCTACTGTGAGACTATCATTTTTCCTGGTAGGGTAAGCCTCAATGCAGTGACTGAAAATACCTACAATCACCAACACATACTTCAAACCAGCACATGCAGGCATCTCAGTGAAATCCATTTGCATTCTGCTAAATGGTCCTCCTGCCATGCCAATATGTCCCATATTGACCACTGTCCCTTTGCCAACGTTCATTTGCTGACAAACAATGCATCCATGGAAAACTGCTTTGGCAACCTGTGTAAACTTTGGAATGAACCAGTGCTGTTTAAAACACTGGACCATTGCATCTCTCCCTATGTGAGCCTGTCCATGATAGTATCTAGCCATTTGAGTCAGTAGACTATTTGGCAGAACTACCTTCCCTTCTACTGTCATCCAGACATCATCATCCCTCTGGACACATTTAAGCTTGATCCAATCCCTCCGTTCTTCTTTAGAAACATTATCTTGAAGAGCCTTTAGCTCTCCCAATGTATCAATAATTTGCATGGTAAAATGTGTATAAACTTCATCATTTTCAGGTAACAATTACCAGTTTACTTTGAAGGATATGCCATTCAAGGCACAAAAGTCTGCAACTTGATCTGCATTTTTCCCAATCACACGTAATCTTGTGATCCCTGATATGCACTGCATTTCACCACAGCAATCTTCTCAGGCTTTTGAACAGCTTGTAACAACTCATTAATTTTCTCACCATTTCTTACTGGTGAACCAGAAGAAGTTAAGAAACCTCTCTGTGACCATATTTGGCCAAAGTCATGCACAATGTCGAATCCATATTGACTATCTGTGTAGATTGTCACTTTCATCTGACTTGAAATATGGCATGCTCTAGTAAGAGCTACCAATTCTGCTACTCGTGCAGAAAAACTCCCTGAAGCCAGGAAGCTTCCAGTATGCCAGTGATGGTACATACTGCATATCCTGCTCTCAAAGTGCCCACATTATCTCTTAAGCAGGAACCATCAACAAAAATAATTTGATCATTCTCTTCCATGCAGGTGTCTCTAATATCTGCTCTGGGTTTCGTGCATAACTCTGTAATTTCCAAACAATCATGTTCTGTATCATCCAATTTGTTTGAAACAACATTTTCAATCAGCGGTAAAGTTGCTGGGTTAAGCATTGTGCATCTCTTGATCATGACATTTGGAGACCCCAAGATTGCGGTCTCATATCTGGTCAGTCTAGAACTGGTCAGATACTGAGTTTTTGAACAAGTGAGTAGGATTTCTATTAAATGGGGTACCATCACAGTAAGAGGATATCCCATTACAATACTTTCGCTTTGAGTGATGCTCTGTTCTACTACTTCAACGGACCACAAACTTCCTGGTAAGGCTGCTGCGACCGGATCCAAAGTAGCTGAAAAATATGCTACTGGGCGGTTTACGCCACCATGAGTCTGAGTCAAAACAGATAAAGAACATGCATCACATTCATGACAAAACAACAAGAAACTCTTAGTGTAGTCAGGCATACCTAAAGCTGGAGCTTGACACAAACTCTCTTTCAGATCAGAAAACACTTCCATACAAATGGCAGCCAATATTATAGGATCGGAAACATCTTTATGAGTCAGTCTCTGTAAGGGCTTTGAAAGAACTGAAAAAATTGGAATCCACTGGTGATTGTAACCAACCGTTCCAAAAAACATCCTCACATCCTTTTTTGTACTTGGTACTTTCATCTGCAAAATTGTCACAACTCTCTCTCTTGAAATTCTCCTAGTTCCTTTCTCAATCAGATGACCCAAATAGTTCACCTCTTTTTGACAATACTGCAGTTTAGCAGGGGACACCTTATGTCCATTGTCTCCCAGGAAATTCAACAAAGCAATCGTATCATATTTATGCCCTTCCTTTGTCTTTGATGTGATCAGTAGGGCATCAATGTACTGTACTAATGTCGGTTGGTAAGGCATCACTAGTGACTCAAGATTTTTTTTTCAAGATCTTGAAAATAGATGGTGACTTTGAAAACCCCTGTGGAATTCTACACCAATAGTAGACTGTGCTCAAAAATTTGAAACAAAAGAGATATCTGCTGTCCTAATGAAGAGGCTGCTTGACATAGGTCTAGCACAATAAACCATTCAGCACCACATGGAATCTGAAACATAATCATAGCTGGATTTGACACAACTGGACAACACTTCATCACTATGGCCCTTATTATGACATTGGCGGTAAATCCCACTTAACGCCACGCTGACTGCCGCTAACATACCGCCGCGGCGGCGGATATCCGTTCACCATATTATGACACACACACACCAATCTGTTACTATTCAGCTACAGACACAAGCCCGCCACACCAAAGGTCTGTGATAAAATGGCGGTATCAAAGCCCACACCGTTACGCCAACAGAACTACGCCAATCACATTATGACACACGAATCACCACGGCGGACATTCAATGGCGGTAAATCATTGACGGTAAATACTGCCATGCTCAAAATACACACTTTCAAACAAAACAGCACTACATTGGACAATTCGAACAACACACACCTGACACTCATACACACATCACACCCACACCACTATAAAATACACACTCACATTACCCACAACTCTTTACACCACGACCACAGACAAGACCAGAGCCACACACCACCATCACCTATACACCACCCACGCACCTGACAACACACACCCCAACACATCACCCTACACACCCTCACCTACAGAACTCACACAACACCCATGGCACCACAAAGACACCCCCGATTCTCAGAGGAGGAGCTAAGGGTCATGGTGGAGGAAATCATCAGGGTAGAGCCTCAGCTATTTGGAGCACAGATGCAGCAGATATCCATTGCTAGGAAGATGGTTCTATGGCGGAGAATCGAGGACAGGGTGAACGCCGTGGGACAGCACCCCAGAACAAGGGATGATATCAGGAAGAGGTGGAATGACCTCTGGGGTAAGGTACGTTCCATGGCAGCAAGACACCAACTCGCTGTACAGAGGACTGGCGGTGGACCCCCACCTCCTCCCCCACAACTAACAACATGGGAGGAGCAAGTCTTGGCAATCATGCATCCTGAGGGCCTGGCCAGAGTAGGAGGAGGACTGGATTCAGGTAAGTCAACTCTCTACTATTATCACCCCCCTACCTGCATGCCATCATATACCCTCATCCCCACCCTCACCCTCACTCCCATCACTCCACCACCTCCCACACACCCCACTATCACATATCACCCATCCTGATGCCAAGCCCTACATGCACCACTAATGCATGGACATCACTCACAGCCCTGAATGGACACCTATCACTAAAGCATGCACACTAGAGAGAATCAGCTAGCCCACCACATACCAACTCACACAAGTTAAAGCTGCCAGGCCGAATACAACCAAAGAGGGCAACCCACTGATGCACAATATGTCACACACAGAAACAATAACACTGCATTTACATCCCCACAGGTATCCCACCCAATGTCAGTGGAGAAGAGGTGTCAGCAATATCCAGTCCCCCCACAGAAGAGGCCCACAGTGATGACAGCGACTCAGGTCGCATGGATCAGGATGGCCAACCTGGCCCATCAGGGACCCCTAGACAGTCGGTTACCCAGGCACACCCACACACCACCTCAGAACCTTTTCCCTCAGGAAACACCACCACAGCACCCACCCATCGTACCCATATCTCTGTCCCCAGGACACGTCAATCTGCAGTGTGTCCACTGCTACAGGGACCCCAGGGCACACCTCGCCCCCAAGACAATCAGGGACCTGGGTTCAGTGGCAGTGGGCACACAGTTCAGAGGACAGAGGCACAGGACTGCACGGACACTGGGAGGACTGCTGTGCGCTAGGGGCAGGACAGGCCCAGGGAACTGACTCTCCAGGAGGCACTCACCGAGATCCTGGGAGCATACCAACATTCCCAGGATATGCCGGGCCAGATCCTGGCCAACGTGCAGGAGAACAGGCGGCTGCAGAAGGGACAGTACCAGGGGATCAGGGAGGACTTGCAGGCCATTAACACCACCCTGGTTTCCATTGCAGGGGTGCTGGCAGACATGGCCAACATTGTGAGGGAGGCAGTCTTACAACAGCGGGCCCCTGCCACTAGCCAGATATCTGAACTGCCTTCCACCTCTGCTGCCGCTAGTGGACAGGAAGCCCTGCCACAGGACCAACAGGCCTCCAGCAGCCCGCCCCCTGCAGGAGGAGAACCACCCCGCAAACGTTCCCTGTGATCCAGGCAGAAGCCAGAGACTATTGCCAAGACCCCCACCAAGATATGAGACTCTCCTGATTGCCACCCTTGTGTCCCACTCTGTCACCCTGTCCACCTTGAACTGCCATTGGTCCCCTTCCTATGTCCCATGGACAATGCATCTGTGCTACAAATAGACTGAAACTCTACCCTGGACTTTCTTCCATAATCACCCCATCCCAATGCACTTGCCCCACTCCTCCTTAACACTTAAATAAATACCATTTGAACAAATACAAGTATGAAGTATGTCAAATGATTTAAGTATGTATCAGTTTAACCAGGTTCAAACATTGCAATTCAACTCTACAGTAATGTTCACTGAGAATAAACCTGTAGTTGGCTGCAGTGATCACACCAGGAGCGATAGTGGGCCACCAACATCTGAAAAAAGAGTTGCCAAAGGGTACAGTGAGTGGGCATAGAAGCGGGAAATTACAGCCTGCCAGTGACAAAGTTAAACAAAAAAAGTCAATGAAATGTGAAGTTACACTGTCTTGCAGTTCTCCTCATCGTCACTGTCCAGAGGGTCCACTGCTGCCACATAGGCATCTCCAGCCTCCTCCTCCTGCGGAAAAGGCACATGGCATCTCAAGGCAATGTTGTGCAACATGCAGCATGCCACGATTATCTGGCAGACCTTCTTCGGTGAGTAGCACAGGGATCCACCTGTCAGATGGAGGCACCAAAACCTGGCCTTCAGGAGACCAAAGGTACGTTCAATTATCCTACTTGTTTACCCATGTGCCTCGTTGTAACGTTCCCCTGCCCTTGTCCTGTGATTCCTCACAGGGGTCAGTAGCCATGCTAGGCTGGGGTAACCAGAGTCACCTGCAAATATCGAGGGACAACATTTAGCCACACACTATCCCAAATGGCCCACACCATACCCATACACCAACTTCCACTGGGTGGGAACCAGGGCTCACCTATTAGCTACACCCAGTGCCTCTGTTTTTGGCCCATCACATTTGGGATGCTACTATTCCTCAGGATCAAGGCATCATGCACCGAGCCAGGATACTTAGCATTGACATGAGAGATGTACTGGCTGCCAGGCATACCATCTGGACATTCATTGAGTGAAAACTCTTTCGATTTCTGAACAGCTGTTCATTTTGCTGGGGGGGACAAATGCAATATGTGTTCCATCACTTGCCCCAATTATGTTGGGGATATGCCCCATTACAGATAAGTCAGCCTTCACAGTGGCCAAACACTCCACCTGGGGGAAAACAGTGTAGCTGCACAAGTGTTTAATCAGGGCAGACAACCCTCTGGTCAGCACTACTGAGAACAGTGGCTGTGACATTCCTGCTTCCAAGCCCACTGTCACTAGGAAAGAACCAGTTGCCAAGAAATGGAGGACAGATCGCACTTTCACAAGAGGGAGGATCCCACTAGGGTGACTGATAACAGATTTTAGGTCATGCTCCAATTAGGCACACAGCTCAGTGATTGTGGCCCTGTAAAGTCTATAGGTGAGGATAATGTGCCCGTCCTCCATTGTTGCCAAGTCCACCAGGGGTCTGTACACGGGGGTATGTCTCCATCTCCTATTCATTCGCAGCAGTAGCAATCTATGGGGCAGAAGAGTGAGGAGCCGGTCACAAACTGTACATCGTAGCCACAACAGTACATCGCATGATGTCAATTTTTTATGTATACGTGGCATATGTCCTGTATGTCCAATTGTGTACTGTGACACAGTTATAATCCAGGGCCTGCCCCCCGATCCCTGAAATGGCGTCTGCCTATCCTGTGTGGAGGGACAGGGGGAAGTGAGGTAATTCCGCTGACGTTGTGCTCTGTTTCGGTAGGTGGTCGGGAACCCCAGTGCAACTCCTCATTGGATAATATTGGCCCCTATGGGGTACAGTGGCCAATTATGATGTTCGCCGGCGGTGACGGTATGCACTGCTGCGGATGTGACCGCCATTTTCTATCTGATCACTCACTTGCTACCTGACCTTCAACAGGAGAGGACTTACACTGCATGTGCTGCTGTGACCTGTGTATGGAACCTACCATGGCTCGTGTGAGTTGGGAAAGGGCCCCTGCATTCACCTCGGCGGAGTTGGAGCGACTGGTGGATGGGGTCCTACCCCATTACTGCTGTATGGGCCTCCAGACCAACAGGTGAGAACACTGTGAGCCCGATGCATGGGGCATGAATGCATGGAGAGGTGTGTGTGAAGGCCTCATGTAAGGGGGGGTGGTGGGTGTCCCCTGGGCGGCGGACAGCTTGTGTGCTGGACCCTGTGTGTGCAAATGGCGATGTGAAGGAGTATGGTGGGCCATGAGTGTAACAGGGTAACAGGCAAGACGGTCTGACTAATACGTTTCCGTGTGTGTATTTCTCTGCAGGTCAGTGCCCATCTAAATAGGGTATATGGCGTGCCATCGCCAACGTGGGGAGGACCTGAGATGCTGGGCACGGAATATGGTGGAGGCTGAGGATGGCCTCCCAACGAGGAAGGGGTGCCCGTCGAACCCTGACCCCCCTGATGGCTCGCATACTGGCGGTGGCCTATCCGGAACTGGATGGGCGCTTGAGGGCATCACGGCAGCCACAAGAAGGTGAGTACAGTTCCCATCACTACAATTTACACATGGTAGGGGGGTACCCGGGTGGGGGATGTGTGTCAGCGGATGCCCTTAGCCAGGCCTGATATTGCAGAGTAGGTCCCATGTTGGCCAGGGTTCTGAAGTGATATTCCTGCTACCTAGCTTGTAGGCATCTACTACTGGGCAGGGCTGTGTGGGTCCCAGGTGTGCTTCAGTTGGCGATTGTGTCCATGCCCATGCCTTGGTGGCTAGCAATATTACTGGTAGTGCATTGCATAGTGCGTAGGCCTGTACCCTGTGTGTGTGAGTGTGCTGTGTACGCCAACGGTGGTGTTGTTGCAGACATTGACCAAGTGTATCCTTTTGTCACCCTGTCCTTATATACATTAGCATCATCTGGCGGAGGAGCAGAGGCACTGGCGATAGAGGGAGCTGCATCCCACAGGACCCAGGAGGCAGAGTCCACCGACGGTGAGGGTGTCAACATCAGGGCAGTGCGTGCTCTACGGGCGACTAAAACGCAAAAACCCAACCTTTATGCAAGGACCTAATTTATACATTGTATTTATATGCAGTATGTTAACCTTTTACATTGCAGACTTTAACCTTGAAAAATACTATTAATGTTGTTTGCAATAACTGTTCATTTGCAATGTATTGCTGCAGGCTTACTGAGTGTGTTAGGGTGTGGTCCCTTTCTAGGACCTTCTAGAAGCTTTCCCTGCAGCATGACTGGGTGTGGTTTGTGGGCTGGGCCAGACTCTATATAAGGGAGCCAGCCCAGCTCCACATGCTCACTATTCAGAGGTCCCGGTGCAGAGCAGCAGCAACTTCCTGAGCTCCTGTTCCAGAGGCCTACTTTGACCTTTCCAGGCCTTGCCCTTCATTGTATTGGTGATCCTTGAACAGGGCGGTAAGACGGAGGTCGGGCTGGGACCTCTACCCCGTTTTCAAAGGCATTCGAGTTTTTAGGCCAAGTTTTCATGTTGAAAGATTTTTCCTTGTGCGTGTGAATGTGCTCGTGGGTTCTGGCAATTACATGTTGATATTCAAATCGGCAAGACGCACAATTTATTCTTGGCATTTGACATTTGAAATTCGGGTCGGCAACAGTGTGCGCGACCATTTCTTGACATTTGCATATTGACTTTCGAATCGGCAAGACGCGCAATTCATTCCTTGCATTTAATTTTTGATACTCATTGTGCGCTACCATATCTTGGCATTTGCATGGTGGCATTCGAATCGGCAAGACACGCAATTCATTCCTTGCATTTAATTCTTGATAATCATTGTGCGCGACCATTTCTTGGCATCTGTATGGTGTCATTCGAATCTGCAAGACACGCGATTCATTCCTAGCATCTTACCCTTGATAATCATTGTGCGCTACCATTTCCTGGCATTTTCATGGTGGCATTCGAATCGGCAAGACGCGCGGTTCATTTACCGCATTCAAACCTTGATGTTCAGATCGCTTACAGAGTGCGTGATCATTTCATGGCATTTGCATATTCTTGTTGGAATCGGCAAGACGCGCGATTCATTCCTGCATTCAAACTTTGATGTTCAGATTGCTTGCAGAGTGCGCAATCATTTCATGGCATTTGCATATTCTTTTTGGAATTGGCAAGACGCGCGATTCATTCACGCATTCCAACCTTGATGTTCAGATCGCTTACAGTGTGCGCGATCATTTCATGGCATTTGCATATTCTTGTTGGAATCGACAGTGTGCGCGATTCATTTCCCGCATTTAAACCTAGGTGTTCAGATCGCTTACAGTGTGCACGATCATTTCATGGCAATTAAAACTTTGATGTGTAGTGTTTCCTGAAGTGCACACAACTATCCAGGGCTTTTGAATTTTCTACAAAGGTGTTAAAATTCAAGACGTTACATTATGGCCCTCATTACAACATTGGTGGTAAATGCCGCTTATCGCTGTGCAGAAGACCACCAGCACACCGCCGCACCCAAAAACATGGGATGACATCAGGAAGAGGTGGAATGACCTACGGGGGAAGGTGCGTTCTGTGGTCTCAAGACCCCACATTGCGTTTCAGAGGTCTGGCGGCGGACCCCCACCTCCTCCCCCACAACTAACAACATGGGAGGAGCAGGTCTTGGCTATATTGCATCCTGAGGGCCTCGTAGGAGTAGCTGGAGGAATGGACTCTGGTAAGTTCAATCTTTAACTACTTCATCCCCCACCCTACCTGCATGCTATTACATACCACCATCCTCGTCCTCACCCCATCACTCCAACTCCTCACATATGTCCCACTATCACAAACCACCCATCCCAACACCAACCCCTGCATGCCACAACAAAGCATGGACACCCATCACCAATGCATGTCCACTACACATACCCACACAGACCCCTAAACAATTATCACACAAGGTCCTACACAGGAATGGAAGCACTGGGGTACAGGGTCACCCACCCATAGCACACCATGGCACACACAGATGCAATAATCATACCTTTACACCCCTGAAGGACCCCTACCCAACGTCACCGGACAGGAGGTTCCAGACATGTCCCCTCCCCCCACAGAAGAGGCCCACAGTGATGACAGCAGCTCTGTCCAACTGGATCTAGATGACAAGCCGGCCCATCTGGGACCTCGGGACAGTTGATTTCCCTGACACAGGCCACCACAGATCCTCCCCCCTCAGGAAACACCAGCACAGCACCCACCGAGCGGGCCCATACCTCTGTCCCCAGGACACGTCAAGCAGCAGTGTGTCCACCACTACAGGGAGCCCAGGCTAACCCACTACCCCAAGAACAGCAGGGACCTGGGGGCAGTGGTAGTGGGCACACGGTTCAGAGGACAGAGGCCCAGGAAAACCAGGGAACTGGGTGGGCTGCTGTGCGACAGGGGGAGGACAGGCCCGGGGAACCCACTCTCCACAAGGCCCTCTCCAACATCATGGGAGCCTACCATCATTCCCAGGAGACGATGGCAACGGTACTGGCCAAGTTTCAGGAGACCCAGCGACTGCAGGAGGAACAGTATTTGGGCTTCAGGGAGGAACTCAAATCCATCAATACCACCCTGGGCACCATTGTAGGCGTGCTGAAGGACCTCGTGAACACCAGGAGGGACACTGTGGCACAACAAGGGGCCCCTGACACTAGCCTGGACGATGAAGTGCCCACCACCTCCGCCGGCGCTAGTGGACAGGAGGCACCGCCACAGGACCACGACACCAGCACCCCACCCCCTGCAGATGGAGAACCACCTCGCAAGCAGTCCCTGAGATCCAGGACAAAGACAGAGAACAATGCCAAGACCCCCGCCAAGAAATGAGACCACCCTGAATGTCATCCTTCTGTCCCACTTTGTCACCCTGTCCATTCTTAAACTGCCCTAGCCCCACTTCCTATGCCCCTTTGGACAATGCACCTGTGAGACAAATAGACTGGACTCTGCCATGGACATTCCTCCACCATAAACCCTGCCCATTTTACAACCCCCTACACTATTTAGCACTTAAATAAACACCCTTAAATCACAAAACAATCTGGAGTCTGTGCTTTCACAATTGTGTATTTGCAATAACTGAGGGAAATAGCAATGTCCATTGTATTGTCAACATACCTATGTCACACAGCTCTAGTCGATGAGGTAACATAGCAGAGGTCACACATTGGGACCCACATCTGTGAAATCGAAAGGCAAAGTGGCAAATCAGGGTCCATTCACTGGGTGAAAGTGACAGACAGATGAGAGTTCGAACAATTTTATCAGATGTAGGAGGCAGTGATGTCTTCTTACCTGTGTCTCACTGGAAGTATTGATGGATCACGGTGTTTCTGTTGTCTATGTCCTCTTCTTCTGCCTCCTCTTCTTCACTGTCCACAGGCTCCGCAGCTGCCACAACACCTCCTTCAGGACCATCCTCCAGCAGAAAAGGCACCTGGTGTCGCAAATCCAAGTTGTGCAGCATACAGCAGGCCACGATGATCTGACACACCTTCTTTGGTGAGTAGTATAGGGAACCACCTGTCATATGGAGGCACCTGAACCTGGCCTTCAAGAGGCCAAAGGTCCTCTCTATAACCCTCCTAGTTCGCCCATGTGCCTCATTTTAGCGTTCCTCTGCCCTTGTCCTGGGATTCCTCACTGGGGTCAGTAGCCATGACAGGTTGGGCTAGCCAGAGTCACCTGCAAATGTCGAGGGACAACTGTTAGACACACACTAACCCTTGGGGACAACCCCAGACCCAGACAACTATTCACACTGTATAGGGTCCAAGTCCTCACCTAATAGCCACACACGGTGCCTCTGGAGTTGCCCCATCACATAAGGGATGCTGCTATTCCTCAGAATGTTCCCAGGAAACTTGGCATTCACATGGGAGATGTACTGGTCGGCCAAACACACCACCTGCACATTCATTGAATGGTAACTCTTCCGGTTTCTGTACACCTGTTTACTCCTGCGGGGGTACCAAGGCCACATGTGTCCCATCAATGGCACCTATGATGTTGGGGATATGTCCCAGGGCATAGAAGTCACCTTTCATTGTAGGCAAATCCTCCACCTGAGGGAAAACGATGTAGCTGCGCATGTGTTTCAGCAGGGCAGAAAACACGCTGGACAACACGTTAGAGGACATTGGCTGGGACATGCCTGATGCAATGGCCACTGTTGTTTGAAAAGACCCACTTGCCAGGAAATGGAGTACTGACAGGACCTGCACTAGAAGGGGGATTCCTGTGGGATGGCGGATAACTGATATCCGCCAGCTCCAACTGGGCACACAGTTCCTGGATTGTGGCACGATCAAGTCTGTAGGTGACTATTACATGTCACTCTTCCATTGTCGACAGGTCCACCAGCGGTCTGTACACCGGAGGATGCCGCTATCTCCTCACGTGCCCCAGCGGACATGCTCTATGGATGAGAACAGCGATCAGAGGGTCAGCCAACACTGAGGTATGAAATAAACCACTTTATTGCACACATATGTCATTCCTCTATGTGCCTGTCTTAGTGTGTATGCAAGACCTATATATATGTGGGACGCATTTTAAATTAATGCCATGTGGCCCCCTGAAATGGCAGCTGCCTGACCTGTAATGTGGGACAAGGGGATATGAGGTAACTGCGCTGGCGTTGCACACCGTTGCGGTAGGCGGTCGAAGACCGTGGCGCAATCCTGCATTGGTTAACATGGGACCCTATGGGTCCCAGGAGCCAATGACGATGTATGCCGGTGGTGATGGTACGCACCTCTGCGTATGTGACAGCCATTTTCTCTCTGTTCACTCACTTGATACCTGATCTTCGACAGGAGAGGACCTATAATGCAAGTGCTGCTGTGACCTCAGTCTGGAAGCGACAATGGCTCAAGTGTCTGGGGAAAGGGCACCTGCCTTCACATCGGAGGAGTTGGAGAAACTAGTGGATGGGGTCCTCCCCCAGTACACGCTACTTTATGGTCCTCCAGACAAACAGGTGAGTACACTGTGAGCATGCTGTATGGGCAATTCCTGTTTGGAGTGGTGTGGATGGAAGATAAGGGGGGGGACTGAGGCGTGCATGAAACTAGTGGATGTGAGTGAATGTGCATCAGGGCAAGGGTGGGAACGTGGGCCAATGACTGTGACGGTCCGGACGGTTATAGTTTTTCCTTTTCCCCTGTACTATTCCTGTAGGTCAGCGCCAACCAGAAGAAGGAAATTTGGTGTGCCATCGCCAAGGACGTCCAGGCCCTGGGGGCCTCTCATAATGGTGTGGGCGGTACATTGTCTTCCGCCTGTCTGTTGGCGGTGACCGCCATGCTGTTTGTTCGTACTGCCGTGGCGGTCGGATTGTTAAAGTGGCTGTCTATGTTGGCGGTTTCCGCCATGGTCATAATTCTATTTTTTTTACCGCCGCTTTACAACCGACCGCCAGGGTTGTAATGAGGGCCTATATGTGCATATTAAGTCCTTAGTACAATTCCTAATGTTTTCCAGGGAATGTTAAGATTACTTTTTGTCCTCATGTAGAAAGACAATGTTTGTTCTGGAAACATAATTCTAGAAGGTTCTTATATTCCTAGACAGTATGTGACATTTCATGAAAAGTTCATATGAAAAGTTGTATTAACCATTCTTGATTCCTTCCGAGGTACCCAGGCGTCTTGAGGCCTAGTTATAGTCCTTTCTTAAGTTATCCATGGTTACAGTATAACAATGCTTAGAATCATAGTCTAGTGAAAAGCAATGTGATAAAATCTTGATATTGTGTGGTTTAACCTTTTGCTTCCTACAGGTCTCCTTCACAGCTGTTCCCATCCTAATCCCCTTTTCCCCCGCTTGGACTCTCTCAGGCTCTGTGATTTTTCTATCAGAGTTTTGGAGCTATCTAGTGGTGGACATGTTGGGAACGTGCGCAGACCCCGAGGATCTGGTCTCCCTGACAGAGGGCACCAGTGGGACGGAGGGCGAGGGGAGCACCACAGCAGAGACTGGAGGGGACGGTTCGGACACAGATACCTCCTCCGATGGAGGCTCCCTGGTGGTGGTAGGCACCTCTGTGCCCACCCCAGCTACAGGTACAGCTGCCACCCCGTACCAGCATCGTCCTCCCAGCCGCCCCTCATCGAGTTGCCCATGCCTGCTCACCCAGGAGGGTGGGCATCCCCTTCGCCCCAGGCACCTCAGGCCCTGCCCCAGTTAGCCCTGCTGCCCTGAGTGAGGAGGCTATTGACCTCCTGCGATCCATCTCTGTAGGGCAGTCAACCATTGTGAATGCTATCTAGGGGCTGTCAGCCCACAGGCAACAGACAAATGCACTTTTGGAGGGCATTCACACTGACTTGGAGGCCCAACAGAGACCAATCCAGGCTCTTGCCTCCTCTCTGATGGCAGTCATTGTCCCTGTTTCCACCCTCCAACTTCCTCTTCCGAGTCCCATTCTCCTCAACCCCAACTTATCCCAAGCACACAGGCAGACATGCATGCAAAGAGGACAACACACAAGAGTGGCACAGGCAAACACAATCACCACAAATCATCTCACAGGCACTCACACAAACACCATCCAGATGCAGACATACCAACATCCACTGCCTACACTGTGTCCCCCTCCTCCTCCTCCTCCACCTCCCTCCCAGTTCCGTCTACACTCACACCCGCATGCACTACATCCTCATCCACTACCAGCATCACCAACACACCTAGCACAACACACACCTCACTGGCAGACACCTCTACAACAGGAATGCACATGTCCCCTGTGTCCTCTCCCACTGTGTCTGCCCCCCCCCCCCAAAGGTACACAAACGCAAGAACTCAGACACAGAACAGCCATCCACTTCACAACAGCATCCAGCCCATGCACCTGCTCCCAAACATAGCAGACAGACACCACCTACAACCACTCCCTCTTCCTTCACTACCAAACCTTCTCCCTCTTCCTGCCCTATGTCCGTAAGAACCTTTTCCTCTCCACCATTGACCTCTTCCCTACCCCTCTCCTCGTCCTTCACATCTGGCCAGGGTGGCAATAACCTATGCAAGCACCTCAGCCACCCAGTCCATGGGCTCAGTAGTCTCCACACCCACTTGTTATGGGAAAGCATCCAGGGCACCAGCCAGCCTCAAAGAAAGTGTGCCTGCCCCAGCTGCTGCCAGGAAGAGGAAGGAGCCTACCCCAAATGCTGCCCGGAAGGTCAAGGAGCCTGCCACAAGTGCTGCCAGGAAGGGCAAGGAGCCTGCCCCAAGTGCTGCCCTAAAGGGCAAGCAGCCTGCCCCAAGTGCTGCCAGGATGGGCAAGGGGCCTGCACCAGCAGGCAGGAAGGACAAGGGGCCTGGTGCAGGGACTCAGTCAGAGTCCCCACCACCAACCATGGTTGTGCAGCCATCCGAGGCAGCAGGGGATGGGCTGGAGCCTCCCCTACCACTACCAGCAGCAGCACCACCACCAGTGCGCAGCCATCCGAGGCTGCAGGTGATGGGCTGGAGCCTCCCCCCACCACTACCAGCAGCAGCACCACCACCACTAGTGGGCAGCCATCCGAGGCTGCAGGGGATGGGCTGGAGCCTCCCCCAACCACCACCAGCATCAGCAGCACCACCACTGAGCAGCCGTCACCGGTCTGTAGCCCTGCCTCCATGGGCTGTTGTGCGGCCTTGCCCCTGCAAATCCTGTGACACTCAGATGAGAGACTGTGATCTTGCACTCCCCAGGATCTGAAGCAGAGGGCACGATGCCCCTTCCAGAACCAGTGGGTATTGCATCCACTCACCCCGTCCTCACCCGGAACAAGAGCACAGGGCACGATGCCCCCTCCAGAACCAGTGGGTATGGCACCCACTCACCCCATCCTCACCCGGAGCAAGAGCACAGGGCACGATGCCCCCTCCAGAACCAGTGGGTATGAAACCCACTCACCCCATCCTCACCCAGAACATGAGCATAGGGCACAATGCTCTCTCCAGAACCAGTGGGTATGTCACCCACTCACACCGTCCTCACCAGGAACAAGAGCACAAGGCATGATGCCCCCTGCAGAACCAGTGGATAAATCACCCACTTGAGAGACTGTGGTCTTGCACTCCACAGGACCAAGCACAGGGCATGTTGCCCCCTCCAGAGCATGTGGGCAAGTCACTCACTTGAGAGACTGTGGCCTTGCACTCTCCAGGACCAAGCACAGGGCATGTTGCCCCTGCCAGGACCAGTTGTGTTTTTCCATCTGCTGGCTGAGGTACCCCCCGTTTCCCATCCCCCTGAGGTGCCTGCCTATTTTCCAACTGATGCCCCTGCAGTGTTCTCTCCGTGTTGCTGCAGGAGACAAGTGGGGCCTTGGATTTTGACATGTGGCCCTGTGTCCCACACACATTGAGGACTGGGCAGTGTCCCTTGAACTGTACATATGTATATACCATTAGTTGTATTTTCGTATTTCTACTATATTTATATTATTACACTCACTTTCATCTATTCCTCTAGTCCTTGCATTATTCCTGAGGGGTGCGAGGTAAATATGTTTTCTTACTGCATCTGTTTGTGTGTATGGTGTTGGGAGTGGGTGTGTGTGTGTTGCATGTGTGTGTTATTCTCTTTTTCCTACCCCCCCCTGTGTGCTAGGTGGCTATACCCACCGTGGTCGTCTTTGCCGTCGTTGGTATTCGTGGTGGAGCAGGACGTAGAAGATCATTGGGAATATTTGCAGCTCGGGCTCCATGGTGGCGTGGTTGTTCCCTGTGTCTCCAATGGTGAGGGCTTTCCCTTCTGTGCAGTGTTTCTACCAGGCTTTTGATGTTGTTGGTACCACCCCGGAAAAGGTGGCGGATTGGGTTGTCTTAACACGGTGGGCAGAACATTGGCTTCCGCCTGGCTGTAGGTGGCTACCGTCGTGGTGGCTGTTGATTCCGCCCTGGCGGTCGGTGTGGTAAAGTGGCTGTCTATCTAAGTTTTCACCGCCATGGTCATAATTTGGCTGTACTTACTGCCAACCTGTCGGCAGTATTACCGCCTGATCAGTATAGGGAAAGATGCGGAAGACATTGTGACGCAAAGAGTTAATTAGCTTGAACAGTGTAGATGAGCGTGATGCCTGCCAAAGCCAGAGCAACGTGGAAGAAATTCACGATGTTCGCTTTCAAGCTTGTTTTCTTTTGACATTCTGTAGATAAACTTATTCGCAGCTGCATGTGTGAGAAACAGGCTGTGAAGGAGATTCAGGGGGTCATTCCGACCCTGGCGGTCATGGACCGCCAGGGCCGGGGTTGGAGGATGCACCGCCAACAGGCTGGCGGTGCATCAAGGGCAATTCTGACCGCGGCGGTAAAGCCGCGGTCAGAAAAGGGAAACCGGCGGTTTCCCGCCGGTTTTCCCCTGCCCCTGTGTATCCTCCACGGCGGCGCTGCAAGCAGCGCCGCCATGGGGATTCCGACCCCCTTCCCGCCAGCCTGGTTCTGGCGGTTTTTACCGCCAGAACCAGGCTGGCGGGAACGGGTGTCGAGGGGCCCCCTAACAGGGCCCCACATTGATTTTCAGTGTCTGCCTAGCAGACACTGAAAATCGCGACGGGTGCAACTGCACCCGTCGCACACCAGCAACTCCGCCGGCTCCATTCGGAGCCGGCTTCCTCGTTGCTGGTGCTTTCCCGCTGGGCGGGCGGGCGGCTTTTTGGCGGTCGCCTGCCCGCCCAGCGGGAAAGTCAGAATTACCGCGGCGGTCATTTGACCGCGCTGCAGTATTCTGGCGGGGGAACTTTGGCGGGCGGCCTCCGCCGCCCGCCGAAGTTAGAATGACCTCCTCAGTTTCAACCTTGAGAATGAGGCCACAGTAAAAGATTAAATGAAAACAATTGCCAGGGAATGGCAAGGCAGCCAAGAGACATATACTGATAACATAGCTAGAAAATACTGGAAGGGGGTAGAATCCAAGCTTCAGGTTATTTAAACACTGAAAGGTGGGTGAGGGATTTGAAGCTCGCAGATGGAGTTATGAAACTGTCATCTTCAGACCCAGAGCTGCCTCCCTGTTTTGCTGTTCCAAGACCGTGACGCTCGGGGGGAGAGAGGTCCAAGCGGGCAGTAGAGGGCTTCCCAGCATTTGTGGACTAAGTTAAGTTCCACCCAGGGATGAAAGGCTTTTTGTTTCTCTGCTCTATTATTATGATTGCTTATTATGCTTGCACTGTGTTTATAATCTGAGAAATTCAGCTCGTTTATAGTTTTTCTGCCTTACTGAACATCGTAGTGTGAGTCTGCCACAGTAACTGAAATATGCACTTTAGTGTGCAATAAATCAAAGCTTATCTGAAGTATTCAACTCGTTAATATTCTGCTCTCTGAACATCGTAGTGTATCACATTTTGGTAGACAGTTATTCCAAGTTTATATCTGTCAATGAACTCTTTGCTCATAAGTATACATAGATACTCTCTGTAGTGTACATATATATGAATAGATGCTCTTCATTGCTATTCTTATTCCACTATTGTTAATGTGCTAAATGCCTGCATTTACCTGAAATTTTAGTAAAGCTAAATTGTATTCATAATTGGCGTGTGTTCCTTCATTGAGCGTCCCTATTGACTTATACCGAACAAGTGTCAACCAGCCACCTGGATAAGACATTTGGTACCAGAAGTGGGGCATAAGTCAATAATGCCTCTTTGGGGATGTAAGAAAAGTGAGGCAGAGAGCGGAAGACAGCATGGGGCAGAAGCCAGATCCATTTCCGGGTGGTTAGCAACTGACCCATTCTCTAGTGTGTCAGGACTCCTGAACCGGTGGGCAGCACCGGTGTTATGGGAGGCATTAAATGAGAAAGTGACTCCCCTTTTAGTGGAAGATGTGGTTGAGAGCGTGAAGCTAAGAGGGGCGAAGCTGGAGCTGAAAGCAGCAGGGCAAGTGGGATGGCTTTTCCTGTCTGCGCTCCATACGGTATACAGGAAAACATTAACACAAGATGTAGAAATAAGAAAACTGCGCGATGAGGTTGCAGCCTTGCAGGAAAGGCAGTTACTTATGAAAGAAACTACAGAAAGTGCAGTGACTAGGGGTGATCAAATGGAGGCAAGGTGCACTGCATTAGCAGTTCGAGTAGCAAAACAGAAGAGTAGGCAGAAGCCTAAAATACCCTCAGCTGTGCAAGTGAGGGCATTGGTACGCAAAGAAAACTGGGATCCTTATACTTGGGATGGAACAGTTTCGGATAATGATGATGACTGGAATTGGGAGGATGAGGTGGAAGTACGTGTAGCAGAACTAGGTGGAGTTGAAAGTGGAGAAGGACGTGCAGGTGAAATTGAAGGTGAATGGGGAAGTGTAATGGAGGTTCGCCCACTCGTGCAGAATAAATCAAAGGGAGTGAATGGTGGGCAAATACAGAATTCACGTTTGGTAAGAGATTATACACAGAGTGAATTGTTAGAAATAACTCGTATGTTTAGGCAGATGCCTGCAGAGCCCTTGTTTAAATGGTTGGTGAGATTGTGGGACACTGGAGCAGATGGTACATATTTATCACCAACTGAACTTTTGAAAATGGGATCAGTAACTACACATGCTATGTTAGGGCAACGGTTACGAGGTGCACAGGGGCAACAAGCTTTCTCTCTAATGGGTTGGTTGATGGAAGGAGTGAAGCAATTGTACCCAACTGCTATAGATGTGGCGGAGAGTTGGGGTCCTTGGCATACGATTTCAGAGGCAAATGAACAACTGCGAGAAATGGGGATGCAGAACGCAGTATACTCCCAACAGTTTTTAGGACCTGATGTTGAACCCGTGACAGCAGGGATCAGGGCACGGTTAATCAGAAATGCCCCTCCGCATATGAAAGGTGCCTTGTTGGCCCTTCTAGGACCCGCTCAGGGAAGACCAGTGGGGGATGTGGTATTATTAATGGCACAATTAGAAGGGCTTGATAGACAAAAATCAGCAAGAGCAGTGGGGCAGGACAATAAGTATAAGGGAAGAGAATCTACAATAAAAGTGGCCAGACGACAAATGTGGATAGATTTGTTGAATGCTGGGGTGAAGAAAGAGGAGATAGATGGAAAGCCTACCCCTTATCTGCTTAATAAATGGAAAGCATTGCAGCGTAGACAGAAAGAGAAAGAGGCATTTGATGAGAAACAGCCCTCAGCACCACCCATGGAAGAGTTTGAGAAGGAAAAAACAGAATCAGGGAAAAATAGGAAGGTGCCTGTCTCAACTCTATATCCTGACTTGTCCAGCGATGGCTGGGAAGTCCCAGACCCCTTATTATGAAGGTCAGGCCAAACCCCGGGGGTCAGAGCAGTGCAAGAGGTAAGCCCCGGGGACAGGCGGCCATATGTACCTCTCATCATTTGTTGGCACAAAGGAACTCAACATGTTATGGCACTGCTCGATACAGGTGCGGAAGTAACTTTAATAAATGGAAACCCCAAGAGGCTGCCAGGGAAGGGTGTGATCATTAATGGTTACGGGGGTGCAGAGACAGAGGCCAAACCTGTTAAGCTTAAATTGTCAATCGATAAAGGACCCCCGTTCACTGCAGAAGTTTTAATAGCTGAAGTACCAGAATACATTATTGGCATGGATTTGTTACTAGGCAAAACTATTGATACGCAATGGGGAACATTTACTTTTGGTGTGAGGAGTGTACACATAAAGATATCTAGGACAGTTCTGGTTGGGCATGCAAAGTGGAGTCCATTACTTGTGCCTCCTCCAAAGGAGCCGGTGTGCATTAAACAGTATCGCATACCCGGAGGTCATAAAGAGATTTCAGAAACCATACAGGTGTTGCTAAATGCAGGTGTGTTAAGGCCGGCTGTGAGCCCATTTAACTCTCCTATATGGCCCGTGAAGAAACCAGATGATACATATCGAATGACTGTCGACTATTGACAACTGAATAAAGTGGCTCCACCTTTGGCAGCCACCGTCCCAGACATCATCACACTGGTGGAACAGTTGAGTAAAGATGTGGGGGAATGGCATGCCGTGATTGACGTAGCAAACACCTTCTTTTCAATTGATATTGATGAGGCCAGTCAAGACCAATTTGCAATAAGCTGGCAGGACAGACAATTCACATTCAGGAAGTTGCCCCAGGGGTACGTGCATAGTCCCACATTGTGTCATGGGCTAATAGCCAGAGATTTAGCCAACTTCTCGGCTGGAGATACCAGACTTGCACATTACATTGATGACATCATGATCACTGGGGACACTAAAGAGCAAGTCTCAGACATGTTGGAAAGATTAATTGAATACTTACAACAGAGGGGATGGGCTATTAACCCAAAAAAGGTCCAAGGCCCGGCACAAGAGGTGAAATTCCTGGGCGCTATTTGGTCAGGACCAGTAAAAAGAATACCACAGAAGGTGATTGATACGGTACAGCAGCTAAAGATTCCTTCAACTAAGGCAGAAGCACAACGATTTATTGGTTTGATGGGATTCTGGAGACAACATATCCCTCACTTAGGATTAATATTGAGACCATTATATAAAGTTACACGAAAAAAGCAACCTTTCTAATGGGGACCTGAACAGCAAGAGGCCTTTGAGGGAGCAAAAGATGCATTACAGAATTATTTTGCGTTAGGTCCCATCACAGAAGGAGACCCGTTTGAGCTGGAAATGATAGTACAGGATGATGTAGTGATGTGGAGTTTATGGCAGAGGCAAGGAAAAAAGAGAGTGCCACAAGGATTTTGGTCAAAGAGATTAACTCCCTCCATGAGCAATTATACCCCGTTAGAAAAAGAACTAGCAGGAGCATATTGGGCGTTAGTAGAAACAGAGCGCATAACTGGTGACCGGCCGGTTACCTTAAGAACACGGGTCCCCTTACAAGGCTGGATAAGAGAAGGAGGGGTTGGCACTAAAGTAGGCAGGGCGCAGGAGTCTACCATCTTAAAGTGGAAATGGTATCTGCAGCAGAGGGCAAAACCGGGGCCAGCAGGAGTATCGAAGTTACAAGAAGATATGCTGGGGGCAGTGGACTTACAATCAATGGTCCCCTCCCCAGAGCCATCTGAGATGGAGTCCTCACCATTTAAAACAGCCCCACCTTTTGAACAGCTCACAGAAGAAGAACAGCAAAATGCATGGTTCACAGATGGTACCGCCCGGTACCATCAAGGAAAGAGACAATGGCAAACAGTCGCATTCCAGCCTGCTACAGAAATGCTGTTGCTGCGAGGAGGAAATAATTGATCAAGTCAGCTTGAAGAGGTAGCAGCAGTGTGATCGAACAGGCCCCCATCGGAGAGAAAACATTTGTGTACACTGACAGCTGGGCCACCTACCAAGGACTAGTAAGCTGGGCCCCGACTTGGCTCAAGGATGGATGGAAAATCAAAGGCACCCCCATTTGGGGAGGCGAGCAGCTATGGGAAGAGATGTGGGAGAAAGGGCACAAATGTCAAATCTATGTGGGACATGTGGATGCCCATTGCCCATCAGACACCTCACTTGCATCTCTATTCAACAACACCGCAGATCAGATGGCCAAAACACGAACAGTGATCATCAATGAGGAGGCTGAAGCTGCTCTAGCAAACTGGGCTCATGCAACATCGGGACATCTAGGAGAGAATGGCACTTATGCATGGGCACAGCAACGACAGATTCCAGTCACTAAAGAACAGGTCCAACAAGCAGTAAAAGAGTGCCCCACATGCAACCAGATGAAACAAATGCCCCTGCAAAAGAAGCCTAGCGGCCATATCAGAAGACGAACCGCAGCCGCTACAGTGTGGCAATTGGACTATATTGGGCCGCTACCAAAGGAAGGAGGAAAAAGCTATGTATTGACCATGATGGACACCTACTCTGGCCTTATGTTGGGTATGCCCTGTAAGTCTGCAGACCAAAAGTCCACTTTGCGAGGGTTAAACTACCTGATAAAACATTATGGGGTACCTGATGAAATCCAAACAGATAGGGGCACACACTTTTCAGGGAAAACAGTGCAGGATTGGGCGCAGGAACAGGGAATTAGGTGGATTTTACACCTTAGTTATTATCCACAAGCTGCAGGCATGATTGAGAGATATAACGGATTGTTGAAAGAACATCTAAAAAAGTTATCAGCACATCAGACTCTAAAAGGATGGAGTAGTAATTTAGACAAAGCCTTGTTTGAATTGAACAATAGACCAGTTGGGCAGCAGACTCCTTTCATTCGGATGACAGGGCATGATAAAGAAATCACCCACACAATGATTGTCTGGAAAACAGACCCGCGAGCTCGATTACCTTTACAGGCTACTTCTGGCAGTATAGGACTGGACCTGTTTGCTCCAGAGGATGGAGAAATACCCGTAGGACAGGTGACGACTATTCCCTCAGGAATAGGAGTGAGAGTACCACCTGGAACATATGGTAGAATTGCCCCTCGATCCAGCCTAGCCATCAAGGGAGTGTCGGTGCTAGGGGGAGTCATAGACCCAGATTTTAGAGGTTAAAGTAGTATTACTGAACCAAGGAGATGCTACTGTATCGTATCAAGCACATGACAGACTTGCCCAATTGATTTGTGAACAAGCATATACCCCCCACAAGAAAGATCTGCCCCCCCCCATAACACTCAGAGAGGTGAAGGAGGATTTGGAAGCACAGGAAGAAGAGTATGGGTGCATCATCCAGGGAAAAAGCCAGAGGCAGGAGAGATATTGAGCCAAGGGGTGGGGAGTACGTATGTTGTACTTTTAAAGAATTCTAATGTACCTGTATTTGTACCTGCAGTGAGACTTACCCCACGGTCGTAAATGATGACATCTGCATTGATGACGTGGTTCCTGTTTGCGCTCTTGATTATAACCGGAAAAAGTATATTAGTCCGACCAAATGTGGTAGAAAATGTCATCATGGATCTTCATGTCACTTGTGCACCTCAAGCCGCTAATGTAACTGATGACCAGGGAAATGTTTCACTTTGCAACGTGAAGCTACCTGGAGGCAAATGGATGGCTGCATAAGCTGTAACCTGGAAGGTAACTGGACAGCAAATCCAACATGCCAACGGACTGAACGAGTTGCAGGGAATGCCCGCAACGGTACACGCTTTGAATTACACGCTAAACATAATATGTAAATATTGTGATACCATTGTACCTTTTACACCAGTACAGACATATCAGGGTAGATTTTATGATTGTTCAAACAAACAATACATTTTACCAGGACATATGGTGGTTGTTACAATGTCCAATAGAACAAGTTCGATACTCCAAACTGCCTGCCTTTATGTTTTATGTAGCCAAAAGACGCATGGTCAGCAATGTAGGCAACGTTTCCATAGTTCGATGTAGAATAGGATGTAAGCAAGCTTTACATGCAAACATAATTAACCATATTGTGTTACAGATAACTATTGCCAAGAGGAATGTCTCTAAGTGCAATCCATTATGCACACCATGGACACTACAGTTATGGCCCTTGCCGAAGGTACGCATCAGAAGAGATCTAGGATCCATGATAGCCGGGGCCACCGAATTGAGGTAGGGGCCCTGAACGCTTTCGATATTGAAGCCATCAGGAATAAGCTATCTTCAACAGGATATAGTACAGGGGAGGCCATAAAAGTAATTTCTCAATGGGGGCCCACACACTCACAAGAAGTATGGAAGGTTCTGCGTGGGTTGTATCGTGATTGGCAATGGCATAATTTCACTTATGAACAATTTGGAAAAAGCTTTCAAAGCACCCAAACAATGTCCAAATTCAGTGCATACTATGGCAAAGCATTGTTAATCAACAGTATGTAGACTTCAAAGCGGAATGGGGACAGCTTCAAGGTGAATATTGGAGACAACAATTGCATTTGCCTGAGGAAATATGGGTAAAGCCTATATAATTCCATTGTGAGGGAGAGATGTGTTATGCTCATTTTTATATAGCTAGAAGTAATCTTCCTCCTGAAATATGGTGCCCCTTTATATTGCTCCCTGTAGTGATAGGTGAAGAATGCTGGATACCTCACACTGACAAAAAATGGATTGATCAAACAAATCACACCGTAGATCCCACTAGATGTGCAGATTGGTCTAAGGGGTACCCACACTGGACGGGCGCTAGACCCATGCCTTCACCCAAAACCAGGAGAATGTGAATGGTTACCTTATCCTATTAATGACACGGACTTATATCAGATAGGAACAGAGAGTATATGTTACGTCACTAATCACCCCTTACTTATTAACGATTTGTACAAACCACCGGAGAGCAGGTAATGTGTATGTGCAATATTACCAGCATTATTGGCATAAGTACTCACATCCTATACCGACCGACTAAGTTCACCACAACCACATTACAGACGCAAATGCAAGCACAGTTAGAATGGAGCATCCCGCTTGTTGTGAAGCTACCTAGATTAGAGGCAATCAGGCGCTACGCACAAATCACATTTGCTAAATTCGACATGCCAGCTAAATATACCAAGGATACAGCCATACAGATGACCATAGACGCCAAACAGCTTATGCACACTGCTTCATGCATCCAGCAAGTAACTGAGCACCATTGGTATGACATCTTCTTAGGTTGGGCACCAGGAGCTACGAAGACGCTAAATATAGTGTTACATCCGCTAATCTGGTTATTGATTGTCTGTGTCACGCTAATGATTATACTATGTAGACTATATGTACGCACAAACCAGCTTTATACTAAAATGCAGGCGCTTAGAATAATGCTAACAAGGATTCGTAGCAATCTAGCTTGCAAAGTGTTACAATAAATACTTCTGGTTTCGCAAGCATCGCGCTCATCTAAGGGGTGGAGTGATCAGTATAGGGAAAGGTGCGGAAGACATTGTGACGCGAAGGGCTAATTAGCTTGAACAGTGTATATGAGCGTGATGCCTGCCGAAGCCAGAGCAACATTCCGTAGATAAACTTATTTGCAGCTGCATGTGTGAAAAACAGGCTGTGAAGGAGATTCAGTCTCAACCTTGAGAACGAGACCACAGTAAAAGATGGAATGAAAACAATGGCCAGGGAATGGCAAGGCAGCCAAGAGACATATACTGATAACATAGCTAGAAAATACTGGAAGGGGGTAGAATCCAAGCTTCAGGTTATTTAAACACTGAAAAGTGGGTGAGGGAATTTGAAGCTTGCAGATGGAGTTATGAAACTGTCATCTTCAGACCCAGAGCTGCCTCCCTGTTTTGCTGTTCCAAGACCGTGACACTCGAGGGGGAGAGAGGTCCAAGCGGGGGGTAGAGGGCTTCCCAGCATTCGTGGACTAAGTTAAGTTCCACCCTAATTGAAATATGCTCTTTAGTGTGCAATAAATCAAAGCTTATCTGAAGTATCCAACTCGTTAATATTCTGCTCTCTGAACATCGTAGTGTATCACATTTTGGTATACAGTTATTCCAAGTTTATATCTGTCAATGAACTCTTTGCTTTGCTCAGTGGTATACATAGATGCTCTTTGTATTGTACTTATATATATATATATATATATATATATATATATATATAGATGCTTTTCTTTATTTTTATTGATATTCCTACTCTGTCAATGAACTCTTTGCTCATACGTATACATAGATGCTCTCTGTAGTGTACATATATATGAATAGATGCTTTTCATTGCTATTCTTATTCCACTATTGTTAATGTGCTAAATGCCTGCATTTACCTGAAATTATAGTAAAGCTAAATTGTATTCATAATTGGCATGTGGTCCTCCATTGAGCGTCCTTATTGACTTATACCGAACAAGTGTCAACCAGCCACCTGGATAAGACACCGCCACTTTATCACCAGCCGCCAGGGTTGTAATGAGAGCCTATATATTTCTCAGATCCTGTACAAGACGAATTTTCCCACATGGTTTTCGCAAACCCATTATTGGTAAATTACATGGGCTACTCAACACCGCCTTCAAAATTCCTTTCTCCACTAACTGCTCTATCAAAGGTCTTACACCCTCAATTGCTTCAATTGTCATTGGATATTGTGGAGTCTGAGGGAAAACCCCATTAGGCTTCACTGCGACTCTGACTGGTTCTACTCCTGTGATCAACCCAATATCCTTTCCTGAAAGATCCCAAACTTTAGACTTAAGAGTTCTGCAAATCAACCAGAAGATATTTTACTTCAAAAACTGGAAGGAAACTAATCAAAGGTGCTTCTTCAACCTCTGGCTCATCAAAACTAATCAAAGGAAATTCCTCAGACACCAACTCATTGCTGACAATGTGTTGGGTCTTCATCATCACTGTTTGTCTGAATTTCAGTTCCCTCATCTGTGCAATTAATTGAACATCTTGTTTTGCACAATAAATCCCTTCCAATAGTAGCGACACTGGACTTGACACTGGACTTGAATCACAAACCACAAACTTGTGCACACCTTTAAAATTGCCAATCTTAACCAAAACTGGTTCTGTAATAGGATTTGTCAAATGTTTATTTACATCTCCCACAATCTGAATTGTCTTTCCTGACAAGGGCAAATCTGGAACTTCTGCAGATCTCACTGTTGAGCGTGTAGCTCAAGTATCAACCAGAAAATAAACATTTTGACCATGCACCTTTCCTTTAACATAAGGACCTTTCTGATCCACTTCTAATGATGCAGCCATCACACACTCTTCCTCATCTGAACTATCTGACAGCCATACATTGTTTATTTCATTCTCACTGTGTAAAAGAAATTGATGTACTGCATTGTTACTCTGGTTCAATTTCTGACTCGTGACCACCTGAGAAAGCATCTCCTGTTGCTGATTTATAGGTCTCTGTGGTATTTGTAATTGTCTAGGCATTTGAATTTGTTGTGCAGGCACCATCTGCACTTGTGGCTGTATCTGCTGTACTTGGGACATTTGTACCTGTTGTACCTGCGGTTGCACACTTTGCACATGCTGCATTGGTTGTAAGGGTTGGAAAATCTGCACTGGATTTACATTATTCTGGAAATTTTGAATTTGACCTCTCATTCTTAGTCCTCTCATATTCTGAAAAGCATTGACACCATTTGTCTATTGAACAACACCTCCCTGATTTAGCATTGGGCACTGCCGTTTCCAATGGCCAATTGCTCCCCAAACACAACAAGGTAACGTTCTTTTTCCCTGCTGCTCCCCTTGCATCATCACAAAATTCAAATCTACACCTCGATTAACAATCAGAAGTGTCATTCCACCACAACCTCTACCTCTGCCTTGATTCTGAAACATACCATTTCCCTGCAACTGCTGCTGCTGAAAATGTCCTTGAATCCCTGTCTGTGCAGCCTTCATCTGCATCACCATTGCTTTCTCTTTCAACTTTCTTTGTTTCAATTCAATCTCATTACTACAGTATTTTGCATACTGCAACACCTCATCATCAACAAATCAAATGACTCTTAATCATCTGGCCAATTTCTGGTCTCAATCATTCAACAAATATAAACACAAAATGAATCATGTCTTTCGGCTCAATTGTTTCTGTACCACTGTAATGTTTAAAAGCTTTTAACAACCTCTCATAGTATGCATGAATTGATTCTTTCCCTTCCACAGCCTGTTCTATCTATCCTTTGCCAATCAAGTTTTTTCAGCGAAATTCTTGTTTTCAGGAACTCAATTACCTTATAGTAATATTTCATTACTTCAGGAGATGGTGCACCTATTGTCTGATCTCTTTGCGGCTCACTTGTAGGCCAATCTACACTCCTCTTGCATTCGACCCATTAATCTGCTGGAACAACTATCTCTAAAAGAGTATTCAAATCCTCCCACAGGCATTTCGCAAGTTTCATAAATCTATCTATCTGCTGATACCATTCCACTGGTTTCTCCCTCAACCTTAGGTAGTCATTTGTAAATGATAAAATGTCACTTCTACTCCAAGGGACATGTACAAAATTCTCTCCTGGAATCTCTCTCATTGGGAAAACTTTTACTGGTTCTTTAGTTTGTTTTACATCTACAGGTGGAATAGCTGAACCTTTCCTCTCTCTTTCTCTTTTCTTGACCCATCTGCCTTCCCATTTTTCTAATGCTCTCCAGATTTGTACTCTTTCAAGTAACTCTCTAAGATGTGCTTTCATCCCTGCAGAGCTCATGTGTTCAAAATCATCAGTCTCAAAACTGAATCTATAACTTCTCTTCGGGTTTTTTGTTTTTGTAAGATCTATTTTGTATTTATCTGCTAATCCCTGTAATTGCTGATGTACTTCAGCTGCTCCCTCTATAATTAATGGACATAAATATCTCAACACAGCTTCAGTATATAATTCAAGTCTGTTTACTCCTGTTGTCCCTTCAAGAAGCTCACTTGCTTCCATTGACAACCTCGTTTTGTTTAAAACTTCCTTTCCTTTATTTTGATTCTCTGGGACTTTTGAAACACTCAAGTCTTCTAACCATTTTGTTAATTCCTGTGCAGTCAGACCCTTTAATAAAATATTATCAGGCTGAACACACGTTAACTGCTGCTGCATTTAGCTCATACATTGAGGAGTCAATAATCTTATCTCCTGGCCACTACATGATCCAGTTATTTAAGAATTTCTAACAGGAGTTAAATCTATTAAAGATCTTGATCTATTTAGAGTCTGTCTTATAGGTGACATTAACCTAATGTTTTCATTATGACTTTGAACTCCTTGATTCCCTGCACTCTTATTGCCCTGAGCATATAAAGGCACAAGTGGACCAAATATAATTGGTACTGGAATTGCTTCTGGGCTCCTGGTTTCTATATTCTGAGACTGCATTATGCCTGTATTCTGCATTTGTGGTAATAATATTGGGGTAGGCTCTGTCTGAATCAATCTCAGCTCCTGTGGATTCTGACCCAAAGACACTACTAAAGTAGTAGTGTTTTCACAATGGGTACTTCTGGATAAATTGCAGGAACATTAATCTCTGGTAGCTGTCTTTTGTCTGTTGTCTGATTGAAGCTACTCTGCATCGGTATTTTCACTAAAGGTCTAGTCTGTCCTGAACTCTGGTTCTCGTCAGGCTTAACCTGTATGGAACTCTCAGTTGTGTTATGGTCTCTCTGTACTGAACTTTGTGTCACTACAACTGGTTTTGGTGCAGTAGGATTTGTACTACTTATACTCGGACCTTCTTGATCCACATATGGTGGTGGATGATTTCTCAAAATCTGTGTAATAAACTCATCATCGTCTGATTCCTCATCATTAATCAAAGACCTTTCAGGTTCTTTTGACATCTGCTCCTCAACTGCTGAAGAAGAACTCTTTTTAGACTTCTTTGAAATCTTATTTGTCTCTTTCTCACTGTCTTTTGACATTGCCGGAAACAATCTAACACTGTGTAAGGTATTGAGTCTCCACTGTGTCTGCTCACTGTCCCATCTAGCTTCTGCCAGTGACTTCTCTGCCCTTCTCATTCTTCTCTCAAATTTCAATTATTGTTGCTGTCTAGCTCCTAGCTCTCAGATCGCTAAGGCTTCGAACTGAGCTGGTCTTGGTGGAGGTCTCAAACCATACATCACTTGTCTCAACTTCTCCATAATTCTCAAATTAAATGTACCATTTTCAGGAAATGCTAAACAACCTTCCTTCTTTGTGATCTTAATCCAATGTTTTAACCAAAGACATGCTCCAGTGCCTTTCTCCTCAATCAGAATATATGCCGGAGTACTTTCTGGTGGACAAATTTCTCCTTCCCTAGCCAGAATATACTCATCTCCTCTAAGAGCACATTTAAAAGCTTTGAAAAGCTTAATTTTTACAAATTGTATTTCAAAAATTGATAATCAGGAAGTGACTATGATCCCATAATCCTTTTTGGCTCCCTTCTCATCTAATTGCACTTCACGGTTGTCCACCAATCCATGTGTGACCCTTCTCACTAACCAACCTATCCCAGCGCTGCACAAAAACTGACGTCACACTTACACACAGCGGCTGACACAGTCTTACGGCTTGTCCTCCTTAACTCAAATTCACACAAAACTAATAATTTTGCGCTAGTTTTGCGAGCACTTCATCAAACCCAGAAAAAAACAAATGTGTCTATTTACTATAGGTATGGTAACACAATCGCTTCAGGAACCTTCTAAATTTCACTGTCGGCTTTCTCTCTTGCAGCTACTCTTTTTTCTCAATTCCCCAGATTTGCAAGCAAAATTTGACCTGCAAATTTCACTCTTAACTGATCAATGGATACTGTCCTGTTGCACACAGAACTCAGCAAATCTCATTTGAAAATTCCAAACACTCGAAGAGTGTCCAGGTTCCTGGAAGAAAATCAGCTGGTGCACCTGAGACGCCTTCAGGTGGATGTCTCCCACTGGAGAGGCCTCCCGGTCACCCTGATGGGACGCGCTGTACTCCTTAAGATGATGGCCCTGCCATGTTTACTGTACTGCCTGCAGAACACCCCATACAAAGTGCCACTTGGACAGTTCCAAAATATAAATAGTGAACTAAGGAAGCTCCTCTGGGATGGGGGTAACTCGCGCATCTCCCTGACTAAACTCCAGAGGGATGTTTTTGAGGGGGGGCTGTCGGGCCCAGACATCTGTACATACTACTGGGCGGCACAACTGTGCATAATTAATGACTGGGTGTTTGGGGTGGAGGGGAACCCGGCATTTAGGGTGGACAGAGAGGCAATGGGACCTTGGGCACTCAGGCACTCCTCTATGGGGATGGGCGGTTGGGTCGGCTCCCCTTCCATACGCAATAGGTGGTTAGAGCTTGGAGGGCAGGCAATAGATATTTGGGTTGGGAAGGGAAGCTCACTAACAGCACCCCACTATGGTCCAGTGCGCTACTGCAGGAGGTGGGGAAACTCCAGGGATTTCGGAAATGGAAGCTCGTTGGGATACAGTCCTTGGGAGATGTGTGGAGAGGCGGAACATGAGTACAAGATGGGGAAGTCAGAGCTCTTTAGGCTGTTGCAGCTGGGACACACACTACATAGGCACATGATGGAGGGAAAGCAGCTGCCAGAGTCATCCCCTCTGGAAGATAGACTGCTGACAAAGCCTTTGACGAACAAGGCAATCTCCCTGCTCTACAGGAAAATTATGAACAACTCCCCAGCCCCTCTGAAATCTTTACGGGCCACCTGGGAAAACGATCTAGAAATGCCTGGGGATGAGGATTGGATGGAGGCGGTGCAGAGCCCCAGGGAGGTAGCTATAAGGGCCCGCTTCCATCTCATAGAATTGAGGGTTCTCCGTAGAGCATATTACTCCAGAGCGCCATTGCATAAGATGGGTCAAACTGACTCCGACTTGTGTGCCAGGGGATGTGACGTGGTGGGATCCTTTTTCCATACATTGTGGGGCTGTCCGGTGATGCAGGAGTACTAGCAAAGGGTGGTACAGATAATGGGTCAAGTAACCGGGCTGACTATACCGCTGGAGGCGAAATGGCTGGTGCTAGGCGTTATGGGAGACGAGGGGTGGCCCAGACATTTGAAGATTTGGTTACAATTGGTGGCTGGCGTGGCTAAGCGAAATATAGCGAGGGGATGGGGGGCGAGGGACCCTCAGCGGCCCGAGGATTGGGAGAGAGACTTAGACTGGTGCCAAAGGGCGGAACAAGTCATATACAAAAGCAGGGGATGTGAGAATTAATATGGGAAAATATGGTCAAAATGGGTTACTTACAGAGACACGTCCGAATAGCCTGGAACAAGTGGTTTAGCTTGGACCCCCGGGAGGGGTGGGGAGTAGAAGTCGTAGACGAGGGAATAAAGGATGGTCTAGGTACAGTGGTTATGTTCTGTTGGTTGGTTCCCGGATAATATTGTGTATCTTGTTTGAGCTACTATTACTCTGTAGTTGATATGGGTTCCACTTGCATGCTAAGCTCTGTTTGCAATAAAAAGATTTAAAGAAAATTTCAAGCACTCGCAAACTCGACTTACCAACCACGCCCGATTGGTCTGCTAAATAGACAAATTACAAGTGTCTCATTACACTTTTCAATATACTTCGGAATCTTAGCCCTATCCTGTCACGTCCGTCTTATCAACAGCCACATGGACACTTTTTTCGAGCACCAAGCGCCACACACATGTGATGTTCGCCGATCTTCCCTACTCACATACTTCAGAGTAAGCCAACTCTCTCTTTAACATTATTTTCTTCTGAAGTACGCCAACTCCCCTAAAAAACTCACAAAAAACTCAATTAACTGCAAATTAGCTAAAGGTGTGCAATCACATATTCTATTTCATTCAATCTAACAACAGTATGCTGAGAACATACCCTATCAACCTAGGCAGTCTCAACGAACTGGGGAAAGTCACTTTGGTTACTTAGAAATTAATTTTGTCAAATTTGAACAACAATTTTCAAAAACAATAATCAAAACATACCAGTTCATTTCCCACAATCTATGATGCAAACAATTACGTCATTTGAAGAGAGACCAACTAAACTCTGCTACCAAAACTGTTGAGGCGGAGAAACCCTAGCCATATTTTAGTCACAGAAGACTAGATAGTGAATTTCACACACTAGGTTGATAAACCGAACCGAATCTGCATTAAAGAAAATGTCACCTGAAATACGTCATAGACATCACATAAAACATTTGATAATAAATTCAACATAAATAACCACACCAGTTTATTAAGAAGTTAATGATTTATTTCTCTATAATAACAGCGCTAAGGTCACGAAAAGAATTCTCAAACTCAAATGATACAGAAACAATAAAGGCTGATTTGAATGACAGATGTATCTAAGTTTAAGCAATGCGAAAAGACAGATTATCTCAATGGTTATTACACAAAACCATAGCAAACATATCTGAGCAAGAGAAATTGAATGCATTTGATAGCGATAAGACAAAAGTATCAACAACTGTTCATGAGCATAAGAGTAATACCTCACTAACCACTAATTAGCATCAACATGTTGGACTTCATGTAAAGGTTTTAGTAACATGAATTTGGAAAACATCTAACTATGGCGCTATCAAAATTAAGGAGCAGTAAATAAACATTTGCAGTTGGTACCTGAATAACAAAAGACAAATAACAATTCACAGTTCATACATTTACCCAATCTCTATGGTAATCAGCAACAACGTCTACTTCGTCAGGGGGACAGCAAGATCAGACACCAGCATCTGGACAGGAACAGGTGGCATCAGGAATAAGGGTAGGAATTATGATTTAGAATTTGGACTATAAGATACACTAAACCATCTGAGCATAAGTTCAGTATTGAACAGACATAAACTGATAAAGTACCAGAATGTCAATAGACCATCTGGCAAAGCATGAAATGTCAAAGTGACAGATCATAAAAATACCTCTCTGGAACTCAGGATAAAAGTACAAAATAGAATGAAGAATGAACCCTAACCAATGGTGACTGAACATGAAATTAAACTTGTTAAATGAAAATGATTGGATAAGGTATGAGGTGAGAAAGTTATGACCAATCAGAACATTAACAGATATCCAAATTATATAAAATGTTAGCTCTAAGCTCTTCTATTTGCTGTTATTTCATTGACGAAATCTAAACTAATACAATTGTATCTTGCGCATCCTCTTCTCCGGCTTTATCTGTGAACTTATTGTTCGTACCTCTGAGATACGATGTCACAGGAAAGTGATTACAAAATTATGGTAAGAATTCTTGTCGCACCATTTCCTCGAGGGAAAAGCACACGAATTAGAAACATAACTACAGACAAATATATGAATACAATGAATGAAGTCAGTTAGGCTACGGGAATGCAGTCAGGAAACAGAACACACTAGAAACATTTTATACAGATAACCTTGTACAGTGACTTTGCATCTGCTTCTACTTCAGTCTAGCAGAGGCCACTAAACACATGTTTAATTCTGATATTTATTTTAGCACAGAAGAAAAGGCAAAATATTTTCATCAGCTTAAGTTAGCATGGAAAACAAAATATAGACCTTACATTTGATGGTGGCCATTAAGCGGATCACAATTTTCGTAAACACAATATTATAATCAAATTAATTCACACATTAGTTTGTAAATTTAAAAACATTTACATTACAAAAATTCCTGCTCTAACACCAATGATCTGCCTTCTTCCCCAGCTCTTGCAGAGAGATCAGCACTAAATCCACTAGGTACTGGTGTAGTTTTTCTGAGGTACAGTTACTCAACAGATGCTCCTTCATTATCAAATTATAGAGCCCTTCATAATCATGCACCTTACTCCCCTCCAACCAGCCTCCTAGTTTTTTAACTGAATAGTCTACATAATCCATCGGGATTAACTCGAGGTTTTGTGAGTCCCACTGAATTTAATCCTGCACTCCTCAGTTGTGAGCCAAAAACATCCAATCTGAGTATCCTTCATGAGGTCATAGGACTTAGCTTCTTTTTCACTCTGTGTCAGGAGGCTATCCCTGCACTTTTCTGAGAAAAGCTCCTAAAGTAGAGAGCCCCAGTGACTTTGCGGAATCCTTCTCATTTTACAAGCCCTCTCAAATGCTGTAAACCACTTGGTAATATCATCTCCTTCCTTATATTTGGGGACAATCTCTTTGGGGATTTTGGGATCAAAAGTTTCCTCTCTCTCCCTATTTATTTTGCGGCAACTGCTCAAGGGTGCTAACGCTATTTAAACCCTTTCTTTCTCTGTAGCCCAAATCTTGCCTTCAAGGGCTTCCCTTCTGGCTAGTCTGTTAAGGATAACCTCATCATCTAGCTTTTCTCTGTGCCTGGAGGTACTTGCCCTCTCCTCAGTTGAGAGAGGCCTTCTGAGCACAGTCTTAGGGCATAGGTTAGAAGGTACCTCGTCACCATCCCTGTTTAGGAGTGGGGTAATACCCCCACTTTCCTGATCACTGTCCACTGCACCTTCTGGGGTGGTGTCAGGATCCTCAATTAGTTTAAAGGTATCAAACTCTACAAGTAGCTCATGGTGCTTGGGTTTGGTAGGGTTCGAGGATGTTTTAATTTTGCTGGCCTTACATAGGTTCCTTAGCTGCTGCATAGACAGGTAAGGGATTAGGTTAAAATCCACAACTCTATCCTCTGTACCTGACATCTTTTTAAAGTAGGTGGGACCTTTTAAGTGCTCTAAAAAGAGGCGACTAGCAGTTTAAACAGGCCTAATCAACTAAAAAACATTAAACTTTTAACACAGTATTAGGGGACTTAACACAGGGCCCTACGGGTCAGATTAAACATTTAGGAAAAGAAAAAAGATTGGAAGAATATTTTTGTTTTTATGTCAATTGTGAGCATCTTCATGGGACCACTTACTGACAATGTGGTTTCAGCAAATGCAAAGTCCTCTATCCCAATGTTGAACCACCAATGTAGGAAGCTGGCTATCTATGCAGTGACAATGTAGAGGGGCACTAAGCAGATAGTCCAGGGCAACCCTTATTGGATTACAGGGGTTAAAGTGACAATCTTAAAAGCTCTCTTTTGTGTTAGTGTGGGTGAGCAGTTAGGCGTACTAGAGGGTAGTGATAACCATTTGTTGTACGTGCAGCGTCAATAAATGAGACACACTGAAGAAGCAACTCAAGACTAATTGGTTAGAAAAATAGTTACTTTGTTTACATTCCATACACACACGAGAGCATTTGCAGAAAAATAAATACAGTTGCAGTTCTTAGGGCAATTTGCAAGTAAGTAACACTTTTGTAGATAAATGTGTTTTTACCAGCACAGGTTCCAGAGCATTGTGTCTGCACAGGAGTCCTTACGCTCAGTTCTTGGGGGTCTCCTGTAGGTAGGAGGATGCTAGGGATGCAAAGTTACGAACAAGACCAGCAGTTCAGGTTTACCTGCCCATGAGCGTCTGGGTGCAGTGGTGTTAGTTGTGTTGGGTTCCTGCACACTGAGCACTTGGTGACAAGGGGGGCCACCTGGAAAGAGAATGCAAGACGGGACTTGGGGACAAGTCCGGGAGCTCCCAAGAGGGGGTCTCTGTCAGTGGGTGTAGGAGGGGGGCCTGGCTTGTAGTGGGTACCTAAGGTACTTACACCTCATACCACATCCAGTTATCCCTTATTAGTGAAATGTAGGCAGTGTCTAGCAGCTTAGGCTGTCTAGGGGTAGCTGTAGCAGAGCAGCCAAGGCTGAACTAGGAGACATGCAAAGCTCCTGCAATACCACTATAGTCACACAGTACTTATACACAATAAAAAAAATACTCAGTGTTACCAAAAATAAAGGTACTTTATTTTAGTGACACAAGGCCAAAAATATCCAAGAGGCAATATTCCTTCTGGAGGTAAGTATCATACACAATACATTCACCAGTAACCAAAATCAGGTAAGTAAACAGTCATAGAATTGTGCGAACAGTGAAAAACACAATAGATTTCAATAGGTCCAGGGGCAACACAAACCATGTACTAAAATAGTGGAATGCAAATGTTGAATTCCCCCCTAGGCAAGTGTAGTGTGTAGAGGGGCGCTGGGAGTGTAAGAAAACACCAAAGATAAGTAAAGTACCCCACCCTAGAGCCCAGGAATGCAGGAGTAAAGTACAGCAAGTTTCCTCAGAACACACTACAAGTTGAGATGAAGAATTATGCAATAACCAAGCAAGACTGCAAGCAACCAATGATTGATTCCTGGACCTGAAGACCTGTGGATAGAGGAGACCAAGTCCAGGAGTCGATGAAGAGTCCAGGAAGAACAGGAGCCCCTGCCCATCTGGAAGAAGGTGCAAAATGTGATTCTCTGGTTAGAAGAAAAGTACAGAAATGCACCAAAGAAAATAGCTGCTGGTTCCTGCTTGGTGCAAGAGGTGTCCAATGTCGAGTTGTTGGATGCAGGCTCTTTGCGTCGCTGGATTCCGCCAACAAGCCTTGGTTCTCGCAAGTATGTGGTTTGCTTCAAAGAGGAGCTGCCCGGACCCAGGAGGGACCTGGGGGTCTCAACTCGGACTGAGGAGACAGCGGGGGCTCTCAGCACTTCAGAGAGCCCTGAGAAGACCAGGCAGCGCCCACGGGAGTCTAAGGACACAGGGACAAAGGATACTTTGTTGCAGTTATAGCAGTTCCTGGAACAGTCTGAGGTTGATCCAATGGTCAGAAGCTGAAGTAGATGAAGTAGAGGAGTCTTGGAGGAATCTTGCAAACCAAATCTGAGGAAACATCCAGAGGAGAGACCCTAAATAGCCCTGACAGGGGGATTGGCTACCTACCCAGGTATGCACCTATCAGGAGGGGTCTCTGATTTCACCTGCTGGCACTGACCACTCAGAGCTCTGGGCACCGCCCCTGGGATGGTGATGGACAGGGGAGTGGTCACTCCCCTTTCCTTTGTCTTGTTTTGCGCCAGAGCAGGGACTGGGGATCCCTGAACCGGTGTAGACTGGATTATGCAAGGAGGGCACCGTTTGTGCCCTTCCAAGCATTTCCAGAGGCTCTGGGAGGATACCCCTCCCATGCCTGTAACCACTATTTCCAATGGGAGAGGGTGTAACACCCCTCTCTTAAAGGAAATGCATTGTTCTGCCTTCCTGGAATTTAGCTGCTCAATCCCCAGGAGGGCAGAAACCTGTCTGTGAGGTGGCACCAGCCGGGGCTACAGTGAAAACCACAGAAAGCTGGTAGCTGGTTTGGCAGTACTGGGAGTCCATGGTGGAGCCCACAGGGTACATGTAATTGGCCTCCCATACCAGATTTGGATTGGGGGTTCAATTTCACAATCTTAGACACCTCATATGGCCATATTCAGAGTTACCATTGTGAAGCTACATATATGTATTGACATATATGTAGTGCATGGTTATATTGGTTTCCCCGCACTCACGAAGTCTGGGGAATTGGCCCTGGACAACATGGGGGCACCTTTGCTAGTGCAAGGGTGCCCTCACACACAGTAACTTTGGACCTAGCCTTTAGTAAATGAAGGTTACACATATAGGTGACTTATAAGTTACCTGGTACAGTGAAAAATGGCTGTGAAATAGTGTGTGCACTATTTCACTCAGGCTGCAGTGGCAGTCCTGAAGAAAGATTTGTATGAGCTCCTTATGGTGGCAAAAGAAATGCTGCAGCCCATAAGGATCTCCTGGAACCCCAATGCCCTCAGTACCTAGGTACCATATACTAGGGACTTATAAGGGAGATCCAGTGTGCCAATCAGAATTGGAACATGGAGTCACTAAACTATAGTGACAAATTTGGTAAACAGAGAGAGCATAAGCACAGGAGTGCTGGTTAGCAGAACTCCAGTGACACAGTCAAGCATACTGACAACACATTTAGGCCACAAACTATGAGCACTGGTATCCTGACTAGCAAGATCCCAGTAAGATAGTAAAAATGTACTGACAAACAGGCAGAAATTGGGGGTAACATGCCAAGAAAGATGGTACTTTCCTACAGTGGGTATCTGGAGAGCAGGGGGACAACATTGGAAGTCTTGGCCCATGGGCTGGGGCACTCAGGTGCAGTGGATCCTTAGCGGTGGTGCTCCTATATCCAGGCTCACACAGTTCTTTGGGTGACCTGCAGAAGGAGGGACATCACAAGGCAACTGGAGGACGGAGAAGGCTGTCCTCTGTGATGCTGACGTCCCTCGCCAGCAGGTCTTCGGTTCTGCTGTGGGAGTCTGAGGTGGGTTTCATCAAGCCTTGGTTGGTGCAAGGGATCCAGAACTCCAAGTGTTGGTCCATGTCCACTCCGGTGGATCCTTGGGTCTTCTCACTTGGTGAGGAGACAGGACTAACACCTTGGAGCATGGGGACCTCCTCCTGGATGGCTGCTGTGACCTTGGACCCGGGGGTCAGAAGGCCGGTGAACTGGACATTGCTGTTTGTGCCTGCAAGAAGCAGGGAAGTGGCTTCTCCATTTCAAGGCAGATGCTGACAGGCTGGTTAAGTGCTGGAGAACCTCTCAGGCTTTTGGAGTCCTCACAGCTACAGGACGAGTCGTAATGTCACAATTGTGGGGACTGGAGCAGATAAGCAGGCAGGTTTTCACGCCAAAGTTTATCAGGCGTCCTCAGTTCTCACTTTTCTGGCTCTTCTGTGTCCTCTTCTTTTTCTTGTCAGGTAAATCTGGCTTCTGGTGTTGGGTAGCCGCTTAACTACTGAATTCAGGAGTGTTTTAAGGGAGTGTAGGGTAGTAGCCAATGTGCTACTTACCCTTGGGGGTGCCTGCACCCCGTTATGACCACTTCCTGTGGGGAGTGGGCATATCCTTATCCCAGAAGACCTAGTTCAGACCAAAACAAAGATGGTGTAACCCTTCTTCAAGTGTCGCCCTCGGGTAGCCTATCTTAGAGGTTCGGTTAGCCCAGGGGTGGTACACGTCTATCGACTAGCTAATTTTCCCGCCTGTCCTGGTGCCAAATGGGCCTCAGAGCAGAGGGTGGCTGTACCCAGGACTGGGAAATCTGTGGGGGGTGCATACCAAAGGTAGCAGGGCCTTTGAAGACCCTGGCATTGGTATGCTGATCTGCAAGCCATCCTGCCCGAGTGGTTGGTAACACCCCTGTCTGAAGCAGGCATTGTTTCTGACCTCTGAGAGCAGAGGCTGTCACTTCTGGGGGTCAGAAACGTGTCTGGTGGTGGTAGACTGGACTAAACTAGCCAGTCAGCGCACCAAGAGACTAGTGGGGTTCAGAGGGCGCCTCTAACTGTGTGCATGTTCAAACAAATACGAGGCTGGTATCAGCCCGGATTTATCAAGACGAGGTGTTTGATACCAAACACCATAGGGTTCGGTGAAGCCATTATGTGACTGGTTCACTCAAGCTGACGAGTGTCCAGCACATACCTTAATATGGCTTCCCGTTGCACTTGCAATGCTCAGCAATGGGGCTGAGCATCACAGGGCCATATCCGCTTGTGCAGATATGGCCACGCAGTAAGTGTACTGCACCCTGCCTTAGGGCTCTTAGGTGCCGTTAGGGGTGACTTACATATACTTTGCTGCAGTGATGGGGGCATGGCGTCCTAAGGGTATGCCATGTCATGTTTTCTCCTAGCTTGCACCAGGGCATGCAGACTGCAATGGCAGCTGTGTGAATCTCATTTTTTGGGATGGGGGGGTCCCTGAGGGTGGCACAATCTGTGCTGCAGCCCTTAGAGACCCTCTCCTGTACACAGGCCCTGGATACCAGAGGTACCACTTACTAGGGAATTACACAGGTGGTGGAGTGTGCCAATTGTACACCATGTTACCTGTTTTGGGGAAAACTGGCACTGAGAGCCTGTTTATCAGGAACCCAGTGCACCTCAGTCAATAAACCTCAGTGCCAGTGTCAAAAAGTGGGGAGTGACCATGTCAAAAAGGGGTAATTTCCTACAATTTCTTAGGTGTCTTGTTGATTAATTCTTCAATTGTTTTGGTGCTGTTTAAATGCTTTACACTCATTCCTTTGTATACGCCTTGCCGCTCAGAGCCATAGCTACCCTAGGTTGAGCTGAACATTGGTAAAATGATACCCAAGGGGACTAAAGGGGTTGGTAAGTGTAATACATGGTGAGATTGCAAAACCACACCATGTAGTTCACCCCATTTCCTCACAATGGTATTGTCGCATACCTTAAGTATTCCAAGAACTGTCTGCATACTCCAATTCTATGCCAATGGCCAAATGCCACTGTACCCTCACTTTGACTGTATGCAGCAGGGGTAGACCCCAGCGCCTCACTGGCCATGCTCTGTATCCCAGCATCAGCAGACATCTTTTAATTGTGCAGCACAGGGTGAGGTGTAGGGGGGTGACTTCTGGCCAGGTCCTGCAACCCATCCTTCACTTCACAGGCATCTAAACCTCACAATACATGGCCTGCAGTTGTGTTCTGTTGGTGTAAGACCAATGGCCTAAAGACCATTCCCTGTGGAGGAGGGGTTCAGGGCTTAGCTTCCAGCCAGACCGTGTGCGGGAGTACTGCACTAACAGCTGTTGTGTGTGTGTGTGTGTGTGTGGGGGGGCGGAATTTAAAAGAAAACAAAAGCACACTAAGTTGACCTAGCAACTACTACGCACAAATTATGCTTCAAACAGAAGATTTCATGTATTTTCTACTCACTTCTGATACTCACAGCCCATTGAGTGTGCTAGCCCTTGCTACGTACAATCTGATAGAGGCTTCTAACTGCAGATTCCTTACCTCAGAATTTCCTGGCATCAGCTTGGAATCCAGAACGTTTCCTGAGGAATACCCTTGTGCGTGCCTTTGGGTGGCGTCATTTGGATCTGCGTGGCATCGTCGGCGTTGTTGGAGCCGTCTGTGACGTCACAGCTGCCTATAAAAGCACCACCCAGGCGCAGGTACGTCAGTTATTTTCCTTCCCTGCTGGTTAAAGTACAGATATGGAATCAAACTACCCTCTGTCTTTTTTGGTAGGCCTTTTTCGACCTTTTGTCTAAGATTTTTTGTTGTCTGCGTAAGGATGACTGGGTTTCCAGCCATGTGGCGTCTGCCTCTGTGCCATGTCGATGACAGGCCCCCATAAGGTATGTCTCTAGTGCTTGGACCAAGACCACGACTCGAAGCTGTGTTCCGACTAGTGGGCCATGCCTCTGAAAGCTGTGAGGTAGAGCTCCTGAAGCTCATGGCGGTCCGCAAGTCGGCAGGCGCAACTCCTCGGAGGCCATTGTCCCGGTCGAGGAGGAGATTGTGAGATCACTCCAGGAGCCCCAAGTCCTCTTCGTCCTACTCAAGGTCCTCTGGGCACTTGGGGAAGAGGCACAAGAAGAAGTCCAAGCAGACTTCGCCTCACCCATCAAATGACAAGGCAAGCCAGGAATGTTGGAAGCTGGGCTGGTAAGCACCTATGGTGTTATCACCTCATACCAGGTCCAGGTATCCCCTATTAGTGAAATGTAGACAGTGTCTAGAAAGCCAGGGCTCTCTAGAGGTAGCTGTGGATGAGCAACCAAGACTTATCTAGGAGACATGTAAAGGTTATGCAATGCTACTATAGCCACACAGCACTTACACACATGGAAGAACCACACAGTGTTACAAAAATAAAGGCACTTTATTATGGTAACACAAGTACTAAAATACTATATAGGCAATATGAAGGGGACCAAGTCCAATTCCAATTGGAGGGTCCGGTTGGGCGGGAGCTCCTACCCACCCTTCTGCAGGTCAACGGTGAGGACCAGGAGTCTGCTATGTAGCACAGGAGCAGAAGAAGAGTTCCAGGTGTGATGCAGTCAATTTTCCATGGGGGAAAAAGAGTTGCAGTTAGCCAGTGGTGTGGAAGACCACCAACAAGCCTTGGCAAAGGCAAGAGTTGCAAAAGAAGAGTTGCAGAGATGCTAGGGACCAGGAAGGACCTGTGGGATTCAACCCAAGGAGGGTAGTCCCGGGTGACCCTCAGCAGTGAGGAGAGCCAGAAGTTGAGGACGCAGCCCCACAGGCAACTCATAGGCAGTGTCACAGGAATCGCAGTGAGGCCCACTCAGCATGCCTGGAGAGGAGTCCCACATCGCTGGAGCAGCAGGCAGGAGACTGTGCTTTGCAGGGAAGAGTGCTGGAGGCCGGGGCTACACAGAGCCTGAAGATCCCTTGGAAGAAGAGTCAACAAGCCCTGGCAGCTGCAAGAGTCTCGGTGCACAGGGCTACTGTCCTGGAAGGAGAGGCAAGGACTTACTGTCTCCCAAGCAGGTAGAGAGGACCAAGGGGACCACTCCAGACCACCACCTGTGTTGCCAGATCCACGCAGTTTTGCAGGGGAGTAGATCCATGCAGCCAGTTGTCATTGCAATTGTTGCCTGCGGATGCAGGGGAGTGACTCCTTCACTCCAAGGGAGATTCCTTCTTGCATCTTGTGCAGGCTGAAGACTTGTCGCCCTCAGAAGATGCTCAGCCAGAGAAATGTTGCAGTTGCTGAAAGGAGCCGGGGGAACAATGCTGCAAAGTGGAGTCGTCGGTTCTTGGAGGGTCCAGTTGCAATCCAGGTGGCCAGAAGATGAAGTAAACAATGCAGAGTAGTCCTGCTAGAATTGTGCATGTCGAATCCGAAGGCCCACTCTGGAGGGAGACCCTAAATAGACCAGGAAGGAGGATTGGTCATCTAGTAGGGTGACCACCTATCAGGAGGGGGCCCTGATGTCACCTGCCTGACCTAGCACTCAGATGCTCCCAGGGGCCTCTGCCCACCTTGGTTTTAAGATGGCAGAATTGAGTGGCCACCTGGAGGAGCTCTGGGCGCCACCTCTGTGGTAGTGATGGACAGGGAAGTGGTCACTCCCCTTTCCATTGTCCAGTTTCGTGCTAGAGCCGGGACTTGGGGTCCCTGGACTAGAGCAAACTGGTTTATGCAAGGAGGGCACCAAATGTGCTCTTCAAAGCATACTGGTGACCTGGGGAGGCTACGCCTCCCAAGCCATGTAACAGCTATTTCCAAAGGGAGAGGATGTTGCCTCCCACTCCCAAAGGAAATCCTTTGTTCTACCTTCCTGGGCTTGAGCTGGTCAAGCAGCAGGAGGTCAAAAACCTATCTGTAGGATGGGAGCACGGCAGGCTGCCCGAGAAAACCCTGAAAACTGGTAGGAGCAATGCTGGGTGTCCTCTAAGGAGCCCCAGAGTGCATGGACTCATACAACCAATACTGGCAACAGTAATGGGGTGTGATTCCAACATGTTTGATACCAAACATGCCTAGGTTTGGAGTTACCATTATGTAGCTGGACATAGGTGACCTGTGTCCAGTACACAGGTAAAATGGCTCCCTTGCACTTACGAAGTTCAGGAAAAAGTAGCTGGAGTTCGGGGGGCTCCTCTGCTCATGCAGTGGTGCACTCACACACAGGTACTTGCACCCTGCCCTCTGGGCTAGGAGGGCGTACCATAGGGGTGACTGGTGCAGTGACCTGTAGTGAAAGGGTGCATTCACCTTTTCACACAGGCTGCAATGGCAGGCCTGCAGACACATTTTGCAAGGGCTCCCATGTATGGCATAATACATGCTGCAGCCCATGGGGAAACCATGGTGCCCAATGCCTTGGGTACCTAGGTACCATATACTAGGGACTAACATGGGTGCACCAGTATGCCAATTGTGGGGTGTACTAAATCAGGAACAACCACATTTAGAGGGAGAGAGCACAGTCACTGGGGCCCTGGTTAGCAGGATCCCAGTGAACACAGTCAAGACACACTGACAGCAGGCCAAAAGTGGGGGTAACCATGCCAAAAAGAGGGTACTTTCCTACAGGGAACGTTGACGTTCCAGGCACGGTCCTGCAGAAAGAAAAGGACTCAGAGTCTCCCCCCTTTCCAGGAGCTGGAGCGATCCACGCTCAATTCAAAGAGTTTTACAAGACCATGTATCTTGAGCGGGCTGGCCCCATCAGTGCGCTTTCGGGCCCGTGGGGTCGGCAGAGGCTCCATCAGGTTCTACGATGGCAGCTTCGGCCTTGGCACCGATAGGGTCTCTTGGAGCCGATAGCAGACCCGGAACAATGCTGAGTCCACACAGTAAGCCCCCTCCTGCGTCACTCCAGACGTTTACACTCCCTGCACCACCGGCGTCAACAGGTGCCAGATCATTGCCTGAGCCGTTCTATAATCAGCCAGGCATTGGTGAGGAACCTCTGGAGATCCAATTGGTGCAAATGGGCTGGTATGAGGAGTTAGGAGAGGCAAGTGGATTAGATACCTCTACAGATACTGGCATGCTCTCACCTTTTACAGTGGCTACAGAGGAGGGAGTATCGTATGCTATGGTATGTGTAGGCAGCTGAGTCTTGGACTTAGATCTGCCTTTGGTGCCAGTCAGGACTAACCTTCTGACTGAGGTGCTTCAGCGGGGGTTTTCACATTGGAACCAATGTAACCTTTTAATGAAGCCCTCACAAATATATTGCTGGGGACATGGTCCAAACCCAGCACACAGGCTCCTGTAAATAGGACAGTTGGCCACCACCATCGACCCCGGCTCTGGGTGATCTTAGCTTCCTTACATAAAACCCCACCCCAGAGAGCTTAGTGGTCCAGGCCTCCACTTCCCATGGTGCCTTCCCTTCAGCTCCCCTTGATTAGGAATCCAATAGGCTGGACCAGCTTGGGAAGAAGATGTTTTCTTCCTCCAGCCTGGCTTTGAAGTTGGTAAACACCTCATGCCTATTGGCCCATTTTTTCCATACTTTATGGGCTATGGTAGCACAGGTGCTACCTAAGGTCCCGGAGGACATATGGGCCACTCTCTCACGAGCATTCAAAGATGGGAGAGATGCAGCCAAGTTTACTATCAGGTGTGGACTGGACATGACTGAGTCGCTGGGTAGAACAATTTAGTTGACGGTGGTCCTTCACGCCACACCTGGCTTCGTGCATTTGACTTTTCGGGGAATGTCCAGGCAAACCTTATGGACATGCCCTTCGGTGGGTCCAGCCTATTTGTTGAAAAGGCAGACTCGGCGCTGGAGCACTTCAAGGACTCCCGGGCTATGGCCAAGTCCTTGGGCCTCTCTGCAACCCCTTGCCAACAGTCTGTCTTTCGCCCCTTTTGAGGCTTCAGAAGGGGCAGTGTACCACGACTCCCATAGACCAGCCCCCGTCCTTTGCCAGGCCAACATCTTGGTCGCGGACGCAGTCATGGTGCTTTCAGACCAGGAGGGTCTGTCCAGAAGTCATCCACCACTCAGCCCGCAACCCCCACAACATCCAAGCCGTCCTAATGTGGTTGTCCAAGATGATATACGTCCAGTTGGAGGAAGGATTCAATTTCATCTCCCTCACTGGCGGTACATAACATCGGACAAATGGGTCCTGCAGATCAAACAGGAGGGCTATTCCCTCCCCTTCCAGTCTTTTCCTTCCCTGTGCCTCTGTCAAAAGAACGGCTGATGGAGGATCACTTAGTTTTGCTCCGCGAGGAAGTTACAGCTCTCTTGACCAAAGGAGCCATAGAAAGAGTCCCTATGTTAGAAATAGCCAGTTGTTATTCCCGCTACTTTCTGTTACCCAAAAAGAACAAGGGTCTTCGCCCTATTCTGGATTTGCGGGATGTCAATCTCTTCCTCAAAAAGGAGAAATTCAAAATTATCACTCTGGCTCAGGTCTTGTTTGCCCTAGACCAAGGAGACTGGATAGTTGTGTTGGACTTGCAGGATGTGTATTTTCACATCCCCATCCTGCCTGCTCACAGGCATTACCTGCAGTTCAAGGTGGGCCACAAGCACTTTCAGTTTATCGTGCTCCCCTTCAGTTTCACTAGTGCCCCTCGGATGCTCTCCAAAGTGATGGCGGTGGTAGCAGCTCATCTGTGCGGGTTAGGGGTTTCAGTCTTCCCCTGCCTCAATGAATGGCAATTGAAGGTTTCTTCGCCCCAGGCTGTTGTTACCCACCTTCAGGCTACAACAAACCTCCTGCATTTGCTGGTGTTCACTATAAACATAACAAAGTCACACCTGACTCCCTCTCAGACGCTCCCTTTCATCTGAGCTGTTCTGGATACTGTGCAGTTTAGGGCCTATCCTCCTGAGCAGCTAGTCCAGGATATTCAGGTTATGATTCCGATGTTTCGGCCTCTGTCCTGGATTTCAGTGAGACACACTCTGAGACTGTTGGGCCTCATGGCTTTCTGCATCCAGTTAGTCAAATATGCCAGATGGCATATGAGGGCTCTGCTGTGAGACCTAAAGTTTCAATGGGCACAGCATCAGAGAAATGTCACCAACACAGTTCAGATCTTGGAGGGAACTGCAAAAGATCTGCAGTGGTGGTTAAGATTGGGTCAGAGGCAGCCTCCTCTCCCTTCCCCAACCAGAGTTTACAGTAGGGACAGATGCGTCACTTCTGGGATGGGGAGGCCACCTGGGAGAGATGGAGATCAGAGGCCTCTGGCCTCCGGCGGAATCCGGCCTCCATATCAACTTACTGGAGCTCCGGGCAATCTGTCTGGCATTGAAAGCATTTCTTCCCATTGTAAGAGGGAAGATGGTGAAGTTGTTCATGGACAGCACCACCGTAGCGTGGTACTGCAACAAGCAGGGTAGTGTGGGGTCATGGACCCTTTGTCAAGAGGCCCTGCGTCTCCAGAGGTGGCTGGAACAGCAGGGCATAACCCTCGTGGATCAACACCTGGCAGGTTCTCTGAACGCCAGGGCAGACAAATTCAGCCGTTGATGCCTAGCGGATCACAAGTGGTGTCTCCATCCGGAGGTAGCACAAAGACCCTGTCAGCAGTGGGGAGAGCCTTGGTTAAATCTGTTCATCTCCAAAGAGAACGCACAATGTCAGGAGTATTGTGAGTTTCCAAGGTGGCACTCGCTCAGCAACGCTTTTTGTTGTGAGTGGATCTCAGCCCTCCTCTACGCCTTTCCACCCATACCACTTCCGCCCAGAGTTCTCAAGGAGATCAAGAACAACAGGGCTCAAGTAATCATGGTGGCTCCGGACTGGGCACGGGGAGTCTGGTATCCCGAGCTTCTGAAAATGAGCATTGATCCTCCAATCAGGCTGCCCCCTTGGGAAGATCTTCAGTCACAGCACCCAAACCTGTCAGCTCTACGCATTCATGCATGAAGATTGGGTGGCAACAGTTGACGGCCTTCGACCTTCCTTCCAAAGTCTGAAAAATTATTCTAGCAGCCAGGCACCCCTCCACTAGAAGCCTTCTATTGAAATAGTTTTGTAAATTATTGTACAGAAAGATCTATTGATCCTCTTTCTGCTTTGCTTTCTGACATTCTTCTCTTTATCTTATTTCTTTCCCAGTAGGGTTCTGCCTTGGGCACTCTCAAAGGCTATCTTTCCACCTTATCGGTGTTCCTTCGGCTGCCTGATCAGCCTTCGTTATTCAAATCACCTATTGTACATAGATTTCTCAAAGTGTTTCTACATCTGTTTCCCCCTATGCCCTTTGTTATGCCTCAGTGGGACTTGAATCTGATACTCACATTTCTTATGTGTACTCCCTTTGAGCCACTGCATAACTGTCCCCTCCTGCTGCTCACTATCAAGATAACCTTCTTAGTGGCAATAACATCTACCAGGAGGGTGAGTGACATGCAAGCTCTCTCATCTAAACCTCCGTATCTCACCATGTTCTCAGACAAAGTTATACTTAGAACATGTGCCTCTTTCCTCCCCACGGTGGTGACCCCATTTCACCTGGGTCAGAACATCACCCTGCCCACCTTCTTTGCTCCACTGTATCCCTCTAAAGAAGAGGAGTGACTCCACTGGTTGGACCCAAAAAGAATGTTGTCGTTCTACCTTGACTGCACAAAAGAGTTCAGGGTGGATGACCAACTCTTTGTGGGATACGTGGGAGCAAAGAAAGGTCAGGCAGTTCAGAAATTAATCATTTCATGTGGGGTCATTCTCTGCATTAAGATCTGGTATGCACTGGCAAAGAAGCAGCCTCCTGAGGGTTTGAGACCTCATTCCACCAGGGGCAAGACTGCTACTACTGTGCTGGCATGAGGTGTTCCAGTCATGGACATCTGTCAGGCAGCGACGTAGGCATCCTTACACACGTTCCGTTGGCAAGACATTACTGCCTGGACAATCAGAGCCGCTGACATGGGCACTTTGCCCATTTGGTCCTGCATGACTTTTTAGTGTGTAGAAGATCTGTCCGCAGTCCACCGCCAGAAGGTTATGGCTTGGGTATCTATTCTAAGGTAAGGAATCTGCAGCTAGAAGTCTATATCAGATGAGCAAGTTACTTACCTTCGGTAACGCATCATCTGGTAGAGACTCTATCTAGCTGCTGATTCCTTACACCCACCTATGCCTCTCTGCTCTGTGGACACGTCTAATAGGGTCAGGCATTGTCCCTTTCAGGGCCGTAGTTTTTTGCACAGACAAGCTGTTAGTTTGTCCCATGGTTCTGCGCCTCTGGCGGGAAAGTTAGTGGAAAAGAAACTGACGTACGCATGCCTGGGTGGTGCCTATATAGGCGACCGTGGCATCAGAGACAGCTCTAACGATGCCGTTGATGCTACGCAAATCCAAATGACACCACCTGACGGCGTGCGCAAGGTTATTGTTAAGCAAAAGTTCGAGATTCCAAGCGGACGCCAGGGAATTCTAAGGTAAGGAATCTACAGCCAGATAGAGTTTCTACAAGATAATGGCCCACATAATGACATTGGGGGTGAGTGTTAAAGTGGAGGTAATACCGCCAAAAGGCTGGTGGTAAATACTGCCAAATTATGACCATGGCGGTGATAACTCCCATAGACAGCCAATGTACCACACCATCTGCCAGGGCGTTAACAATTCACACCATGGTGGTAGCCATCAACAGCCAGGTGTAAGTCAAGGTACCACCCACCGCATTATGACACAGCACACCACCACAATTCAATGATCAAGATCAGTGCCGCCATGGAACCGGAACTTCAAGTTTTCCCGGTGCTCTTCTACGCCATGCTTCACCTGGAACACCAATGCCAACGCAGACGACGACTGTGAGTACAGCCGCCTAGTACACAAGGGAGGGAGGAAGGAAAAGGAGAGTGACACATACACCATTCACACAGACACACCATGCACACAACCAGCTGCAGACATAAACCAATGGCACAGGATACCCAGCATAATAATACAAAGACCTGAGGTCGGCAGTACTGAAAATGTAATTGCAAAGCAAAAGCCACCATATGAACCAATTTTAGAACAGATATACGTAAAAAATTGTCCAGAGGGGGAGTAGGGGGCACCTAAGCTGAAGTTGGGAACTTGCCCACTGGTTCTGGAGGAGCCTCCATGCCCAATTCCCAATGCTGGGGAGTGCAAGGTCACAGTCACTGAGGTGGTGAACTTACCCACTGATCCTGGAGGGGGCTCCATGCCCATTTCCCAATGCTGGGAAGTGCAATGTCACAGTCACTGAGGTGGGGAACTTAATCACAGATCCTGGAGGGGGCTCCATGCCCATTTCCCAATGCTGGGGAGTGCAAGGTCACATTCACTGAGGTGGGGAACTTGCCCACTGAACCTGGAGGGGGCTCCATGCCCATTTCCGAATGCTGGGGAATGCAAGGTCACAGTCTCTGAGGGGAGGAACCTGCCCACTGATCCTGGAGGGGGCTCCTTGTAATACCGTCTCTAGAGGGTGGCCTACATGCCCTCTGCTGGAGGTGAGGGCTGCTGTATTTCAGCTGGAAGTGAGGGCTGCATTGTCTCTGCTGGGGGAGGTGTCTCCTGGGCAGCCTGTGCTGGGGGTGAGGGCTGCTGTGTACCAACTGGAGGTGAGGGCTTCTTGCCTGTCATTGGTGGTTGAGTGGAAAGCTTTTTTTGCATTGGTGGTTGAGTGGGAACCTTTTCTTGCATTGGTGGTTGAGTGGGAAGCTTTTCTTGCATTGGCGATTGAGTGGGGAGATTTTCTTGCATTGGTGGTTGAGTGGGAAGCTTTTCTTGCATTGGTGGTTTAGTGGGAACCTTACCCCTCCTTGCTGGTAGAGCGGGAACCTTCCTTTACCTGGCTGATGGAGTGCCATCCTTCCCTTTTCTGGCTGGTGGAATGGGATCCTTCCCTTTCCTGGCTGGTGGAGTGGGGTCCTTCCCTTTCCTGGCTGGTGGAGTGGTCCTTCACTGTCTTGCCTCCACGACTAGGAGGTGCATCCACTGTCCCCGTGGACTGTTTGGCTGAGGTGCTGGGTTGGGTTGTTGGGACCCTGCTCTTATGGGCAGGACGAGGGGCAGGGAAGAGGTCAAGTTGGGCAAGGAAAAGCTTCTTAGGGACGGTGGGGTGGGATAAGGGAGGAGGGATGGGAGTGGAGGTTGAGGGAGTGGTTGTTGGAGAAGTACGTCTGCTGGACTTGGGTGCAGGTGCATGGGCAGTGTGCTGATGTGAGTTGGATGGCTGTTGGGTGTCTGAATGCCTGGGTGCCTGGGTGTCTTTTAGGAAGGGGGACAGACAGGGTGGGAGAGGACACAGGGGGCGCGTGGATGGATGTTGTGGAAGTGTCTGCTAGAGAGGTGTGTGTGCTGCTTGGTGTGGTGATGCTGGTGGTGGCTGTTGAAGCAGTGCATGCAGTTGTGAGTATGGACGTGACTGTGAGGGAGGTGGAGCAGGACGAGGAGGGGGAGACAGTGGAGGCAGTAGATGTGGATGTGTGTGCAACTGTCTGGTGTATGTGTGAGTGCTTGTGGACTGAAGTGTGGTGCCTGTGTTTGACTGTGCCACTGTGGTGTGATGTCTTGTGTGCATGCTCATCTGTATGTGTGCATGGGATGGGTTGGAATTTAGGAGAATGGGACTGGGAACTGATGGTTTGGGGGGACGGTAGAAACAGGGACAATCGCTACCATCAGAGAGGAGGCCAGAGCCTGAATCGATCTCTGTTGGGCCGTCAATCCATCATGGATACCCTCTGCCAGGGCATCCACAGTGGATTGGGGGGATGCCAGCCCCTGGATGGCATTCACAATGGTTGACTGCCCACAGTGTTGGATCTCAGGAGGTCAATAGCCTCCTCACTCGGGAGCAGGGCTCACTGGGGCAGGGCCTGAGGTACCTGGGGCGAAGGAGATTCCCACCCTCCTGGGTGAGCGGGCACGGGCAATTCGCTGAAGGGCTACAGGGAGGGTGGTGCTGGTACAGAGGGTGACGTCTGTAGCTGCAGCTGGGGTGGTCACAGAAGTGTCCGCCACCACCAGGGAGCTTCCATCAGAGGAGGAATCAGAGTCAGTGTAGTCATCTCCTGTCTCCGCCGTGGTGCTCCTGTCACCCTCCGTCCCACTGGTTTCCTCGGCGTCAGTGGACTCTGCCTCCTGGGTCCTGTGGGATGCAGCTCCCTCTGTCAGTGGTGCCCCTGCTCCTCTGCCAGATGATGCTAATGCACATATGAACAGGATGACATAAGGAGAAAGGGAGGAGAAAGGGAGCACTGGGTCATTTACAGCACCAACACCACAGTTGGCATAAAAGGTACGGTCACACACAGGGCTCAGGGATGAGCACTATGCATTGCACTGGCATTCAATTGGCTAGATGCCACAGCAAGATGAGAGACAACGACCGCCAACTGCACCCCTCCTGGGACCCAGAACGATCTGACTGACGTGGAATGCAACCGAGCTAGGTTACCTAAATTTGCTAGACACCCATTACTCTTAAGCTGGATCACGCTGCAAACTCTGGCATTAAAGGGCACCCTCTAACTCACAACCAACACCCAGATCCCATGCCACCTACCATTGATTGTAGTAACGCCCACTGTACTCACCCCCTTGTGGCTGCTGTGATGCTCTCAAGCGCCCATCCAGCTCTGGGTAGGTCACCACCAGTATGTGGGCCATCAGGTGGGTCAGGTTCCAATGGGCACCCCTTCCTCGTTGGGAGGCCATCCCCAGATCTTCCGTGCCCAACGTCTCAGGTCCTCCCACCGTTTCCTGCAGTGGGTGCTCCGCCTGACATAAACCCCCAGGGTTCGCTGATCCTTGGCAATGGCACACCACAATACCTTCATTTGATGGGCGCTAACCTGCAGAGGTAATACAGACAAGAGGACACCATTACACATATAGGCCCTCATTACAACCCTGGCGGTCGGTGTTAAAGTGGCAGTAATACCACCAACAGGCCAGCAGTAAAAAAATGGGATCACGACCATGGCGGAAACCGCCAACACAGACAGCCACTTCAACACTCCGACCGCCACGGCGGTAGCAACAAACACCGTGGCGGTAACTGCCAATTGACAGGCGAAAGACAATGTACCGCCCACACTATTACAAGGCAACAATTTTCCAGCTTTTCCGGGGCGGTACCAACGCCATTAAAATCACGGTGGAAACAGTACACAGAAGTGAAACCACTCACCTCTCGACACCCAAGGAAGAACTAGGGCGCCAATGAGCTCGAATTGCAGATCCTACCCATGTTACTGTATCTCTTAATACACCGCAAAGTAGAAAGAAGGTGGCGGAGGCGATGACGACGGTGAGTACTGCACCTAGCACACAGTAGAGGGGAGGAGGGAAAAGAGAGTGACACACACACGCAAAACCCAACACCCCCACCCCCCACGCACACCAACATACACACACACATAACCAATAACATCACAGATACACCCTGTCACCCCCTGAAACAATGCAAGGACCAAACAAAATGAGTTTAACTAGTGTAATATTCGAACAATCAGATAGATCAAGAGAACAGCAAATAATCAGTATACACAAATATTTATAGCAAGTACACAAGTCCGTGCACTGTCTCATGAAATGTCCCTGGACCAGTGGTCCCAAAAAGCATGGGCGAAGCCCACACATGACACCTGCCTCAAAACTGAGAGAACATTGCAGGGGCATAAGGTCAAAAAAAAAAACCAGGCACCTCAGGGGGAAGGGGAGGGGGGCACCTCAGCCGGATGATGGTACGATGCCACTGCTCCTCGAGGGGGCTCCATGCCCACTGCCTGGTCCTGGGGAGTGCAAGGCCACAGTCTCTCAAGTGGGTGGTTTGCCCAGTGCATTATCCTGGGGAGTGCAAAGCCACAGACTCCCAAATGGATGCCTTTCTCCACTGGTCCTGGAGGGGGCTTTGTGCCCAGAGTGCTTCATCCTGCCAAGGATAGGGTTAGTGGCTGTATCTCTCCACTGGTTCTGGAGGGGGGCTTTGTGTCCAGAGTGCTTCATCCTGACAAGGATAGGGTGAGTGGATGCCTTTCTCCACTGGTTCTGGAGGGGGCTTTGTGCCCAGAGTGCTTTATCCTGCCAAGGAGGGGGTGAGTGGATGCCTTTCTCCACTGGTTCTGGAGGGGACTTTGTGCCCAGAGTGCTTTATCTTGCCAAAGATAGGGTGAGTGGATGCCTTTCTCCTCTGGTTCTGGAGGGGGCTTTGTGCCCAGAATGCTTTATCTTGCCAAGGAGGGGGTGAGTGGATGTCATTCTCCACTGGTTCTGGAGGGGGCTTTGTGCCCAGAGTGCTTTATCCTGCGAAGGAGGGGGTGAGTGGATGCCTGTCTCCACTTGTTCTGGAAGGGACTTTATGCCTAGTGATGCTGCACCTGGGGTGTGGCAGTTTGGTGTCTCAGCCATGCGATGTACCTGGAACAGGTAGCATGATACTCCATGGAGGCAGAGCCACACGCCATCCTGCGATGACCTAGGCTGCCAATTGCTGGTTTGTGTCAGTGCTGGAGGTGGTGTTTCAAGTGGCATGTTCAGGGTCCAGGACGTCACCTGCAGACTCTGATGGCTGCACACTGGGGATGGTGCTGACGTCCAACAGAGTGGCATCGGTTGTGCACGTGGTGGTGCTGATGGTGGTGTAGGTGGCGGTGTCAGTGGCGGAGAGGCTGCCAGTGCTGGCCGTGGTGCAAGTGACTGTTGTTGTGATGGATGGAGACACAATACTGTCTCCGGCAGCCTTGGATGGCTGATCCTTGGGGAGGATGCTGCAGACTGATGTTGTGGCAGCTGCGGTGCAGGTGGCGGTGCAGGTGGCAGTGCAGGTGTGGGTCCAAGCAGTGGAGGTGACTGTGGTGCATGTGGCTGCCATCCCTGATGATATGGTGGTCTCCAGCCCCTCACCAGGAGACATCGTGCCCAGAGGTGATGTGCCCTTTGGCTTGTGGCCCTTCCCCCATCTTGACAGTCGCTGCAGGGACCTTGGCACTGTCCACTCGGTGTTTGGGCGAGGCCTTGCTGGGTGGGTGGTGTGACTGTCCCCTGCTGGAAGCTGGCCCCTTTTTGACCTTTGCAGGTGGTGGAATAGGGTGGTCCTTCTTTTCTGTTGGTGGCACATTGGCAGCTCTGATGGGTGCCCCCTTAGACCGTACTGGACTAGCAGGGACCACAGCGGATGCAGATTTTGTGGCTGAGGTGCTGAGCTGGGATCTAGACATCCTGGCCCTAGGGGAAGGACGGGGGGAGGTGTAGGGAAGAGGTTAAAGTTTGCTAGGAAAGGTTTTTTGACACACTGGGACGGGAAGATAGAGGGGGTGTGGGAGTGGAGGAAGAGGTAGTGGTTGTAGGAGGTGTACGTCTGCTGAGTTTGGGTGAATGTGCATGGGTTGGAGGCTGTTGTGAGGTGGATGGCTGTTGGGTGGGTGTGTACCTGCGTTTGTGTACTTTGGGAGGAGGGCTTACAGACACACTGGGAGACGACACAGGGGACATGTGAATGGTAGTGGGGGTGGTGATTGCACGTGAGCGGTGTGTAGTGATGGGCGTGCTGGTGATGGAGGCAGTGGCTGATGATGTAGTGCATGTAGGTGTGAGTGGAGACGAGACTGGGAGTGAGGTGGGGGACGTGGAGGAGGGGGACACAGTGGGGAAGTGGATGTTGGTATGTGTGCATGGGTATGGTGCTTGTGTGAGTACCTGTGGGATGTGTGGGGCTTATGTTTGCCCGAGCCACTTTTGTGTGTTGTTTTGTGTGCATGCTGGTCTGATGGTGTGCTTGGGATAGGCTGAGGTAGAGGGGATTGGGTCTGGGCAGTGGAAGTTGGAGGGGGAGGCTGGACACAGGGACAATGGCTGCCATGAGTGCTGAGGCCAGAGCCTGAAATGCTCTCTGTAGGGCCGCCACACCAGAATGAATGCCCTCCAGGTATGCATTTGTTTGCTGCAAATGCCTCTCGACACCCTGGATGGCATTCAGAATGGTAGACTACCCAACATTGAGGGATCTTAGGAGGTCAATAGCCTCCTCACTGAGGGCAGCAGGGCTGACTGGAGATGCCCACCCTCCTGGGTGAGCGTGTGTAAGGAAATGCCTCCTTGGCATGGTTACCCCCTGACTTTTTGCCTTTGCTGATGCCAAGTTATGATTTGAAAGTGTGCTGAGGCCTGCTAACCAGGCCCCAACACCAGAGTTCTTGCCCTAAACCTGTACCTTTGTTTCCACAATTGGCACACCCTGGCATTCAGGTAAGTCCCTTGTAACTGGTACCCCTGGTACTGAGAGCCCTGATGCCAGGGAAGGTCTCTAAGGGCTGCAGCATGTCTTATGCCACCCTGGAGACCCCTCGCTCAGCACAGACACACTGCTTGCCAGCTTGTGTGTGCTGGTGGGGAGAAAATGACTAAGTCGACATGGCACTCCCCTCAGGGTGCCATGCCAACCTCACCCTGCCTATGGCATAGATAAGTCACCCCTCTAGCAGGCCTTACAGCCCTAAGGCAGGGTGCACTATACCATAGGTGAGGGCATAGGTGCAAGAGCACTATGCCCCTACAGTGTCTAAGCAAAACCTTAGACATTGTAAGTGCAGGGTAGCCATAATAGTATATGGTCTGGGAGTCTGTCATACACGAACTCCACAGCACCATAATGGCTACACTGAAAACTGGGAAGTTTGGTATAAAACTTCTCAGCACAATAAATGCACACTGATGCCAGTGTACATTTTATTGTGAAATACACCCCAGTGGGCATCTTAGAGATGCCCCCTGAAAACATACCCGACTTCCAGTGTGGGCTGACTAGTTTTACCAGGCTGCCACACACCAGACATGTTACTGGCCACATGGGGAGAGTGCCTTTGTCACTCTGTGGCTAGTACCAAAGCCTGTACTGGGTGGAGGTGCTTCTCACCTCCCCCTGCAGGAACTGTAACACCTGGCGGTGAGCCTCAAAGGCTCACCCCCTTTGTTACAGCACCCCAGGGCACTCCAGCTAGTGGAGTTGCCCACCCCCTCCGGCCACCGCCCCACTTTTGGCGGCAAGGCCAGAGGAGATAATGAGAAAAACAAGGAGGAGTCACTGGCCAGTCAGGACAGCCCCTAAGGTGTCCTGAGCTAAGGTGACTCTGACTGTTAGAAACCCTCCATCTTGCAGATGGAGGATTCCCCCAATAGGATTAGGGATGGGTGTCCCTCCCCTCAGGGAGGAGGCACAAAGAGGGTGTAGCCACTCTCAGGTCTAGTAGCCATTGGCTACTAAACCCCCCAGACCTAAAACACACCCCTAAATTGAGTATTTAGGGGCTCCCAGAACCTAGCAAGATAGATTCCTGCAACCTAAGACGAAGAAGGACTGCTGACCTGACAGCCCTGCAGAGAAGACACCAACTGCTTTGGCACCAGCTCTACCGGCCTGTCTCCCCACTTCAAGAAAAACTGCAACAGCAACGCGTTCCACAGGGTCTAGCGACCTCTGAAGCCTCAGAGGACTACCCTGCATCTAAAAGGACCAAGAACTCCCGAGGACAGCGGCTCTGCTCCAAAGAAGAAACATCTTTGCAACAAAGAAGCAACTTTTAAAGACCACACATTTCCCGCCGGAAGCGTGAGACTTTGCACTTTGCACCCGACGCCGTCTGCGTAGAAACAACACTACATGGAGGACTCCCCGGAGACTGCGACCATGTGAGTAGCCAGAGTTGACCCCCCTTGGCCCCCCCAGCGATGCCTGCAGAGGGAATCCAGAGGCTCCCCCTGACCGCGACTGCCTGCTTCTAAGAACCCGACACCTGGTAAAGACACTGCACCCGCAGCCCCCAGGACCTGAAGGATCCGACCTCCAGTGCAGAAGCGACCCCCAGGTGGCCCTCTCCCTTGTCCAGGTGATGGTGCCTGCCTGCTTTACTGAAGAGACCCCTGGGTCTCCCATTGAAACCTATTGCGAATCCAACGTCTGTTTCCACACTGCACCCGGCTGCCCCCGTGCCGCTGAGGATGTACTTTTTGTGCTAACTTGTGTCCACCCCGGTGCCCTACAAAACCCCCCTGGTCTGCCCTCCGAAGACGCGGGTACTTACCTGCTGGCAGACTGGAACCGGGGCACCCCCTTCTCCATTGAAGCCTATGCGTTTTGGGCACCACTTTGACCTCTGCACCTGACCGGCCCTGAGCTGCTGGTGTGGTAACTTTGGGGTTGCCCTGAACCCCCAACGGTGGGCTACCTTGGACCCAACTTTGAACCCTGTAGGTGGTTTACGTACATGCAAAACTAACAAACACTTACCTCCCCCAGGAACTGTGGAAAATTTCACTGTCTAGTTTTGGCCATGGGGTACTATGCCTTACACCATTTGCTGCACACCTGGAACCCACAGGAGCCTGCCCAGTTGTAGATGCCCACTAAAAATATTGGGGTAGAAGTTTCTCAGAGCCTGCCCAACATGGGATCTACCCCACCAAGTTCACCCTTGCCTAGGGGAACCCACAGCCCACAGCCCCCACCCAGACACTTCATAAAGTGCGCAGAGTCAGCTTAATGACACTGTACTCACCCCCTTGTGGCTGCTGTGATGGCCTCAAGCGCCCATCCAACTCCGGACATGCCACGCCAGGATCCAGAACATCAGGGGGGTCATGGTGCGATGGGCACAAATTCCACGTTGGGAGGCCAGCCCCAGCTGGGCCTCCACCGTCTTCTTGCTCCAGCGGCGCAGGTCCTCCCATCTCTTGCGGCAGTGGGTGCTCTGTCTATGATGGACCCCCAGGGTCCGCACTTCCTTGGCGATGGCACGCCAAATACCCTTCTTCTGGTGGGCGTTGACCTAGAGAAAAGGTACAGGAGGAAAGGAAATTACTCACCTGTCCGGACCATCATACTCATTGCCCACCAGTTCCCACTCATGCCCTGACACACATACAGTCACCACCCTCACATGCAGGCCTCAGCCCCCCACCACATGTATCTTCCATCCACACCACTCCAAACAGGATTTGCCCACGCATCATGCTCACAGTGTACTCACCTGTTTATCTGGAGGACCGTAGAGTAGCGTGTCGTGGGGGAGGACCCCATTCACCAGTTTGTCCAAATCCTCTGCGGTGAAGGCAGGGGCCCTTTCCCAGACACTCGAGCCATTGTCACTTCCAGACTCAGGTCACAGCAGCACTTGCAGTGTAGGTCTTCTCCTGTTGAAGGTCAGGTATCAAGTGAGTGAACAGATAGAAACTGGCGGTCACGTCCGCGGCGGTGCGTACCTTCACCGCCAGCGTACATCGTCATTGGCTCCTGGAACCCATAGGGCCCAATGATAACCAATGCTGAATTGCGCGGCGGTCTTCGACCGCCTACCGTGACGCTGCACAACGCCAGCGCAGTTACCTCATTTCCCCTTGTCCCTCCTCACAGGTCAGGCAGCTGCCATTTCAGGGGGGCACATGGCATGGCACCTAACTGCGTCACAGCACAATTTGGCAGATATATGGAAAAACTACACCACACACGGATTTACTCACCTTACTGCAAACACACTTGTGCAACCTATGTGGTACATGACCCTCTGCTCACCATTCTCCTCCATAGGGCACATCCGCTGTGGCAGATGATGAGATGGCATCATCCTCCGGTGTACAGACCCCTGGTGGACCTGTGGACAATGGAAGACAGACACATCATTATCACTTACAGACTTGATCGTGCCACAATCCAAGGCCTGTGTGCCCAATTGGAGCCAGACCTGATGTCAGCTATCCACCATCCCACAGAAATCCCCCCTCTGGTGCAGGTCCTGTCAGTGCTCCATTTCCTGGCAAGTGGCTCCTTTCAAACTACAGTGGCCATGGCATCTGGGATGTCTCAGCCAATGTTTTCTAACATGTTGACCAGAGTGTTGCCTGCCCTGCTGAAACACATGCGCAGCTACATCGTGTTTCCACAAGTGGAGGATTTGCCCACCGTGAAAGTTGACTTTTATGCCCTGGGACATATCCCCAACATCATTGGTGCCATTGATGGTACACATGTGGCATTTGTCCCCCCCCGCAGAAATGAACAAGTGTACAGAAATAAAAAAAGCTGCCATTCGATAAATGTGCAGATGGTGTGTTTGGCAGACCAGTGCATCTCTCATGTGAATGCCAAGTATCCTGGCTCTGTGCATGACGCCTACATTTTGAGGAATAGCAGTATCCCTTATGTGATGGGCCAACTCCAGAGGCACCATGTGTGGCTAATAGGTGAGCCCAAGGTCCCCACACAGTATGAGTAGGTGTCTGGGTATGGGGTAGTCCCTAAGGGTTAGTGTGTGTGTCTAACAGGTATCCCTCGACATTTGCAGGTGACTCTGGTTACCCCAACCTCTCATGGCTACTGACCCCAGTGAGGAATGCCAGGACAAGGGCAGAGGAATGCTACAATGAGGCACCTGGGCGAACTAGGCGTATCATTGAGAGGACGTTCGGCCTCCTGAAGGCCAGATTCCGGTGCCTCCATCCAACAGATGGCTCCCTATACTACTCACCGAAGAAGGTGTGCCAGATAATCGTGGCATGCTGCATGTTGCACAAGCTGGCATTGCGACACCAGGTTCCTTTTCTGCAGGAGGATGGGCCTGATGATGGTCTTGTGGCAACGGTGGAGCCTGTGGACAGTGAGGAAGAGGAGGCAGAGAAAGAAGATATTGACAACCGAACGAACATCATCATGCAGAACTTCCAGTGACACACAGGTAAGAGACTGTCACTGCTCCTCACATTTCTGAATACTGCAGGGCATTGTATAAGTCAGTCTCTTCACCTCTGTCAATGGACACTGACAGTTCACTTTGGCTTTCCATTTTTCAGATCTGGGTACCTCATTCGTCCTTCTGCTATATGTACTGCTGCCCAACAACTGTCATACATTGGTATGAGCAAATGAACATTTACATTGCTATTTGTTGCTGATGTTGTAATAATACATTTGTGAAGGAACAGATTGACTACAGATTGGTTTGTGATTCAAGGGTGTTTATTTAGGGGCTAATGTGTATAGGGGTATGTGGAAGGGGCTGGGGTGATGGTGGAGGAAGGTCCATAGTAGAGTCCAGTCTCTTGGTATCACAGGTGCATTGTCCAATGGGGCAAAGGAAGTGGAGCAATGTCAGTTCAAGGTGGACAGGGTGACAATCAGGAAGGTTCTATTTCCTGGCGGGGGTCTTGGCAATGTTCTCTGTCTTCTGCCTGGATCGTAGGGACCGTTTGCGGGGTGGTTCTCCTTCTGCAGGGGGTGGGGTGCTGGTGGGCTGTTGTTCCTGTGGCGGGGCCTCCTGTCCACTAGAGCCAGCGGAGGTGGAGGGCTGTTCCTCGATTTGGCTAGTGTCAGGGGCCCTTTGTTGTGCCACTGCCTCCCTCATGGTCTTGCCTATGTCAGCCAGCACCCCTGCTCTGGTGACCAGGATGGTGTAGATGTTGGTGAGGTCCTTCCTGATCCCCATGTATTGTCCCTTTTGCAGCCGCTGGGTCTCCTGAAACTTGTCCAGTACCATACCCATGGTCTCCTGGGAATGGTGGTATGCTCCCATGATGTTTAATAGTGCCTCGTAGAGGGTCGGTTCCCTGGGTCTGTCCTCCCCCTGTCTCACAGCAGTCCTCCCAGCTTCCCTGTTGTCCTGTGCCTCCGTCCCCTGAACCGTGTGCCCACTGCCACTGACCCCAGGTCCCTGATCGTCCTGGGTTTGTGGGGTTGCCTGGGATCCCTGTAGTGGTGGACACACTGCTGATTGACGTGTCCTGGGGACAGTGGCATGGGCCCGCTGGGTGGGTGCTGTGGTGGTGTTTCCTGAGGGGGGAGGTTCTGTGGTGGCTTGGGACTGTGGCAAGGGTACCGACTGTCCAGAGGTCCCTGATGGGCCAGGCTGGTCATCTTGATCCAGGCGTGCAGAGATGCTGCCGTCACTGTGGGCCTCTTCTGTGGGGGGACTGGATATGGCTGGCACCTCTAGTCCGGTGACGTTGGGTAAGGGTCCTGTTGGGGTGTAAATGCATTGTTATTTTATCTGTGTGTGCCATCTTGTGCAATGGGTGTGTTTCCCGCTATTACTGTGATTGCACTATCGCCTTGGCCCTTGTGTGAGTGGTGATTGTGTGCCCTGGGTGAGTCTCTCTATTGGACATGCTTTGGTGATGGGTGCCCATGCATGTCTGTGACGGGTGTCCATGCATTGTTGTTGCATGCAGGGCTTGGTTGTGGGAGAGGTGGGGCATGATGGTGGGGTGTGTGGGAGATGGTGGAGTCATGGGAGTGAGGGTGATGGTGGGAGTATGTGATGGCATGCAGGTAGGGTGGGGGGATATTATAGTAAAGATATGACTTACCAGAGTCCAGTTCTCCTGCTACTCCTGCGAGGCCCTCAGGATGCATTATTTCCAAGACTTGCTCCTCCCATGTTGTTAGTTGAGGGGGAGGAGGTGGGGGTCCACCGCCAGTCCTCTGTACGGCTACCTGGTGTCTGGATACCACGGAACGCACCTTCCCCCGTAGGTCATTCCACCTCTTCCTGATTTCATCCGTTGTTCTTGGATGTTGTCCCACTGCGTTAACCCTGTCGACAATTCTCCGCCACAGCTCCATCTTCCTAGCAATGGATGTCTGCTGCACCTGTGATCCGAATAGCTGTGGCTCTACCCGGATGTTTTCCTCCACCAAGACCCTGAGCTCCTCCTCAGAAAGCCTGTGATGTCTTTGAGGTGCCATGATGTGGCGTGAGTGATGTGTGAGGTGATGGTTGATGTGATGTGTGGGGTGATGTGTTGGGCTGTGTGGTGTGTTGTGCATGGATGGTGTATGAGTGATGGTGTTGTGTGCCTCTGGATGCTGGTGTGGTCTTTGCTTTTCTCTCTCTCTGCTTCTTCAAATATTTTGGGTGTAAGGGGTTGTGGGTAATGTGGGTGTGTGTTTTATATTGGATTGGGTGTGTGGGTGTGGTGTGTGTATGTGTGTGTAGTTTGAATTGTCCAATGTGGTTGTGTTTTGTAAGTGTGTGTGTATTTTGAGCGCAGCGGTGTGTACCGCCAATCGTTTACCGCGGTTGAATGACCGCCGCGTTGATTCGTGGGTCGTGATACTGTGGGTGTATTCCTGTTGGTGTAATGTTGTTGGTTTTGCTATAGCTAGTTTATCACTGCCCTTTGCTCTGGCGGACTTGTGTGGGTGTCTGTATAGTGGCGGAATTCTCAGTGTGGGTCATAATACCCATTGCGGATTTCTGCCGCAGACACGGTATGTTGGCGGCCGTCGGCACGGCGGTCAGCGGGATTTACCACCAGGGTTGTAATGAGGGCCATAATCCATTGGCACACACATCTCCCAGCACCCACCATGTACTCTACCAACAGACATCCCCCCAAATGACACATTGCCTGCACACACATCTCCATGCAACCATCCCACATGCATCATGCCCAAGGTGTACTCACCTGTTGGTCTGGAGGCCCATACAGCTGTCCATACTGGGGTAGGACCCCATCCGCCAAGAGCTCCAACTCCTATGAAGTGAAGGCAGGGGCTCTTTCCCCGGTCACACAGGCCATGGTAGGTTCCAGACATAGGTCACAGCAGCAGACGCAGTGTAGGTGTTCTCCTGTGGAAAGTCAGGAATCAAGTGAGGTTATAGACAGAAAATGGCGGTTACGTCCACGGCGGTGTACACCGTCACCACCGCCACTGATCCCCATTGGCCACTGTACTCCATAGAGCCCAATATTAGCTAATGAGGAACTGCACGGCGGTGCAAGACCGCCTTCCTACACGAAGCCCAACGTCGGCGGGGTTACCTCACTTCCACCTGTCCCTAAATACAGGACAGGCGGTCGCCATTTTATGGTGGTGGACTACATACAGATCTTCCATAACTGCGTCATTGCCAAAAATTGCAAATACATTGCCATTCCCACTGTCCCATCCCATTAATGCTGTATGCACACTGAGGTGTTGGTTCCATTGTTCAACTTTTGACAGCCTACTCACTCTTGTGTCCCTTAGATACCTACCACGGGGGATGAATAGGAGGAGGAGACAAACCCCCGTGAACAGACCTCTTGTAGACTTGGCTGCACTGGAGGACAGGCACATTATACTCACCTGTAAACTGAACAGGGCCACAATCACAGAGCTGTGTGCACAATTGAAACCTGACCTGATATCAGCTATTCGTCATCCCACTGGTGTCACGATCTGAATGCTTCTTACTGCAGTTATCTGTCAATCTCGAGGCACCACCTGTTCTCTTGCTGGTTCTGGACTGACCAAGGTAAGTGCAACCATTTCCAGTAGCCATGGTGCTGCTGATAGAGTAACACCAGGCAGACTGTAACCTCCAGAAGGAGTCCCAGAGGAAAAAACCCAATCCTGGGAAAAACCTCAGAAGCAAGGAACTCCTGAAAAAGAGGTAAGACAAAAGAGAAGTGTAATATGAACTGGAAACAGCAAAAACTGCAGACAAGAAAAAAACAGGAGAAGTCCAAAAATCACAGGATACAGGAGTGAGGAGCACCACCAGAACGGAAGTGTTTGCAACGCAAAGAACAGACGGCCAACTATGCTTATATACTGACAAACAGGAAGTGACACACAGGAAGTTCCGAAGACACCATCTTGAATTGGGAAAAGCCACATTAGTGTGAATGGAAAAATAGCCATGGTGTAAAAGAGGAAGCAAAGCATGCACGGAAGGAAACACAGACTCCTGGGAAGAAGAAGATATGGCTAAGAGGGAAACCACAAAGAAAGAGAAAACAAGAAGAAAGAAAAAATGCTGAAAAAGTAGGTAAGAGATATTATAAGGGCAAAAGGCGGGCGCAGCGCAAAGCAGCGCCCAAAGAAAGGTGTACAGATCGCACTGCGGACTGAAAAATAGGCAGCGGCCCACGGCAGAAATGGCCATCCGGGACACGGTCCGCCGATCTGACCGCGGCCCGCTAGTGGGGCGCCGCAGGTCCTCGCGGCGTCACAACTGGAATCCTCCCTCTTGTGCTGGTTCTATCAGTGCTCCATTTCCTGGCAACTGGTTCTTTCCAAGTGACAGTGGGATTGGCAGCAGGAATGCCACCGCCAATGTTCTCAATCATGCCGTCAAGGGTATTGTCTGCCTTGGTGAAACACATGTGCAGCTACATTTCTTTCCCCCAGGTGGAAGATTTGGCCAGTGTGAAGGCCGGATTTAATGCAATGGGACATATATCCAATATTATTGGGGCCATTGACATTACACATATTGCGTTTGTCCGCCCCGCCAGAATGAACAGGTGTTCACTAATTGGAAGAGTTTCCACTCACTCAATGTGCAAATGGTGTGCCTGATGGACCAGTACACCTCCCACGTCACTGCCAAGTACCTTGGGTCTGTGCATGTTGCCTTAGTTCTGAGGAATAGCAGCATCCCAAATCTGATGGCCCAACTACAGAGGCACAGGGTGTGGCTAATAGGTGAGTCAGAGTCCCCACCCACTGTATGTCAGTGTATGCCTTCAAGTGTTATCCCCATAGGATTGTGTAAGGCTAAATTGTTTCCCTCAATATTTGCAGGTGACTTTGGCTCCCCAAACCTATCATGGCTCCTGACCCCAGTGAGGAATTCCAGGACAGGGGCTGAGAACTGTTATAATGATGCACATGGGCAAACCAGCAGAATAACCGAGAGGACCTTTGGCCTCCTGAAGGCCAGGTTCAGATGCCTGCATCTGACAGGTGGATCCCTGTGCTACTCACCCGAGAAGGTCTGACAGATAGTAGTGGCATGCTGCATGTTGCACAACCTGGCCCTTAGACGACATGTGCCTTTTCTGTAGGAGGAGGGGACTGGAGATACCATTGTGGCAGCAGTGGACCTTGAGGATAGTGACGATGAGGAGGCAGAGGATGAGGATGTGGACTACAGAACATCAGTTATACGTCAATACTTCCAATGACACACAGGTGAGACCGTGCAACTGATCATTACTCTGACTATTGATGTTTTCTGTGTGGCTGTAGCATGAAGGCATTCACGTCCTTTGCATCTCAAATTACTGTCAGCTATGGCTTGTCCTTCTACAGATGTTGGTGATACGACAACAGTGACCTGGTGTGTTTACTGTAGACAGCTACAGGTAATTATTTGTATGGTATCACAGTGTTCAGATCATTTGCACTAGATGCGACTGTTCCCCTAAATGCACATTTTCAACACATAAAACGGTGTCACTCAAATTGTGTTCAAGGGTGTTTATTGTAGTGCAAATAATTGACTGAAAAGTGCAATTGAATAGGGTGATGGTAGAGGAAAGTCCAGGGTATTGTTCCAGTCTGTTTGTAGCAGGGGTCCAGTGTCCAAGGGGCTATAGGAAGCAAAGGCAGCTCAAAGTGGACAAGGTGACAGGGTGGGACACAAGGGGGGCAATCAGGAGAGTCTCATTTCCTGGCGATGGTCTTGGTCTTTGCAAGTGTCTCTGGCTTCTGTCTGGGTTGCAGGGAACGTTTGCGGGGTGGTTCAGCTTCTGCAGGTGGAGGGGCGCTGGTGCCCTTTGAGTCCTGTGGCAGGGCCTCCTGCTCACTAGCTGCAGTGGAAGTGGAGGGCTGGTCAATAGACTGGCTAGTGGTAGGGGCCCGCTGGTGTGCTGTCCATTCCCTCATGATGTTGGCCATGTCTACCAGCACCCCTGCTATGGAGATCATGGTGGTGTTAAGAGCCTGCAAGTCTCTTCTGATCTCCTGATGGTGTTCCTCCTGCAGCCGCTTGTTCCCCTGCATGTTGGTAAGGATCTGGCCCTTCGTGTCCTGGGATTGTTGGTAGGCCCCCAGGACATTGGTGAGCGCCTCCTGGAAAATCGGTTCCCTGGGCCTGACCTCCCCCTGGCGCACAGCAGTCCTCCCAGTGTCCCTCTTGCCCTGTGCCTGTGTCCCCTGAATGGTGTCCCCACTGATCCCAGGTCCCTGATTGTCTTGGGTGTGAGGTGTGGACTGGGGTCCCTGAACAGGTGGGCACACTGCTGATTGGCGTGTCCTGGGGACAGAGGTATGGGGACACTGGGTGGTGCTGTGGTGTTGGATACTGATGGGGTAGACTCTGTGGTTCACTGGGAGTGTACTGGGGTGACCGACTGACCAGTGGTGCCTGATGGGCCAGGTAGTTCATCCAGATCCTGAAGTCCAGAGTTACTGTCATCACTGGGGGCATCTTCTGTTGGGGACTGGTTAGTCATGGCACCTCCTCTCTGCTGAGATTGGCGGGGGGACCTGTGCGGATGTAAGTGATGTATTATGCTTCATGTCTGTGACATATTGAACATCATTAGCTTCCCCTCTATCATTGCTGTTGCCCTGCCACCTTTGTTTGTGGATGGTGATGTATTGTGGGATTGTTAGTTCCCTTATGCTGTGCATGCTGTTGTGATGGGTGTCCATGCAGGGCTGGGAGGGTTGTCCATGCATTGATATGGCATGCAGGGCTAGGCATTGGGGCTGGTCAAATGTGTAGGTGCAGTGTGTGGGATGGAGTTGCGTGATGGGAGTGAGGGTGAGATGGCATGCAGGTATGGGGAGTGACAAGTAGTAAATGTTGACTCACCAGTGTCCAGTCCTCCGTCAACTCCAGTGACTCCCTCAGGATGCAGTAATGCCAAGACTTGCTCCTCCCATGCTGTGAGCTTTAGGGGAGGAGGTGGGGGTCCACCGCCAGTTCCCTGTATGGCGAGCTGGTGCCTTGCTGCCATGGAACATACCTTCCCCTGCAGGTCATTCCACCTCTTCCTAATGCTGTCCCTTTTTCTTGGATGCTGTCCCATGGAGTTCACTTTGTCCACGATTCTCTGCCATAGCTCCATCTTCCTGGCAATGGATATTTGCTGTACCTGTGCTCCAAACAGCTGTGGCTCTACCCTGACTATTTCCTCCACCATGACCCGCAACTCCTCATCTGTGAAACGGGGGTGCCTTTGTGGGGACATGGGTGTTGTGTGGTGTGTGTAAGTGTGTGGGTGTTGGGTACTGTGGTTGGGTGTGCGAAGTGGGGTGCATGAGGGATGTATTGGCATATGTGTCTAGTTGTTGCAGTGGTCTTGGTGTCAGTCTGGCAGCAATTATTTGTATTCGTAAAGGGTTGTGGGTATTGTAGGTGTGTGTTTTATAGTGCTGTGGATGGGTGGGTGGGTGTGGTGTGTTTATCAGTGACAGGTGTGTGTATTTGGTATTGGCCAATGTTGTGTAGTTTAGTATTTGGGTGGCCATTCTGAGCGCGCCAGTGTGTACCGCCAATGGTTTACCGCCATTAAATGTCTGCCGTGGTGATTCGTGGGTCATGATGTGGTGGGTGTTGTTCTGTTGGCGTAACGGTATGGGTGTTGGTACCCGCCACTTTAGCACTGACCTTTGGGCTGGCGGATTTGTGTATGTGGCAGTATTCTGTCGGATTGGTGTGTGTGTCATAATATGGCAAACGGATATTCCCCACCACGGCGGTATGTTGGCGGCCGTAACCACGGCAGTAAGTGAGATTTACTGCCAATGTCATGATGAGTGCCAATGCGTTACTGAAGGAAACTACAGAAGTCTTCAAAGAAAGCCCATTACTCCTAGATACCTGCATTTCTTAGGTAGCTAAGGCCCTACAATGTACAGTCTATGCCTTCTACAGAAGTCTTTACAGAGACCCTCTTCCTTCACACACCTCTGCCCCTTTAGGTGGGCACGTTACTACAATGTACACCCTACGTCTTCTACAGAAGATCACAAGTATAACCCACTCCCTTCAGAGAGCCCAGTCTTATTAAGTGTGCTAGCTTCTACTACTTATACCCTACATACACTTTGTACACAAATGTTTTGTGGAGAGTCCACCTACTCTTCACACCTACACTCAATTATATGTGCTAGCCCCTACTTTGAACACTCAAAGCCTTGTATAGAAGTCTTCACTGAGGGACTAATCTCCAGATATCTACACCACTTTATGTGGCTAATGTAGGAAAGTCACTCTTTTTGGCACGGTTACCCCCACTTTTTGCCTACTATCAGTATACTTAGACTTATTTCACTGGGATACTGCTAACCAGGACCCCAGTGATTGTGCTCTCTCCCTCTAAATTTGGATGCTGAGGACTTTGCACACCCCACAATTGGCATATTGGTGCCCCCATATAAGTCCCTAGTATATGGTACTTAGGTACCCAGGGCATTGGGGCACCAGGGGTTCCCCATGGGCTGCAGCATGTATTGTGCCACCCATGGTAGCCCCTGCAAAATGTGTCAAAATGCCTGCATTGCAGACCGCATGAAAAGGTGCATGCACCCTTTTACCACAGGTCACTGCACCAGGCCACTGTAAGACACCCCTATGGTAGCACCTCTGAGTCCAGAGGGCATGATGCAGGTCCCTGAGTGTGAGGGCACCCCTGCTCCTATGAACTCCAGTTCCATTACACTGAACTTCACAAACTTCGTAAGTGTGGGGAAGACATTTTACCCGTCTACTGGACACAGGTCATGGCCTATGTCCAGCTATATAATGGTAATTCCGAACCTAGGCATGTTTGGTATCAAACATGTCGGAATCATACCCCAGTACTGTTGCCAGTATTGGTTGTATGATTCCATGCATTCTGGGGGGTCCTTAGAGGACCCCCAGTATTGCTCCCACCAATCTTCTAGGGTTTTCCGGGCAGCTGCACTGCAGCCACCCCGCAGACAGGTTTCTGCCCTCCTGCTGCTTGCCAAGCACAAGCAGGGGGAAGGCAGAACATAGGATTTCCTGTGGGAGAGGAGAGGCAACACCCTCTCACTTTGTAAAGAGGTGTTACTTTGGTTGGGAGGGGTAGGCTACCTAAGCCACCAATAAGTTTTTAAGGGTACATTTAGTGTCCTCCTTGCATAATCTGGTTTGCACCAGTCCATGGACCCCTGGCCCTGCTCTTGCACACAACTGGGCAATGGAAAAGGGAATGACCACTCCTCTGTCCATCACCACCCCACGGGTGGTGCCCAGAGCTCCTCCAGATGGACATGTGATTCTGCCATCTTCAATCCAAGGTGGGCAGAGGCCCCTGGGAGCATCTGAGTGGCCAGGTCAGGCAGGTGATGCCACAGCCCCCTCCTGATAGGTGGGCACACTGCTATGTAACCAATCCCCCTTCCTGGGCTAGTTAGGGTCTCCCTCCAGCATGGGTCTTTAGATTTGATGTGCGAGATTCCAGCAGGACTCCTCTGCATCGTTTACTTCATCTTCTGGCCACCGGGACTGCAACTGGACCCTCCTTGAACTGACAATCTGCAACTCCAGCAACAACTCTGCTTTGCAGCATTGTTTCTCTGGCTTCTTCCAGCAAGTGCAAAATTTCCCTGGCTGGGCATCCTCTGAGGGCAACGAGTCTTCAGCCTGCAGAAGAAGCATGAAGGAATCTCCCTTGGAGTGAAGGAGTCACTCCCCTGCATCTGCAGGCACCTACTGCAACAACAACTGGATGCGTGGATTCATCTCCTCTGGAATTGCATGGATTCTGCATCACAGGTCGTGCTCTAGAGTGGTCGTCTTGGTCCTCTCTACCATCTATCCAACTTGGGAGACAGTAAGCCCTTGCCTCTCCTTGCAGGACAGTACCCCTGTGCACCGTGACTCTTGCAGCTACCAAGTCTTGTTGGATCTTCTTCCAAGGGATCTTCAGGCTCTGTGTAGCCCCGACCTTTAGCACTCTTCCCTGCACCGTACAGTCTTCTGCCTGCTGCTCCAGTGATGTGGGACTCCTCTTCAGGCGTGCTGAGTGGGCCTCACTGCAAATCCTATGCCTGATGCCTGTGAGTTGCCTGTGGGGGCTGCATCCTCGTCTTCTGACACTCCTCACTGCTGAGGGTCACCTGAAACTCCCGTCCTTGGGTTGAGTTCATCTGGACCTTCCTGGTCCCTGGCAGCTCTGCAACTCTTCATCTGCGACTTTTGCCTTTGCCAAGGCTTGTTGGTGGTTTTACCACACCACTGACTGACTGCAACTCTTCTTCCAATGTGGGACATTGTCTGCATTCCATCTGGAACTCTTCTGCTGCTGCTGTGCTACACAGCTGACTCCTTGTCTTCACAGTTGAACTGGTCCTGCATCTCTAGAAGGGTGGGTAGTGGCTCCTGCCCGAACCAGACATTCCAACTCAAACTGGACTTGGTCCCCTTCATTTGCAGGTCCTCTTCTGTCAGGATTCACCTTTGGTTTCTTCCAGTCTTGCTTGGGTCTTGCACAGTCCTTTTCCAAAGTTTACCTGTGGGCTTGGGGAAAAAACAGGTACTTACCTCTTATCTCCTGGTCACTGGGGAACACCCTGGTACTTACCTTTTGGGATTCCTAGTACCTCCAGCTCCCTTCTACAGATTCCACTTCCTGAGTGGGGGACTGAATTTCATATTCCACTTACTTAGTATATGGTGTATTCTCCCTTTAGGGTCTCCATTATTTTCTGTTATTTCACTATTTTCTTTTGCTTTCTATGCCAATCCCTGACTTCTAATGTATATATAATAGTATATATTATGTTGCTAGTAGAGCACTGCCTACACTTTACTAATAGTGGATATCTGGACCTGGTATAAGGTGATAACACCATAGGTGCTCACCACACACCAGGCCAGCTTCCTAGAGTATCCTTATGAGGAAACTTTTAAAGAACTGACCTCTCAGGAACCAATGATGCAGGTTCCTATAGCCCTTGTTACAGACCTTTACATGATACTTAGGGACTATTGTAAGAGTTTGGCAGAAAAGAAACTACACCCCAACAGCAGCAACAAACTCAGATGTCCCTGGCTGGTATTTCATCATCTTCTACTGGATAAAGATACAGGAAAATAGTCCTGCTGCACGGCAAATAGACATTCCACAACCAAGGCATTCAGAACCAATTACTATTCATAATGATTATGTCAATGAGAGTGATGACGATGAAGATTCAGGAGAAAGTAAAATACTGCATGATCAGGCTATAAATACGGGAAGCGAATGGGAAAACTAGGTTGTACCAATATCGGCCCCTCCAACACCTCCAGCTGCCACTTCACCACTAGATGATATTGGAGGCTTTCATGCTCTATTATAGAGAGCGGCTGAAAGGTTGATCTGCCAGTATCTGTTCAACAAACGGACTGTTTCCTATACTATTACAAAGGAACAACAAAGAAATCTGTGTGATCTATACCCTTTGTGGAGTATATTTGGGCAGAAGGCCTTAGTCATGAAAAACCCATACAACTCCCCAACTTGACTAATAGGCCATCCGAAGCCATATTTGGTGGTTATGCAGGCAACGCATTGTTGGTCAAAAAATCCAACAATGCCATGTTCAGCTGCTCCTGAAAAGGAAGGTAGGAGATTGGATATCATCGGAAAGCGTTTTTCTGCTATTGCAGCTATGACTATAAGATTGTCCAATGCATTAGCCATACTGAGCAGTAGTGACTGTCAGATGTGATCTGATTGAAAACATTTTATTGACTGTCTGCTGGAGGGCAAAAAATAAGGCGTGAAATCTATTGTTCAGAAGGGAGAGAAGGCGTCTTCAGAAATTATTGATACAGCACTGGATGTAGCGTCGACTGGGTTTAGACAAATGGCCTGAGCAGCAGTTTTAGGAAGGCAGCGGTGGTTGAAAGCGACATTGTTTATACCTGAAGTACAATCAAAAGTTTTGGCCATGTGGGATAATGGTGAAGCTCTTTTTGGGAAGCATATTGACGATGCACTTTGAACAATAAAGGCTGATACAGAAACAGCAAGATCACTAGAATTCTATCACAGGACCGGAGGCGAGGATTATGCAGATCTTTCTTCACTTTTAATTAAACAGCAAGTTCAAAGTAAAACAAAACATGAACAAAAAAAAAAACTACAAGTTCCATGAGCCCGCCGCCATGGTAACGAGTATCCAATGAGGTGCACTCCTTCACGTTGGTAAAAATATCCCGAAATGCGTCACACTTCCTCTTTCTTCACTGCTGTGAGCCAGATAAGTGCCTTTCTGCTTCCGGTTCGGGGGTTCTGTTTATTGCTTTGGCGCGTCTCTGCTGCATTGTATTGTCTGTATTATTTCGTTCGCCGGAACGAACGTTCCGCTCGAGCGTTTTTTCATTTTCCTTTCCTTCGGCGTGTTTAAATACACGTCGGGCCCACTAGAGGGCGCGCGCACGCTGTTTTTTTCGGAGAGCATGTAGCTCTCAGCGCTCGGCGCTCGCGCCTCGCGTTTGTTTTCTTTTCTTTCCAACTTGAGGATTTTGCCCTCAATATCACGTTTGTACCTTCGGTACAGTTTTATCCCTACCTGTGACACCCATTTGGGTAAGGTTTACCCCATTAGGGAAGACATTATTTTTTTGCACTTACAGTGACAGAGTGGGTAGGGATTTACCCTATATATCATATTTTTTGTTGGGTGTACACTCTGTCCAAGTCCTCATTATGCACTCCTCTCAAGAGAATGAACCTTTTCCCAACATGTCCCCTGGTGAGGGTTCCTCTAACCGTACCCTCCCCCCCGGGGTGGACACTTTGTTTTCACAGGCTATTTCCCACGCTTTAGCCCCTCTTAGGGATACTGTAGCTAAACTTACTGAACAGGTGTCCAGAGGTACGGGCATGTTTGGTGTGACGGGAGCAGAGGGTGATTCCTCTACCCTTTCGGCTCCCAGGAAACTGCGCAAGCGCGACGCAGGGCACCTGGAGGAGGGCGAGTTTTTTTCCCATCCCAAGAGTGCGCGCGCGCATACGCGCTTACCCTCCCGGGAGGGCTGTTTGCCCGGGGTAATGGGTGACAAGCTTCACCACCTATGGAACCCTGATTTGGAATCCCCCAAAGGCTTCATGGGAGGTTCAGATGAGGACTCATCATCTTTGGATGACGACTCGGGTCGCCCTTGGCGCCCTGGGGCTACCCTACCAGATCCTTCGGATCGCGCTGATTCTGACTCCGATATGTTTGAGCCGGAGGGTATCTACCATCCACGTTCTTCGGAGTGGCGCCCAGACCACAAGGTGGCTGAGTATGTCGCCAGCAAAATTAGGCAACCTCTGGACAAGGAGGTGCAGGCCCGGCTACGGGCGGAGTGCCCACGCCCGTCTTTATCGGATAAGGTCGCTTTTACACCTGATATTGACCCTAAAATGTGTAAGTTTTTTGCCAAGTATACCAAGGATCCCAAAAAAGGGATTGACCGCTCCTGGCGAGCATGTCAAGATAAACTTCTTGACGTCCTTGGTCCCCTCACACAGATTATTCAATTGGCGGAGCGTGCCAGGCAAGCAAACACTCCCCTACAGACGGACATCATCGCAGGATGGGCTCAGAGAGCTGTTTGTCTCCTGGGCAACGCAAACTGTGCCATCTCTGCAGAAAGACGCAGGTCTTTATTGATCAAAATTGACCCCAAATTAGGGGAACTATCTAACTCGGAGGCAGGGGCTGTTGCCCAAGGCAATTTATTTGGCGACCCTTTTGTCAAAGAATTAGGGAAATTTGTGGCTACGTTTTCGGCTTTGGATAAATCGCAATCTTCCATTAAAAAGATTTTTCCCAATAAGGTTTTTGGCGGGGCCGGGCGAGGCAGGGGTCGCTCTTCCGGCCGTCCTTTCCAGCAAGGCCCCAGTTCCTTCCGGAACAACGGTTGGAGAGACGGCAGACAAGGAACTTTCTTCCCCAACAGAGGCAGGGGAAGAGGCAGAGGGTCCAGAAACACGCGAGGAGCATCTAACGCCCCTGGAGGTCCCTCTGGTGAGGCTTATCCCTTTTTCCCCAAAAAATTTTGGAGGGAGATTGAGGTTTTTCAAGGACAATTGGAGGCGCATTACCTCCGACGCATGGGTTCTCCAAACTGTCTCAGGTTTTCAGATAGAATTCTGGGGTACCCCACTTCAGGAGAAACTGCCTCTGCCCATCGTGTTCTCGGCAGAAAACTCAGAGCTCATAGAGTTAGAGGTTCAGGCCCTTCTCCACAAGGGAGCCATTTCCTTCACTTCCCTTCACCCCACAGGTATTCACATGTTCGAATTCACCAAAGTCCTTCGACGAGACCACATTTCACTACGTCAATTAGCCAGAGTGATCGGCCTGCTTTCCTCTTCGATTCAGGCCATTTTTCCGGGTCCCCTACACTACAGAGCCCTGCAACGCTTGAAAGCGTTTCTCCTTCGCCGAGGGGTCACGTACTCCGAGTTGATCTCCCTGTCTCCAGAGGCAAGGACGGAGTTGTTTTGGTGGCTGGACCACATGGAGGCATGGAATGGCAGGGCCATTTTTGGTGCAGCCCCGGATCTGGTGATCGAATCAGACGCCAGTCGCCAGGGATGGGGGGGCTCGTTGCGGAGACATATCGTTCGGGGGACGCTGGACCCCGCAGGAACTAACCATGCATATCAACTGCCTGGAACTCCTGGCGGGATCTTTTGCGATCAAATCTATCACGAGAGACAAAGTCTCATGTGTCTACTACGGATGGACAACGTATCGGCGGTACAATACATAAATCGCTTAGGGGGAACAAGATCAAGAGCCCTAGCGGAACTGGCGAAGAATTTTTGGCATTTTTGCCTTCAACGCCAAATCTCAGTCACAGCAGAGTATCTTCCGGGAACCCAGAATGTATGAGCAGACTAGAATTCTCGGTTTCTCCAGGATCCCAGCGATTGGCGACTACATCGCTCGTTTTTTCAGCCGATCATGGATCGTTGGGGTCCCTGTTCAGTGGATCTCTTTGCGTCTCGTTGGAATGCTCAAACTTCCCCTATACTTCAGCTGGCGGCCGGATCCGGGAGCGGCGGCAGTAGATGCGTTTCTCCAACATTGGGGTACCCTTCAGGGTTATGCTTTTCCCCCGTTTCTCCTTATTCCGCGGGTTGCGGCTCAGGTTCGCCGCCAAGAGGCGACGGTGGTTCTGATAACCCCCTGGTGGAGGTCACAGCCGTGGTTCCCGACCCTGTTGGAACTCTCGTGCGAGTGTCCTCTTCGCCTCCCACATTTTCCCTCAATACTCCTGGATCCGTCGGGGTTCTGTCACCCTCTAGTCCTTCAGGGTCATCTTTCCCTCATAGCTTGGAAGATTTCCGGCATCGTTGGCAAGACAACCGACTTTCGCAGGAAGCTAATAACTTCATCGCACAGGCCTGGGCCCCTGGTACATGCAAACGATATAGATCTGCATGGAACAGATGGTCTCGTTGGTGTGTGGGCAAACACTGCGATCCCATGGGGGCCAGTGTTACCGACATCATCAATTTCCTTGCGGAATTAGGGGAATCTGGCTTAGCGTATCGCACTATCAATTCTTTTCGTTCGGCCATCTCGGCGGGCCACCCGCCCCTTAACAATCTCCCGATCGGGGAGCATCCCTGGATTTGTGAACTTCTTAAGGGTATTAGACTCTCCAGACCTCCGCAACCCAGATATTCGGAACTCTGGGACGTGAACTTAGTTCTTAATCTCTTGTCCTCTTGGCGGGACAACCAATATTTGTCACTGAAAGAATTGTCAGCCAAATTAGCCATGCTTCTCTGCCTCATTTCCTGTAAGCGAGTGTCCGATGTCAGAGCATTGGATATTTCCGCTCGTGTCTTTACTCCAGAGGGAGTCACGTTTACTATTGCAAGGAGGACAAAGTCTAATACCAGGTCGGTATCCTATCCCGCTTTTCCTGATTCCCCGAAGCTATGTGTGGTTCGATGTCTCAAAGTCTATGAGGAAGTAACCAGTTCTTGTAGACCTCCAGGTGTCAAGCAATTATTGATTTCTATAAAGAAACCGTTCAAGGCGGTTTCTTCCCCTTCCGTTGCCAGATGGATTCGATGGATTCTCTCTGAGGCAGGAGTAGATGTTCAAGTTTTGGCGCCCATTCTACTCGGGGAGCTATGGCTTCCAAAGCCATACAAGTGGGGGGCAGATTGGAGGACATCATGCATGCTGCTGATTGGTCTTCAGAGTCTACTTTTAAGAAGTTTTACTTTAAACCAATTCATGAAGCAGCCGCACTTGTGGTGAGTAAGCTTTAAACTTGCATAATCCTCGCCTCCGGTCCTGTGATAGAATACGAAATTTCCTAGCTATCGTGAAGGAAAGTTTCAATTCTATTAAGGACACGGAGGCGAGGATTATCCCACCCACATACATTACGCTGGTATGTCCCCTCCCGATTACATCTACCTGCGTAACAAGGTAGTATACTTGAGTTTGTACATTTTGTTTATTGTTATTCTGATCATATTCTATATACATCATGTAGTACTTGTTTCAGATGTGATTACATTCTATTTAGAGGTATTTTAAGGCTCATGACTTTATTGCAGTCGGTATGTATCTGTGTTTTATCGGATTTGCATCTAATTATACCTCTTTTGGTAGGTTCCGAAACTACGACCAATTGACTCTACCAGGATTCCTTCCGCAGTGAAGTCGAGGAAGTGTGACGCATTTCGGGATATTTATACCAACGTGAAGGAGTGCACCTCATTGGATACTCGTTACCATGGCGGCGGGCTCATGGAACTTGTAGTTTTTTTTTTTGTTCATGTTTTGTTTTACTTTGAACTTGCTGTTTAATTAAAAGTGAAGAAAGATCTGCATAATCCTCGCCTCCGTGTCCTTAATAGAATTGAAACTTTCCTTCACGATAGCTAGGAAATTTCGTATTACTCCAACAATGCTGGTCTCACTCATTTCATAGTGCTATGGGTAGAAACCAACACTCCTTCAGAGGAGGCTATCAGTTTATCAGATATAAGCCATACATTCACCAACAACAAGGATATCATTAGCAATTCACTCAGCAATATCGACCTCCGCCAATGGTCGCTTTCTCCAGAAAACACAGTAGTCGGAAATCAGTGGTTGTAGCCACCCTAAGGTAGCTGGCCCATTGGTCACTGCCAGGTACCCCCTAAAACATTACCTAAAAATGATATTTAGTGGGCATCCCTAGACCAGGAAAGTAGATTTGACAGACAAAAGAAGACCAGCACCAATAAGATCGAAGACACAAGATCTGTGGACCTGCTGCAACAAAGAAAAGGCGCCAAACCCTGCCTGCTGCACCCAGGACCCGACAATCACTTCCGAGGAGCTTCTGGACAACTGACAAAACTCTAAAGAACAGCAGAGGACCTTCAGGCTTAGAAAGTCGACATATAACTCCTTTCAGAGTGGAGGTACCACTCTACAACAGCAAGAAACCAGCAAGCCAGTGAGGGTCACTTCACTGACCAGCTACTAACTCCTCAATTAGACCCTGCAGCTGGGCCAAACTACACATCGAAAACCTCAAGGACAGACCCTGCTAGTCTGCCACGTTTGATGGCACTGTGCCCTCCAGTGGATAAACCGTGCTAATACCCGGGGTACTAGTCAGTCAACGTCGGCCACCAAGAAAACCAGCCCACATGTGGGTTGAAAAATGACCAGGAGGAAGCCCCAGTCAAGGGACTTCTGGAGCACCCTGGATCTCCTACAGAGTGCCCCCGTTGTCCTGCAAACTACCCTTGAACCAACTTACCTCCTGCTTCTGAGGGCATCCTTGAACACAGCTCCTAGCTCACCAATTAATTCTGCACCCAGCCACCCTGTGCCATGCACCGAGGAACCTGCTGTACCCTATTGGTCTCCCACCCCTTGCGACCTCGACAAGCCAAGGGGACCCCAAGGAACCATCTTTAAACTTACCTATACAATGCTTTTCCAAGTTGTCCCCCACAGTGGCCCTGCACCAGCTTCTCCCGCTGCTCCCGCCGGAACCAGGAGCCATCCGGACTTCTACAACTGGCACAGTGTGCCCACCAATGACCTCGACCAACCTGCAGAAGAAGAACTTGGTAAACCAACTGCATGATTTTATATGTATTTTTAAAAGTGATCTTCCAGTGATTCGTAAGGTACATAATTATGCACAAAAAGACTATTTTTATTAAACTTCACAAATTCATATCTCGAAAAATACATAACCAATTTTGATAATCTTGGTCTTAAAAATGACATAAAAATCTGAAGTATTTTTATAAATTGGTCTTGAGTTATTCCTTTGAGTGTGTGAGTTGCAAGATTGATGCTGTGAGTACAATAAATGCTTTGCACTTCTCCAAGATTCCAAGGCCTAACTTCTTGAACAAGCTACCTTAAAAATTAGAGCATTAGGTGATCTAGTTTTTACCCCTGTAAACCAGCGTGGTGTTGCCTGGACCCACCGCACAGTGTGCTTAGCTTTGCACACTACATAGAGGGCCAGCCTCCTACACAAATCCATGGCATAGGTCCCCTCTCTTCAGGTAGCTCCCTTGAATGTAAGAAACACTCTCAACAACTTTTATAAAAACTGTAGATCCATATCTTAGGACTGTTGGATGTTGGACACCATCCAGCATGGTCACACACTAAAATTTACTCAGGAACACCCTCACAATCCACTTCGAAGGAGATCACATCAACACATTTGTCTATTAAAAGAGGAAATAAAGTTGCTTATGCTCAAGGGAGCAATTGAAGAGGTCCCTTAAACTCGCAAAAACACAGGTTTGCTTTCCGGCTTCTTCCTACTAAATCAGAAAAATGGAAAATGGACACAAGTGTTGGATCTGAGACAGCTCAACTAGTACCTCAAAAAGTAATCATGTTGGGATGGTTATGCTGCAAGATATGATTCAGCTGACTATATGGCATTATTAGATCTACAAGATGCCGACTTCCATGTTCCTATCCATGTCAACCACAGGAACTATCTCAGATTCGAGGTGGCCAGATGTCACTCCCAATTCAAAGTTATGCCCTTTGGATTAAAATCTGCCCCAAGAATTTTCACTAAGTGCATGGCACCAGTAGCAGCCTATCTGAGGAGAAATGGACATCAGACATTCCTAAACCGAAACAACTGGTTAATAAAAGCAACTTCATACCAGGCTGCAGTACATTCCTTGAAAGCATGCTTTCACATTTTCAAAAAGTTAGGTCTCAAATTAAACATGGAAAAATCATGCCTTATTCTGAACACACAAGTTACATTCCTGGGGACGATTCTAGACACAAGACTCTGTAAGGCTTTTCCCACAAAAGAAAGAGCTACCAAAATGATAAGGCTAGCATCTGCCCTCTCAAGAAAAAAGTTAACTTCAGTCATACAGCACAAATTGTTCCTGGGAATGTTTTAACATTTCATTCCACTGATCCCAAACTGTTTGTGCATGAGACAACCACAGGAACAAACTGGCAAACAATGGAAACAGGAGACAGGTCATTCAACAATGTCATCAGCATAGCGCTGGGAATGAAAAAGTCTATGAGATGGTGGATGATAAAATACAACATTTCCATTGGTCTAACTTCCCTCAACAAGCCACCAAATTACATCATACAACAGATGTGTTTATGGAGGGTTGAGGAGGACATTTCCAAAATTTGGTAGTGAGTGGCAAGTGGTCGACCACAGAGAAAAAGAGACACAAATTTCCTTGAACTGAGAGCTGTGCCCTGAGGCTGATGTCTTGCCAAGAATAAAAAGGTAGACAGTAATGGTTTGAATGGACAACACAACCACAATATTTTATTTAGACACACAAGGAGGAACCAAGATCACATCTACCGTACAAGGAAGCATAACACATTTGGGATTGGTGTTTATATAACAAGGTTTACATGAAAGTGGAGCATGTGCAAGGCAAGGAAAACCAGTAGGCGGATGATCTAAGCAGATCCTTAAGAGAATGCCATGAATGAGAGCTGCACAAAGACAGCTTTTCAAAATATTCAACAAATGGGGAAAACTGACTTTAGACCTGATCGCTACCCCACTCAATCCGAAAAGCCAGCACTATACCAGAAGGGTCCTTCACAAGGGATCAAGGGGGAAAGCATTCCAGATTGTATGGACAGGAATTTTGATTTACACCTTTCCACAACTGCATCTGATCTTGTGGATTCTGAACAAATTGAAGAGAGAACCATGTCAAATTATCCTAATAGCTCCAACATGGCCAAGACAATTGCTGTACACGGAACTTATCCTAATGTCCAAACAGAAACACATTCCACACAAACCAGCCCCAAGATTGCTCTCCATGAATATTGGCCATGAAATGTGGCGGAATTTGGAATTACTTAATTTAGCAGCCTGTCATCTAAACACAATGAGTTCCATCAGTTAAATATCACTCAACAATACAGAGAGATACTAGTAAAAGCAAAAGCTGATTCCGCAAATAGATCATCTGAGGCAAAATGGGTAACATTTTTTAATTGGTGCTCTTCAAATAAGTATCCTTGATCCTCAACACCAGCATAGATATTACCATGCCTACTCAGATTAGCTCACTCAGAGTTCATCTTGCAGCAATTTTGAGATTCAGGAGATCCTAGAACCAAAAGTCTTTATGGTCAGACAGGCTCATAAAATAATTTTTAAAAGGGCTATTTAGAGCTTACCCTCCAATAAAATACACAAATTCCCTGGCAGCTGAACACAGTATTGACACAATTGATGAGAGAGCCTACATACAAGGCGGACATCGAATATCTTACATGGAAAACAGCTCTTCACATAGCCCTAACATTGTCAAGAAGAATTAGCAAAATAGAAGCACTTACAATACGAAGTCCATACTTGCAATTTTAAAAAACAGTGTTATTTTACATACTAACCCTCATTTCACACTTAAGGTTCCAACAGATTTTTATCCTCAACAAACCTATTGTCTTAAAGACATACTTTCAGAATTTGTTTAATGAAGCAGAAGAAGCACTTAATTCCTTGACTGACAAAGGTGTTTGAAATGTTATATCGAAAGAACACACATTTTCAGAAAATCTGATCAACTTCCAGTCGCTTTGAACCTCCAAGATGGGGACAAGCTGTGCCATGAGGTAGTATAGCAAGGTTTGTATCAGCAGCCATAGCTTTTTACCACGAAAAATCAGGACGACGGATCACAACTAAGGTATGCTCCCATTCAACAAGAAATGTAGCGATCTCTACAACTCTTTTTGCCGGAGTATCATTACCTAACGTGTAGGGCAGCTACATGCACAAACAGGCATACCTTTAATAGACTCTATTTATTTAATATACTCGTACTCTGAAATCTTAGGTGTGGTGACTCTGGAGGAGTGATCTCAGTCCTGATCGAGAAGAAGATCGTGGGACTGTTCCAGGAGCCCCAAGTCCTCTTCCTTCAACTTGAGGTCCTCGGGACACTTGAGGAAGAGGCACATGAAGAAGAAGTCCAAATGAACTTCAACTTCACCTTGTCCGTTGGCTGACACAATGAGTGGGGAAGTTCCTGGAGTGGGGAAGTTCCAGGCACTGTTCTTCTGAGCCATTGCCATGTCTGACTCCGCCCCTCCTCCATATCTGGGAGCCAGAGTGATCCCGCTCAAGTTAAGGAATTCTACACAGCCATGCACTGCATATTTGAGTGGTCTGACCCCTCCAGAGCGCCATCTGGCCCCGCGGGTTCAGAGAAGGCCACTTCAGGTTCTGCGCCAATGCCTCCAACCTCAGATCCGATGAGGTAAGACGGATCCAATCATGGATCTGGATCAGTGCTGGTTGTGCCAATGCGACCGTCTCTAGCACTAATTCTGATACCGACGCTCCCAGTGCCGCTAGCGCCCACTGGCAGCACAAACTCCATTCTGATTCCTGACGACTTGGAGTTGGAAAGATGTCCCTCAATGCTGATTCTGGCACTGGTATGGTACCTCAGATCCTAGGTTGTTGCCTCAGTGTTATATGGAAGAGCCAGGCATGGGAGAAGAGTGGGAAGGGTCACTGGACCCTTTAGAACACCAGTTATACACCCATAGTGAGGCTTTGGACTGGTATGAGGAGCTGGGAGATGCCAGTGACAAGACACCTTGCCAGATACTAAATCAATCAATCAGTGTTTGTACAGCGCACTACTCACTCAAGGCACTGTGGGAATGGTCCTCTAAGCTTCAGTAGAAAGGCCAGGTCTTAAGGTTCTTCCTGAATGGAGGGAGGGATGGTGACTGCCTGAAGTGGAGAGGCAGGGTGTTCCAGCTCTTTGCCATGAGGTAGGCGAAGGATCTTCCTCCAGCCAAGGTCTTCTGTATGTGGGTACGTTAGCAAGTGCCTGTTGAGAGGAGCGGAAAGGTCTGGCCGGGGAGGAGAAGGTGATGCCGTGGTTGAGGTAGGTGGGTCCCAGGTCAAGGAGGGCCTTGTATGCGTGGGCAAGGAGTTTGAAATTGATCCTCGTCTTGACTGAGAGCCAGTGCAGGTCTCTCAGGTGTCCGGTGATGTGCTCATGGTGGGGGATGTGGAGGATGAGTCTGGCAGAGGCGTTTTGGATATGTTGTTGTTTTTTCAAGTTCTTCTTGGTGGTTCCGGCGTAGAGGCTGTTGCCATAGTAGAGTATACTGGTGACCAGGGCGTGGGTTATGGTCTTGCAACAGTTGTCTGGGATCCATCTGAAGATCTTCCGGATGAGTCAGAGGGTGTGGAAACAGGCCGAGGCGATAGAGTTGACTGGTCGGGTTATGGTGAGCAATGAATCCAGGATGAAGCCGAGGTTGCATGCATGGTTTGTAGGTGTGGGGGTTGCCTAATGTGGTAGGCCACCAGGAGTTGTCCAAGGCTGATGTGGAGGGTCCCAAGAGGATGACCTCGGTCTTGTTAGTGTTGAGCTTGAGGCAGCTCTCCTTCATCCAGGCAGCAGCGGCTTCCATCTCGTTGTGGAAGTTCTTCTGGGCCATTGTAGTGTTTTCGGTCAGTGAGATAATTAGCTGGGTGTCATCAGCATAGGAGACGATGTCAGTGGCTTCTGACGATGGATGAGAGTGGGCCCTGTAGATGTTGAAGAGTGTGGGGCTCTAAGCAGATCCTTAAGAGAATGCCATGAATGTGAGCTGCACAAAGACAGCTTTCCAAAATATTCAACAAATGGGGAAAACTGACTTTAGACCTGATCGCTACCCCACTCAATCCGAAAAGCCAGCACTATACCAGAAGGGTCCTTCACAAGGGATCAAGGGGGAAAGCATTCCAGATAATTAGCTGGGTGTCATCAGCATAGGAGACGATGATCAGTCAGTGGCTTCTGACGATGGATGAGAGCGGGCCATGCAGATGTTGAAGAGTGTGGGGCTCAAGGAGATCCTTAAGAGAATGCCATGAATGAGAGCTGCACAAAGACAGCTTTCCAAAATATTCAACAAATGGGGAAAACTGACTTTAGACCTGATCGCCCTGGGGTACTCGGGAGCTGATCTCTGTAGGTTCTGACAGGTATGGAGATAGTCTGACTTCCAGTGTTCTGCCAGTCAGGAAGGACTGTATCCACTGTAGGGCCTTGCCCCGGATGCCTGCTGCGTGGAGTCTGGAGTAGAGGGTGTGATGGGAGACTGAGCCAAAGGCAGTAGGATGAGGGCTGCTGTTTGGCCACGGTCGAGGAGCGAGCGGATGCCATGTGTGGGGGCGAGAAGGTTGTTCTCTGTGCTGTGGTTGGTCATGAATCCTGATTGGGAGATATCCAGGATGTTGTTGTCCTCGATGTATTTGTGGAGCTGCACGTTGATCGCTTTTTCGACACCTTGGCCGGAAAAGGCAGCAGCGAGATGGGGTGCTAGTTTTTGAGATCTTGAGGTCAGCCGGGTTTCTTCAGGGAGTTTCAGGTGGATCTCGGCATACCTACAGTCTTCGGGGAAGGTAGCTGTCTCGAATGAGCAGTTGAGGGTGTTGCGGAGCTCGGGTGTGATTGAGGTGCTGGCTTTGTTGAAAATGTAGTGGGGCAGGGATCGGTAGGGGCTCCGGAGTGGATGCAGCTCATGATGAAGCGGGTCTCGTCTGTGGTGAGGGAGATCCAGTAGTGCAGGATCTGTGAGGGTTCGGCAGATCTGAGCTGGAGGGTTGTAGGTGGGTTTGGAGAGTCTTGGGGTCTGAAGCTATCATAGATGTCCTTGATTTTACGATGGAAGAAAGTGGTTAATCTGTGGCAGAGGTCCTGAGATGGGGGGATATTTGCAGCTTCTACTTGGGGTTTGGTGAATATTTTGACCATGGCGAAGGGTTCTGTGGTGTTGTGTTTGGTGGCGTTGATACAGGGCGTCTTTCCTGGAGGATCTGATGGGGAGATGTTAGGATTTGCTAGTGGATTTGAAGGCTGTGAGGTCCTCCGGGGACTCGCTGTTTCTCCATCTTTTTTTCTAGCCATCTGCAGGTGCTCTTAGTGTCCTGGAGTGTGGGGGAGAACCAGCTGGCCTTATTGGTGTTGTGTTTACCTGAGGTCCTTCGGAGTGGAGCTGGTGTGTTGGCGCATTTGGAGATCCATTGGTGGAAGTTCTATGTTGAGATGTTTGTGTCTGGGGCATTGGGGGGGGGAGATTTCCTGAGGATGTTGGTGAGCTGTTCCTCTGAGTGTGGTATCCCTAGCTTCTGAAAATGAGCATCGATCCTCTGATCAGGGTGCCCCTTCAGGAGGATCTTCTGTTGCAACTACAGGGGAGGGCCGTCCACCCAAACCTTTCAAATCTCCGCCTCCTTTTGTGGAAACTGAGCAGCGTTAGTTGATAGCTTTTGACCTTCCTCCTGAAGTATGTAAATTTATCTTGCCAGCCAGGTGTCTCCACCACAACAGTACACGTCTGCAGATAGTAAAAAAAATTAAAATATTGTACAAGCAAATCTATCGACCCTCTTTCGTCTCTCTTTCTGATACTTGTCTTTTCATTATTACCCTCCCCCATCAGGGCTCTGTTCTGGACACTCTTAAGGGTTATCTCTCTGCTCAGTCTGCCTTCCTGTGGCTGCCTGACCAGCCCTCTTTATTTAAGTCACCTATAATAAATAGGTTTCTGAAAGGACTTGTATATATGTTTACCCCTCCGCCCTTTATCATGCTTCAGTGGGATCTAAACTTAGTTCTTACCTACCTTATGATTGCTCCTTTTCAGCCATTGTACAAGTGTCCCTCCCAGCTGCTTACTGTCAAGACAGTCTTTTTAGTGGCAATAACAGCTGCCCAGAGGGTGAGTAAGCCTTATCATCCAAGCCTCCTTATCTCTGTGTTCCCAGACAAAGTGGTGCTTTGCACCACGGCTTCTTTCTTACCAAAAGTGGTGACCCCATTTCATTTGGGACAATCGGTCACCCTGCCCACCTTAAATGCTCCTCCACATCCCTCTAAAGAAGAGGAGTGACTTCACCATCTTCACCCAAAAAGAACACTGTTGTCCTGCTTTGAACGCACAAAAGAAAGCCAGGTGGACGACCAACTCTTCTTGGGGTATGTGTGAGCAAAAAAGGGTTGGGCAGTAAAGAAACAAGCCATTTCATGCTGGGTGGTTCTCTGTATCAAGATCTGCTATGCCATGGCTAAAAAACAGCCTCCTGAGGGCTTACTGGCCCATTCCATCAGGGGGGAAGCTGTGGTCACTGTGTTAGCTCATGTATGTTCCAGGCAGCAACATGGGCATCCCTGCACACGTTTGCCAAACACTATTGCCTGGGCAGTCAGATCCGCAGAGATGGGCATTTCGCCCATTCAGTCCTGCAGGGCTTTTAGTCTAGTAAAATTTGTCTGCAGCCCACTATCAGGATGGTATGGCTTGGGTATCTATTTAAAGGTAAGGAATCTGCACCTAGAAGTCTCTATCAGATGAATAAGTTACTTACCTTTGGCAATGCATGATCTGGTAGAGACTATGGCCCTCATTACAACCCTGGAGGTTAGTGTAAAAGTGGCGGTAATACCGCCAACAGGCCAGTGGTAACTACCGCCAAATTATGACCATGGCAGATAGAGCTCTGATAGACAGCCAATGTACCACACCAACCGCCAGGGCGGAAACAACAGGCACCATGGCGGTAGCTGCCTACAGCCAGGCAGAAGTCAATGTTCTGCCCACCATATTATGACCTAGGAAACCGCCAGCTTTTCCAGGGCGGTACCACCGACATCAAAAGCCTGGCTGAAACAGACCTAAGAAGGGAAAGGACTCACCATTGGAGACACAGGGACCAACCATGCCGCCATGGAGCCCGAGCTGCATGTCTTCCCCATGGTCTTCTAGGTGCTGCTCCACCAACGACGGCGAAGACGATGACGGTGAGTACAGCCGCCTAGCACACAAGGAAGGGGTGAGGAAAAAGAGAGTGACACACACACGCACAACACCCCCCCAAACACCATACACACAAACAGCTGCAGTACTAAAACATATTTACCCCGTACCTCGGATGAATAATGCAAAGACAAAACGATTTTGAAAAAGTGAATGTAATGAAAGCAACACATCAAGATAAATAAATGAGGCAAGATAATAGATATATACATATGTACAGAAAAAGGGACACAGCCCAGTCCACAATGTACGTCGTCCACTTTGCCACAGGCCAAATTCCAAGGCCACACATTGCACCTGCTCCAACACGAAGAGAACACTGCAGGGACATCAGTTGGGAAATAGGCAGGCACCTCAGGGGGACGGGGGATGGGAGATGGGGGCACCTCAGCCGGCTGATGGAACAAGACCACTGGTTCTGGAGGGGGCAACATGCCCTGTGCTTGGTCCTGGGGAGTGCAAGGCCACAGTCTCTCAAGTGGGTGACTTGCCCACATGCTCTGGATGGGGCAACATGCCCTGTGCTTGGTCCTGTGGAGTGAATAGCCACACTTTCTTGAGTGGTTGTCTTACCCACTGGTTCTGGAGGGGGCATTGTGCCCTGTGCTCTTGATCCTGGGGAGTCTGGGGTAGGTGGGTGTCTTACCCATTGGTTATGGAGGGGGCATAGTGCCCTGTGCTCTTGATCCCTGGCAGTCTGGGATAGGTGGGTGTTTTACCCACTGGTTCTGGAGGGGGCATCGTGCCCTGTGCTCTTGATCCTGGGGAGTGCAAGGTCACAGTCTCTCAGGTGGGTGTCATGCCCACTGGATTTGCTGGGGCAGGCCGCACAGCAGCCCATGGAGCAAGATTACATACCTTTTGCCAGCGGTGACCGCTGCTCACTGGTGGTGGTGGTGCTGCTGCTGCTTGGGGGGGGAAGCTCCTGCCCATCCCCTGCAACCTCGGACAGCTGCTCAATGGTGGTGGAGGTGCTGCTGGGGGAGAGGCTCCTGCCTATCCCCTGCAACCTTGGACAGCTGCTCACTGGTGGTGGTGGTGGTGCTGCTGTTGGTGGGGAGGGAGGCACCTGCCCATCCCCTGCAACCTCAGACGGCTGCTCACTGGTGGTGGTGGTGCTGCTGCTGCTGGGAGGGGGAGGCTCCTGCCCATCCCCTGCAACCTCGGATGGCTGCACAAGCATGGTTGGTGGTGGGGGCTCCGTCACAGTTCCTGCCCAAGGCCCCTTGCCCTTCCTGCCTGTTGGCTCCTTGCTCTTCCTGGCAGCAGCTGTGGCAGACTCCTTAGTCTTCCTGGCAGCAGCTGTGGCAGGCTCCTTAGTCTTCCTGGCAGCAACTGGGGCAGGCTCCTTTAAGTTCTTACCAGCAGCTGGGGCAGGCTCCTTAGTCTTCCTGGAAGCAGCTGGGGCAGGCTCCCTTGTATTCCTGGCAGCAGCTTGGGCAGGCTCCTTGCTACTTTCGGCAGCTGTGGCAGGTTCCTTTCTCTTGAGGCTACCTGGTGCAGGCTCCTTCACCCTCAGGACATGTGCCCTGGATCCTTTTCCACCAGGAGTGGGTGTGGTGACGACTGGGCCCATGGACTGGGTGGTTGAGGTGCTTGGCTGGGTTTTTGCCACTCTGGGCAGACATGCAAGACAGGGGGAGGGGGAGGGGGAGGGAAGAGGACAATGGTGGATAGGAAAATATTTTTAGGGACATTGGGGCAGGGAGAGGGAGAAGGTTTGGGAGTGGAGGAAGAGGGAGTGGTTGTAGGAAGTGTCTGTCTGCTGATTTTGGGTACAGGTGCATGGGCTGGATGCTGTTATGAGGTGGATGGCTGTTGGGTGTCTGAGTGCTTGCATTTGTGTACCTTGGGAGGGGGGGACAGACACAGTGGGAGAGGACACAGGGGACTTGTGCATGGCTTTTGTGGAGGTGTCTGCCAGTGAGGTGTGTTGTGCTAGGTGTGGTAGTGCATGCAGGTGTGAGTGTAGACGGAACTGGGAGGGAGGTGGAGGAGGAGGAGGGGGGGGACACAGTGAAAATTGTGGAAGTTGGTATGTCTGCATCTGGATGGTGTTTTTGTGAGTGCCTGTGTGTCAACATCAGGACAGTGCATGCTCTACAGGCGACGAAAATGCAAAAATCCAGCCTTTATGCAAGAGCATAATTCATGCATAGTGTTTATATGCAGTTTGTTAACCTTTTGCATTGCAGACTTTAACCTTGAAAAACACTATTAATGATGTTTGCAATAACTGTTCAATTGCAAGGTATTGCTGCAAAGTTATTCAGTGTGTTAGGGTGTTGTCTCTTTCTAGGACCTTCTAGAAGTTTTCTCTGCAGCATGACTGGGCGTGGTCTGTGGGCTGGGCCAGACTCTATAGAAGGGAGCCAGCCCAGCTCCACATGCTCACTATTCAAAAGTCCGGGTGCAGAGCAGCAGCAATTTCCTGAGCTCTTGTTCCAGAGGCCTACCTTGAAGTGCCAGACCTGCTCGGCATTACCTTGGTGATCCTAGAGCAGGGTGGTAAGACGGTGGTCAGGCTGGGCCCCTGACCCTGCTCTAAAAAGATTCTTGAATTTTTGGGCCTATTCTTGAAACTTTCAGAGTACGCAAAGCATTGCTCTGATGTTAATCTTGGTGTTCGGATCGGCAAAGGTTTGGGCGATCGTTTCATGGCATTTACATACTCTTGTTGGAATCCGCTGTGTGCGCGATTCATTTCCTGCATGACAATCTTGGTGTTCGGATCGGCAAAGGTTTGTGCAATCGTTTCATGGCACTTGCATACTCTTGTTAGAATCGGCTGTGTGCGCGATTCATTTCCTGCATGACAACCTTGGTGTTCGGATCGGTAAAAGTTTGCGCCATCATTTCATGGCATTTACATATTCCTGTTGGAATCGGCTGTGTGCGCAATTCATTTCCTGCATGACAACCTTTGTGTTTGGATCGGCAAAAGTTTGCGCGATCATTTCATGGCATTTACATATTCCTGTTGGAATCGGATGTGTGCGCGATTCATTTCCTGCATGACAACCTTGGTGTTCGGATCGGCAAAAGCTTGCGCGATCATTTCATGGCATTTACATATTCCTGTTGGAATCGGCTGTGTGCGCGATTCATTTCCTGTATCACAAACTTGGTGTTCGGATCGGCAAAGGTTTGCGCGATCATTTCATGGCATTTACATATTCCTGTTAGAATCGGCTGTGTGCGTGATTTATTTCCTTCATGACATCCTTGGTGTTCGGATCGGCAAAGGTTTGCACGATCATTTCATGGCATTAACTTATTTCTGTAGGAATCGGCTGTGTGCACGATTCATTTCCTGCATGACAATCTTGGTGTTCAGATCGGTAAAGGTTTGCACGATCATTTCACGGCATTTATATATTCCTGTTGGAATTGACAGTGTGCGCAATTAATTTTCCACATGTTAGACCTGGTGTTCAGATCGGCAAAGGCTTGCACGATCATTTCAAGACATTTACATATTCCTGTTAGAATCGGCAGAGTGCACGATTCATTTCCCTCATGTAAAACTTGATTCCCAGACCGGTAACAGTGTGTGCAACCATTTCATGGCCATACAAAAAACGTTGAAGTGTAATGTTATTTAATGTGCACATATTTATTTTGTGAAGATGACAAATCATAAAAGTGACATTAATTGTGCATATTAAGTTCCTAGTACAATTTAAATTGTTTTCCAGGGATAGTTTTCAGACAGCCTTTAGTCCTCATGTTTAAAAAAGCAGTGTTTGTTATGAAGCAGTAGTCTAGAAGGTTCTTGTATTTCTAGACATTATGTGACATGTTATGAAAAGCTTTTATGAAACATTGCATTAATCATCCTTGATTTATTCCAGGTATCCAGAGTTCTTGAGGTCTAGTTAAAGTCACTCCTTAGAGTTTCCATGGTAACAGTAAAACAATACTAAGAACCATAATCTAGTGAAAGTCAATGTGATTTTATTCTGATGTTGTGTTGTTTAACGTTTTGCTTCCTAGGTCTCCTTCCCAGCTGTTCCCTACCTAATCCCCTTTTCCCCACTTGGACTCTCTTAGATTCTGTGACATTCTAATCAGAGTATTGGAGCTGTCTTGTGGTGGACATGTTGGAAACGTGCGCAGACCCTGAGGATCTGGTGACTCTGACACTGTGGGATGAAGTGTGGTGCTTGTGTTTGCCTGTGCCACTCTTGTGTGTTGTCTTGTGTGCATGCTCGTCTGCATGTGTGCTTGGGATAGGTTGGAGTTGAGGAGAATGGGATTGGGAAGAGGAAGTTGGAGGGTGGAAACAGGGACAATGGCTGCCATCAGAGAGGAGGCCAGAGCCTGGATCGATCTCTGTTATGCCGCCAAGCCAGGGTGAATGCCCTCCAGGAATGCATTAGTCTGTTGCATCTGGGCTACCAGCCCCTGGATGGCATTCACAATGGTTGACAGCCCTACAGAGATGGATCTCAGGAGGTCAATAGCCTCCTCACTCAGGGCAGCAGGGCTCACTGGGGAAGGGCCGGAGGTGCCTGAGGCGAAGAGGATGCCCACCATCCTGGGTGAGCGGGCACGGGCAACTTGATGAGGGGCAGCTGGAAGGTCGGTGCTGGTACGGGGGTGGCGGCTGTACCTGGAGCTGGGGTGTTCACAGAGGTGTTCGCCACCACCAGGGATCTTCCATCGGAAGAGGTATCTGTGTCAGAACTGTCCCCTCCAGTCTCCGCTGTGGTGCACCCTCCGTCCCACTGGTGCCCTCACCGTCGGTGGACTCTGCCTCCTGGGTCCTATGGGATGCAGCTCCCTCCATCGCCGGCACCTCTGCTCCTCTGCCAGATGATGCTAATGCACGTAAGGACAGGGTGACAAAACAAGAAGTGAGGTGAGACAAAGGATACACTTAGTCTATGGCTGCACTAACACCACCGTTGGCGTACACAGCACCGTCACTCACAGGGTACATGCCTACACACTATACATTGCACTACCAGTGATATTGCAAGCCACCAAGGCATGGTGAGGGGCTCACCTGGGACCCACGCAGCCCTGACCAGTAGTGGATGCCTACGAGCTAGGTAGCAGGATTATCCCTTCAGAGCCCCAGCCCCCAGGGCACATACGCTGCAATGTCAGGCCTGGCGTAGGAGCACACACTAACACACACACACCATCCGGATACCATCCCACCAGGAGTTAATAGTAATGATGGGCACTGTACTCACCCCTTGTGGCTGCTGTGATGCCCTCAAGTGCCTGGATAGGCCACCACCAGTATGCGGGCCATCAGGAGGGTCAGGATTCGATGGGCACCCCTTCCTCATTGGGAGGCCATCCCCAGCTGGGCCTCTGCAGTCTTCCGTACCCAGCGTCTCAGGTCCTCCCACTGTTTCCAACAGTAGGTTCTCTGACTGCTGTAGACCCGGGGTCCGCACGTCCTTGGCAATGGCACGCCATATACCCTTCTTTTGATGGGCGCTGACCTGCAGAGAAAATACACACAGGAAAATAGTATTGGTCAGACAGTCCTGCCTGTTACACTTATGGCCCACCAGACCCCTTCACATCACCATTTGCACAAACATGGCCCAGCACACAACCAATATGCCACGCAGAGGACATCCACCCACCCCTTTTACAGGAGGCCTTCATACACCTCTCCATGCATTCATGCCACATGCATCGTACCCACAGTGTACTCACCTGTTGGTCTGGAGGCCCATACAGCAGTCTGTTCTGGGTGAGGACCCCATCCACCAGTCTCTCCAACTCCGCTGAAGTGAAGGCTGGGGCCCTTCCTCCAGTCACACGGGGTGTGGTAGGTTCCAGACACAGGTCACAGCAGCACATGCAGTGTAGGTCCTCTCCTGGTGAAGATCAGGTAGCAAGTGAGGAATCTGATATAAAATGGCGGTCACGTCAGCGCCGGTGCATATCCTCACCACCGGCATAGATCACCATTGGCCACTGTAACCCATAGGGCCCAATTATAACCAATAAGGAGTTGCACGGCGGTTCCCGACCTCCTCCCGCAATGGTGCACAATGTCAGCGGAATTACCTCACTTCCACCTGTCCCTCCACACAGGACAGTCGGACGCCATTTTAAGGGGGGGGCAGGCCCTCGATAATTGCTGCATCACAGTTTAAATTTGGACATACTGGACAATTCACACTTACCCATTACAAGTTAACAGCATGCAATGTTCTGTTGTAGCCCCATTGTTCAGTTTGTGACTGGCTCCTCGCTCTTTTGCCCCATAGATTGCTACAGCTGCGGATAAATAGGAGATGAAGACATACCCCCGTGTACAGACCCCTGGTGGACTTGGCAACAGTGGAGGACAGACACATCATCCTCACCTATAGACTTGACAGGGCCACAATCACAGAGCTGTGTGCCCAATTGGAGCCTGACCTGATGTCTGCTATCCGTCACCCCACTGGGATCCCCCCTCTTGTGCAAGTTCTATCAGTGTTCCATTTCCTGGCAACTGGTTCTTTCTAAGTGACAGTGGGCTTGGCAGCAGGAATGTCACAGCCACTGTTCTCAAACATGCTCACCAGAGTGTTGTATGCCCTGATTAAACACATGTGCAGCTACATTGCATTTCCCCAGGTAGAAGATTTGGCCACAGTGAAGGCCGACTTCTATGCAATGGGCCATATCCCCAACATAATTGGGGCGATAGATGGAACACATATTGCATTTGTACCCCTGTCAAAATGAACAGGTGTACAGAAATCGTAAGGGTTTCCACTTTATGAATGTACAGATGGTGTTCTTGACGGACCAGTACATCTCACTCGTCAATGCTAAGTATCCTGGGTCGGTGCATGATGCCTTTGTCCTGAGAAATAGCAGCATCCCAAATGTGATGGACACGTACAGAGGCACAGGGTATGGTTAAAAGGTGAGCCCTGTTTCCCACCCAGTATTTGTTGGTGTATGGGTATGATGTGGGCCATATAGGATAGTGTGTGACTAAATGTTGTCCCTCAATATTTGCAGGTGACTCTGGCTACCCACACCTATCATGGCTGCTGACCGCTGTGAGGAATGCCAGAACAAGGGCAGAAGAACATTATAATGAGGCACATGGGTGAACCAGGAGGATTATAGAAAGGACCTTTGACCTCCTGAAAGCCAGGTTCAGGTGCCTCCATCTAACAGGTGGATCCCTGTGCTACTCACCCAAGAAGGTCTGCCAGATAATAATGGCATGCTGCATGTTGCACAACCTTGCCCTGAGACGCCATGTGCCTTTTCTGCAGGAGGAGGAGGCTGGAGAAGCCCGTGTGGCAGCAGTGGACCCTGTGGACAGTGAGGATGAGGAGGCAGAGGATGAGGATGAGAACAACAGAACAGCAGTCATCAGACAATACTTCCAATGACACACAGGTAAGACGGTGTTACTTCACATTTCATTGTAATTATTTTTAATTTCTGTGGCACTGGCATGCTGTTATTTCCCACTTTTATGCCCACTTACTGTACCCTTTGGCAATTCAATTTACAAATATTGGTGCCTCACAATAGCTCCTGATGTGATCACTGCAGCCAGCTACAAGTCATTAACATATGCACAAGTACTGTACAGTTGAATTGCAATGTTTGAACCTGGTTAACTAAATACATACTTTAAAAAATTGACATTCTCCATACATCTATTTTTTCCAAGGGTGTTCATTGAAGTGCTTAAATATTGAGGGGCAAGTGCAATGGGCTGGGGTGATGATGGAGGAAAGTCCAGGGTATTGTTCCAGTCTGTAGCACAGGTGCATTGTCCAAGGGGGCATAGGCAGGGGAGCAATGGCAGTTCAAGGTGGACAGGGTGACAGGGTGGGACACAAGGGTGACAATCAGGAGAGTCTTATTTCCTGACGGGGGTCTTGGCAGGTGTCTCTGGCTTCTGTCTGGATCGCAGGGAATGTTTGCGGGGTAGTTCTCCTTCTGCAGGGGGAGGGGTGCTGGTGGCCTGTTGGTCTTGTGGCGGGCCTCCTGTCCACTAGTGGCAGCGGAGGTGGAAGGCAGTTCAGTTGTCTGGCTAGTGGCAGGGGCCCACTGTTGTGTGACTGCCTCCCTCATATTATTGGCCATGTCTGCCAGCACCCCTGCAATGGAGACCAGGGTGGTGTTAATGGCCTGCAAGTCCTCCCTGATCCCCTGGTACTGTCCCTCCTGCAGCCGCCTGTTCTCCTGCACATTGTCCAGTATCTGGCCCATCGTGTTCTGGGAATATTGATATGCTCCCAGGATCTCTGCAAGTGCCTCCTGGAGAGTCGGTTCCCTGGGCCTGTCCTTCCCCTGGCGCACAGCAGTCCTCCCATTTTCCCTGTTGGCCTGTGCCTCTGTCCCCTGAACCGTGTGCCCACTGCCACTGACCCCAGGTCCCTGATTGTCTTGGGTATGAGGTGTGGCCTGGGGTCCCTGTAGTAGTGGACACACTGCTGATTGACGTGTCCTGGGGACAGAGGTGTGGGTACGCTGGGTGGGTGCTATGGTGGTTATTCCTGATGGGGGAGGCTCTGTGGTGGTGTGTGACTGGGCCTGGGTAACCGACTTTCTAGAGGTCCCTGATAGGCCAGGTTGGTCATCCAGATCCAGAAGACCAGAGTTGCTGTCATCACTGTGGGCCTCTTCAGTTGAGGGGCTGGATATTGCTGGCACCTCTTCTCCGGTGACATTGGCTGGAGTACCTGTAGGATGTAAATGTTGTGTTATTGTTTCTGCATCTGACATATTGTGCATCCGTGGCTTGCCCTCTTTGGTTGCATTTGCCCTGGCAGCTTTCACTTCTGTAAGTTGGTATGTGGTGGGATAGCTGATTCTCTTTATTGTGCATGCTTTAGTGATAGGTGTCCATGCAGGGCTGTGAGTGGTGTCCATGCATTGGTATGGCATGCAGGGCTTGGCATTGGGATGAGTGAGATGTGATGGTGGAGTGTGTGGGACGTGGTGGAGTGATGGGAGTGAGGGTAAGGTGAGGGTGGGGGTATGTGATGGCATGCAGGTAGGGGGGTGATAGTAGCAAAGAGTTGATTTTCCAGAGTCCAGTCCTTCTCCTACTCCGTCCAGGCTCTCAGGATGCATGATTGCAAAGACTTGCTCCTCCCATGCTGTTAGTTGTGGGGGAGGAGGTGGGGGTTCACCGCCAGTCCTCTATACAGCGAGTTGGTGTCTTGCTGCACTGGAACGTGCCTTCCCCCGTAGGTCATTCCACCTCTTCCTGATGTCATCCCTAGTTCTTGGGTGCTGTCCCACGGTGTTGACCCTGTCCACGATTCTCTGCCATAGATCCATCTTCCTAGCTATCGATATCTGCTGCACCAGTGCTCCAAATAGCTGAGGCTCTACCCTGATGATTTCCTCCACCATGACACTTAGCTTCTCCTCTGTGAATTGGGGGTGTATTTGTGGTGCATTTGTGGTGCCATGGGTGTTGTCTGTAGGTGAGGGTGTGCAGGATAATGTGTTGGGGCGTGTGATGTGGGGTGCGTGGGTGGTGTATAGGTGTAGGTAGTGTGTGGCTCTGATTGTGTCTGTGGCCTTGATGTATCTATGGTGGCAATTGTTTGTAATGGTAAAGAGTTGTGGGTAATGTGGGTGTGTGTCTTATAGTGGTGTGAGTGGGTGTGTGTGATTTGTGTATGGGTGTCAGGTGTGTGTTGCTTGATTTTTCCAATGTGGTGGTGTTTTGTTTGTGTGTGTGTATTTTGAGCGCGGCCATATGTACCGCCAATGGTTTACCGCCATCGAATGGCCGCCGTAGTGATTCTCGTGTCATAATGTGATGGGTGTTGTTCTGTTGGCGTAACGGTATGGGTTTGGATACCACCAGTTTATCACTGACCTTTGGTGTGGCTGAATTGTGTATGTGGCTGAATAGTGACTGATTGGTGTGTGTGTGTCATAATATGGTGAACAGATATCCGCAGTGGCGGCGGTAAGTTGGCGGCAGTCTGCATGGGGGTAAGTGGGATTTAACGCCAATGTCATAATGAGGGCCTAAATCTAGCTGCAGATTACTTACACCCACCTTTGTCTCCCTGCTCTGTGGTGAGATTTCCAGGGCTAAGGTTGTTCCCCTGTCAGGATGCTAGTTTGGACACACACTAGTCAGTTCACTTCATGGCTCTGCGCTCCTGGAGTGGAAAGTCATGAAAAGTAACTGACATCCGTGTGCCTGGGTGGAGCCTATATGGTTGACCGTGACATCACCTCCGGTGCCAGTAACGCTGACGACATTGCGCAGAACCAGGGCACTGGTCACGCAAAAGTTTCCCTATCCAGTCTGACAACTGGGAAATTCAAAGTTTAGGAATCTGTAGCTCAATATAGTCTCTACCAGATAATGCATTACCAAAGGAAAGAAACTTGTTCTTCAAGGTGAGTCGCAATTGTAGGAAGTTGGCCTGGTGTGTGGTAAGCACCCATGATGTTATCACGTTATACCAGGTCCAGGGATCCCCTATTAGTGAAGTGTAGGCAGTGTCTAGGAAGCCAGGGCTCTCTAAAGGTAGCTGTGGATCAGCAGTCAAGACTTATCTAGGAGAGATACAAAGCTTATGCAATACCACTACAGTCACACAGCACATACACACATGAAAGAACCACACGGTTCAAAATTAAAGGTGCTTTATTAGGTTAACACAAATACAAAAATACTGAATACGCAGTTACCCAACTGGAGGTAAGTAAACACACTATTATATACACAGTAGCAATCAGTAAATAGCATAGAAAGCAATAAGCATTTGTAAAAGCAAAAGCGGATAGTAAGTGTCCTAGGTGAGGGCCATACCAAAGTGGAATGTGAAAGGCAGTTCCCCACCCAAGGAAGTGGAATCAGTAGTCAAGCTGGAGGAACTAGGATCCCCAAAAGGTGAGTACCAGAGTGACCCCCAGCGACCAGGAGAGCAGAGGAAAGTACCTAGTTTTCCCCTAAACCAAGAGGAGGAATTTGGAAAAGCATTATGCAAGACCCAACCAAGACTGGAAGAAACCAAATTTTGATCCTGACGTAAGAGGACCTGCAAAGGAAGGGGACCAATCCCAGTTTGTGATGGAGTGTCCGCTTGTGGCAGGAGCCACTACCCACCCTTCTGTGGATGCAGGACCAGGTGGACGGTGGATGAAGAAGGTCAGCAGTGCAACACAGGAGATGAAGAGAAGTCCCAGGAGTGATGCAAGTGCTGTCCCATGTCGGTGGTCGAGATGCAGTCAGTTAGTGGTGCTGGAAAACCACCAACAAGCTATGGAAAATCCAAGAGACAGATAAGAAGGTTTGCAAGGCTGAGGAGGACCAGCAAGGTCCAGGGGACTCAACTCACGGAGGGGATTCCGGGATGACCCTCAGCAGCTGAGAGAGTCACAAGAAGAGGAGGCAGCCCCCACAGGCAACCCACTGGCAACAAGCACAGAAGTCGCTGGAAGGCCCACTCAGCACACCTGGAGGAGTGTCCCACGTTGCTGGAGCAGCAGGCAGGAGACTGGGCATTGCAGGAAGACGCGCTGGAGGCTGGGGGTACCCGGAGCATGAAGATCCTTTAGAGGAGGAACAAGCTGGTATCTGTAAGAGTCATGGTGCACAGGGGTACTGTCCTGCAAGGAGTGGCAAGGGCTTACTATCTCCCACATTGGACAGCTGGTAGAGAGGACCAGGGAAATCACTCCAGACCACCAGCTGTGATGCAGGATCCACACAGCAGCTGGACACCATTGCTGTAGGTGCCTGCAGATGTAGGGGAGTGACTCCTTTACTCCAAGGGAGATTCCATCTTGCTTCTTGCTGCAGGTTGAAGTTTTACTGACCCCAGAGGTGCACAGCTGGGGAAATGTTGCAGTTGCTGGAAGGAGCCAGAGAATCAGTGTTGCAAAAGTTGCAGTCTTGTCGGTTCCTGAAGAGTCCAGCTACGGGTTCCAGTGGCCAGAAGTAAAAGTAAACAATGCAGAGGAGTCCTGGTAGAGACTTGCTCATTGAACCTCGGGACCCACCATCAAGGGAGTCCCTAAATAGCCCTAAAAGGGGGTTTGGTCACCTTGTAAGATGACCACCTATCAGGAGTGGGCTCTGATGTCACCTGCCTGACCTGGCCACTCAGATGCTCCCAGGGGCCTCTGCACACCTTAGTTTCAAGATGGCAGAATCAAGTAGCCACCTGGAAGAGGTCTGGGCACCACATTTTGGGTGGTGATGAACAGGGGAGTTGTCACTCCCCTTTCCTTTGTCCAGTTTCGAGCCAGAACAGGGACCGGGGTCCCTGGACTGGTGCAAATTGGTTTATGCAAGGAGGGCACCAAATGTGGTGTTACCTCCCTCTCCCACAGGAAATCCTTTGTTCTGCCTTCCTCTGCCTGGGCTGGTCAAGCAGCAGGATGGCAGAAACCTGTCTGAGGGGTGGCAGCAGCGCAGGCTGCCAGGAAAACCACTGAAGACTGGTAGGAGCAATACTGGGAGTCCTCTAAGGAGCTGACAGAGTGCATGGAATCATATAACCAATACTGGCAACAATATTGGGGTATGCTTCCGACATGTTTGATGCCAAGTTTCTGAGTTACCATTATGTAGCTGGGCACAGTTACAGTCCAGTACACAGGTAAAATGGCTTCTCTGCAATTACGAAGTCCAGTGCAATGGAGCTGAAGTTCGTAGGGGCACCTCTGCTCATGCAGGGGTGCCCTCACACACAGTTACCTGTGCCCTGCCCTCTGGGGTTGAAGGGCCTGCATTTGGGGTGACTTACAGTGACCTGGTGCAGTGACCTGTAGTGAAAAGGAGCATGCACCTTTTCATGCAGTCTGCAATGGCAAGCCTGCAGACACATTTTCCTTGGGCTTCCATGGGTGGCACAATACATGCTGCAACCCATGGGGAACCCCTGGTGCCCCAAAGCCCTGGGTACCTAAGTACCATATACTAAGGACGTACATGGGGGCACCAGTATGCCAATTGTGGGGTGTGCAAAAGTCCTAGGCACTCAAATTTAGAGGGAGAGAGCACAATCACTCCTGTCCTGGTTAGCAGGATCCCAGTGAAAACAGTCAAAACACACTGACAGCAGGCAAAAAGTGGGGGTAGCCATGCCAAAAGAGTGTACTTTCCTACAAATATCAAAATGTGTCCCCTCTCTTTCCTCATATGTTGCCATCTTCTCTCAGGACTCCCATGTGTTTCCACAAGAGTCCAAAGGGACCCAATAGCAAGCTTCACGGCTTGATATGCAACACTGCGAAGGTCTCAATTCTGGTCGAGAGGAATGTCCCATGATTGGTCGAGGAGCCACTCCAAGCATTAGGCATCAAAGTCGTCTGCGCGTTCAGATACCTCCCATGAATGGAAGAAGAACAATAAGTCAAAGTGGTCATTGACTTTGCCCCATCCATCAAAGTCATCCAACGAGATGAGGGACAATTGGCATTCGAAGCCTGGTTCTGCCATTGAGCCTGTGCCAGGCTATCTCCCCACCTCCCTAAGTTTCCTGGAGCCGAAGCAACCCCGCCCAATTTTGTGAATAGTATGAGGCCATGCACGTCATATTTGGGCAGCCCGTCCCTGCTGGTGTGCACTCAGGTCCTGCAGATTTAAGGAGGGGACCCTTTCTAGTCTTCCACCAATGGGTTCACACACCGTACCTGTTGGGTCCCATGGATCCATGGTCCATGGACGGATCCAGAGAGGTGCTGGTCGAGCCACCTTGACCTTCCCTGGCACTGGCTCCATTGCCCACATCTTCAGTGTCCACCACCAACGCAGTCCCCTGACTCATCCCTGACTTCAAAACAGAGGCAGATGGGCATTGTCTGAAGCCAACTCTGGCACCACCTAGAGGCATTCCAACTAGGTCTGAGCCTGTGCCTTATTCCTTTGGGGATGATTGAAAGGGGCAACGAGACCCTGATGAACATTAGCCCCTAGATGCCACTTAAATTAGCTGGTGTGAGGATCTGGCCTATGCAAGTGGTTTGGACATCTCCCCAGATACTGGCTTGGTCTCTCCTCCTACTGTGGCTATGGAGCAGGGAGCTAATTTGTTATGGTGGTGAGGAGGGTGGCCTAGATCCTACGCCTTCAGTTGCCCTCCTTGGCTATCAAGACAAATGTCTTGATGGAGGTGCTTCAGTTAGGGATTATCCCATCTAAACCACTTCTCCCGTTTAACAAAGCCCTCATGGGTGTCCTACTCAGGGCCTGGTCTAAGACTTGCTCAGGGGCTCCTGTAAATAGGTCAATTGCCCACTAGCATTGTCCCATCTGAGGTCACCCCACTTTTCCCACCCAGCACCCCACCCCATAGAGGTTGGAGGTCCAAGCCTCCATTTCCAAAGGAAATCCTGGAGCATTCACTACCACTCCCCCAGACAGGGAATCCAAAAGGATGGATACCTTGCGAAATATGTTTTCTTCAGCCACCAAACAGTGAAAACTGTATGCCTTTTGGGCCAATACTCCCACTCACTTTGGGACTTGGTTGTGCAGGCGCTGCCTATGATCCTGGATGAGGCCCTAGCCATACTCTCCCAAGCTATTGCTGATGGGAGGAACACAGCTAAGTTCACCATATGCTGTGGGATCGATACGATCAACTCACTGAGCAGAGCGGTTTTGTCATCAGTGGCCCTTGTTAAAAAACACTGTTTTTTCATGGGATGTCCAGGCCTCACTTATAGACATGTCCTTCAATGGCTCCCGTCTCTTCAGTGACAATGTAGACTTAACACTAGAGAATTTCAAGGACAGCATGCTACATCCATATTATTAGGCCTTTTCATGGTCCCTCGCCACCCCCAGTCCACTTAATTTGTGGTCACAGAACGTGCTTTCAGCCCAATCACCATGGCCCCAATGCTTCCCAGTTCTAGAATGGCAGAGGACATGGTACCCACAGACCTCGTAAGACAGATAGCCAGAAGTCAGGCCAGTCCACCACCCACAGGCAGCCGCAGCCTCCAAGCCTCTTTAGTTCCCCCTCCGAATACCATGGGCATCCAGTGCCAGGCATGATACACCCACACCTGCACCTTTGGAGGTCGATAAAATCCGACAGCTGGGTTCTATAGAGTGTCCAAAGGGACTACCCCTCCACCCATACCACCCACTTGGGACAGGCTGACGGAGAATCACATCTTGTTGCTCCACCAGGAAGTGACCTGCTCTCTTGGCCAAGGGAGTCATAGAGAGGGTGCAAGAATCAGAAAAAGGTTGTGGTTGTTATTCCCACTCCTTTCTGGTGCCCAAGAAGGACGGAAGCCCTAATCCTATCCCAGCCCTAAGCGCTCTCAATTTCTTCTTGATAAAGGAGAAGTTCAGAATGCTCACCCTCACTCAAGTCCTGTCTCCCCTGAATCCGGGAGACTAGATGGTGGTATGCATACTTCCACCTTCCTGTACTGCCTGATACACAGACTTTACCTGCAGTTCATGGTAAGCCACAAGTATTTTCACTTCACCATGCTTCCCTTTTGGCCTTACCAGCGCCCCTTGGGTGTTCACCAAGGTGATGATTACAGCTCAACTGCAGAGATCAGGGGTGCTGGTCTTCCTGTATTTTGACGACTGGCTGTTGAAGGTATCCCTCACCACTCCCTCCGGCAGTCTTCCACCTTCAAACTACGGGGGACCTCCTGCACTCCATGGGGTACACTATCACTGTGCTGAAGTCACACTTGATCTCTTCTCAGACTCTCCATTTCATCAGAGATGTTCTGGGCACAGTACAGTTTCGGCCTCATACTCCTGAGCCAGGAGTTCAGGATTTTCAGGCCATTATACTGATATTTCAGCCTCTATTCTGGATTTTGGTGAGACTCATTCTGAGGCTTCTGGGCCTCATGACCTCCTGCATGCTGCTTGTGACACATGCCCGCTAGCATATGCTGACTCTGCAGTGGGACCTGAAGTTCCAGTGGGGGCAGCATTGAGGGAATCCATCCAATATGATCCAGAACTCTGACAGCAAGACCTGCAGTGGTGCCTCATGAACCATGATTAATTCAGCAGCAGACCCCTCTCCCTGTATTCAACCAGATCTGACGGTAGTAACAGACACATCACTCCTGCCCTGGGACAGCCATCTGTGAGAGGTGGAGATCAGAGAATTCTGGTCTCCAGCAGAATCTGGGCACGACATCAACCTATTGGAGTGCTGAGCAATCCAGTTGGCACTGAAAGCCTTTCTACCCTCCATCAAGGGAAGGCTAGTGCAGGTGTTCTTGGACAACACCACTGCCATGTGGTACTGCAACAAGGTGGGGTGGGGTTGTGGACCCTATGTCAACATGAACTGCATCTCTGGACATGGCTGGAATTTTGGGGCATTTCCCTGGTGGTTAAACACCTTGTGGGCTCTCTGCACACCAGAATGGACAAACTCAGCTGAAGATGCCTAGCGGATCATAAATGGTGCCTCCAACCGGAGGTGGTGCAAAGTCTTTTTCAGCAGTGGAGAGAGCCTTGGACACCGCTGGGGACGCACACTGTCATCAGTCCTGCATGCTGGAGTTTCTATGGAGGCTCTCGCTTTTGATCTCAAGTTGAGCTCCAGTCTTCTGTACCTTTCTGCCAATACCACTCATGCCCAGAGCTTTCAAGAAGATCAGGAACAACCAGGCCAGAGTCATCCTTGTGTCTCCAGACTGGGCTCAGAGAGTCTGCTATCCCGAGCTGTTGAGCATGTCCATCGGTCCTCCGATCAGGCTGGCCCTTTGGAAGGATCTACTGTCACAGAAGTAGGTGAGGGTTCTCCACCAGAACCTGTAAACACTCCACCTTCGTGCATGGAGAGTGAGCAACAACAGTTGACAGCTTTTGACCTTCCATCTAAAGTCTGTAATGTTATTGTGGCACGCAGGCATCCCTCTACCAAGACAGTATACGGCTGTGGTTTGGAGCAAGTTTGTGGCATGGTGTACAGACAAACAGGTTAACACTTTATCTACACCCCTAGCCCAAGATCTTTTGTTTAGCCCTACCCTGGCCCAGCAGGGCTCTGCATTGGCATGTTGAAGGGTTATGTATCTGCTATCTCAGCCTTTCTGTGCTGCAAGATCAGCCCTCCCTTTTCAAGTCCACCTTTGTAAATAGGGGCCAGATGTAGCAACTTCCGCATTTGCAATTCGGAAATTGCGAGTCTGTGCGGCTCGCAATTTCCGAATCGCAAATGCGGATGCAGAACAGTGTCTCAGACACCGTCTGCGACTCGCTATGGGGTCGCAAAGACCCACCTCATAAATATTAATGAGGTGGGTCGCATTTTGCGACCCCATAGCGAGTCCCTGCACTCACAGGGATGGTGGCCTGCTGAAGTCAGCAGACCTCCATGTCTGTGACTGCTTTTTAAATGAAGCAGTTTTTAAATTTATTTTGCAGCCCGTTTTCCTTAAAGGAAAACGAGTTGCAAAATAAAAAAAATAACGAAACCATTTGGTTTCGTTTTTTCATAGTAGGCAGTGGTCTATTGGACCACTGCCTGCTCTGAAAAAACCTTTTGGGCAACATTCACAAAGGGGAAGGGGTCCCCTAGGGACCCCTTCCCTTTTGCGAATGAGTTACCACCAGTGTGACACTGGTGGTAACTGCGAATTGCTTTGCAACCGCATTTGCGGTCACAAAGCAATTCTGCATTGCGATGCGAGTCACAAATAGGAAGGGAACACCCCTTCCTATTTGTGAGTCGCATTCACAATTTGCGAGTCGGTGAATGTGCATCGCAAAAGGCTTTTTGCATGGCGCAAACTGCGATTTTCGCAGTTTGCACCATGCAAACAGCTTTCTACATCTGGCCCTAGGTTCCTTAAAGGTCTTCAGCATATGTTTCCTCCAGCTCCCTTTGTTATGCCTCAATGGAACCTCAATTTGGTTCTTACTTTTCTAATGTGTGCTCTCTTTGAGCTGGTTTATAACTGCTCTCTCAGGCTCATCACCATCAAGACTGCCTTTCTGGTGGCAATTTCATCTGCCCGGAGGATCAGTGAACTGCAGGGGGTTCCATCTCAGCCTCAGTACATTTCTTTTTACCCAGGAAAACTGGTCCTTCGGACTTGAGCATCCTTTTGCTGAAGGTAGCCATATTGTTCCACCTAGGCCAGTCCGTCACCTTGCACACATTTTACGTGCTGCCTCATACCTCTATAGAAGAGGAGAGACTTCACTGGCTGGACCTTAAAGCGCATTGCTGGTCTACCTTGACTGCACAGGACTGTTCTGGGTGGACAATAAATCTTTCAAGGGGTATGTATTATAAAAGAAAGGGAAGGCCATGCGGAAACAAACCATCTCCTGATGGATCGTTATCCGCATTAGGATCTGCTACACACTGGCCAAGAAGCAACCCCCGGGGGGGCTTGCATGCTCATTCCACCAGAGCCAAGGCTGTGACCACTGTGTTAGCATGCAGAGTTCCAGTCCTGGACATCTGTCAGGCTGTAATGTGGATGTAGGAAGCTGGCCTGGGGTGTGGTGGATACCTATGGTGTTGGCACCTTATACCAGGTCCAGGCAACTCTCTATTAGTGAATGAAGACAGTGTCTATGAAGCCAGGGCTTTCTAGAGGTAGCTGTGAATGAGCTGCCAAAACTTATCTAGGAGAAGTACAAAGCACTTGCAATACCACAGCAGTCACACAGTAGCTAATCACACCTGAAAGGAACCACACAGTGTTGCAAAAATAAAGGTACTTTATTATAGTACCACTGAACTAGATTACTTGTAGGCAGTCTCCCCAACTAGAGGTAAGTACACACACTATATATATAGACACAGTAATAACTAGCAATTAGCATAGGAAACAACAAGCATTGGTAAGAACTATAGAAAATAGCTAGGGCCCTTGGGGAGGGCCAAACCATATACTAAAATAGTGGAATGCGAAGTGAAGTCCCCCACTCAAGGTTATAGAGTCATTAGAGGGGACCTGGGAGCACACAGACCCCCAAGTAGTGAGTACTTAGGTGACCTCCAGTGATCGGGAGAGCAGAGGTAAGTACCTGGTCTTCCCAAGGACTAACAAAAGGACTTAAAAATTGATTATGCAAGAACAGGACCAGACCAGATGAACCTAAAGGTGGATTCTGGTAAGAAGAGGACCTGCAAAAGAAGGGGACAGAGTCCATTCCACGATGGAGTGTCCAGTTGGGGCAGGAACCACTACCCACCCTTCTGTGGATGACGATCTGGGTCGACGAGGGTAGATGAGGATCAGCTGTGGAGTCCAAGAGCAGCAGAGAAGCCTTGGAGCCATGCAGATGGTTTCCCACACAGGTCACGGGGTTGCATATGGTAGGTGGTTAGGAGAACTACCAATAAGCCTTGGCAAATGCAAGAGGAGACAAAAGAAGAGTTGCAAGGCTGAAGAGGACTTCACCCTTAGAGGAGAGTCCAGGCTAAACTCAGCAGTTGTAAGAAAAAGCAGAAGCACTCGCAGCCGCCACAGGCAACCCACTGGCAGCAGGCACAGTAAGTTGCAGTGAGGCCCAGTCAGCACACCTGGAGAGGAGTCCCACATCGCTGGAGCAGCAGAAGAGAGTCTGTCCTTGCAAGGATGAAGTGCTGGGGGCTGGGGCTACTCAGAGCCTGAACATCCCTTGGAGCAGGAGACAACAAGACTTCATTGCTGCAAGAGTTGCGGTGCACAGGGGTACTGCTGTGCAAGGAGAGACAAGGGCTCACCGTCTCCCAAAATGGACAGAGGGCAGAGAGGATCAAATGGACCACTCCAGACCACCACCTGTGTGGCGGAGTCCACACAGTTTCAGAGGAGAGCAGATCCATGCATCTGGTTGTTGTTCCAGTAGGTGCCTGCAGATACAGGGGAGTGACTCCTTCACTCCAAGGGAGATTCCTTCTTGCTTCTTGGTGCAGATGAAGTCTTGCTGACCCCAGAGGATGCACAGCTGTGGAAATGTTGCAGTTGCTGGGAGGAGCCAGGGATGCAATGTTGCAAGGCGAGGTCGTCTCAGGAGTTGCAGTCTTGTTGGCCCATGAAGTGTCCAGTTGAGGTTCCGGTGGCCAGGAGCAGAAGTAGACGATGCAGAGGAGTGCTGGTGGAGTCTTGCATGCCAAATCTGGAGAACCACCCACAAGGGAGTCCCTAAATAGCACTATAAGGGGGTTTGATCACTTTGCACGGTGACAACCTATCAGAGAGAGTCATCTATGTCACCTGCCTGATCTGCCCACTCAGATGCTCCCAGAGGCCTCTGCACATCTTATTTGTAAGATGGCAGAATTGAGTGGCTACCTGGAGGAGCTCTGAGCACCACCCCTTGGGTGGTGATGGATAGGTGAGTGGTCACTCCCCTTTCCTTTGTCCATTTTCATGCCAGAGCTTGGACCAGGGGTCCCTGGGCTGGTGCAAACCAGGTTATGCAAGGAGGGCACCAAATGTGGCCTTCAGAGGCTATGCCTCCCAAGCCTTGTAACACCTATATCCAAGGGAAAGGGTGTTGCCTCCCCTCTTCCACAGGAAATCCTTTGTTCTGCCATCCCCTGCCTGAGCGGGTCAAGCAGCAGGAGGGCAGAAACTTGTCTGAGAGTCTGCAGCAGCATGGGCTGCCCGCAAAACCCTGGAAGACTGATAGTAGCAATACTGGGGATCCTCTAAAGGGCGCCCAGAGTGCATGGAATCATGCAACTAATACTGACAACGGTATTGGGGTATGATTCTGATATTTCTGACACTAAACATGCCACAATTCGGTGTTACCATTATGTAGCCGGGCACAGGTGGCCACCTGTGTCAAGTACACAGGTAAAATGGCTTCCCTGAACTTACAAAGTTCATTGTAATGGAGCTGGAGTTCGTAGGGACACCTTTGCTCGTGCAGAGGTGCCCTCACACATAGGAACCTGTAGCCTGCCTTTGGGCTGGAAGGGCCTACCATAGGGGTGATTTACACTGACCTAGTGTAGTGACCTGTGGTGAAAGGGGGCATGCACGTTTTCACGCAGGCTGCACTGGCAGGCCTGCAGACACATTTTGCATGGGCTCCCAGGTGTGGCATAATACTTGCTGCAGCCCATGGGGGACCCCTGGTGTCCCAGTGCCCTGGGTACCTAAGTACCATATACTAGGGAGTTACAAGAGGACACTGGTATGCCAATTGTGGAGTGCACAAAGGTCCAAGGTAACCAAATTTGGAGGGAGAAAGCACAATCACTGGGTCCTGGTTAGCACACTGATAGCAGTCAAAAAGTGGGAGTAACCATGCCAAAAAAGGGGGTACTTTCCTACAGTGGGCTTCACTGCACATGTTCACCAAGCACTATTGCCTGGACAGTCAGTTCTGTCATGATGGGCACTTCCCTTGTTTGGTCCTGCAGGACCTTCTAGTCTAATCAGGTTTGCAGACCCTCCTCCAGGGGGGTATTGCTTGGGTATCAAATCTAAGGTAAGGAATCTGTAGCTAGAAGTCTCTATCATATGAACAAGTTACTTACCTTCTGTAATGCCTTATCTAATAGAGACTATCTTGCAACAGATTCCTTACTGACCCATCCATCCTCCCCATTCTGCAAACAGATTTTTAGGCACAGGTCTGCTTCCTTTTTAGTGCCCTAGTTTCACACACCAGTGGTCAGGGTTCTTCGTGGCTCTGTGTTCCTGGCATGGAAAGTCACACAAAGTAGCTGACTCCACGCAAAAGAACACCAAATACCGGTGCACAGGGCTACTTCTCATAAAAACATTCTGGATCCAGTCTAACGCTGGGGATAATTCTAAGGTGAGGAATCTGCGGGCTAGATAGAGTCTCTACAAGATAAGACATTACCAAAGGTAAGTAACTTGTTCTTCAAGGCCAGAAAAAGAACAATTGCCAAAACAGTCTGAATTGTCATACTTTCTTCTTATACATATAAAGGGATGCATCCCAAACTAGCATCTTGATGCTTATTGGTTATATCAAACATTCCACAGGTGACATTACAAATTCCATTTCAGGTAAGATACAGTATAATAAGCATTGCCACTTGACCACCAGTCGGGAGAAGTCCTTCCCCCAGATTATAGCAAGCAAGGCACTGCCAGACTAGAAGACTATCCTGATTGTCAGGGATGCTGCCGCCTTATTATACCTTCTACTAACAGCTGATATCGACCCTGAGCCCCTGAAGTGTTGATGCTGATGCTGAATGTGTGTTTGCGCTTTGCAGGGAACTCGGAATCCTTGACTCCTGACAATTACAGTGTTTTGCTGTAAATAAGGTATGCAGTGTGCCGAACCTCCCAAAGAAAATCTAGATGCAAGTTATTCTACTTTCCAGACGCTCCCAGTGTATCGCTTAGATGTAGGTTTTAGGGTGTTAGGTTTTTAGATGACGTTTTAACCCTGATAGACATGTTCAATTTGTTCTTGTTGTTCGCAACGTACATTTATGCTGTTTTAATCGTATTTTGTGTGCTAATTTTGGATGTGTTAACCAACATGATTCACCTGTTGAAATAAAGCGTTTTTTCGTTAAAGGGCGAGATTTATATCTTGGCAAATACTGACGGCTCATCGAATATCGTCAGTCTTGTGAACCATACTTCTGCCAGATCTATATGTGAGCAGTTTAAGGGACCAAAGTCTGTCAGGACCCGCCGTAACCCTCGCGTGCAGACTCCTCTGTTGACAGAGTGAAGAGCCAAAAAGTGGCAGATGGCAGGATAACAGGCACAATTACACTCTCTCAATCATGCTGTTGCTTTCAGTTGGCGATACCATGGCAGGCAAACCTGCACACCAGAGCTAGGGGTGTCCCTCCAATAAAAGGAGATAACCAACCTCTACAAACCTTTTACATTGTTTGAGGCATAATGAACCTGCTTATGGGAGTTGCAGAATATCTGCTCTACAAGCACAATGAATACCCACTACGTCAGCGCCGGCAAAGGAGGTATGTACATATGAATATATGTGATAGGAGCAGTCCGCATTACTGTGGCTGGCAACATATGTAACATACTATGGGGGTCATTCCAACCCTGGCGGTCGGTGTAAAAGCGGCGGCCAACCCGCAAACAGGCAGGCGGCCAAAAAAATTGAATTCCGACCCTGGCGGGAACCGCCAACACAGCCCGCCACTTTACCACTCCGACCGCCATGGTGGTACAGACAAGCAGCGCGGCGGTCACCGCCAACAGACAGGCGGCAGACAATGTACCGCCCACCCTATCACAACTCACCAATCTGCCACCTTTTCCGGGGCGGGAGCCCCGCCGATAAAAACACGGCGGAAACAGACTTCGAACGGGAAAACGCTCACCTCCATACACCCCACGAGGAATCTGGACAGCATGGAACCCGAACTACACATCCTACCAGCTATTGTCTACCTGCTCCTCTACCAGGAGCACGAACGCCGGCGCAGAAGACAACGGTGAGTACTGCACCTACGACACAGGGGAGGGGGGAGGCAAAAAATTACGGGGACACACATACGCCACACACCCCCCCCCACCCTCACCCACTACAACACACACATCAATGCAGAGCAACAAGTCAGAGTGACACCCCCCAACCCCCCCGGAAGAATGCAAAGACAAAATAAAATGATCATTAAAAATGAAGTATAATATAGCATAATTGAAGTTAAGTGAAATATGAAAATATAAATAAAATATATTACATCATGAACAATATATACATAGGTCAAAAGTCCGGCCCATATTGGCTATCATCCATTGTTCGTGGGCCAATGGGCCTAAACACATGGGCAAAGCCCACACACGAGACCCGATTCCATTGGAGAGAACACTGCAGGGGCATCAGATAGTAAAACGACAGGCACCTCAGGGGGAAGGGAAGGGGGGCACCTCAGCCAGTTCAGTCCACGACGCCAGATCCACGAGGGGCCTCCATGCCCACTGTACCATCCTGGGGAGTGCAAAGCCACAGTCCATCAAGTGGATTACAGACTCCACTGGTTCTGGAGGAGGCATGGTGCCCAGAGTGCTTCGTGAAGCCCTGGCCGACACAGATCCGGCCCTGCCAATGGGCCAGCGGTGCTTGAGATGAAGGGCCCAGTGGAGCGGTGCTTGACAGGAAGGGCCCAGCGGAGCGGTGCTTGACAGGAAGGGCCCAGCGGAGCGGTGCTTGAGATGAAGGGCCCAGCGGAGCGGTGCTTGACAGGAAGGGCCCAGCGGAGCGGAGCGGTGCTTGAGAGGAAGGGCCCAGCGGAGCGGTGCTTGACAGGAAGGGCCCAGCGGAGCGGTGCTTGAGAGGAAGGGCCCAGCGGAGCGGTGCTTGACAGGAAGGGCCCAGCGGAGCGGTGCTTGACAGGAAGGGCCCAGCGGAGCGGTGCTTGATAGGAAGGGCCCAGCGGAGCGGTGCTTGACAGGAAGGGCCCAGCGGAGCGGTGCTTGAGATGAAGGGCCCAGCGGAGCGGTGCTTGACAGGAAGGGCCCAGCGGAGCGGTGCTTGACAGGAAGGGCCCAGCGGAGCGGTGCTTGACAGGAAGGGCCCAGCGGAGCGGTGCTTGACAGGAAGGGCCCAGCGGAGCGGTGCTTGAGATGAAGGGCCCAGCGGAGCAGTGCTTGACAGGAAGGGCCCAGCGGAGCGGTGCTTGACAGGAAGGGCCCAGCGGAGCGGTGCTTGAGATGAAGGGCCCAGCGGAGCGGTGCTTGAGATGAAGGGCCCAGCGGAGCGGTGCTTGACAGGAAGGGCCCAGCGGAGCGGTGCTTGAGATGAAGGGCCCAGCGGAGCGGTGCTTGACAGGAAGGGCCCAGCGGAGCGGTGCTTGAGATGAAAGGCCCAGCGGAGCGGTGCTTGAGATGAAGGGCCCAGCGGAGCGGTGCTTGAGATGAAGGGCCCAGCGGAGCGGTGCTTGACAGGAAGGGCCCAGCGGAGCGGTGTTTGACAGGAAGGGCCCAGCGGAGCGGTGCGTGACAGGAAGGGCCCAGCGGAACGGTGCTTGACAGGAAGGGCCCAGCGGAGCGGTGCTTGAGATGAAGGGCCCAGCGGAGCGGTGCTTGACAGGAAGGGCCCAGCGGAGCGGTGCTTGTCACGGCGGGGCCCTGTTCAGCGGTGCTTGTCACGGCGGGGCCCTGTTCAGTGATGCTTGTCACGGCGGGCCCTGTTCAGCGGTGCTTGTCACGGCAGGGCCCTGTTCAGCGGTGCTTGTCACGGCGGGGCCCTGTTCAGCGGTGTTTGTCACGGCGGGGCCCTGTTCGGCGGTGCTTGTCACGGCGGGGCCCAGTTCGGCGGTGCTTGTCATGGCGGGGCCCAGTTCAGCAGTGCGTACCGCGGCGGGGCGTACCGCGACCGCCGGCGCACGTTGTCATTGGCTCCTGAGACCCATAGGGTTCAATGTTAACCAATGCTGCTTTGAGCCGCGGTCTTCGACCGCCTACCGCCACGGTGTGCCACGCCAGCGCATTGACCTCACATCCCATTGTCACACTTCACAGGTCAGGCAGCCGCCATTTCAAGGGCCCACATGGCTTAATTTGTACTGCGTCACACAGGCCTAGGCCGTGCATTGCCACTCATACAAGCCATTCAATGCATAGCGATTCGTGTTCTGTGCAAGCTGTGGTTACGTACCTGTGGGTTGCTTGACTCTGTGCTCCATGTTGTCCTTCCTAGGCACCGTCCGCTGGGACTTGCGAGGAGATGGAGGAATGTTCCTGTGTACAGACCGCTGGTGGACCTGTCGACAATGGAAGAAAGACATGTCATACTGACATACAGACTTGACCGAGCCACTATACAGGAACTGTGTGCCCAGCTGGAGCCAGACCTGATGTCCCCCATTCGCCAACCCACAGGGATTCCCCCTCTGGTGCAGGTTCTGTCAGTACTCCATTTTTTGGCAAGTGGATCATTCCAAACAACAGTGGCCATATCATCAGGGATGTCTCAGCCTATGTTTTTCAAGGCTTTGTCCAGAGTGTTGTCTGCCCTGATGAAATACATGCGGAGATACATTGTTTTCCCTGAGGTGGGCGAATTGGCTACAGTGAAGGGTGATTTCTATGCCCTTGGCCATATCCCCAACATCATTGGTGCCATTGATGGGACCCATGTGGCTTTGGTTCCCCCCAGTGAAAGTGAGCAGGTGTACAGGAACAGAAAAAGTTATCATTCGATGAATGTCCAGGTGGTCTGTTTGGCTGACCAGTACATCTCCCATGTTAATGCAAAGTTCCCTGGGTCAGTGCATGACACATACATCATGCGAAATAGCAGCATCCCTTACGTGATGGAACAGCTACAGAGACACCGTGAGTGGCTAATTGGTGACTGTGGTTACCCCAACCTGTCGTGGCTACTGACCCCAGTGAGGAATCCCAGGACAAGGGCAGAGGAACGGTACAATGAGGCCCATGGGCGTACTAGGAGGGTGATCGAGCGGACCTTCGGCCTCCTGAAGGCCAGGTTTAGGTGCCTGCATATGACAGGTGGATCCCTAATGTACTCACCAAAGAAGGTGTGCCATATCATTGTGGCCTGCTGCATGCTTCACAACCTGGCTTTGCGACGCCAGGTGCCTTTCCTGCAGGAGGATGGTCCAGATGGTGGTGTTGTAGCAGCTGTGGAGCCTGTGGAGAGTGAAGAGGAGGAAGACGACGGGGACGACACAGACAACAGGGACACAGTGATACAACAGTATTTTCAGTAGCACACAGGTACGAATCAACCCCGCCATTTTACATTTACTTAAAGTCTCCTGCCTCTCTACTGTCTGTGTTTCCCCCAAGTTCCTGTTAGCTGAGTTGTGACTTTCCCTTCCGTTTTCAGAGCTGTGGGCCCCACCGCGTGACCTCTGCTTTGTTTGCCCATGGACTACAGCTGTGTGACAGTGGTATGTTGTCATCACAATGTAACTGAACATTTTGGCACCGTTATGTCTAATACATTTGTTCAAAATACAAGCAGACTCCAGATTTTTTAAGTGCGATAAGTGATTTTATTAAAGTGCTAAATTTAGGGACATGATTGTAAAACGGTGATGGGTGATGGTGGAGTAATGTCCATGGCAGAGTCCAGTTTTCAGTCTCACAGGTGCATTGTCCATATGCCTGTGGAAGGATGGAGCAGGGGCAGTTTAAGTTTGGACAGGGTGACAATGTGGGACAGTGGGATGACATCAGGGGGTATCGTTTGCTGGCGGGGGTCTTGGCATCCTACTCTGTCTTCTTGTGAGATCTCAGGTACCGCTTGTGGGGTGGTTCTTCTTCTGCAGGAGGTGGGGTTCTGGTGGCCTGTCATTGTGTGGGGGCCTCCTGTCCACCAGCGCCGGCGGAGGTGGTAGGCTGTTCCTGGTCCAGGCTAGTGACAGGGGCCCTTTGTGGTGCCACATGGTCCCGCAATGTGGTGACTATCTGGTTAAGGGCCATGACGATGGTCCCCATTGCGGAACTAATGTTTCTCAGTTCCTCTCTGAACCCCATGTACTGTTCCTCCTGCAGTACCTGGATCTCCTGGAACCTGGCCAGTACCGTAGCCATCGTCTCCTGGGAGCGGTGATATGCTCCCATGATGGAGGAGAGGGCCTCTTGGAGAGTCGGTTCCCTGGGCCTGTCCCCCCCCTGTCGCACAGCAGCCCTCCCAGTTCCCCTGTTTCCCTGGGCCTCTGTCCCCTGGACCGTGTGCCCACTACCACTGCCCCCAGGTCCCTGTTGTTGTTGGGGTGGTGGGTCAACCTGGGTGCCCTGTAGTGGTGGACACACCGCTGATTGACGTGTCCTGGAGACAGAGGCATGGGCCCGCTGGGTGGGAGCTGTGCTGGTGTTCCCAGAGGGGGTTAGGTCTGCTGTAGCCTGTGGCTGTCTGTGGGGAACCGACTGTCCGAGGTCCCCGATGGGCCTGGCTGGTCATATGGGTCCAGGGAGACAGAGCTGCTGTCATCACTGGGGGCCTCTTCTGGGGGTGGGATGGACATCTCTGGACCCTCCTGGGCGGTGTGGTGGCGTTCGGGTCCTGCAGGGGTATAAGAGTATGGTTATTGCTTCTGTGTGTGCCATTTCGTGTAATGGGTGGGTGGCCGTGTAACCCCAGTGCTGGCATTCCCTTGTGGGGGCTTTTGTGACGGTGGCTTGTGGGGGAGATGGGTATGTGCAGTGGGCATGCTTTGGTGATGGGTGTCCATGCTTTGGGGAGGCATGCAGGGCTAGGTTTTGGGATGGGTGGGTTGTGATGGTGAGCCATTTGCAAGGAGCTGGTGTGATGGGGGTGGGGGTGAGGGTGGGGGTATGATTTGGCATGCAGGTGGGGTGGGGGGAATGAAGTAGTGAAGATTTGACTTACCAGAGTCCATTCCTCCGCCTACTCCTGCGAGGCCCTCAGGATGCAGGATGTGCAAGACTTCCTCCTCCCACGCTGTGAATTCTGGGGGAGTAGGTGGGGGTCCGCCGCCAGTCCGCTGTACCGCGATGTTGTGCCTTGATACCATGGAACGCACCTTCCCCCGTAGGTCGTTCCACCGCTTCCTGATGTCGTCCCGATTGCGTGGATGCTGTCCCACAGCGTTGACCCTGTCCACTATTCTGCTCCATAGCTCCATCTTCCTGGCAATGGTGGTGTGCTGCACCTGTGCCCCGAAGAGCTGGGGCTCTACAAGAACTATTTCCTCCACCATGACCCTGAGTTCGGCGTCAGAGAACCTGGGGTGTCTTTGGGGTGCCATGGGGTGGTGTGGATGAGGTGAGGGGTGGTGTATGTGTTGTAGAGTGTGGTGAGTGTGGTGGTGTATGGTGTTTTGTGCGTGGAAATTGTGTGGGTGATGTTGTGATTTGCCTCTGTGTGATGGTCTACTCTATGCTGTGCTGTCTCTCTCTGTCCTTCTGTCGCAATTGTGGTCGTAAGGGTTTGTGGGTGATGTGGGTGTGTGTTTTATATTTAATTGGGTGTGTGGGAGTGGTGTGTGTATGTGTCAGCTAACCTGACTGTGTGAGCATCTTTTAATTTTTAAGAATCAAATGTTTTTAACTGTTTGGGGGACATTTTAACTTTTAAGAGTCTTCTGGCTTTTCTCATTCTAGGGGGAATTTCGTTTTAATTTCGTTTTAATACATATAGGGTTTGGGATTAATCAAATTTTTTTTCCTCTTGTGGATTTACAAGTATTGGGGGCATATTCCTGTTTCTGTGTCTGTGTTTTTGGGACTTTTGTTGATTCCCTGCTTTTTAGCAACCTTGGGACCCGTGTTCAGTGGTTCCCGGTTGCTTACTCTTTTTTCGTTTTTTCTTCTCCACACTTCCTGGTTGGGACGAATCAGACCGCCATTTTGGGTCAGCGGTCTAGTCGTTTTCCTTAGGCTTTTCAGCCTCGTTTGGCTCCCCGGCTCATTTAATGCCGGAAGGACGCCGGACGCGCAGCGGGCGCGCCAAAGGCAAGCCCGTCTGCGCCCGTCCACGCCCTGAAGCGCCCAGAGCCCAGAAATGCTGTTTCTTTTATCACAGACAGGTTAGTTTATTCTCCCCTGCAGCTCCACGCACTTAGAGGGGCACAACCTGGACTACCTCCTTTAGTATCCCCTGGGTCCTCTGCCTCTTCTTTCTGCCCGACCTGCCCCAGCACCTGTAAGGCTGTCTCACCCCCCGCTTCTCTCCCATCCGTAACCTGTAAATTTCTGCTCCTTAACTGTCGGTCTTTACCAGCTCATTCCCTTCACATATATACCCTTATAGAAGATCAGTCCCCTGACGCCCTGTTCCTCACCGAAACCTGGTTGGGCAATGACTCAGCAGCAGATATCTGCAATTCTTTACCCTCCACCTACTCTATGGTGCATGTAGATCGTCTCCATGGAAGAGGTGGCGGCTTAGCCATTATCTACAAAAATAACCTTCGGTGTACCACCCTCCCCTCTGATATCCCGGAGTGTGAAAGCTTAATTTTCTCCCTCCACCTCTCCCCTACCTTTACTTTCTCAGGTTTGCTTCTCTACCGACCCCCAGGACCTTGCACCTGTTTTTTAGATTCCCTGCCGGAAGTGGCAGCGAGTCTTATCTGTAAATCCCCTAACTTTACTATCCTTGGGGATTTCAACATCCATCTTGATAATGGAAATTGTCCACACGCAAGGTCTCTACTTGCGTCTCTCTCTGCGCTTGATTTAAATCAACACGTAATAGGACCTACCCATACCAAAGGCCATACGCTGGACCTTTTATTCAGTAATCTCCCTGTCCTCACCACTCTGCCATCCCAGCCTCTAACCTGGACGGATCATTGCCTTCTATCTTTTTTTTTCCCCTGCAATGTTACTCCAGTTGTGCAGTCTACCCCCCCAACTTTTGGTCGCATTTGGTCAAAACTGGCCCGTGTGGAGTGGCGGGCGGCTCTCCAGACCTCCTTGGGGGCCAGCACCCCCTCCATTTCTGCAGATTCATTTAATAAATGGATTTCCTCCTCTTTGGATAGTATTCTGCCCATCAAATTGAGATCTAACAAGCCCCCCCATAAGGCCAAACCCTGGTTTTCACCTTGTCTGCTAGAACTAAAAAAAATGTGCAAAAGGCTAGAAAGAGCCTGGAGAAAGAATTACAGTCTCATTGATAGAGAAATATATAGGCAATCCGTCAGACTCTACCATCAAAACATCAAAGCCGCCCAGTCCTCCTACTATGGATTAAGAATAGAAAGCTCCTCCTGCTCACAAAAGGAAATTTTTCAGATTTTTAAGGAATTAACTATAACCCCTATGCCCTCTCCTCCCACAGAACCCTCCACTGAATATAGTAATCTTTTGGCATCTCATTTTAATGACAAAGTCATTAAGATATACTCTGGGTTCCCTTCTCCTCCTCCCCCAGGTACAGTAGAGCACCAAATGATGGATCCCTCCCTCTCCGGAACCACATTAACTGTCTTCACACATCTTACTGATACTGTTGCCACTAAACTTCTTCTTCAGATTAAATCGGGCTCCCCCCTGGACCCCGCTCCTCCCCCCATCCTCTCGCGAGTTTCAGATATTGTTGTACCTCCCCTCACAGAAATACTGAATCGTTCCCTATCGTTAGGTCTTCTCCCCCCTCTTTTTAAGCATGCCATTATTAAGCCTCTGTTAAAAAAACCGAAACTGGACCCATCTCTGCTGGAGAATTATAGACCCATTGCTCTTCTCCCTATTTCAACAAAAATTTTGGGGAAACACGTTAATCACCAATTAACCAGCTACTTAGAGAACCATGAACTCCTCCACCCCACCCAAATGGGTTTTAGAGCCCATCATAGCACGGAGTCAGCCCTCCTTGCAGTGACTGAGTCAGCCAGGCAGCTTTTGGACCAAGGGTCCCATGTGGCCATGATTCTGCTTGATCTCAGCGCTGCTTTTGATACAGTGGACCACAACCTTCTCTGCCGCAGGCTCTCAGAATTGGGGATAGGAGGCCTGGCATTGTCCTGGCTGTCCGCTTTTGTCAAAGGCAGATCTTTTCAAGTCCTGGATCGAGCCTACTTCTCTGACATTTTTCCTTTGACTTGTGGAGTTCCTCAGGGCTCTTCTTTGAGCCCAACTCTTTTTAATGTCTATTTATCCCCGCTGGCTAAGGTGATCGCTCCCTACAATTTGTCTTTGGTCACCTACGCCGACGATACTCAACTTGTGGTGTCCCTATCCAGCTCCGGGGACTCGTCGGCAGCTAACCTGTCGTGCTGTATGAAAGACATTGGAGCTTGGATGGTCCAGTCTAAGCTCAAATTCAATGACAGAAAGTCAGAAGTCATCGTACTAGGCAATTCCCCCCCAGCTCTTTCGCTTCCGCTGTACTCTGAGGCTTTCAATAATCTTCCTCCCCCTAAGGACCAGGTAAAAAGCCTTGGTTTCTGGGTGGATTCTCGTCTGACCATGGATTATCAAGCAAAAAGAGTCTCCTCTATATGCTTTGGCATCTTAAGAGTTCTTAGGAAAATCTCAATTCTTCTTCCCCCTATGGCCAGAAGAATCCTCGTTCAAACTCTTATCCTCTCCCGGTTGGATTATGGGAACTCACTTTTTCTCAGCGCCCCGGCTTATGTTATAAAAAGGCTACAAACAGTTCAGAACGCAGCCGCCCGGCTTCTTGTCAATCTTCCCAGACATGTATCCGCTAAACCTGCTCTTTCCTCGCTTCATTGGCTCCCTTTCAAGCAACATACCTATTTTAAGGCCCTATGCATTGTTCATAGAGCTCTTCAACATAAGGGCCCAATGTTCTTTAGAAAGCGGCTATGTCTTTATGTTCCTTCTCGAAGTCTGAGGTCCTCCTCCTCTCGTCTTGTGACCATCTTGAGGTCCAAGAGAGCTTGGGGGGCCAACTCCTTCCTTACCAAGGCCGCCCGTCTTTGGAATGATCTTCCTTCCGATCTACGTCAGGAACATTCAGAACTACTTTTTAGGAAAAAACTCAAGACCATTCTTTTCTGTAGGTAGCGCTCTCAACTCTCCTAGTGACAGCACCGGTCAGGTTAGGTTAGCGCTGGGATGCCTTCGGGTCACTACGCGCTTTATAAATTCTTAAACTAAACTAAACTAAACTCTCAGGTGTGTGTATTTTGAATTGTCCAATGTGGTAGTGTTTTGTAAGGGTGTGTGTATTTTGACTGCGGCGGTGTGTACTGCCAATGGAATACCGCGGTTGAAAGACCGCTGCGGGGATTTGTGGGTCGGAATGGCATGGGCGTATTTCTGTTGGCGTGACGGTGGAGGTTTGGTCATCGCCAGTTTTGCGCTGGCCGTTGCTGTGGCGGACTTTTGTTAATGTCGGGTTTTTGGCGGTTTGCCAGTTGCGGGTCAGAATGACCGTGGCGGTTTACCGCGACCGTGGCGGTGTTATGGCGGTCTTCTGACCGGCGGTAAGCGCCTTTTACCGCCGAGGTCAGAATGACCACCTATGTTTTTTGTCAGCAAATCTTCATCAGTACATGTGAAAAAAGTCAGAATCATTGTGTGCCTGTCCTGAATAAAATTGTTACGTCCAAAGTAATTTCAATTTAAATGTAGTGTGGGTATATGCTGATATACTCTGAACATATCAGTAGTACTAAAAACCATGTGTGTGGGGGTCATAGTTTGTCATCATGAAGGTACTGCATGATGGGAATGTAGCTGACAACATTACCTTACCATACTAATAAGAACTAATCATAAGGAACACCTAAATATGATAGAATTCTAAAATTATAAGTGCTTGCCATATACATCTGACCTTAAGTTTGTTCTAATGATAGCTCCTATAAAAAACGTAAACACCTCTCAATACATATATAAGAGTGCAGTTCATTGTAAGATAGATATTGTTAGCCATACTCTAAATTACTGGCCCCTATGAAGGTTGAACAAAATAAACGCTCACCATCACCTCTCCTGGCAACTCGACATGCCTGTTATTTGTTAGAAATATTGATCTTTTCGCAATGTAATTCCAGGTAAACAATTTGTTACATTATTTTTTCTAACACCTATCATGAATATAACATTGACACTTAAAAGTTCATGATATATTGAAATTAATGTAGGTATGGTAATTGCCTCTGATCTTACATGTCTCACAAAAGCACTTGCAGTGGATACTACAGTATTAATATGGAAAAGTGGATAGTATCCCTGCCAATATTTGATAATATAGCTGAAGGGTATCAATAAATAAGAATGGATGTGCCATCGCATAATGGGGCCTAAAGCACATAGCCTAAGTCCTACATCACCCAGGCCACCTTACACATCAAATAATATGATTATGGACCCTGATTATTAATGTGTATGAAACATCAATGTTTCAGCATTGAGATGTTTGTCCACCATAAGAACGTACAAGTTAGTCAGAAAATAAAATGTATTACAAAATTAGATTTCTCGCTCAGTGAATAACATAAGAAATACAAACAAATCAAAATGAGAAATGGGAAAATAAATAAACTGTAGTCTCATACCAAACTCTCGCCACATGTTCCAATATAGGAACCTTGCCTCCAGATTCACTAGCACACTGAAGACCTCCTGTAAAAGGGACATATGTTCCTCCATGAACTGGATGGACCCAGACACCTCTGATTATCATTTGGGAGAAAAGGTGGGCCTTTTCTTCAAGGGCTTGGGAGTAATAAGGGTGGTTGGGAAAGGAGTAGAAAGGTTGGATGGCGTGGATGTAGTAGGTGAGTGGGAAGTAGAGAGCTTAGAAGCAGTTGCAGTGGTGGCGGGGGGGTTGTTTGTGCAGGTGAGTGTGTGTCCGGAGTGCTATGGTGAGGTGCAGTTGTGCGTTTGGGTGTGTGTTGTGTTGTTCCCTGCAGAGTATGTGTAAATTGTGATTGTGATTAATATCTTGGTGTTTTGGATCTTGTTGCTTTTGGTGTTTGCTTTGGTGATGTGTGTTTGGCTGATGTTGGGTGCTTGTCTGTGGGTTTGTTCTTTTGTGGTGTATGTTTGGCTGATGCTAGACGCTTGTCTGTGGATTTGTGTTTGGGTGGTTGTTAGAAATGGGGTCTTTAGTTGGCAGTCGGTTTGCACCCTGTCCAAGTAGGGACCCTTACTCTAGTTAGGATGAGGGGCATACCCAGCTCAAATAACCCCTGCTCACCCCCTTGGTAGCCTGGCACGAGCAGTTAAGCTTATTTCAGAAGCAATATGTAAAGCATTTGCACATAACACATAGTAATACAGTGAAAATACTACAAAGGGACACCACACCAGTCTTAGAAAAATAGCCAATATTTATCACTGTAAAACAAAACCAAAATGAGAAAAATCCAACATACAGTAAAAAAGATATTAATTTTGCAAGAATTAACTTAAAAACACAGTTCTTTGAAGTTGATAGCTCCGTCTGGGGCTATCACAGCGTCATGAACAACAAATCCAACAATTCAGACCAGCCGCAGCGTCACGAGCCAGCTATGGTGTTGCGAAAACCTGTAAACAGTACTTTGGAAATGTAGGGCATTGTGATCCTCGCAATGAGATCCGGACTGCGGCGTTGCAGGCGTGGGTTCCGGAGGTCAATGCGGGGGTCGTCAGTCACTCATATTGCAGATCAAACTCTGGACACATGACGAAGTCAGGAGCGCTGGCATGGATGGTGCGGGGCTGCTGTGTGAAGCGGGACGATGCGACGTGCAGTGCCCACAGAACACGGTGCAGGCAGCGGCTCGGTGGCGGCATCCTGCGGCATCAATGAGACTAGGGCTGCGGTGTAAAACGGGGCGGTGTGACGTGTGGTGTCTCCTGGTCACGGTGCAGGCAGCAGCATCATCATTGCTGAAGTGCTTCGTCGGTAGGCCCAAGGAGGCGGTATGGCGTGGGGTGGGCTCCGTCCGGCACCCATGGGTCGTGGTGCAGACAGGGCGTCTGTTGACAACACTAGAGTCGATGGCGCTCACGTCCATTCACAATAACGTTTGTTACATTTAACTGCTGAGCATAGCAATCCCATACCATGATACCATATGTCAGTGGGTTGCACAACCAATACCCAGTGAAACTATCTTACGGTAATGTCTGTCAAACCTAAAATAAATCCATAAACATGCTCCATCACATGATGAGCATTGTTTCATCTGTCCAAGTATGTTCAGTGCACATGTATGTAAACAATTCTTGACTACATGTTACAAATGCACCTCCAACTCTTCAGTTCCATGACATCTCAGGTGATTTGACATACATGTGTTTGAGCCAACATGTTTCTGGCTCTGTACAAAAAATAGGTATACGTATAGCAGCTGCCAGAAAGATACAAACCCTTGAGCTATAGTAACCAAACAACCCCTGACTGTGGTTCATCTTTTGCAAATCATTGAGTTCAGACAAATAGCCACTTATACTAAACATAGTCATATAAGATACAATTACTGCAGCATAAATATTTGTTACTTCTATATTGCTATTCCAAACCATATGAGCCCATGTATGTATTTCACTTACTAGAGGAAAAGTTAAGTCAGACAACAAGCCACACACTTAACATCAGACTTACCCCAATGCTGCTGATCGCTGGGCTTCAGCTCCCCATCAAGGAGTGAATAAGCCACGAGCAGTATGTGGGCCATCGAGGGGGGGGGGGGGGGGGGTCAGGGTGCAGCACACCTACTTTGTCTGCTGGGGGAATTCACCCAGCTGGACCTCTGCCACTGTCATGGTCCCGCGCCGAAGGTCTTCTTAATGCTTATAGCAGTGCAGGCTACGGCACCTATAGGCCCTACAAGTGTCGCACTTCAACAGTGATGGCCCTCCACATTTCCTTCTTCATACGGAAGCTGACCTATGAAATGGAACATATAAAATAATGTAACAATGGTTACAAATACCAGCAGTATGACATTTCAGATATCAAAATCCCATAAGGTAATGCGTTTACTTTTCTGAGAATCATTTTTCAATCATCCCCAAACATATTGCACATATTGTGCAACATGATGTTTAGAGCACATTTTTTGTGATATACACATGTTTATATATAACTTTTGTATTTTAAAGCATGATCAACCTTCTTTTTCCACTAATGGCATAATTCATGATCCATGTTCCAAAATATTTTATGGCTATACAGACAGCCTTTAAAAATGCTTAATGCATTAGGAAACATTGTTGACCATGAAAGTACCCGCATACCTGAATGGCATACACACTTCACCATCCTCTATGATAGTACATTACCATGTAGGTAAACGTGAACAATTGCATTCTCCAGAATTAAATATTTCTCATTATTATACTAATGCAATCCAATCCTTTGTGTAAGTACATGGCACATCCAACAGAGCTGTAAAATGTTTGTTTGAATCTCATGGTTGACAACACATGTCATACGCCATAAATGAAGGAAATACCAAGGACCGAGTGTAAGAAACAGACAGAAGACAGTAAGAAAACACACAAACTAACTTATTTGCGGCATAACTATTTTTGCCTGCATACAAATTTACAATATATAACCTTTTTGAATACAGGCAGATTTGTGAAATTTTAAAGGAGTTGGATTACTCATAACATTAGAGGTATAATTTGCTTACCTGTTGCTGTGGCTTCCCATATAGATGTGTATTCTGAGACAGGACCTCAACCGTCAGAATATCCCACTCATCAGAAGTGAAGTTAAGGGCCTTATCACCAGTACGTTCTACGATTGTCACCAACAGTTCAGGTGGAGCAGCTAACTCCCAGGAGGTATTCCAAAACCAATGGACATTTTAGAAGCAGTAGCCCCATGTTACCCATTAGGGTTGGGATTTGTTGCCAGAGTTTAAATGTATGAGACATACTATTTTTGTTTGTCTTTTATATTATTTAAAATAATATTTAAAACAGTGGAATCATAAGTGATATACATGCTATTTAATTATTTTTTTTATATGTGCAATGGGGCAGTGGATTATAAACATGTACTGTGCGCAGAATAAATTACACCTCCATTGACGGATCTCAAAATAGAATAAAAATAAAAAAATTAAATCCAACCTTAATATTTAAATGTCATAGACTCATTTGTCAGATGTAAAAAATTTGTTTCAAAGTACGTATGCACGAGTGACCTTAGTTGATACACTCATGGAACACAGAATTTATGTCAATATTCCATTGGGAGGACTGTTGTTTGTAAGATTAACTCACACGCAGATGACATATATGTGTTTGTTTTTATCTTTATACATGTAGCTTAGCATTATGTAGGTTAGCATTATGTATTTGAATGCACAAGTAATGTGTGATTTGTAATTTCTTGAAACCTGCGTTATAGTTACCATAGGGTGTGAGTTTTAGTTACTTGAAAGAGCTTAAACATAACTGCTGAATTTCAATGGTTTAGTACGAGTAAATTCAGAACCTAACTACAATGTCCCTGTAACCTGTGTTTTTTTCAGTGAATTTCTATGGTTTTTTTAATGTCTAGTAATTGTTATTGCTATATGTGAATCAAACCACCGCTGGGCATGGTTTTGGCTGTGCGCGGCGGTGGTTGGCCACAGGGCCCTGAGGCCAACCCCCTATAAGCAACCAACCGTGCACCGCCTTCTCCCATGCGCAGTAGGGGTTGCCCACAAGTGCTGGCCTGCAGGCAGTCCCTGCTGCCAAACACCCTAACCACCTAACTCGATGCTGTGCACAGCCCTTTGCGCATGCATGGCGGAAGTTGGCTGTATTCTCTCTGGGTGTGAGAATAGGTGTGAGAGGCTATATCTGGGGGCAAGAATGGCTGTCAGAGTGTCTGGCTGGGTGTGAGAGTGCATACATCAGTGGTTTAGTGGATGCGTCAGTATGTGCGCAATCTGTGAGTGGGTGCATCAGGGTGACAGTGTGTCTGTGAGTAGATGTGTGACGGTCTGAGTGGGTGTGTGAGGGGATGCATAACAGTCTGAGTGGGTCTGAGTGGGTGTGAAGGTCTGATTGGGGCTGTGAGTGAGCGCATGAGGGTCTGAGTGGGTCTGTGAGTGGGTGCGTGAGTGGGTCTGTGAGTGGGTGTGAGAGTGTCTGAGTGGGTCTGTGAGTGGGTGTGTAAGTGTCTGAGTAGTTGTGTGAGTGGGAGAATTGATTGAAAGAGAGAGAGCGAGAGAAAGAAAGTGAGAGAGAGAGAGATAGAGTTTTATAGGCTTTGATGTCTGATATACTTAGAATGAGATATTTGTCTCCAATTTAAAATAAAAAAATGATTTGCTTTTTTTAAATATAATAATTTGTTTTTTATAAAAAATGGTAATGAGTCCAGCTGGACTCGAACCCTCAAAGCTAAGTGTGAAGCTCTGCGACCTTTGCAATGTACTATGTTTTTTTAGTTTTTTGAGCCCTTTATGGGCTTTCTGGGACCTCAAGGGCTCCCCCACAGTCCCTATAAATGTATTTATTTCTTTTTCATTTTAAAAAAGAAAAATATATTTTTTTAACATAAAAAGCCCTGACGTCCACCTGGCACTTAAAGCTTCCCTCGTCGCAGCAATAAGAGTTACCCCGAGGGGGTGGTGGTCCCCAGGGCCCAGGGTTTCCAAAGGGACCTTCTTTCTTTTTTTAACTATTTGCCTCGGGGGGAGGGTGTGGAGGGGTAATGGTCCCTGGGGCACTGGGAGGGCGTTTGACCCTCCAAATAAATTCCATTTTGCCACCGTGGGGTGATGGTCCCCGGCCTGCGGGGCCCCAGGCCCCCGCTTAATCACATTTATTGCCCCAGGGGGTGGTGGCCCCCAGGCAGCGAGAGGGGCCGGGCGCCCCCCCTCCGCATATTCAAAATAACACATCCCTGGGAAGGTGGCACACATTATTACTTAAACACCCCGGAGAGGTGGTTGTCCCCAGGGCAGCGGGAGGGGGCCAGGCGGTCACCCCCAGCATATTCTAAATAACACAGCCCTGGGAAGGTGGTGGTTCCAAGGGCAGAGTAGGGGCATGCGCCCCCCGCATATATGAAAATCTAGGCCCTGGGGAGATGGTGGTCCCCCGTGCTGTGGGTGGGACAGGAGGCCCCACACACAAAAATGTTAATGCTCCCTGGACCTGGCCAACCCGGGGGCCTATAAAGAAACAAGAGTGTGAGCCTGAGCTTATTTTTTCAAAAAGATTTGATGCGAATTTGGGAATATCGTGAATTTGCGGCAAAAATTATTTTAAAAATGCTTTTTTGCTCTGGGGAGGGTCTCTCTGGGACCTGCCCACCAGTGTTAAGGGGTCAGGGTGTCAGTACCCTGGCCCCCTTTCTTTTTTAAAAACTTTTTTCCTGGGACTCGGCTCAATCTGAGTCCCAAGATGGCTGCCAACACTTCCTGGTTTGAACTGTTGGCAGCCGATCACAGCTCTGCCTCCCTGCACAAGCTCATCTTTTTTCCCGAATACTTCGCGGCCAGAAATGTACAAATTTGAATTTCCCTAAATTTCTCAAAAACTACTGAACGGATTTACAACAATTAACACAAAGCACAATCTGCATTCCGAAAGCTAGCTTTCTTCCCAATTTGGTGTATTCCATCCAGTGGTTCACGCTGTAGACGTGTTGACAGATACTTTGTGAATTAACATGGGAGACACAATGTTTTTGAGCCCCCTTTTTCTCGGCCCCTGCTTCATGGATTACCCCGAAACTTTCTTTCCGTGCACACGAAGAATCACCGGGCCACTTTTTTGGGGAAAATTTTGTGAAGATTCATCAAATGATGCCAAAGATATAGGCAAGTCAAAAAACGATTTTTCTATGGAAACATGGTCCTAACTATAACCAGCTAGTGGCGACAGCCACTAGGTAACATATATGTATGTATATATATATATATATATATATGTATATATATATATATATATATAAGTATATACCTTTTTTAGGTCGAACATAGCAGCGCACATGTGCTGCTTTTCCGGCACGTTGGTATGTATCTGGGATTTTAACCACGCCCACTGCACGCCCATCACTATCATTCATTCGTGGGCTTGACTTTCAAAAATCCTTTGTTTCCGTTGGTAAATGCTTTACGTTGGTCCCTCCTTGGAGCGTTTTTGTTGCCATCTTGGCTGTCACCCCTGTTACAAGGACCATTGCATGTTTGCCGATAACTTTGACTGCGAGCGAACTTCTTTTTTCTCTCTTTTCGCGCAAATGGCACACTTTGAATCAGCGCGCTTATGTCAACTGTTTTACTTTTTATTTTCAGTCTGTGTGGCAAGAAAAGTACAGTTAGTAATTTAGAACGCTAATAGCTCTAACTCTTTTTATTATATATCTACAGTCTAGCGAAGTTGTTATAGATCTTTGGACCTGGGATACTTTGTGGAGTGTTTTATTCATTTTGGGTATCTGGCCCTCTTTTGGGATTTTGTTAGTTCTTTCTGAACCCTAGCTGTGAGGTATTAGATGTGCCATGCGATTAAGGCCCTCATTATGATATTGGCAGTAAGATCCGCTTACCACCATGCCGACTGCCGCCAACATACCGCCGCGGATTTCCGCTACCCATATTATGACACACACATAGCAATCCGTCACTATACAGCCACACACACAAGTCCACCTGCCCAAAGGTCGGTGATAAACTGATGGTATCCAAACCCACACCATTATGCCAACAGAACTATGCCCACAACATTATGACCCACGAATCACTGTGGCGGGCATTCAATTATGCTAAACCATTTGCGGTACATACCGCCGCGTTCAAAATACACACACACACTCAAAACAACACCACATTGGACAATCCAAACTACGCACACCTGACACACATACACACACCACACCCACAAAGCCACACCACTATAAAACACATTCCCACACTACCCACAACCCTTTCTGAATACAAACAATTGCCACCAGAGTGATAGCACGACCACAGATAAGACCACAGCCACACACCACCATCACCTATACACCATCCACACACCCCAACACATCACCCTACACACCCTCACCCACACCACTCACACTATACCATGGCACCACAACGACACCCCAGGTTCTCTGAGGAGGAGCTAGGGGTCATGGTGGAGGAAGTCACCCGGGTAGAGCCACAGCTATTTGGATCAAAGGTGCAGCAGACATCCATTGCTAGGAAGATGGAGCTATGGCGGAGAATCGGGGACAGGGTCAACGCCGTGGGACAGCACTCCAGAACAAGGGATGACATCAGGAAAAGGTGGAACGACCTACAGGGGACCAAATAACTGTACAGAGGACTGGCAGTGGACCCCCACCTCCTTCTCTACAATTAACAACATGGGAAGAGCAAGTCTTGGCAATCATGCATCCTGAGGGCCTGGCAGGATTAGAAGGAGGACTGGACTCTGGTAAGTCAACTCTTTACTACCTTCACCCCCCTACCTGCATGCCATCACATACCCCCACCCTTACCCTCACTCCCATCACTCCACCACCTCCCACACACCCCACCATCACAACCCACCCATCCCAATACCAAGCCCTGCATGCAACACTAATGCATGTACACCCATCACAGGCCTGCATGGACACCTATCACTAAAGCATGCACACTAGAGGGAAACTGCTAGCCCACCAAATAACAACTCACACAAGGCAAAGCTGCTGGGGCAATGACAACCATAGAGGGCAACACACCCATGCACAAGATGTCACACGCAGAAACAATAACACTGCATTTACATCCCCACAGGTCCCCCAGCCAACATCACCGGAGAGGAGGTGCCAGCAACATCCAGTCCCCCACCAGAAGAGTCCCACAGTGATGACAACAGCTCTGGACGCCTGGATCTGGGTGACCAACCTGGCCAATCAGGGAATCTCCGGACAGTCGGTTACCCAGGCACAGTCCCATACCACCACAGAGCCTCCCCCTCAGGAAAACCAGGACAGTACCCACCCAGCTGGCCCATATCTCTGTTCCCAGGACACCTCAATCAGCAGTGTGTCCACCACTACAGGGACCCCAGGGCACACCACAAACACAGGACGATCAGGGACCTGGGGTCAGTGGCAGTGGGCACACTGTCCACGGGACAGAGGCACAGGATAACATGGAAGCTGGGAGGACTGTTGTGCGCCGGGGGAGGACAGGCCCAGGGAACCGACTCTCCAGGAGGCACTCACCGCGATCCTGGGAGCATATCAACATTCCCAGGATACGTTGGGCCGGATAAGATGCAGGAGAACCAGCCGCTGCAGGAGGGACAGTACCTGGGGATCAGGGAGGACTTGAAGGACATCAGCACCACCCTGTTCACCATTGCAGGGGTGCTGGCAGACATGGCCAACACAATGAGGGAGGCAGTGGCACACCACCGGGCCCCTGACACTAGCCAAACCGATTAACACCCCTCCACCTCCGCTGCCGTTAGTGGACACAAGGCCCCACCACCGGACCAACAGGCTACCAGCACCCCTCCCCCTGCAGAAGGAGAACCACCCTGCAAATGTTCCCTGTGATCCAGGCAGAATCCAGAAACTATTGCCAAGACCCCTGCCAGGAAATAAGACTCTCCTGAATGTCACCCTTGTGTCCCACCCTGTCCACCTTGAACTGCCATTGCTCCCCTTCCTATGCCTCATTGGACAATGCACCTGTGATCCACATAGACTGGACTCTATCCTGATCTTTCCTCCACCATCACCCCAGCCCATTGCACATCCCCCTCTACTTATTAGCACTTAAATAAACACCCTTTGAAAAAATAAAAGTATGGAGTATGTCAAATGATTTAAGTATGTATTTGTTTAACAAGGTTTGAACATTGTAATTTAACTGTACAGTAATGTACACATAGGAATGACCTGTAGTTGGCTGCAGTCAACACACCAGGAGCAATAGTGGGGCACACAAATCTGAAAATAGAGATGCCAAAGGGTACAGTGAGTGGCCATAAAAGTGGGAAAATCAGCCTGCCAGTGACAATGTCAAACACAAAACTGTCAATTAAATGTGTATTTACACTGTCTTACCTGTGTGTCATTGGATGTATTGACAAATTATTGCACTTCTGTTGTCCTCATCCTCTGCCTCCTCATCTTCACTGTCCACAGGATCCACTGCTGCTACACGGCATCTCCAGCCTCCTGCTCCTGCAGAAAAGGCACCTATCGACATAAGGCAAGGTTGTGCAACATACAACATGCCACGATGATCTGGCAGACCTTCTTGGGTGAGTAGCACAGGGACCCACCTGTTAGATAAGGGCAACGAAACCTAGCCTTCAGGAGGCCGAATGTCCTCTCTATAATTCCTCTTGTTCGCCCATGTGCCTCATTGTAACGTTCCTAAGCCCTTGCCCTGGGGTTCCTCACAGGGGTCAGTAGCCATGAGAGGTTGGGGTAACCAGAGTCACCTGCAAATATTGAGAGACAACTGTTAGACACACACTAACCCTTAGGACCCACATCATACCCATACACCAACATCCACTGAGTGGGAACCAGGGCTCACCCATTAGCCACACCCTGTGCCTCTGTAGTAGGGCCATCACATTTGGGATGCTGCTGTCATGCACAGACCCAGGATACTTTGCATTGACATGGGAGATATACTGGTCTGCCAGGCACACTATCTGCACATTCATTGAGTGAAAGCTCTTTCGATTTCTGAACACCTGTTCATTTCTCCAGGGGGAGGGTTGGGCAAATGCAATATGTGTACCATCAATTGCCTCAATAATGTGGGGCGATATGTCCCATTGCATAGAAATCAGCTTTCAATGTGGCCAAATTCTCCACCTGGGGGAAAACGATGTTGCTGCGCATGTGTTTAATCGGGGCAGACAACACTCTGGTCAGCACTATTGAGAACATAGGCTCAGACATTCCTGCTGCCAAGCCCACTGTCACTTGGAAGAAGCCAGTTGCCAGGAAATGGAGCACAGATAGGACTTGCACAAGAAGGGGGAACCCGGTGGGGTGATGGATAGGAGATATCAGGTCAGGCTCCAATTGGGAACACAGATCTGTGATTGTGGCCCTGTCCAGTCTATAGGTGAGCATTATGTGCCTGTCCTCCAGTGTAGCCAAGTCCACAAGGGGACTTGCCGCCTCCTCCTATTCCTCTGCAGTGGTAGGTACCTAAGGGACAGAGGAGCGAGAAAGGAGTAACAACAAGAAAAATAGATCCACCACTTCAGTGTACATAGAGCATGTATGTAACTGGACACTGTAAATGGCTATGTGTGTACAATCGACACCAATGACGCAGCTTTTATTCTAAAATTGTGTACTAGCACTATAACATGGCAACCGCCTGTCCTGTATGTAGGGACAGGTGGAAGTGATCTCACTCCGCCGGCGTTGGGCATCATGGCGGAAGGTGGTCTGCACTGCCATGCAATTCCTCCTTGGCTAACATGGGGCTCTATGGAATACAGTATCCAATGAGGATCACCGGCGGCGGTGATGGTGTACACTGCCGCGGACGTGACTGCCATTTTCTTATTATACCCTCACTTGATTCCTGACTTTCCACAGGATAACATCTCTAATGCGTGTGCTGCTGTGACCTGTGTCTGGAACCTGTCATGGCCCTTGCAACAAGGAAAAGGGCACCTGCCTTCACTTCGGAGGAGTTAGGGCACCTGGTGGATGGGGTCCTACCCCTTTATGGACAGCTGTATGGGCCTCCAGACCAACAGGTGAGTACACCATGGAGACGTTGCATGTGACAAGGCTGCACGGAGACGTGTGTGTGTGCTGGCAGTGTGTCATTTGGGTGGGGGCTATGACTGGTGGCAGTGTACATGCAGGGCTCCGGGTGATGTGTGTGCCATTTGAGGGGCAAATGATGTCTGAACGCTGTATTTGTGACAGGCTCGATATTCAGATTCATGGTTTCCCACTGTTTGTGTTTTCCCTGCAGGTCAGCGCCCATCAGAAGAAGGGCTTGTGGCATGCCATTGCCAAGGAGGTGTGGACCCTGGAGGTTTACAGCCGGTGGAGCACCCACTGCAGGAAACAGTGGGAGGACCTGAGACACTGGGCCGGAAGACCACGGAGGCCCAGCTAGGGAAGGCCTCCCAACGAGGAAGGGGTGCCCGTCTTAACCTGACCCCCCCGATGGTCCGTATACTGGTGGTAGCCTATCCAGAGCTAGATGGGTGCTTGAGGGCATCACAGCAGCCATACGGGGGTAAGTCTAGTGTGTGTGACAACCATCTATCTTGGATGGCATGGGATTCTGCTGGTGGGTTTTAGTCAGTTCATGTCCCTTTTTGCCAGCTCATACATTGCTCCGTGGTCCAGCTCAGGGTTATTGGGTGAATAGCAAAATCTGGATAGCTAGCTAGGTGGCTGGCTTTCCATGTCAGGCAGGGCTTAGTAGGTCCCAGGAGGGGTGCAAATGGCAGCGTTTGGCTCTTATCCTGCTGTGGTATCTAGCCAATGGTATGCCAGTGTGGTGCACACTGCTCAATCTTGGTCCCTGTGTGTGATGGTGATTTGTATGCCATATGTGATGTTGGTGCTGTAATTGACCCAGTGCTCCCTTTCTTTCTCCCCCCCTATTTTCTTCTGTCATCCTGTTCATGTGTGCATTAGCATCATCTGGCAAAGGAGCAAGGGCACTGGCGACTGAGGGAGAGGCAGCCCACGCTACCCAAGAGACAGAGCCCACCGAAGCCGAGGGGACCAGTGGGACGGAGGGCGAGGGGAGCACCACGGCAGGGACAGGAGATGACAACACTGACTCTGAAACCTCCTCCGATGGGAGCTCCCTGGTGGTGGCAGACACCTCTGGAACCACCCCAGCTACAGGTACAGCCGCCACCCCCTGTACCAGCACCGCCCTACCAGTAGCCCCCACTGAGTTGCCCGTGCCTACTCACCCAGGAGGGTGGGCATCTCCTTCTCCCCAGGCACCTCAGGCCCTACCCCAGTGAGCCCTGCTGCCCTCAGTGAGGAGGCTATTGACCTCCTGAGATCCATCTCTGTAGGGCAGTCAACCATAGTGAATGCCATCCAGGGGCTGGCATCCTAGATGCAGCAATGCAATGCCTTCCTGGAGGGCATTCACGGTGGCTTGGCGGCCCTACAGAGATCGTTTCATGGTCTGGCCTCCTCTCTGATGGCAGATAGTGTCCCTGGTCCTACCGCTCCCTGTCCAATTACCACTTCCCAGTCCCAGTCTCCTCAACTCCAACCCATCCCATGTACACATACAGACAAGCATGCACACAAAACATCACACAAGAGTGGCACAGACAAACCCAGGCACCAAACTTCAAGCTACAAGCACTCACACAAATAACAGGCAGATGCACACACAACAACATCTACTGCCTCCACTGTCTCCCCCTCCTCCTTTTCCTCCCGCACAGTCACATCCACACTCAGTCCTGCATGCACTGCATCAACAGTCCCAGACCCTGCCACCTGTACACCCTTGCCGACAGACACCACATGAGCAGACCCGCAGACATGCACCCCACACACCACACGCGCAATCACCACCATCACCACCTCATGCAGCACACCCACCTCCCGTGCAGACACCACCACAACATCCATCCACATGTCTTATTTGTCCTCTTCCACCCTGTCTGCCCCCCCAAAGAAACACAAACGCTTGCACTCAGACCCCCAACAGCCATCCACCTCACACACTGTTCATGCACCTGTACCCAATTCCAGCACACCTACTCCTCCTACTACCACTCCCTCTACCTCCACTCCCATTCCTCCTCCCACATCCCACCCCAACATCCCTAAGAAGGTTTTCCTTGCCCAACTTGACCTCTTCCCTACCCCTACCCCCCATCCTACCCATAAGTGCAAGGTCCCAAACACCCAGCCTAGCACCTCAGCCAAGCAGTCTGCCACTGTTCCCACCCAGAAATCTGCTGCTGGCACTAAGGGGCCCCTGAGTGGGATGACAGTCACTCCCAGCAAGGACACACTTCCACCACAAAACAGAGGTCTAGGGTGACGGAACCTAAGAGACAGAGGTCGGGGTCAGTGGAGGCACCTCCTAAACCTGGAGGCAAGGACATAAGTCACATGACAAAGGCCTAGGGGGGTCCTCACAGGAATGAGCCCAAGGATCCCCATCGACCACCTGAGGGCAAGGATCCCCATCGACCACCTGAGGGCAAGGATCCCCATCCACCATCTGAGGGCAAGGTTCCCCATCCACCACTAGAGGCCCTGTAGCTCCCCCTCCAGAGACTGTGGCCTAAGACTCCCCTCCAGGGACAGTGGGCAAGGAGCCCCCTCCAGAACCAGTGGGCATGATACCCGCTCCAGAGACTGTGGCCTAAGACTCCCCTCCAGGGACAGTGGGCAAGGAGCCCCCTCCAGAACCACTGGGCAAGGAGCCCTCACCAGAACCTGTGGGCATGACACCCACTCCATAGACTGTGGCCTAAGAATCCCCTTCAGGGACAGTGGGCAAGGAGCCCCCTCCAGAACTAGTGGGCATGATACCTACTCCAGCTGAGGTGCTCTCCCCATCTTCTCCCTGAGGTGCCTGCCCATTTCCAACATGATGCCCCTGAACAGTGGAGTCCGGATGATGTCAGGAGTCAAGTTGGGGCTAGGACGATGCCCTGTGGCCATGTGGCTCTTTGGTACTTTGGACTGGCCACTGGCCCAATCTGTACATTGACGTGTATATAGTTATTTATTTATTAATTCTGGTGGTTGTTGGCAGCAAATTACAGTGGTTGAACTACAGGTATGTGTCCTTGCATTCTTTGCTCCTGGGTCCTGTAACTGTCGATGTACTGTGCAGCTGGTTGTGTGTGTGTGTATGGTGTGTGTTGAGTGTGTGTGTGTCATTCTCCTTTTCCTCCCTCCCTCCCTTGTGTGCTAGGTGGTTGTCCTCACTGACGTTGTCTTCATCGGCGTTGGTGCTCCAAGACGGCCATGGGATGGTAGAGCATCGGGAAGACTTGGAGTTCTGGTTTCATGGCGGCCGCTGAGTCCTCTGTGTCCCTGAAGGTGAGTTTTTTTCTTTTCTGGGAGTTGGGGATAGTGAGGAGTCCTCTAGCCTCAGCAGTCTGACAGTCCCTGTGATTGATCCGAGGCATCGCAGTGCCAGACACAGGACTGCATGTGAACCTGCTACAAGAGGTGCCAGCGAGGGTACTGAGCACTCAAGTGGAGTGCGTGGATGTAAGAAGTGATGTTGAGGGCTACAGGGGACTACCTAAAGATGTAGAAATACAGTTATACTATGATTCTAATAGTGTGACACTGTTAATCGTTCATGTCTGCCTATTGTGCATAGCTATGTCCTATTGACACATTTGTTACCTGAAGTCAAGGTAATAAAGATGCTACAGGATGGAGGACAGAAATACATATTATTGAAGTGGAGTTGTCATTACTTACATCAAAAATGGTTGTGTGTGATGTCAGCACGTCTTTGCCTGCCCTCTGCTGATCTGTTCCTGTCTGCTGGTTGAAGGGGTGGTAAGGGATCATCATCCTCATCTGAGTCCGGCTCCGTGAGTTCCACTGGTATGCCCCTGGTGGTTGCTATGTTGTGCAAGATAGCACATGTGGTTACAATTTTGCATGTCGTCTCTGGGCTGTACTGTAGTGCACCTCCACTCTTATGGATGCACCTGAAGCGGGTCTTCAGCAGCCCAAACGTGCGCTCCACCACATTGCGGGTTGCCCTATGTTCAGCATTCTACCTCCTAACTGCTGGAGTTGCAGGGCTCAGGTAGGGCATCAGCATATAGGTGCACACAGCGTAGGCACTGTCTCCTGAATGCACAGAGATTAAAATGAGTACTTGTGATATCTGACGTCACACTTGCATCAATGCAACATTGTAAACTATCAAATTACCTAGTAGATATCCTTCACCAAACTCCCCAGCTAGCAGTCTTGTGTGAATCCCGCTGTGGCAAAAGATGTACGAGTCATGTGTGCTCCCTGGGTATCTGGCAACGAGATCGGTAATGATGTAGGAGGCATTGCATATCACCTGTATATTCATAGAATGATTGTTTTTACGGTTGCGATACACATACTCGCTGGCCGATGGTGGACAGATTGCTATATGTGTCCCATTGATGGCACCTAGGACATGTGGGAACTGTGCTATTTGGTAGAAATTAATTTTAGTTTGTTGTAATGCCTGTGGGGTGTTGGGGAATCTTATGTACAGTTGTATTCTGCTCAGCATGGCATTGAGGAATGTGTTGAAAAATCTAGAGAGGGCACTCTGTGATACCCCTCCAGCTGCTGCTATGACCCCTTGATAGCTCCCTGAGGCTAGTAGGTGCAGGGAGCATTATACCTGCACATGGGTGGGTATGCTATTGCTCCTGTGTGTTGTGCACTGCACCATGGGTTGTAGCTCAGCTATCAGGTCAAGTATCATGGCTGAGCTTAACCTGTACTTCTCATACATTTCCTCCTCAGACTGGTCAAAAAGGGTAATGTGTACTCTGAAAATGCCCTCCTGTCTCCTCCTCCCTCTCTCAAACCCGCCAAGATCCTCATTCTCCTCACCATGACGTAGAGTGCAGCCATTGTGGAAGAGCAGCTGAGGCATTCTGGGCCTCTCTATATAGGTTGCACCTAGTTACCAACAGTTTTCAATTCGTGGTAAATTGCATGTGCAAAAGGCCATTCTGCGAATAATCGGATTTTGCAATTTTTTGATGCATCGCATTGCGAATTGTTTTTTGCGTGTCGCAATCAGCGTCTCGCAAATAGCGTCCCGATTTAGCGGATCGCTATCTGCGATTCGCTAATCGGTGATGCAATTTGCGTTTCGCAATTAGCAATTCGGTAATTCATATGGCTATTTGCATTACGCTGTTTGCGACACGCAAATTCTTGTCTCATTCGCAAAAGATCGCAATTTTTGCGATTCCTTATTTTTGCACTGCGAATGCCTTTCATGCATCTCAAAAGGCATTTTTGTACACGCAAAAGGCTGATGTTTGCGATTCACACCGTTTGCGAATGCAAAAAAGTTTGATACATCCGGCCCACAGTGCCTAGGTGGAAAAGGTGCACATTGTAAGGGTTTGCCTTTGGGCTATAGCCTTCCACTTCTGATAATTCTACTGAAGTGCAGGCAGTTCCCACAGCTATGATAACGACCACTTTCGATAACCTGTTTAAGTGTTCTGAATGAAATCGTCAGAGGCTCAAATTAGAAAGTGCAGCTTCCTAAGTGACCCTGCTGGTTGTTTCACAACCATGAGTATGAAACCACCTCGGTGACAGATCGTGGAGAAGTGTGGCTCAATGGTTAGAGCGGCAGACCCTGAAGCAGAGATCTGGCTCAAGACCAGGATTCAAGTCCCGCTTCGGCAGGTCCTGGGCTCAATTCCCCTTGACCAGATAATTCTCGCCTCGGTGCCTAATCTAATTCATGGGTCCAACTCTGGGCAATAGCTTGCTTAATCTCCACAACGGCCCCAACAGCGCTTGGATGCCTGGCTTCACCCTCAGGAGTTGGCACCTCCTAGGGAAAAAGCCAGGAGGGGTTCCAAAGCGGTATGAGTACAGCGCCTTGAGACCCTAACGGGTGAGTAGTGCGCTATACAAGTGCTAATTTACATTTACAGAAACTTGTGGCCATCTGAGGCATCCTTGCAAATGGAATGGTATCTTCAGTTTCTGTACTCCTTACCAGCTCTGCCTACCTGTGCTATTCAGTGTAGATCTACAATTCATGCTGATGCCTTGCTGATTAATAATAGGGTTGATACTGGGCTCTTGTCCAATATTTATTGAATGAGTCATTGCCTATGTTGTACAGTCCAGTAGTAGTTCACGATACATAGGTGAGATCACCTAATTTTCTTTTTTTTTTGTTTAGGGTTTCTACATTTTATTTCTCAAACAGAATACAGTAGAGAGAGCTCCCATTCCTTTAAATCATTGGTTGATTTTGACCAGCCCCTTTCAACCATTGGCTTGAGACTTTGTCAGTCATGTTTTGTCTCAGCCCAGTGGAGTATTTATCTCTCATCTAATGCTGTTGGCTGTTTAGGTGTATCCTTTCGCCTTCACTCAAGTGCTTGCATTCAGTGGTATGGACAATTACTTTAAAACTATAGCCCTCTCTGCAAGTACTTCTGGCTCTGCCCAGTGTATCTTGCTCTGATCTGCTAATCCTGTATATGTTAATACATTAAACCCTGACCTATTTGTTTCCACTCATGAAATGCTCAAGGCTCATCTTATTTTTGTCGGAACTGAAAGAATTAAAGATTCAGTATTTCAGTCCGCCATCAGTGCTGCTGCTATTCTGTGGGTATGGCACTCTGTGGGATAGGTGAGGAAACGTACAATTAGTTTCTCGAGAACCTTTATCTGCAGATGGTCATTTTATAGGACCATGCTTTTTACAAATTAGGCTCCTTGGCTCCGTCTTCAAGTATCGAGAAGGCTAAGGTGGATATTACTTTATGTCAGGGTTCAAGTTTCTAGTTAGTTTTGCTTAGTAAGTTTAGCAAAAAAAAACAGTTACCGATTTATTTGAGAAATTATATTCACAAAATTATTATGCATAACATATCTGGTTACATCTGTCATCCATCTCTTCGAGCAGTATTCAGGTCCACATAATTGTTTTCCAGCATGAACTCCACCCTAAACATCCCTCTCGAAATACCCCATCTAAATCCTTTTGTCACTCCATCGCTTAATATTAAGTTATTGCTACAATAAATGGAGTTGTCCAAACCTCCCTGTCTTTTCCAGAAAGCACCACTCCCACCTAATAACTTTTAATGCAGCACTCTCTGTGTATTTGGAATCATTTTGGGGGTCGTTTTGGGTAGAGATGCATGCATTGTTAAACCTCACACCCCTAGTCCACTGGTGCTAACGTTCTCGCTGTTTCACACATACATATGTTTTGAGAATCCACAGGTGGAATGCAGTTGCATGCAGATACAATTGCACTCGCCTAGCACACTGTTGCACACGCGCTCAGGGTACCACAGCATTTCATATATTCCGGAGGGCAAACTGCTTCTGGAGAAGGTGTGGCATAACAGCCAGAGCTGCCGACTGAGGAACTTCGAATCAGGTTCGAGTTTCGGCGCCCACTTACTATCCTGTGATTCCAAGCAAAACACTTTAATTTCCATGTGCCTAAAAGCAACACGCAGTGGCAAAGTCAAAAAGTTTCACCTATGCAAAATCTGTAGCACAATTATTTATTTGTTGCGCTTGGGCAATGTCACCTGTACCAACTGCCAAGTAAATACTTTTTGCACCTGGGAGTAGTTTGTGTTTTAAGGGCCTTGTTTAAAAGAATATTCCAATAAGCTTACAAGCTCTTTAGTTCTATACAGGGCCACTGGAATCATATGGCAGAAAAGACCAAAATATGTGGCAGGGTTGACCAATTAATGTGGCAAAAAAAGTCCAGTTATGCATTTACAATGTCAATAGCTCCAACTCAAGTAAATGTGAGACCTATTGCATTGCAAACGGTTGTTTTATATATGTGAGATTTAACTGAGGGCCTATTGCTCTATAAATGTGTGTATACATATATATATATACAACTTTCGTGCAGCAATAAAAACGTCAAGATAACTCTTGTGATTACATTCCTGCTAGAGAGAGAGATCAGCATTTTGTGGTAGTTTTGCCATAAAACTGAGCAGAGGGTTAACATGCCTGCTGCAAAGAACAGATCTGTATTTTATGTGGATAGCTGAGTTGATTAGTAAAGCCAGCCATTACCAGTGCTTTTAAACAAATCAAATTTATGTAAGAGAGTAGCGATGGAGAGATGAGGGGCCCTTTTGCTGGATGGCAGTGAGGGAATACAAGGAGGAGGTCATGGGACAGGAGCATCATAAATGATGGTCGCATTGTGTGCCACCAGCACTAAGACTGTGATGAAGGGTATGTGGCAAGTTGAAGTAATAGTGTGCCTTTTTTTCAGTGTCTTTGGAAAACCTGCTTCTTTGGAGAACCTGCTCATTCAGGGAGGAGAAAAGGTAAGGTGACCAATGTTATTTACTGTTGCACACTCACATACACATCCACCAACAACTTTGCGAACAACATCTGGCTTCAATGTAGGATAGGGTTTTAGAAGGACAGTTTAGCCGGTAGCAGAGAGATGTCTCCTGGGATGACTGCTGCTCAAGCACTAATGGGTTATGGAGGACAGCCTTGAGGTAGGATCAGAAACTGATGCAGCAAATACTAAGACAACATCTGAAGTGGAGGACAATGGAGCAGAATGTGGGAGTGATTTTTCAGTTGGCGGAGTCCCATCCAATGACTCCTCTTCCAGTGATTCTGAGGAAGACGATGAGGACAGTCATGCTGTCCCTTCGCAAGCACAGTCTGTGCAGCAGGACAACAGTAGCAGGTTAGATCACCCCGAGAGCAGGCATGTGCAGCAGCAAGCACAGACAGAGTGCTCTCTTGGCAGCCCTCCAATTTAATTCAGCCCCAAATTCCACCTTTTACTGGTGACACTAAGGGGGTCATTCTGACCCCCGCGGACCGCGGATGCCGCCCGCCTGGCGGGAACCGCCAGAAGACCGTACCGCGGTCAAAAGACCGCAGCGGTCATTCTGACTTTCCCGCTGGGCTGGCGGGCGATCGCCAAAAGGCCGCCCACCCGCCCAGCGGGAAAGCCCCAGCAATGAGGAAGCCGGCTCCGAATGGAGCCGGCGGAGTTGCTGGTGTGCGACGGGTGCAGTTGCACCCGTCGCGATTTTCAGTGTCTGCCAAGCAGACACTGAAAATCTTAATGGGGCCCCCAGGGGCCCCACGACACCCGTTCCCGCCATCCTGTTTCTGGCGGTGAAAACCGCCAGAAACAGGATGGCGGGAAGGGGGTCGGAATCCGCCGTGGAGGATTCCCTGGGGCAGCGGGAAACCGGCGGGAAACCGCCGGTTTCCCTTTTCTGACTGCGGCTTTACCGCCGCGGTCAGAATGGCCCCAGAAGCACCGCCAGCCTGTTGGCGGTGCTTCTGCGGTCGTTGGCCCTGGCGGTCCATGACCGCCAGGGTCAGAATGACCCCCTAAATGTAAAGTTGATACAGTCAACTTTTTGCCAATTGATTTAGTCCATCTCTTTTTGGATGTTGACTTCCTCCAGAAAATTGTGCCGCAAACAGACTTGTGTGCCGAACAATTTCTGAGGGAGCATGGAGGCACTCTAGGGCCCCGTTCTAGGACATGCCAGTGGACTACCACTTTGCAGGAGGAGTTGCAGATATTTTTAGGCCTTACCCTCAAAATGGGGTTATTGTAGAAATCAACCTTGCAGTCCTACTGGTCGACTCGCACGGTATGGGTAATCCCTGCCTTAGCACCGTACATGAGCAGAGATTGTTTTTTTGCTATTGCAGCATATGCTGCATTTCAATGACAATTCTGCTACATTGCCCTGGGACAATCCAGACCATGACAGGTTGTTCAAAATCCAGCCTGTTGTGGAACATTTGTCTGCCAGTTTCCAGTGATTTATAATCCGGGTACGAGTATAGCAATCAATGAGTCCTTGATCCTGTACAAAGGGTGCCTGCTGTTCAGGCAGTACACTGCTAGCAAAATAGCTCACTGTGGCTTCAAGCTGGATATGCTGTTTGAGATCTCTACTGGCTATGTATACATTTTGAGAGTGTATACAAGGAAGGGCTCCACTCTAGACCCTGTAGGTTGTCCTCCCACGCCATGGGTCACAGGAACGATTGTATGGGAGCTTTTCCAGCCACTCCTTCACAAAGGTTATAACCTTTATGTGAACAATTTCTATATGGGAGTGAGCTCTACAAAGCTGCCACTGTGCCCTGTGGTACAGTTCGTTGTCACAGCAAAGGATTCCAACAAGAGCTTGTTTGTAAGAAGGTCAAGAAATCCCAGAGTACTGTGTTGCATTCTAACAAACTACTCGCAGTCAAAGTTCTCGGGCAGGCGTGATGTGTACGTGCTCACTATAATTCATGATGAGAGCACTTCCCTCATCATGGTTTGGGGTCAAATGGCTGCAGTCCACAAGTTCATCTGTATACTTGATTACAACAAGTACATGGGCGGAGTGGACAAGAATGACTAGATTCTTCAACCATACAATGTGTCTCATAAAACTTGAACTTGGTACAAGAAACTGATTACCCACCTGATCCAGATGGCAACATACAATGCATATGTTGTTTATTGTCAGACAACCACAGGAAGACTCATGTTTTACCTTGACTTTTAGTTGTCTGTGATTGAAAGTCTCACTGCTGCTACAGAAGCAGCAGCCTCCACTTCATATGTTCTGGAGGGCGTGGCATGGCTGCAGGAGTAACACTTTCCTGATCGCATTCTTAAAACACCCAATAAGAAACAACCATGTTGTCATTGTAATGTGTGCTCGAAGCATGGAAAGAGTCAGGAGAGTCAGTTTTACTGTCTACAGTGCCCATCTCAGCCAGTCCTGTGTTGTCCTACTTGCTTTATGTTGTATCACACTAAAGTGAACTTCTGGGAAATTGACTGAGGTGGATCTGCTGTTGGGTAACCCTTTCAATGACTGTGCATAGACACCTAACATCCATGGGCCTTTATCTGGCGTCAGAACGTGGTAGGTGTTCTGTTTTCCAATTAACAAGTGCATTATAGCCCCCCCTGCACATACCGAGGGGCAGAACCTATGTCACGGAGTACCCTGTGTGGCAAAATGTTGAAGGTGTGACTGAATTTTAAAGTGCTTCTTAGGGAACTTATGTATGCTACACAAGGACCACCATGATTGCCCATGAGAACCAGACTAAGGGGGTCATTATGACCCCGGCGGATGGTGGTAAAACAGAGAAAAGTACTGCCAACAGGCTGGAGGTACATTTCCCCATATTAAGACATTGGCGGTTTGGCTCAAGCCAAACCGCCAATGTACCACACCATCCACCACAGCGGTAACGACTGCCGGGCTGGAGACTTCAGTCTCCAGTCAGGCGGTCGTCACTAGCCCGCCTGCCGGATTATGACCCTGCTTCCGTATCGCCACAAAAACCATGGCGGTCGGCACTATCAGTGACAGGGAATTCCTTCCCTGTCACTGATAGGGGTCTTCCCCTCCTTCCTCCCCCTCCCCAGGTCTCCCCCCAGCTCCCTCCCTCTCCAGACCCCCTGACATACAAGCACCTTCACTCACCAACAAACACACGCATGGACTTAATCATACTTACATTCATCCATGCATGCATACATCCATTCACACACACATCCAGACGCACTGACATACATACATGCACACAACACAACATGCACATACTCACATCCAGACACGCACACAAAGACAACATGCATCACACACCGCATACACGTACGCACAGACATACACACCCCCCCCACACACACAACACCCCCATCCCCTCCCCTGTTGGAGCACCCAATTTACCTGATGTCAGGGGGTCCTCCGGCAGGAGACCGGAAGGGGCGCTGCTATCAGCAGCAGTGTCCGCCAGCAGAACACTGCCAGGCCGTATCATGGGTCATGATACGGTCTGCGGCGGTCTACTGGCGCCACCTTAACACTATCCACCGGCATGACCACAGCCGGATTTCCACCATCCTCCTGGCGGAAATCCGGCTAGGGTCATAATCTGGCTGACGGATGGTAGCTGCGGCGACGGTCTTTTGGCAGCCGTCGCCTCAGCGGTAGGAGGCATATACCGCCAATGTTATAATGAGGACCTAAGTGTAATGAGTCAAACAAATGTCCAGTGAGACTTATTTACCAACATTTCTACTTGCTTTGAAAGTATGCAAACTCAATTAGTAACTTGTATCTTAACCAATGTTACTGAAAAAGGGTACAGGATACAACATCTTGTATGATGATTGTTCTCACATCTTTAGCATAAGATGTGAAAGCAATCATCATACACAATATTGTGTCCTGTATGATTTTTCACTAACATTGGGTATGACACACATTAGCAATTGAGTTTTCACACTTTCAAAGCAAAAGTAGAAGTGTTGGTGAATGAGTCCCACAGGACATTTTATTTGTCTCTTTACATAGGAAACCTTAGGCAGTATTCCCCAGCATGCCTGCCTTAATTTTAACAGTAGATGTGCCTGCTCAATTCGAGGAATAGGACCTCGCAAGGCATACTCGGACACCCCCAGCTTGCATCCACACACTGGAATTGTGTTGTATTTGAACAGTAAGGCCCATATTTATACTTTTTGACACAAACCAGTGGCAGCGCTGGTTTGTGGCAAAAATCTTACCGCCAGCTAACGCCATTCCTACGTGCCATGCGGGTGCCCTATTTAAGGAATGACATTAGCCGGCATTGTGGACTGGTCAGAGTAAAAAAAAGGGACTCAAACCAGGCAGCGCCGGCGTAGGGGAAAATGGGGGTTGTGTTTAAAAAAATGGTACAAGTCAGGTATTTAAAAAAAAAATTATTCTGGTTTTTAGGGGCTTTGTGGATAACAGTCTCCACTGGTTCTGGTGCTTCATCCTGCCAAGGACAGAGGTAGTGGATGCCTTTCTCCACTGGTTCTGGAGGGGACTTTGTGCCCAGAGTGCTTCCTCCTGCCAAGGGCTGAGGTAGTGGATAACAGTCTCCACTGGTTCTGGAGGGGGCTTTGTGCCCAGAGTGCTTCATCCTGCCAAGGACTGAGGTAGTGGATAACAGTCTCCACTGGTTCTGGAGGGGGCTTTGTGCCCAGAGTGCTTCATCCTGCCAAGGACAGAGGTAGTGGATGCCTTTCTCCACTGGTTCTGGAGGAGGCTTTGGGCCCAGAGTGCTTCATCCTGCCAAGGACAGAGGTAGTGGATAACAGTCTTCACTAGTTCTGGAGGGGGCTTTGTGCCCAGGGTGCTTCATCCAGCTCGTGGCGGCCTCCGTAGCGGCGGTGCTTGCGGCGCTCATTGGCCTGCGGTGCTGGTGGGTGGCTCAATGAGCATACTTCTGGCGGCGGTGTCCTTGGCAGCGGTGCTGGTGGCGGCGGTGTCCTGGGCAGCTGTGCTGGTAGCGGCGGTGTCCTGGGCAGCGGTGCTGGTGGCGGCGGTGTCCTTGGCAGCGGTGCTGGTGGTGGCGGTGTCCTGGCCAGCAGTGCTGGTGGCACCGGTGTCCTGTCCTTGGCAGCAGTGCTGGTGGCGGTGTTGTCCTTGGCAACAGTGCTGGTGGCGGCGGTGCCCTGGGCAGCGGTGCTGGTGGCGGTGGTGTCCTTGGCAGTGGTGTTGGTGGCAGCGGTGTCCTGGGCAGCAGTGCTGATGGTGGCAGTGTCCTGGGCAGCGGTGCTGGTGGGCGCAGTGTCCTTGGCAGCGGTGCTAGTGGCGGCAGTGTCCTTGGCAGCGGTGCTGGTGGCGGTCTTGTCCGCTGTGCAGGTTTGCGGGGACTTCCCTTTCTTTCTGTGGTCTGATGGTGTGCTTAGGATAGGCTGAGGTACAGCAGTTTGGGTCTGGGTGGAAGAAGTTGGAGGGGGAGGCTGGACACAGGAACAATGGCTGCCATCAGTGCTGAGGCCAGAGTCTGAAAAACACACTGTTGGGCTGCCTGACCAGAATGAATGCCCTCCAGGTATGCATTGGTCTGTTGCAACTGCCTCTCTACACCCTGGATGGCATTCAGAATGGTAGACTGCCCAACAGTGAGGGATCTGAGGAGGTCAATGGCCTCCTCACTGAGGGCAGAAGGGCTGGCAGGGGCTGAGGTGCCTGGGGCGAAGGAGATGCCCACCCTCCTGGGTGAGGGGCCACAGGGCACACGCTGCGGGGCTGCTGGGAGGGTGGTGCTGGTAGGGGGGGTGGCAGCTGTACCTGTAGATGCGGGGGCACAGAGGGGCCCACCACCACAAGGGAGCTCCAATCAGAGGAGGAGTCTGTGTCACTGGTCTCAGCTCCTGTCCACGCCGTGGAGCTCCCCTCGCCCTCCGTCCCACTGGTGGCTTCTGCCTCCGTTGTCTCACCCTCCAGGGCCATGTGGGATGCAGCTCCCTCCTGCTCCGGTGCCCCTGCTCCTCCGCCTGATGATGCTGTTGCACACAAGAACAGGGAGACCAAAAAAAGGGGGGGAGACAGAAGAAAGACATGTTGAGTGCATGCAATACCGCTACCGTTGGCGGACACTACAGACACAGAAGACCTCTGCACTACGCCGTGCACTTAGAGTTCCCTAATTAATCAGAGGGTACAAGGCCTATGCCCGATTGCTGCACACCTGGAAGTCACACGAGCCTGACTAGGTGTAGTTGGCTCTGAACACTGGTGGGGTGGGGTGCCACATAGCCTGCCTTACGAAGGGACCTTGCCTACTAGACTCGCCCTGGCCTAGGGGAACCCACAGCCCACCTCCCCCACCCAGACACCTCGTAATGCGCGCTGATTCAGCTGAATGAGAGTGTACTCACCCCATTGTGGCTGCTGCGATGCTCTCAAGCACCCATCCAACTCCGGATATGCCACCGCAGAATCCGGAACATCAGGGGGGTCATGGTGCGACGGGCATCTCTCCCACGTTGGGAGGCCATCCCCAGCTGGGCCTCCACCGTCTTCTTGCTCCAGCGGCAAATGTCCTCCCATCTTTTCCGGCAATGGGTGCTCTGTCTGTGGTGGACCCCCACGGTTCGGAGGTCCTTGGCGATAGCACGCCAAATATCCTTCTTCTGGTGGGCGCTGACCTACAGGAATAGTACAGGGGAAAAGGAGAAGATATAACTGTCCGGACCGTCACAGTCATTGGCCCACGTTCCTACCCTTGCCATGACGCACATGCACTCACCGTCGTTTCATGCACGCCTCATTCGCCCCCCTATCTTCCATCCATACCACTCAACACAGGCATTGCCCATACAGCATCCTCACAGTGTACTTACCTGTTTGTCTGGAGGACCGTAGAGTAGCATGTACTGGGGGAGGACCCCATCCACTAGTTTCTCCAACTCCTCCGTGGTGAAGGCAGGGGCCCTTTCCCCAGACACATGAGCCATTGTCCCTTCCAGACTGAGGTCACAGCAGCACTTGCAGTGTAGGTCCTCTCCTGTCGAAGATCAGGTATCAAGTGAGTGAACAGATAGAAAATGGCAGTCATGTCCGTGGCGGTGCGTATCGTCACGGCTGGCGTAAATCGTCATTGGCTCCTGGGACCCATAGGGTCCGATGTTAACCAATGCAGGATTGCGCCGCGGTCTTCGACCGCCTAACGCGAAGGTGCACAACACCAGCACAGTAACCTCATATCCCCTTGTCCCACATTACAGGTCAGGCAGCCGCCATTTCAGGGGGCCACATGGCATTATTTTTAAATGTGTCACACATATCTAGGCCTTGCATACACATTAAGACAGGGACATAGCGGATTGAAAAATGTGTGCAATAAAGTTGTGTTTTCGTACCTCAGTGTTGGCTGACCCTCTGCTCGATGTTCTCCTCCATGGAGCATGTCCGCTGGGGCAGGTGCGTAGTTGGCAGCATCCTCCGGTGTAAAGACTGCTGGTGGACCTGTCGACAATGGAAGAGCTACATGTAATCGTCACCTACAGACTGGACCGTGCCACAATCCAGGAACTGTGTGCCCAGTTGGAGCCGGACCTGATGTCAGCTCTCCACCATCCCACAGGAATCCCCCCTCAAGTGCAGGTGCTGTCAGTACTCCATTTCCTGGCAAGTGGGTCTTTACAGACGACAGTGGCCATAGCATCAGGGATGTCCCAGCCTATGTTCTCCAACGTGTTGTCCAGAGTGTTCTCTGCCCTGCTGAAACACATGCGCAGCTACATCGTTTTCCCTCAGGTGGAGGATTTGCCTACAGTGAAAGGTGACTGCTATGCCCGGGGACATATCCCCAACATCATAGGTGCCATTGATGGGACACATGTGGCCTTGGTACCCCCCCGCAGGAGTGAACAGGTGTACAGAAACCGGAAGAGTTACCATTCTATGAATGTGCAGATGGTGTGTTTGGCCGACCAGTACATCTTCCATGTGAATGCCAGGTTTCCTGGCTCAGTGCATGACGCTTACATTCTGAGGAATAGCAGCATCCCTTATGTGATGGGGCAACTCCAGAGGCACCGTGTGTGGCTATTAGGTGAGGACATGGACCCTATACAGTGTGACTAGGTGTCTAGGTCTGGGGTTGTCCCTAAGAGTTAGTGTGTGTCTAACAGTTGTCCCTCGACATTTGCAGGTGACTCTGGGTACCCCAACCTGTCCTGGCTACTGACCCCAGTTAGAAATCCCAGGACAAGGGCAGAGGAACGCTACAATGAGGCCCATGGGCGAACTAGGAGGGTTATAGAGAGGACCTTTGGTCTCCTAAAGGCCAGATTGAGGTGCCTCCATATGACAGGTGGTTCCCTATTCTACTCACCAAAGAAGGTGTGCCAGTTCATCGTGGCCTGCTGTATGCTTCACAACTTGGCTTTGCGATGTCAGGTGCCTATTCTGCAGGAGGATGGTCCAGATGGAGATCTTGTGGCAGCTGTGGAGCCTGTGGACAGTGAAGACGAGGAAGCAGAAGAAGAGGATATCGACAACAGAAACACAGTGAGTCATCAATACTTCCAGTGAGACACAGGTAAGAAGACATCACTGCCTGCTACATCTGATACACTTGTTCTACCTCTCATCTGTCTGTCACTTTCACCCAGTGTATGGACCCTGAGTTGTCACTTTCCCTTTCGATTTCACAGATGTGGGTCCCACTGTGTGACATCTGCTTTGTTTCCTCATGGACTAGAGCTGTGCGACATAGGTATGTTGACAATACAATGGATATTGCATTTTGCCTCTGTTATTGCAAATACACATTTTCGAAATCACAGACTGACTCCAGATAGTTTTGTGATTTAAGGGTGTATATTTAAGTGTTAAATAGTGGAGGGGGTTGTAAAATGGTCAGGGTTGATGGTGGAGGAATGTCCATGGAAGAGTCCAGTCTATTAGTCTCACAGGTGCATTGTCCAAGGAGGCATTGGAAGTGGAGCTGGGGCAGTTGATGGATGGACAGGGTGACAAAGTGGGACAAAAATATGACAATCAGGGTGGTCTAATTTCTTGGCGGGGGTCTTTTGCATTTTTCTCTGTCTTTGTCCTGGATCTCAGGGACCATTTGCGGGGTGGTTTTCCATCTGCAGGGGATGGGGTGCTGGTGTCGTGGTCCTGTGGCGGTGCCGCCTGTCCAATAGCGCCGGCGGAGGTGGTGGGCAGTTCATCATCCAGGCTAGTGTCAGGGGCCCCTTGTCGTGCCACAGTGTCCCTCCTGGTGTTCACGAGTTCCTTCAGCACCCCTACAATGGTGCCCAGGGTGGTATTGATGGCTTTGAGTTCCTCCCTGAACCCCAAATACTGTTCCTCCTGCAGCCGCTGGGTCTCCTGAAACTTGGCCAGTGCCATTGCCATTGTCTCCTGGGAATGGTGGTAGGCTCCCATGATGTTGGAGAGGGCCTCGTGGAGCGTGGGTTCCCTGGGCCTGTCCTCCCCCTGTCGCACAGCAGCCCTCCCAGTTCCCCTGTGTTCCTGGGCCTCTGTCCCCTGAACCGTGTGCCCACTGCCACTGCCCCCAGGTCCCTGCTGTTGTTGGGGTGGTGGGTTAGCCTGGGTTCCCTGTAGTGGTGGACACACTGCTGCTTGACGTGTCCTGGGGACAGAGGTATGGGCCCGCTGGGTGGGTGCTGTGCTGGTGTTTCCAGAGAGGGGAGGCTCTGTTATGGCTTGTGCCAGTGTGAGGGGAACTGACTGTCCCGAGGACCCAGATGGGCTGGGCTGGTCATCTAGATCCAGTTGGACAGAGCTGCTGTCATCACTGTGGGCCTCTTCTGTGGGTGGAGTGGACATGTCTGGAACCTCCAGTCCGGTGACATTGGGTAGGGGTCCTGCAGGGGTGTAAAGGCATAATTATTGCATCTGTGTGTGCCATGGTGTGCAATGGGTGGGTGACCCTGTACCCCAGTGCTTGCATTCTTGTGTATAACTTTGTGTGCTAATTGTTTAGGGGGGGTGTGGGTATGTGCAGTGGCCATGCATTGGTGATGGGTGTCCATGCTTTGGTGTTGCATGCAGGGCTTGGCGTTGTGATGGGTGGTTTGTGATAGTGGGACATATGTGAGGAGTTGGAGTGATGGGGGTGAGGGTGAGGGTGGGGGTATGTGATAGCATGCAGGTAGGGTGGGGGATGAAGTAGTGAAATATTTGACTTACCAGAGTCAATTCCTCCAGCTACTCCTGTGAGGCCCTCAGGATGCAGTATAGCCAAGACTTGCTCCTCCCATGTTGTTAGTTGTGGGGGAGGAGGTGGGGGTCCGCCGCCAGTCCTCTGAACCGCGATATGGTGTCTTGAGACCACGTAACGTACCTTCCCCCGTAGTTCGTGCCACCTCTTCCTGATGTCATCCCTAGTTCTTGGGTGCTGTCCCACTGCGTTGACTCTTTCCACGATTCTGCGCCATAGCTCCATCTTCCTAGCTATGGTGGTGTGCTCCACCTGTGATCCGAATAGCTGTGGCTCTACCTGGATGATTTCCTCCACCATGACCCTGAGCTCCTCCTCAGAAAACCTGGGGTGTCTTTGCGGTGCCATGGGGTGGTGTGGGTGATGTGTGAGGTGGTGTGTGTTGTGATGTGTGGGGTGATGTTTAGGGGTGTGTGGTGTTTTGTGCGTGAATATGTATGTGTGATGGTGTTGTGTGCCTCCGTATGGTGGGGTTGTCTTTGCTGTGCTGTCTCTCGGGCCTTCGTCTAAATTTCTGGTCGTAAGGGTTTGTGGGTGATGTGGGTGTGTGTTTTATATTGGATTGGGTGTGTGGGTGTGGTGTATGTATGTGTATCAGGTATGTGTATTTGAAATTGTCCAATGTGGTAGTGTTTTGCAAATGTGTGTGTATTTTGAGCGCGGCGGTGTGTCCCGCCAATAGAATACCGTGGTTGAAAGACCGCCTCATGGATTCGTGTGTGGTGATAGTGTGGGCGTATTCCTGTTGGCATGACGGTGGAGGTTTTGTTATCGCCAGTTTGTCACTGACCTGTGGTGTGGTGGACTTGTGTGGGGGTCTGGATTTTGGCGGATTCCGAGCTGTGGGTCGTAATAGCTGTGGCGGAATTCCGCGGCGGTGTGTTGGCGGTCTTCTGCATGGCGGTAAGCGGCATTTACCGCCAATGTTGTAATGACCCCCTATATCTCTTAAACATTCTCCCCAAGGGATTTCTAAGAGGACAACTCCAGATACAGACAAGAGGGCCTCCCTTCTTTTTTACGCACAGTTATACACCATTGTCTAGAAAAAAATCCCCCCAAATCCGTGAAAACTTTTTGCCACCGCCCACTCTCCTGGCATATCTCATTTCGTGATTTCTGACCTGTACCATTTACTCAACCATTCTTGAATACTGGAAATTAGATTGGGGTGCCAATTTCTTAATAGAAGAGATCTGGCAACCGCGGTGGCTATAAAAACTAACTTTTCCAACAGAGGTGTGAGCCTTACCCCAGGGTCATAGCCCACACCCACCAACCAGACAGTAGGAATTACAGGGATCTGAGCCATAGTTGTTAATATCTTAAACAGTCCATCCCAGTAATCCTGAATTAGTCGACATGTACCGATCACATGTATCCAGCCCGCCACCACTATTGCCTTACAACGAAAACAGAGATCAGGGCAACTGGGGATAACTCGGGACAAGGCTTGTGGGGTACGATATAATACCCATTTCCTAAAAAATACCATATGATGCCAATTCGCACCTCTAAGTACTGAAAAATTTAAATGATTAATCTTTTCCCAGGACTCCCTTGTCTGGTCAATACCCTCTTGATGAGCCGATTTTCGTCTGCATATTAATAATCGAATCAATATCCAAATCTCTCAGACTATGAAGCATGATACTATAAGATCCTCCTAGAAGAAAATCATTTTGAACAGCAGACATAATATTTGAAGGGATTTCCCAATTATCATTAATGCGAAAATCCCAGATTTTACTAAATCCTGCATAATCCCATCTCCTTACTGTCTCTGAATCGAGCTGAACGCCCGAGCGCAACGCAAAATGTGTGAGGGGCGTAAGAAGATGCAAATATGGGATTGAATATCTTCTAAAAAAATCCAATTTCTTTTTAAAGAGCCATTTAAGAACCTTATATCGAACTTTTTTGGGAGATTTCACCAATAGTGTAGGATTCGGAATATCGTGTTCCTTGCAGACTAATTCACGAAAATCTTTGGCAAATGGGCCACCCATAGATTGGTTAGCTTTAAAATGAGTCAGATAATGTGCAAAAAAGTAATCTTTAAAAATTGGTAATGCCAAACCCCCTTTTTCTCTATCAGCATATAATGTACTTAAAGCAAACCGTGCCTTCTGGTTTTGCCAAATGAATGAGCCAAACACAGACTCTATTTTCTTAAAAAATGAAGATGTTAAAACACAAGGAACAACTGAAAACAAAAAATTAAATAATGGAAGTACAGACATTTTAATCAGTGCAATTCGGCCAAGGATAGAAAGGATGACGGACCCCCATCGTGCAAGCAGGGCCTGGGTTTTCAAAAGTAAAGGGACATAGTTGAGATCCTACAGATCTCCTATTTCAGGTAAAAAATTAATCCCCAGATATCTCTTTGGTCCAGCATTTACACCATGCATTAGTTCGACGAGCAATTTAGCAGAAGAAGTGCCAGAGAGAATAATATCGGTTTTACTCATGCTAATCTTACAACCCCCAATTTGCTCAAATTCAGTGAACACTTTAAGAGCCTCCTCCTGGGAGGATCATTCTTCATCTAAAAACATAATAATATCATCAGCATAGAGTTTGATCTTTCCCATTGACTTCAGCGGGGATGAATCTGTTATTCTATCTGATTTTAATCGCTAAAGGTTCAATGAAGAGAGCAAACAAAAAAAATAGGAGATAGGGGACATCCTTGACGGGTCCCGCGCTGAACTTGAAGTTGACCAATACAGGCGGAGTTAATTATAATTTTGGCCTCAGAGCCTTGATACAGCCTTTGAATTAGTGCAGAGATCTGGGAAGGCACCTTATATCTCGACAATATTTCAAATAGTGTGTTCCAGATGACCAGATCAAAGGCTTTTTCAGCGTCTAATAAAAGAATGATAGCAGATTTATTAGAAGCGAAATAGTCGAGAGCCTCAGCTAAATAATACGTGTTAGATGTAAGTTGCCGACCGGCAATAAACCCATTCTGGTCAGGGTGCACCAGTTTAGTGACAACCCTATTGAGCCTGTTGGCCAGGAGTTTGGTGATAATTTTATAGTCTGTATTTAACAAAGAGATTGGGCGATATGCATTAGGATCTTCCTTGTCCTTGTTCTTTTTAGGGAAGCTGACCACATTCCCAAAATACCAAGAATTGGGGATCGGCTCACCCTTCAGCAAGCCATTAATTAAAGACAAAAAGTTGTCTATAAATATATCGATGAAGCTTTTGTAAAATTCAGCCGGGAAGCCATCAGGTCCTCAGGGCTTCCCCATGGGGAGATTCTTAACAACCACAAGAAGTTCCGACTTTGTAAATGGCTGCCGTAGAGCATCACTATCTTCTTCCGCAAGAGTAGGAATGTCTAATTTCCCCCAAAAATCCCTAATAGCCCTATGATCAATATCCTGAGTTTCGCTATAGATTCGCCTATAATGTTCTAACATAATTTTTTCCACATCTCTCTGGTCTGTATGCCTAATCCCGGATATAGGACACCTCAGTGTGTGTATCATATTATTAGCGTTTTGATCTCGAGCTTGCTAGGCCAAACATTTACCTGTAAAATTACTTTCTTCATATACCTTCTGTCTATTAGTCTGATATCCTATGTCGACCCTCTTAAGGAAACTGTTAGACAGTGACCGTTTAGCTAATTCAAAAGAATTTCTATTATTTTCCATAGGGGCCTGCACATAGATAGCCAAACTCCTCTGCACTGCTTCTTCCAAAGCCCTAGCCTGATGTCTCTGACAGGATTTATCTGCTGCCCCCTTAGCAATTACCAATCCTCGGAAAAAGCCTTTAAACGTGTCCCAGACCATAGCTGGAGTAGAAGACCCCCGATTACTTTTGAAGAATTCACTAATTTCGATCTTGGAGACCTGTATCAACCCTTCTTGTGGAGAAGCTGCTGATTGAACACCCACCTTCTAGGTTGGGGCGTTGAGTGATCTGGAAGAAGAGATACTTCCAACACTAGGGTGGCATGGTCGGATAAGCCGGAATGTCTCACTGACTGATTCTTAAAGCCCAATAATTTAGACATTAGAAAAAAATAAATGCGAGAAGCGCTTTTAAACCGGCTGGAGACGCAGGTGTTCTCTCTCTCCTTTGGGGCACTTATTCTCCAAGGATCACAGAGCATCAACACTTTGATGTAATCTTTAAAAATCTTAGCAACTTTAGGTTTGTGCTGTTTTTTACCTTTAACAGTGGAATCCAAAAATGGATTCTGAAGAAAATTAAAATCCCCGCCAATAATATTTTTACCTGTGAGTTGCAAAAGGGATTGAAAAAGTTCCAGATAAGGGCCCGGATCATCTATCAAGTGTGCATAAAAACGGACAAAAATAAATCTCTGTTTGGAAATTAGGCAATGTACTCAGCACCATTGCCCAGCAGGGTCGTCAAGAAAATTGAGTACCTGAGCCCCAAGGTTCTTAGCTAGAAAAAATGCTACACCTCTATGAGCAACTGGGGCTGCAGCGACAGCCATAAAATCAACCGAGCTTTTAAACATATTAAAGCCCGCTACTTATTTAACAGGGATATGGGTTTCCTGTAAAAAGATAACAGAGGGGTATAAAGCATTTACCCTATCCTCGAGGACAGCCCTTTTTCTGCGATTATTTAACCCATTAACATTCCAGGAGACTATTTTTAATGTAGAGCTTAACCTTGCCATTACCTTTTTATAAAGAATTGCCTAAATATTAGGTGATCAAATACCACCAGAAAGCATGAGCTGAGGCGTGAGCCTAGGTCTGATCAAATGAAGTTATCCACACCAGAGACTTAATAATTCTGCATTGTAAATACCTATATTTTATTCTGAAACGGAAGGATCTTGTAGCCCTGACCCTCTCTCCCACCCCTGTCCCTACCCCCCTATCCCACCCCTTGGGTGGCCAACACCTGGGGCCCTCCTGTCTGGGCAATCTGGAGCCAAGCCCCACCCCCTGACTCCCTTCTTCCCTAATCAGGTACCTTGACATGGCACCCTAATGCCAATGATTACAGAGAACTGTAAAATAAGTGCCATAATAATAGATTATCTCAACCCTCTTAGCACCTGATGCATGCTCCATCTTTCATTCATATTTTGAGTTTTCTAGTTTAAGTTTTGGTTTAAGTTTCTCCCCCAGACCTCCCCCTGCCCCTTGTCCTGATCTATCAGAATTTTGAATCAAATGAGTTTTAGCAGCTTCCACAGTGTGGATCAAACCTTTTAGTTTAGATTGTTGCACGAGTCCTGCCTGGGCCCCGGCTTTTTGAAATGCGGGGATCATTCCCTTCAGTTCTCTCCTCCGGTGTGCGGCAGCGACTGACATATCCGAAAAAACATTTACGCGTAATCGCCAGGGATCTGGTGAATTTTACTCTTGATTGCTTGCTGTAAAATACATTCCTTAATACGGAAGTCGCTGAAGTTGACGAGCACAGTTCAAGGATACTTTGCGTTAGATGACTGTACTTCAGGGACCTGATGGGCCCGCGTAATAGTAAGATCCAAATGTTTATCCTTTGGTTCTGAGAGAACATGCTGTAAAACGAGATCGGAGATTAAGGTGGTCATTACAACCCTGGTGGACGGTGTTAAAGCTGCGGTAATACCGCAAACAGGCCGGCGGACAAAAAAAGGGAATTACGACCCTGGCGGAAACCGCCAACTAAGACAGCCACTTTAACACACCGCCCGCCACGGCGGTACAGACAAACAGCGCGGCGGTCACCGCCAACAGACAGGCGGAAGACAATGTACCGCCCACACTATGACAACACACCAATCCGCCACCTTTTCCGGGGCGGATTCACCGTGGATAAAAACACGGCGGAAACAGCTTTTGCTATGGGAAAACGCTCACCTCAACACATCCCACCAGGAACGAGGACACCATGGATCTGGAACTACAAATACTCCCTGCCCTTGCATTCCTGCTCATCTACGACCAACAGCAACGTAGGCGCAGAACATACCGGTGAGTACAGCACCTACGACACGGGGGAGGGGGAAGGGGGGAGGCAAAAGTTACGGGAACACCCACCAAACACCCCCACCCCCACCCTCGTATATTACAACATACACACCAATGCATTCACAAAAATCACAGTAACAACCCACAATCCCTCCGGAAGAATGCAAAGACAAAGCGAATAGCGGTCAAACTTTGTATTGTGCCAACATACTACTCATTAAAAAATATACGGATATATATATCACGAAATCTGTCAAAAATAAATGTACAATACAAGAAGTAGTGCAGATATGTACACAACAATGTCTGTGCACCAACAGTCCAAAAATGCATGGGCGACGCCCACAATAGATACCTGACCAAAATCCGAGAGAACACTGCCGGGGCATCAGATAGAAACACTACAGGCACCTCAGGGGGAAGGGAAGGGGGGGCACCTCAGCCAGATGAATGCGAAGCCAGATCCACGACGGGGCTCCATGCCCATTGATGTATCCTGGGGAGTGCAAAGCCACAGTCTCTCAAGTCACTTCAGTGGGTGGGTTGCCCACTGTGCCATCCTGGGGAGTGCAAAGCCACAGTCTCTCAAGTCTCTACAGTGGGTGGCTTGCCCACTGTTACATCCTGGGGAGTGCTAAGCCACAGTCTCTCAGGTCTAACAAGTGGGTGGCTTGCCCACTGTTACATCCTGGGGAGTGCAAAGCCACAGTCTCTCAAGTCTAACAAGTGGGTGGGTTGCCCACTGTTACATCCTGGGGAGTGCAAAACCACAATCTCTCAAGTCACTTCAGTGGGTGGGATGCCCACTGTGCCATCCTGGGGAGTGCAAAGCCACAGTCTCTCAAGTCTCTACAGTGGGTGGCTTGCCCACTGTACCATCCTGGGGAGTGCAAAGCCATAGTCTCTCAAGTCTCTACAGTGGGTGGGTTGCTCACTGTTACATCCTGGGGAGTGCAAAGCCACAGTCTCTCAAATCTCTACAGTGGGTGGGTTGCCCACTGTGCCATCCTGGGGAGTGCAAAGACACATCTTCGCAAGTAGATGCAGTTCTCTACTGGTACTGGGTTTGACTGGTGCCCAGACTGGATGAGTCTCCCCGTGAAAGTACATGTCCTGTCACAGTCCCAGCTGCACATGGGAGAACGATGCCTGATGTGCCGGACTATTCATACCCACACGGTCTTTGCCCCATTCAGCAGTGCTTTGCCATGGCTGGATATGGACTGTTCAGCGGTCTTCACCATGGGGGTCTTGGCCTTGTTCAGCTGTGCTTTGCCATGGCTGGCTATGGACTGTTCAGCGGTCTTCACCATGGCGGTCTTGGCTTTGTTCAGCGGTGCTTTGCCATGGCTGGCTATGGACTGTTCAGCGGTGCTTTGCCATGGCAGTCTTTGCCCTGTTCAGCGGTCTTCACCATGGCGGTTTTGGCGATGTTTAGCGGTGCTTTGCCATGGCTGGCTATGGACTGTTCAGCGGTGCTTTGCCACCATGGCGGTCTTGGCCTTGTTCAGCGGTGCTTTGCCATGGCGGTTCTGGTACGGATATTGGTGTGTGGCATTACGATCTCCACAATGGACATTGGTGTGTGGCATTACGATCTCCACAATGGACATTGGTGTGTGGCATGACGATCTCCACACTGGACATTGGTGTGTGGCATGACGATCTCCACAATGGACGTTGGTGTGTGGCATGACGAACTCCACACTGGACGTTGGTGTGTGGCATGACGAACTCCACACTGGACGTTGGTGTGTGGCATGACGAACTCCACACTGGACGTTGGTGTGTGGCATGACGAACTCCACACTGGACATTGGTGTGTGGCATGATGAACTCCACACTGGACGTTGGTGTGTGGCATGACGAACTCCAAACTGGACGTTGGTGTGTGGCTTGACGTTCCATCATTGCCCAGCGGGGCTGTGGGATTCTGGACCCTCATGGGCTGTGACTCCGGCGGTGACGGTGGTCTCCTGACCAGTAACGATACTTGGGCCCTCCTGGGCTATGACTCTGGCGGTGGTCTCCTGACCAGTTACGATACTTGAGCCCTCCTGGGCTGTGACTCCGGCGGTGGCGGTGGTCTCCTGACCAGTAACGATACTTGGGGCCCTCCTGGGCTATGACTCTGGCGGTGGTCTCCTGACCAGTAACGATACTTGAGCCCTCCTGGGCTGTGACTCCGGCGGTGGCGGTGGTCTCCTGGCCAGTAACGATACTTGGGCCCTCCTGGGCTATGACTCTGGCGGTGGTCTCCTGACCAGTAACGATACTTGGGCCCTCCTGGGCTATGACTCTGGCAGTGGTCTCTGGACCAGTGACGACGGTGCTGGCGGTTGTGTCTGGACCGCCGGAAATGATGGCGCACTTCTCCGCCGTGACACTCACAACAGGTTGGGGAGACTTCCTCTGGACCTTCCCCACCTTCTTTTGAGTTGCAGATGACTCACCAATCGCCTTGGATCCCATTTCACTGTTTGTCCCACCAGGAGCTTGACACGGTCCCGTCGTCCACTCTCCAATTTCGGAGCCTTTACAGGGGGTGGGCTGACAGTGCCTTGGCTCCGGGTCCTACTGCCTGCCCTGGTGGACGGGGCACTCCAAAAACCTGGTACACGCACCACTGGTACTGGAGGCTTTTTGGCTGAGGCGCTACGACGGGACTGATGAATTGGAGGGGGGGGCAAAAAGGTCAATTTGACATAGGGACAGTTTCTGACGTACACTGGGATGGGTAGTTGGAGGGGCTCTGGGAGTGGAGGAAGAGGAGGTGGTTGTAGGAGGTGTCACTTTAGCTGTTTTGGGTGCAGGTGCAGGTACTGGAGGCTGTCGTGAGGTGGATGGATGTTGGGTGAGTGATTGCCGGCGTTTGTGTAATTTGGGAGGGGGCGTCACAGACACACTGGGAGAGGACACAGGGGACGTGTATATGGCAGTGGAGGTGGTGAGTGCAGGTGAGCGGCTTGTGGTGCTGGGTGTCCTGCTGCGAGTCCTAGTGCCTGTAGATGTGGTGCATGCAGGTGTGTGTGTAGACGACACTGGGAGGGAGGAGGGAGAAGAAGAGGAGGGAGACACAGTGGAGACAGTGGATGTTGCTGTGTCTGTATGGGTCTGATGCTTGTGTGAGTGCCTGTGGTGTGTGTGGTGCCTATGTTTGCTTGAGCTACTTGGGTGTGTTGACTTTTGTGCATGCTGGTCTGTAGGTGTGCTTGGGATGGGCTGGGCTATAGGGGATTGGGTCTGGGTGGAGGAAGTTGGAGGGGGGAGGCTGGATACAGGGACAATGGCTGCCATCAGTGCTGAGGCCAGAGATTGCAGGGTTCGCTGAAGGACAGCCTGACCAGAATGAATGCCTTCCAGGAAGCAGGGGTGACTGGGGCAGGGCCTGAGGTGCCTGGGGTGAAGGTGATGCCCACCCTCCTGGGTGAGCGGGCATGGGGCAAACGCTGAGGAGGGCGGTGCTGGTAGGGGAGGTGGCAACTGTACCTGTAAAAGTGGGGCGCACAGATGGTGCCGCCACCACAGGGGAGCTCCCATCGGCAGACAAGTCCGTGTCGCTGTTTGGTGATCCTGTGGCCGACGTGAAGCTCCCCTCACCCTCCGTCCCACTGGTGAATTCAGAGTCTGTGGTGTGGCCCTCCATGGCCATGTGGGATGCAGCTCCCTCGTGCTCCGGTGCCACTGTACCTCCGCCTGTTGATGCTGATGTACAGAAGGACAGGGAGAGCAGAAAAAGGGTGGAGACAGAAGAAAGAGAGTTTTAGTGCATGGCATACCGCTACCGTTGGCGGACAAGACAAACGCAGCAGCCCCCTGCATTACGCCGTGCTCCTGACCTCTGCACATGCAATTTCTGGGATATGGCCTACATGGCAATGGTAGAAATCTGCCCACATGGATGGCAAAGGGGCAACTATACATCAATTTGCCTTTTTTTTTTGCTGGGGTAGAGTGCCACATGGCCTACATAACGGAGGGGCCTTGCCTACCTAACTCGCCCTGGCCTAGGGACACCCACAGCCCACCACCCCCACCCAGACAGCTCCACTGCACGCAAAGTCCATAGGATGAGGTTGTACTCACCCCCTTCTGTCTGCTGTGATGTCCTTAAGCGCCCATCCAACTCCGGGTAGGCCACCGCCAGGATCCGGAACATTAGGGGGGTCATGGTGCGACGGGCACCTCTCCCACGTTGGGAGGCCATCCCCAGCTGAGCCTCCGCCGTCTTCTTGCTGCAGCGGCGAATGTCCTCCCATCTCTTCCGGCAGTGGGTGCCCTGTCTCTGGTGGGCCCCCAGGGTCTGGACTTCCTTGGCGATGGCACGCCAAATGTCCCTCTTCTGGTGGGCGCTGACCTACATGACATGCACAAGGAAAGAGGAACAGTCATTACCTACAGCACCGTCGTTGTAATTGGCCCCCTCCCAACTCTATCCCTGTGGCCCATTCATCCCCATGCATGACTGTTCTATGTACTCTGCCCCCTTCCCTCATCCACCCAGCCCTGTCCACCCAGGCCTAGCCCATACAACGTGCTCCCTGTGTACTAACCTGTTGGTCTGGAGGACCGTAGAGTAGCTTATACTGGGGGAGGACCCCATCCACAAGTTTCTCCAACTCCTGTGCAGTGAAGGCAGGGGCCCTTTCCCCAGACGCAGCAGCCATCGTCGCTTCCAGACCGAGGTAACAGCAGCACTAGCAGTGTAGGTCCTCTCCTGTCGAAGGTCAGGTATCTAGTGATTGAAGAGATAGAAAATGGTGGTGACGTCCGCGGCGGTGCGCATCATCACCGCCAGCGCACCTGTTCTTTGGCTCCTGGGACCCATAGGGTCCAATGCTAACCAATGCAGCATTGCGCCGTGCTCTACGACCGCCTACCGCGACGGTGTCCAACGCCAGCGCAGTTACCCCACAATTCCATTGTCCCAGTTTAGAGGTCAGGCAGCCGCCATTTCAGGGGCCCACATGGCTTCAATTACTACTGCGTCACACATACCGAGGCCTACACTCAAAACCTTTCCCGGATGGGTTAATTGTCTGGTGTAGTCTTGTGTGTGACTGTGGGTACATACCTGGAGGAATGCTGACAGTTTCTTCGCTGTTGTCCTTCTTAGGCACCGTCAGTTGGGACATATTGGAAGATGGCGGAATCCGCCGGTGTACCGACCGCTGGTGGACCTGTTGACAATGGAAGAGCGACATGTCATCGTGACCTACCGGTTTGACCGTGCCACAATCCGGGAACTATGTACCCAGTTGGAGCCAGACCTGATGTCACCAATCCGCCATCCGACTGGAATCCCCCCTGACGTGCAGGTGCTGTCAGTGCTCCATTTCTTTGCTAGTGGGTCTTTTCAGACAACAGTGGCCATGGCATCAGGGATGTCCCAGCCTATGTTTTCCAACGTGTTGTCCAGAGTGTTGTCTGCCCTGCTGAAACACGTAAGGAGATACATAATTTTCCCTGAGGTGGCGGATTTGCCTACAGTGAAGGGTAACTTCTATGCCCTTGGACATATCCCCAACGTCATAGGTGCCATTGATGGGACCCATGTAGCTCTGGTCACCCCGCAGGAATGAACAGGTGTACAGGAACAGAAAGAGTTATCATTCGATGAATGTCCAGATGGTCTGTTTGGCAGACCAGTACATCTCGCAGGTAAATGCAATGTTCCCTGGCTCAGGGCATGACGCCTACATCCTGCGGAATAGCAGCATCCCTGATATGATGGGTGAACTCCAGAGGCACAGTGTATGGCTATTGGGGGACTCTGGTTACCCCAACCTGTCCTGGCTACTGACCCCAGTGAGGAATCCCAGGACCAGGGCAGAGGAACGGTACAATGAGGCCCATGGGCGGACTAGGAGGGTGATCGAGCGTACCTTCGGCCTCCTGAAGGCCAGGTTCAGGTGCCTCCATATGACAGGTGGGTCCCTATTCTACTCACCGAAGAAGGTGTGCAACATCATCATCGCCTGCTCCATGCTCCATAACTTGGCATTGCGATGCCAGGTGCCTTTTCTGCAGGAGGATGATCCAGATGACGGTATTGTTGCAGCGGGTGAGCCTGTGGAGCCTGTGGACAGTGATGAGGAGGAAGCTGATGAAGATGAAAACGACAACAGGGAGTCAGTCATACAGCAATATTTTCAATGAGACACAGGTGAGTACAATTTCATGTTTCACATTATATTACATTTCACACGTCTACCTCTATCCTCTACCTACATTTCACTCCCTATTTGGTAACTGAGTTGTCCCCTTCCATTTCAGTTTCAGTAATGTGGTAACCTACGTGTCAACAGCTTGCACCCTTGAAAGGCTTGTGATGTGTGACATTGGTATGTTGACCTTCCAATGGGTAACCTTTTTTAACACTGTAATTGACAATACAAAGTTCACAATCATTGACTGACTCCAATATTATTGAGGTTTCAAAGGTGTTTATTGAAGTGCATAAAAATATAGGGGGGTTGTGAAATGGGGAGAGGTCATGGTGGAAGAATGTCCATGGCAGAGTCCTGTCTATTAGTCTCACAGGTACATTGCACATCTGGCCATTGGAAGTGGAGCTGGGGCAGTTCCAATCTGGACAGGGTAACAAAGTGGGACAGTGGGGGGACAATCAGGGTGGTCTTATTTCCTGGCGGGGGTCTTGCTCTGTCCTGTTCCTGGATCTCAGGGCCCGCTTTCGTGGTGGTTGTCCGTCTGCAGGGGGTGGGGTGCTGGTGTGGTGGTCCTGTGGCGGGGCGTCCTGTCCACTAGCGCTGGCGGAGGTGGTGGGCATTTCATCGTCCTGGCTAGTGTCAGGGGCCCCTTGGAGTGCCACAGTGTCCCTCAAGGTCTTTTGAATGTCCGTCAGCACCCCTACGATGGTGCCCAGGGCGGAGGCGATGGTCCTGAGCTCCTCCCTGAACCCCAAATACTGCTCCTCCTGCAGACGCAGGGTCTCCTGCAACTTGTCCAGGACCGTTGCCATCGTCTCCTGGGAGTGGTGGTATGCTCCCATGATGGAGGATAGGGCCTCGTGGAGAGTGGATTCCCTTGGCCCGTCCTCCCTCTGTCGCACAGCAGCCCTCCCAGTTCCCTGGTGTTCCTGTGTCTCCGTCCCCTGGACCGTGTGCCCACTACCACTGCCCCCAGGTCCCTGTTGTTGTTGGGGTGGTGGGTTACCCTGGGTGCCCTGTAGTGGTGGACACACCGCTGATTGACCTGTCCTGGGTAGGGAGGTATGGGCCCGGTGGGTGGGTGCTGTGCTGGGGTTACCAGAGGGTGGAAGCTCGGTGTTGGGCTGTGGCTGGGCAAGGGGAACCGACTGTCCTGAGGCCCACAATGGTCCGGGCTGGTCATCAAGATCCAGTAGGGCAGAGCTGCTGTCATCACTGTGGGCCTCTTCTGGGGGTGGAGTGGTGTTGTCTGGACCCTCTGGTGTGGTGACGTTCCTTTGGGTTCCTGCAGGGGTATAAGTACATGATTATTGCATGTGTGTGTTTCATGGTGTGCAATGGTTGGGTGTGCGTGAACCCCAGTGCAGGCATTCCTGTGTGGGGGCTTGTGTGGTGAAGGTTGGGGGGTGTTGTGGGTCTGTGCAGTGGGCATGCTTTAGTGATGGGTGTCCATGCTTAGTTGTGTCATGCAGGTCTTGGGGTTGGGATGGGTGGTTGGTGTTATGGGTAGATTAGTGAGGAGTTAGGGTGATAGGGGAGGGTGTGAGGGTGGGGGTGTGTGATAGCATGCAGGTAGGGTGGGGGATATGATAGTGAAGATTTGACTTACCAGTGTCCGTTCCTCCAACGACTCCTGCGAGGCCCTCAGGATGCAAGATGGACAAGACTTGCTCCTCCCATGTTGTTAGTTGTGGGGGAGGAGGTGGGGGTCTGCCGCCAGTCCGCTGTACCGCGATGTGGTGCCTGGATACCGTGGAACGCACCTTCCCCCGTAGGTCGTTCCACCTCTTCCTGATGTCCTCCCTATTTCTTGGGTGCTGTCCCACAGCGTTGACCCTGTCGACTATTCTTTGCCATAGCTCCATCTTCCTGGCTATGGATGTGTACTGTACCTGTGAGCCAAATAGCTGTGGCTCTACCCTGATGATTTCCTCCACCATGACCCTGAGCTCCTCCTCGGAGAAGCGGGGGTGTCTTTGGCGTGACATGGGGTGTTGTGTGTGATGTGTGGGGGGTGTATGTGTTGATGAGTGTGGTGAGTGTAGTGGTATGTGGTGTTTTGTGCGTGGATGTTGTGTGGGTGATGGTGTAGTGTGCCTCTGTGTGATGGTGTTATCTATTCTGTGCTGTCTCTCTCTGGCCTTCGTCTCTAATTTGTGGTCGTAGGGGTTTGTGGGTGATGTGTGTGTGTGTTTTATATTGTGTTGGGTGTGTGGGAGTGGTGTGTGTATGTGTATCAGGTGTGTGTATTTGGAATTGTCCAATGTGGTGGTGTTTTGGAGATGTGTGTGTATTTTGAGCGCGGCGGTGTGTACCGCCAATGGAATACCGCGGTTGAAAGACCGCCGTGTGGATTCGTGGGTCGTAATAGCATGGGCGTGTTTCTGTTGGCGTGGAGGTGGAGGATTTGTTTCCGCATATTTATCGCTGACCTTTGGTGTGGCGGACTTGTGTGGGTGTCTGAATTTCGGCGGATTCCGTGATGTGTGTCATAATAGCTGTGGCGGTCTCCCGCCGCCGCCGCGGTGTATTGGAGGTCTTCGGCACGGCGGTAAGCGGCTTTTACAGCCAATGTTGTAATGACCCCCTAAGTCTGTAACAGTCCGTCCATTTTCGCGTCCTTCAGGGATCCCCGTGAATCTCAAATTTGACCTGCGTGAGCGGTTCTCAGCATCATCTAACTGAATCTGTGAATCTGCAAGATCTGCTTGACATTTGGCGACTGACGGATTCAGGGAAGAGCGTGAATCTTCTAAATCGGATACTCTTTGCTCTACCTCTTTAATACGTGAATTAAGTTTCTGAATATTACCAGATATAAAATTCAATGCGATTCCGTTTTCTGATTTGCTTCTTCTTGCGAGATTTTCAAAGTTCTTAGTTCCAATAGAATTTGAAGGAGCAAGTTTTCTGAAGAAGTGCCAACGCCTGTCTTGTCTCGATATTCCTGAGATGAATGCTGGGTTTGTGGGTTCCGCTGATCTTGAGTCTCCCGAAGGGGCTCGGTTGCACTGGTATTCTTAAGGGACCCCGTCACAGTATTATTCCCAGCGATATGAGCTAGGGCACAGAGTACACTGGAAGAAGAACTGTCCACCTGGGAGGTGTTGCTAGTTGACAAGGAAACAATCTCTTTTGTGCCCCTCCCCACCCCTCCACCAAACAAGGGGTACAACTGCTTGGATGCAGAGCCTGTGTCGTGGTTTTTGCTGTTGTTAGACTCGGAATTCAAGTTGAGCATTGAACGATCCCAGGATGAACAAGCTCTATTAACCAATTCTGAATTCAAGTCCGGGTCTGGATCTGAGAATGAGATTGGATCCGGTTCTCTGGCCACCTCAGAAGGAGAATCAGAGCTAAGATGTGTGTGAATGGACATAAAGCGATTGGTGCCATGAAGAGGCTTTATGGCTCACCTTCAAAAACCTTGGTTTCAATATTCACATACTTTGATAAGTATTTATGCTTTGAAACCAGAATCTCTGGAGGTGCTAAAATCAACCAGTGTGAGGGGTGGATTAACTTTAACAATTTAGTGCCAGATTTATATCTGCAACAATAAGATGGCCCTTACTAAGAACTCCTTGTTTTTTTGTTTTTTTTGCCATCATGTGTAGCTGTGGATTTTGGGCCCTAGCTTCACCAGCACCTAGGCAAACCTGCACATTTTTTTAAACTAGACAACTAGGGGAGTTCAGGAGTGCATGACTTGTGTGACTTTCACAAGTTGTTTTTATCCAGAATCCCCTGCAAAATCAAACGTTGCCTAAAAAACACATTTTCCTTGAGGAAAAGTTCTCGAATCTACAGCTACACATTTCCTACTACCTAGCATTCCAGCAAGTCTCCCAAGAAAAATGGTGCCTCACTTGTGTGGGTAGGCAAGTGGACACAACAGGGAAGAGCCCAAAACATATTGTGGAGACCTCAAAATTATATATCACAAAACAACCTGGTTTTGTAAGGTGGGCACCTGTGTTTTTGGCCCCAGGCTACACAGCCTACCACCTAGCATTCCCCCACTTGCCCTAATACAAGCACTACCCCACTTGTGTGCCTGTGCCCAGCGTCTAGTGCCTGCGTCAGGAACGGATCACTTCAGGGTCCACAGTAGCCCTCATGCAAAGACTATGATTGACCCTTGTGTGATCCATTCCTGTCACATGCACTCACCCAGGCACACCAATGGGGTAGCATTTTTATTGGGACAATTTGGGGAACGCTGGGTGATAAGACGTGATAAGACGTTTGTGGATCCCTGCATATTCCTGTTATGTCACAGAAATGCAGGGAAAATAGTGTTTTTATTCAGCGTTTCACATTTGCAGGTTATTCTGGGTAAAAAAAACTTTGGGGAATCCACACAAGTGATACCTCCCTGGACTCCCCCGCAATGTCTACTTTCCAAACATTTCTGGGTTTGATAGGTTTCCCTACATGGTTCCCGATCCCAGGACTAATTAATTCACCCACCTTAGTTCATGATCGTCACAATACATTTTGGGACCTTCCCTGTTGCAGGCACTTGGCCTATCTACACAAGTGAGGCACCATTTCTATCAGAAGACCTGGCAGAATTCCGGGTGGAAGGAAGTTTGAGGCTCCCCACAGATTCTAGAACTTTCAATCACTGAAATTTGAAGAAAATTTGTTTTTTTAGTCAAACTTTGCTTGGGATTCTGGGTCAAAACACGTGCTAAGAGCCACGCAAGTCAGCCCCCCTTGGATACCTCTGGGTATCTAGTTTTAAAAAACGTACAGGTTGGCTAGGTTTCCTTAGGTACAGACTGAGCTAGGGTCCAAAACCTTGAGTTACCCACATTGGAAAAAGAGGGTCAGTTTTGAGTAGAAAAATATACTGCTTCCATGTTGCGTATTGGGCAGTTTCCTGTTGCAGGCATTAGGTCTACCCACACAAGTAAGGTACTATTTTTATCGGGAGACCTGGAGGAATGCCGTGTGGAAAGAAGTTTGTGGCTCCCCCAGATTTCAGAACTTTTCATCGTAGAAATGTGAGGAAAATGCATTTTTTTGTGAAAGTGTGAGGTTTGCAAGGGATTCTGGGTATATATAAACATGTGAAAGCCATGCAAGTCAGCCCACCATGCATACCCCTAGGTGTCTAGTTTAAAAAAATGTACAGGCTGGCTAGGTTTCCATGAGTGCCAGCTGAGCTAGGGTCCAAAATCTTGAGCTATCCCCTTTGGAAAAAACGTCAGTTTTCACGGGAACAATATTCTGTGTCCATGTTGCATTTTGGCCCGTTTCCTGTCGCACGCACTAGGCCAATCCACACAAGTGAGGTACCATATCTAGTTTTCAAAAATATACAGGTTGGCTAGGTTTCCTTGGGTGCCGGCTGAGCTACTATCCAAAATCTCCAGCTACTCACATTGGAAAAAGGGGGCAGTTTTTGATGGAAAAATGTACTGCATACATTTTGTGTTTTGGTCAGTTTCCTGTCGCGGATGCTATACCTACCCACACAAGTGAGGTACCATTTGTATTGTGAGATTTGTGAGAGCATAGAATAGTAGAACATTTGTTATTAGTGCCTTTTTGATTTCACTGCATTTGTCCCTTTCACATGTAAGTCAGCTTATGAGAAAGATGACATTTTGAAAAATTCCCTGAAAATCATACGCTGGTAGGGTTACCCACAAATTCAGAGATGTAGGAATAACCACTGCTCCTAAACTCTATATCTTGTGCACATTTCAGAAATACATACGTTTCCTATTTTTCACTCTATTTCGCTGTAAGAATTGGTCTATACTCTGTACTCAATGAAAAACTATTTTATGGTGCCACTCAGTTGTTGGCTGTTGGTACATTGCGTTCTTAGAGAACCTAAAAACCCTATACATCCCCACAACCATAAGGGTGTAGCCAATTTAATAGTATATTGCTTCTGTCAATTGTGACAGAAAGCTACAGATGAAAATGTCACAAATGCCTGTTTTTTCCTTCTTATTTTCAATAGTTCTTTAACTCAACAGTTATTTTCCTTGGCAAAACCTTGTGGGATCTACACATGTGACCTCTTGCTGAATTCAGAATTTTGTTTACTTTTCAGAACTCTATAGATTTTCTGGGTCACCCATGGGTTTTACACTGGTTTCCACCACAAACTGCAATGAGGTTGAGAGCAGAAAAAATAGGTAAAATAGACTACCTCTTAAAAAGATGTCAAAACTGTGGTACAAAATTAGGTTTTTGGATTCAACTCTGCATGTTCCTGAAAGCTGGTAAGATGGTGGCTTCAGTACAACAAACCGTGGGTGGATTCTGTTTTTAGGGAAAAAACAGACACTTTTATCTGGAACACCTTTCCCTTTTTTTCTGAAAAACCTCAAAATGTGGCTATATTTTGCTTATTTTCTCAGTCCCCTCCGCAGGAATCCACAAACCATGTGTACCTTTAAGATCCCCAGGATGCTGGAAAAACAGGGCACAAATTTGACGTAGATACCTTATGTGGAAAAAAGTTATGGAACCCTAAGTGCAAACTACCCCAAATAGCCAATAAAGGGCTCAGCACAGGACATGCATTATATAAAGATATTGAAGATATTGACTTTTTATTTTATATGCTCTGATTCAAAGTTAGGCTATGATGACAGTGGGAAATGACATGGAGTTATAGTAGTCCTTACAATGGTTTATGGGAATTGTAGTAATTGGCCACTAAGGGTGTAGGTTGTAGCACCAATAGATTACTGCATGTTTTTCTTTTTTCAAAAATATTACTAAATGCCAAATTGAGAGTACACCTACAGAATGCTAGGGATGGATCAGCACGTTTAAAGGGACACTGAAGTGTGCGTCAAATATAGTGCTGATGGCACTCTAGTCGTTTTCTATGTCAAGGCCATTGGTACATCCAGTAAATTTTTTCAGAGTACGTAACTGACACTTGTTTGTTCAAATTGTGTCATTTGCTACTGTCACCATCTTAATAGACAAATACACAAGCACTCTAGATGTGAGTAGCAGGGGTATAGTTTATGTGGTCATAGTGGCCTATCCATAACAAGTTCTGTGGCCTGGATGAAGAAGGTGAAATTGTGTGAGAGATGGTTAATAAAAATTTGACTGCAACAGTTATGTAATGACTTACCAACTTATTTTAAAGAGGAATGTTAAATTGTTCTCCATGACAGTTATAATGTGTAGAAACAAGCACAAAGTAGTGTATCAACTTTACACTAGTTTGTATATCTTTGTGTTAAATGCCAGGCCAGAAAATGCATACTTGTCAGACAAATTTCTGAAGCATTACACATAAGGTATATTATAACTCCACTATGCACCCCAAGTAAAAAAACAAATGTTAGGTTAATTGGCATAGCAACATTTCAGTTTATTAAACTAGAGTGGCCCTCGCAGTATGCTAACATCATTATATCTCTGGGATTTTTAGCAGTTGCTGTGTTTAATTTAGAACTTTGAAGTTACAAGACACAATTGACATTGATTTCAAAGGCATTTATAAGTTACAAATTAGTTGCTTTGTAATGTAGCGTGCTTTTACTTAACTGTCTCCATTCCACCTGAGATTCCTGCAAAGACTTCAATGTGCAGGATTCCATACACCTTTTCCTCCCAGTGCAAGAGGTGCATAGGCCTGGCGGAATCACAACCAGTCTGCTGGGCTGCTAGGTGGGCTTTGGAGGCCAGAGATCTGACCCTTCCCAACAGATCATTCCAGCACTTCCTAATTTACCCCTGTGACTGCCTGTTGTTAGACAAATTATTAAGGCCCTCATTACAACCCTGGCGGTTGGTGATAAAGTGGTGTTAATACCGCCAATAGGCCAGCGGTAATACATGCAGGATTATGACCACGGCGGAAACAGCTCATACAGACAGCCACTTTAACACACTGACCGCCAGGGCGGAATCAACAGGCACAACGGGGGTAACCGCCAACAGCCAGGTGGAAGACAATGTTCCGCCCACTGTTATGTGACACACCAATCCGCCACCTTTTCCGGGGCAGTACCAACGACATCAAAAGCCTGGTGGAAACACTGCACAGAAGGGAAACGACTCACCTCTGAAGACTCAGGGAACAACCACGCCGCCATGGAGCCCGAGTTGTATGTCTTCCCGATGTTGTTTTACATCCTGCTCCACACCAACGATGGCGAAGATGACCACGGTGAGTACAGCTGCCTAGCACACAGGGGAGGGAGGAAAAAGAGAGTGACACACACACGCAACACCCCCACCCCAACACCATACACACAACCAGATGCAGTTATATAACATAACCACCCCGTACCCCCCAGGATAATGAAAGGACAACTACTGTAGAGCAAAAAGAGTGTAATAAGATCAATATAGTAGAAATACGTGCATCCAAATAAAAAAGTATATACATATTTACAAATCAAGGGACACTTACTAGTCCTCAAAGTCCGTGGGCCACAGGGCCACATCACAAAGTCCAAGACCCCACCTCACTCCTGCAACAACACGAAGAGAACACTGCAGGGGCATCAGGTCGAAAATAGCCAGGCACCTCAGCCGGAAGATGGTACAACGCCACTGGGGGCAACATGCCCGTTACTCTGTCCTGGGGAGTGCAAGGCCACAGTCTCTCAAGTGGGTGACTTGCCCACATGCTCTGGAGGGGGCAACATGCCCATTGCTCTGTCCCAGGGAGTGCAAGACCACAGTCTCTCAAGTGGGTGACTTGCCCACTGGTCCTGGAGGGGGCAACATGCCCTGTGCGCCATCCTGGGGAGGACAGGGTGAGTGGATGGATACTCCACTGGTTCTGGAGAGTGCATCGTGGCCAGTGAGCTTCATCCTGGAAAGAATGGTGTGAGTGGAAGGCTTCTCCACTGGTTCTGGAGGGGGCATCGTGCCCAGTGAGCTTCATCCTGGGGAAGATGAGGTGAGTGGAAGGCTTCTCCACAGGTTCTGGAGTGGGCATTGTGCCCAGTGATGCAGATCTTGAAGAGTGCAAGGTCACAGTCTCTCAGCTGAGTGTCTTACCCACAGGATTTGCAGGGGCCAGGCCGTACAACAGCCCATGGACGTAGGACTACACACTGTTCGCCGGCGGAGATGGCTGCACAGAGGTGGCAGTGGTGCTGCTGCTGGTGGAGCTGGAAGTGGTGAGGGGAGACTCCAGCCCATCCATTGCAGCCTCAGACGGCTGCCCACTGGGGCTCCTGCTGCTGGTGGTGGTGCTGGCAGTGGTGGGAGGAGGCTCCAGTCCATCCCCTGCAGCCTCGGATGGCTGCCCACTGGGGCTGCTGCTGCTGGTGGGGGTGCTGGTGTAGTGCTGGCAGTGGTGCGGGTGGCCGTGCTGGCAGTGGTGGGGGGAGGCTCCAGCCCATCCCCTGCAGCCTCGGATGGCTGCACCACCATGGTTGGTGGTGTGGGCTCCGACTGAGTCCCAGCACCAGGCCTCTTGTCCTTTCTGCCTGCTGGTGCAGGCCCCCTGCCCTTCCTGCTAGCTGCTGGGGATGGCTCCTTGCTCCTTTTGGCAGCAGTTGGGGATGGCTCCTTGCTCCTGTTGGCAGCAGCTGGGGATTGCTCCTTGCCTTTCCTTGCAGCAGTTGGGGGTGGCTCCTTGCCCTTCCTTGCAGCAGCTGGGGGTGGCTCCTTGCCCTTCCTTGCAGCACTTGGTGGAGGTACCCTTTCCGTGTGGCTCCCTGATGCCCGGGATCCTTTCCAACCTGGAGTTGCTGTGGACACTACTGTACCAAAAGACTGGGTGGCTGAGGTGCTTGCCTGGGTTTTAGTCACCCATGCCTGATGTGAAGGACGGGGGGAGGAGGGGTAGGGTCAATGGTGGAGAGGAAAAGCTTCTTAGGGACTTTGGGGCTGGAAGAGGGAGTTTTGGGAGTGGAGGAAGAGGAAGTTGTTGTAGGAGGTGTCGGTCTGCTGTGGTGTTGGGTGCAGGTGCATGGGCTGGATGCTGTTGTGAGGTGGATGGCTGTTGGGTGTCTGAGTGCTTGCGTTTGTGTACTTTGGGAGGAGGGGGAAAAGACACAGTAGGAGAGGACACAGGGGACGTGCGCATGGATGTGGGGGTGGTGACTGCCATTGAGGTGTGTGCTCTGATAGGTGTGCGGGTGATGGCGGTAGCGGGTGAGGATGTAGTGCATGCAGGCTGTGAGTGGAAATGCTACTGGGTGGGAGGTGGACGAGGAGGAGGAGGGGGCCACAATGGAGGCAATGGAGGTTGGTATGTCTGCATCTGGATGGTGTTTGTGTGAGTGCTTGTGGGATGATGTGTGGTGCTTATGTTTGCCATGTCCACTCTTGTGTGTTGTCCTGTGTGCATGCTCGTCTGCCTGTGTGCTCGGGATAGGTTGGGGTTGAGGGGAATGGAATTTGGTAGAGGAAGTTGGAGGGGGGAGGGTGGAAACAGGGAGAATGGCTGCCATCAGAGAGGAGGCCAGAGCCTGGATTGATCTCTGTTGGGCCACCAAGCCAGTGTGAATGCCCTCCAGAAATGCATTGATCTGTTGCATTTGGGCTGCCAGACCCTGGATGGCATTCGCAATGGTTGACTGCCCAACAGAGATGGATCGCAGGAGGTCAATAGCCCCCTCACTCAAGGCAGCAGGGATAACTGGGACAGGGCCTGAGGTGCCTGGGTCGAGGGAGATGCCCACCCTCCTGGGTGAGCGGGCACGGGAAACTCGCTGAGGGGCTTCTAGGAGGGCGGTGCTTGTACGGGCGGTGGCGGCTGCACCTGTAGCTGGGGTGGGCACAGAGGTGTACGCCACAACCAGGGAGCTTCCATCTGAGGAGGTATCTGGGTCCGAACTGTCCCCTCCAGTCTCTGTCGTGGTGCTCCCCTCGCCCTCCGTCCCACTGGTGCCCTCACCGTTGGTGGATTTGGCCTCCTGGATCCTGTGGGATGCAGCTCCCTCCGTCGCCAGTGCCTCTGCTCCTCCGCCAGATGATGCTAATGCACATAACGACAGGGTGACAAAACAAAAAGGGGGGGAAGAGACAAAGGATACACTTGGTCAATGGCGGCACCAACACCACCATTGGCATACACAACACACTCACACACAGGGAACATCCCTACGCATTAGGCAATGCACTACCAGTCACAATGCTAGTCACCAGCCCATGGATAGGGACACCTAACACCAATTGCAGCATACCTGATACCCACAGACCCTGCCCAGTAGTGGATGCCTACTAGCATGCCTACAACATGGGACCTACTCTGCAATGTCAGGCCTGGCCTGTGGCACCCACAGGCCCACATCGCCCACCCGGATACCACCCCACCAGGTGTAAGTTGTAATGAAGGGCACTGTACTCACCACCTTATTGCTGCTGTGATGCCTCCAAGTGCCCATCCAACTCCGGATAGGCCACTGCTGGTATGCGGGCCATCAGGGGGGTCAGGGTTCGATGGGCACCCCTTTCTCGTTGGTAGGCCACCCCCAGCTGGGCCTCCGCCGTCTTCCGTGCCCAGCATCTCAGGTCCTCCCACCGTTTCTGACAGTGGGTGCTCCGCCTGCCGTAGACCCCCAGGGTCCGCATGTCCTTGGCGATGGCATGCCATATACCCTTCTTTTGATGGGCGCTGACCTGCAGAGGAAATATACACAGGGAAGATAATATTCGGACCGTCCTGCCTGTTACACTTATGGCCCACCATACCCCATCCCCATTAGCACAGACATGGCCCAGCATACATGCTGCACGCATCCAAGGGCCCATCCACCCAGCCCCCTACATGAGGCCTTCACACACAGCACTCCATACATTCACGCCCCATGCATCATACACACGGTGTACTCACCTGTTGGTCTGAAGGCCCATACAGCAGCCGTTACTGGGTTAGGACCCCATCCACCAGTCGCTCCAACTCCACTGAGGTGTAGGCAGGGGCCCTTTCCCCAGTGACACGACCCATGGTCGGTTCCAGACACAGGTCACAGCAGCACTTGCAGTGTAGGTCCTCTCCTGTTGAAGGTCAGGTAGCAAGTGAGTGAACAGATAGAAAATGGGGGTCACGTCCACGGTGGTGCATATGCCACTGCCGTCGTACATCACCATTGGCCACTGTACCCCATAGGGCCCAATGATAACCAATGAGGAGTTGCAGGGCGGTTCTCAACCGCCTTCAAAAACAGCGCACAACATCAGCGGGATTACCTCATTTCCACATGTCTCTCCATACAGGACAGGCAGACGCCATGTCGGTGGTGGGGCAGGGCATGGATCGTAACTCCCTCACAGTACACAAATTCACAATATGGACGTATCCCACCACAATATTGTAACAATCGCAAAATGCATTGCACTGTAGTGGTTAGAATGTACAGATAATGACCAACTGCTCACTCTTTTGCCCCATAGATTGCTACCGCTGCGGATGAATAGGAAATGGAGACATACCCCTGTGTTCAGACCCCTGGTGGACTTTGCAACAGTGGAGGACAGGCACATTATCCTCACCTATAGACTTGACAGGGCCACAATCACAGTGCCCAATTGGAGCCTGGCCTGATATCTGCTATCCGTCGCCCCACTGGGATCCCCCACTTGTGCAAGTGCTATCTGTGCTCCATTTCCTGGCAACTGGTTCTTTCCAAGTGAGAGTGGGCTTGGCAGCAGGAATGTCACAGCCAATGTTCTCAATGGTGCTGACCAGAGTGTTGTCTGCCCTGATTAAACACATGTGAAGCTACATTGTTTTCCACTAGGTGGAGGATTTGGCCACAGTGAAAGCTGACTTCTATGCAATGGGCCCTATCCCCAACATCATTGGGGCAATAGATGGAACACATATTGCATTTGCAGGTGTTTAGAAATCGAAAGAGTTTTCACTCCATGAATGTCCAGATGGTGTGCCTGGCGGACCAGTACATCTCCCACGTCAATGCCATCCTGGGTCTGTGCATGATGCCTTTACCCTGAGGAATAGCAGCATCCCAAATGCGATGGCCCAACTCCAGAGACACGGGTGTGGCTAATAGCTGAGCCCTGGTTCACACCCAGTGGATGTTGGTGTATGGGTATATTGTGGGCCCTAAGGGTGAGTGTGTGGCTAACAGTTGTCCTTCGATATTTACAGGTGACTCTGGTTACCCCAACCTCTCATGGCTACTGACCCCTGTGAAGAATGCCAGGACAAGGGCGAGGAACGTTACAATGAGGCAAAAGGGCGGACAAGGCGGACTATAGAAAGGACTTTCGGCCTTCTGAAGGCCAGGTTTTGGTGCCTCCATCTAACTGGTGGATCCCTGTGCTACTGTCCCAAGAAGGTATGCCAGATCATCGTGGCATGATGTATGTTGCACAACCTTGCCTTGCGCCACCATGTGCCTTTTCTGCAGGAGGAGGAGGCTGGAGATGGCCATGTGGCAGCAGTGGACCCTGTGGACAGTGAAGATGAGGAGGCAGAGGATGAGGACAACAGAAGTGCAGTCATTCATCAATACTTCTAATGAGACACAGGTAAGACAGTGTTATTTAGCATATCATAGACAGTTTGATGTGTGATATTGTCAGTGGCAGGCTGTGGATTCCTACTTCTCTGCCCACTCACTGTACCTTTTGGCATCTCTTTTTGCAGATGTTGGTGCCCCACTATAGTTCTTGGTGTGTTCAGTGCAGCCAACTGCAGGTCTTTCCTATGTAAACATTACTGCAAAGTTCAATTGCAATGTTTGAACCTTGTTAATCAAATACATTTGTAAATGATTTGACATACACCATACTTGTATTTTTCAAAGAGTGTTTATTTAAGTGCTAAGGAGTAGGGGGAAAGTGTATTGGGCTGGGGTGATGATGGAGGAAAGCCCAAGTTGGAGTCCAGTCTATTTGCAACAGAGCTGCAGTGTCCTAGGGGGCATAGGAAGGGGAGCAATGGCAGTTCAAGGTGGACAGGGTGACGGAGTGGGACACAAGGGTGACATTCAGGAGAGTCTTATTTCCTGGCAGGGGTCATGGCAGTAGTCTATGGCTTCTGCCTGGATCGCAGGGAACATTTGCGGGGTGGTTCTGCTACTGCAGGGGGAGGGGTGCTGGTGGCCTGTTGGTCCTGTTGCGGGCCTCCTGTCCATTAGCGGCAGCGGAGGTGGAGGGCTGTTGAGTAGTGTGGCTAGTGTCAGGGGCCCGCTGTTGTGCCACTGCCTCCCTGATAGTGTTGGCCATGTCAGCCAGCACCCCTGCAATGGAGACCAGGGTGGTGTTCATGGCCTTCAAGTCCTCCCTGATTCCTAGGTACTGACCCTCCTGCAACTGCATGTTCTCCTGCATCTTGTCCATGATCTGGCCCAGCGTATCCTGGGAACATTGATATGCTCCCAGGATCGCGGTGAGTGCCTCCTGGAGGGTCAGTTCCCTGGGCCTGTCCTCCCCCTGTCGCACAGCAGTCCTCCCAGCTTACCTGTTGTCCTGTGCCTCTGTCCACTGAACCGTGTGCCCACTGCCACTGACCCCAGGTACCTGATTGTCTTGGGTTTGTGGGGTGGCCTGGGGTCCCTGTAGTGGTGGACACACTGCTCATTGATGTATCCTGGGAATAGAGGTATGGGCCCGCTGGGTGGGCGTGGTGATGGTGTTTCCTGAGGGGGGAGGCTCTGTGGTGGTGTGAGAGTGTGCCTGGGTAACCGACTGTCCAGAGGTCCGTGATGGGCCAGGTTGGTCATCCAGATCCAGGCGACCAGAGCTGCTGTCATCACTGTGGGCCTCTTCTTGGGGGGGACTGGATGTCCGTGGAACCTCTTCGCCGGTGACATTGGCTGGGTTACCTGTGAGGATGTAAATGCAGTGTTATTTTTTCCGCGTGTGACATCTTGTGCATGGGTGTGTTGCCCTCTATGGTTGTTATTGCCCTGGCAGCTTTGCCTTGTGTGAGTTGTTATTTGGTGGGCTAGCTGTTTACCTCTAGTGTGCATGTTGTGGTGATAGTTGTCCATGCAGGGCTGTGACTGGTGTCCATGCATTGATGGTGCATGCAGGGCTTGGCATTGGGATGAGCTGGTTTTGATGGTGGGGTGTGTGGGAGGTGGTGGAGTGATGGGTGTGAGGATAAGGGTGGGGGTATGTGACAGCGTGCAGGTAGGGGGGTGATAGTAATAGAGAGTTGACTTACCAGAGTTCAGTCCTCCTCCTACTCCTGCCAGGCCCTCAGGGTGTATGAATGTCAAGATTTGCTCCTCCCATGTTGTTAGTTGTGGGGGAGGAGGTGGGGTTCCACCACCAGTCCTCTGTACAGCCAGTTGGTGTCTTGCTGCAGTGGAATGCGCCTTCCCCATAGGTCGATCCACCTCATTCTGATGTCATCCCTTGTTCTGGGGTGCTGTCCCACGGTGTTGACCCTGTCCACGATCCTCCGCCATAGCTCCATCTTCCTAGCCATGGATATCTGCTGCACCTGTGATCCAAATAGCTGTGGCTTTACCCGTATGATTTCCTCGACCATGACCCTTAGCTCCTCCTCAGAGAACCAGGGGTGTCATTGTGGTGCCATGGGTGTAGTGTGAGTGGTGTGGGTGTGGAGGGTGATGTGTTGGGGTGTGTGATGTGGGGTGCGTGGGTGGTGTATAGGTGATGGTGGTGTGTGGCTGTGGTCTTGTCTGTGGTGTCAGTCTCATGCCAATTGGTTGTAGTCGTAAAGGGTTGCGGGTAATGTGGGTGTGTATTTTATAGTGGTGTGGGCGTGGTGTGTGTATGTGTGTCAGGTGTGTGTAGTTTGAATTGACCAATGTGGTGTAGTTTTGTTTGAGTGTGTGTATTTTTAGAGCGGAGGTATGTACCGCCAATGGTTTACCGCCATTGAATATCCCCGTGGTGATTCGTGGGTCATAATGTTGTGGGCACAGTTCTGTTGGCGTAATGGTGTGGGTTTTGATAGCGCCAGTTTATTACTGACCTTTGGTGTGGTGGACTTTTGTGTGTGGCTGAATAGTGACGGATTGCTGTGTGTGTGTGTGTGTCATAATATGGGTAACGGATATCCGCTGCGGCGGCGGTATGTTGGCGGCAGTCGGCGTAGCAGTAAGTGGGATTTACCGCCAATGTCATAATGAGGGCCTAAGTCTTGAGACAATTCTTTTCCACATTTGCCTTTCCTGAGAAATAGTTGTAGATTGAACAAGTGACCCAAACAAATGGGGCTCTGCCCTAATGATTTCATCCACCATGACTGTCAATACTATGGGGGTTATTCTAACTTTGGAGGAGTGTTAATCCGTCCCAAAAGTGACGGTAAAGTGACGGATATACCACCAGCCGTATTACGAGTTCCATAGGATATAATGGACTCGTAATACGGCTGGTGGTAAATCCGTCACTTTTCCATCACTTTTGGGACGGATTAACACCTCCTCCAAAGTTAGAATAACCCCCTATGTCTATAAATCTGGGCTTTCTTCACCCAGCCTTGGTTAAAAAAGGAGTAAAGATATGGTAATTTAAAAAGGGAAGAAAATTTATGCTATAAAGGGAACATTTTCAAAAATTGCAAATAGTGAATCTAATGGTCTGTCCCCAAAATGACTATCTGCTGTTGGCTACATCTGAGCAAAGGCAAGGGATGATGGCATAGCATGCATGGGGTGTGCTTTATAGTGTGCTCAACAGGTGTGATTACTTAGAACAATACTATCAGGTGTGTAACTTCAGCATCCATCATTCAGATGAAACACGGTACCACAGAAATCCCATTCTGTGATGTATTTCCTCCAATGCTACACCACTGTGAGCCTGCTACACTGGCAGGAATATACACATTTGGCAGGCAGAATCCTGCTACACCAATGCTACATCAACTGACGTAAATCGGACCCAAAGTGTATTTTTCTTAGCTGATCTTGTTTGTGGACTATTGAAGACAACAAAAAAAGTTAGTGTCTGATCAGCACGGTGTCCCCGGGGCTGGTAGTAACCTGAACGTATTAGCCCCACTTCAGCTATGTAGTGGCTGCAGTCTGACGGGGCTACAAAAACCTGTTGTTCACGTTCAGCACTGGGGTATCACACGTGTCACCTGTGGTTAGGAAAGCAAACCTTCTTGAGCTGAGCCAGACTCTCAGTTTAAGCAACAGTTTCCTCTATATTTTTGAAAAAAAGGGTTACTCTCATTGGGCACAGGGGTTGAAGACTTGAGATACTTATATCCCTTGTATAATCTTTGCTCTCAGAATTTATTTCTGGTTGTGTGTGTAGGTGCAAGAGGTGAACCCTCCTCTGCTTCTTTTCCTTAGAGGTGTCCTGTTTTGAGTCTCACAAAGTGCTTTATCCATGTATTTTCAACATGCAGCTTATTTTACTGGTAATGGAATATATAATGATAATTTTAAGTGCATATGATTGAGCATATCCGTATTGAGATGAGTTTATTAAATATAGTACACAGTTGTATGTACACTAAGGTGGTCATTATGACATTGGCGGTGAGTGATAAAGTGGCGGTAATACCACCAACAGGCTGGCAGTAATTTCCACCAAATTATGACCATGGCGGTGATAACTCCCATAGACAGCCAATGTACCACACCAACCGCAAGGGTGTTAACACCACTGACCACAGCAGTAGCCATCAACAGCCAGGCGGAAGACAAGGTACCGCCCATCATATTATAACACAGCACACCACCGCGATTTCTGTGGTGGTACCAACGCCATCAAAAGCCTGGCAGAAACACAACACAGAAGCCCAAAGACTCACCATTAGAGACACAGAGAAGATCAACACCACCATGGAACCGGAACTGCAGGTCTTCCCAGTTCTTTTCTACGCCATGCTCCACCTGGAACACCAACGACGTCGAAGACGACAACGGTGAGTACAGCCGCCTAGTGCACAAGGGAGGAAGGGAGAAAAAGGAGAGTGACGCACACACTCACAACACACACCATTCACCATTCACACACACACAATACATACACACAGATGCAGACGAAAAACAATGTCACAGGACACGTCATAATAATGCAAGGACAACAGTAAAGCAAAATTTAAAATGTATTTGCATGACAACAACCACCATTAGTACCGAAGTGGCAAATATTATACAGGAACCATTGTCCAGAAAGGGCCAATGCCCAGTCCAAAGTACAAAAAGGCCCACATGGCCACAGGGCAACATCCAAACCCCAACTTGATCCTGACATTCACCGCACCAAACTGCGCAGGGGCAACAAGTTGGAAGTGGGCAGGTACCTCAGGGGAAAGAGGGGTGGGGGCACCTCAGCTGAAGTGGGGAACTTGCCCACTGGTTCTGGAGGGGGCTCCATGCCCATTTTCCAATGCTGGGGATTGCAAGGTCTCAGTCTCTGAAGTGGGGAAGTCACCCACTGCTTCTGGAGGGGGCTCCTTGTCCAACAGTCATTGGAGGGTGGCCTACATGCCCTCTGCTGGAGGTGAGGGCTGCATTGTCTCGGCTGGGGGACGTGTCCCCTGGGCAGCCTCTGCTGGAGGTGAGGGCTGCATTGTCTCTGCTGGGGGAGGTGTCTCCTGGGCCTGCATTTGTGTCTCTTAGGAGGGGGGGACAGGCAGGGTGGGAGAGGACATAGGTGACGCGTGGATGGATGTTGTGGAGGTGTCTGCTAGTGAGTTGTGTGTGCTGCTTGGTTTTGTGATGGTGGTGTTGGCTTTTGAAGCAGTGCATGCAGGTGTGAGTGTGGATGTGACTGTGAGTGAGGAGGAGGAAGGGGAGACAGTAGAGGCAGTGGGTTTTGTAGTGTTGCAACTGTCTGGTGTTTGTGTGAGTGCTTGTGGCCTGAAGGTTGCTGCCTGTTTTTGACTTTGCTACTCTTGTCTGATGTTTTGTGTGCATGCTTGTCTGTATGTGTGCATGGGATGGGTTGGGGTTGAGCAGACTGGGACTGTGAAGTGGTAGTTGGAGGGGGGGCGGTAGGAACAGGGACAATGGCTGCCATCAGAGAGGAGGCCAGAGCCTGGAACGATATCTGTTGGGCCGCCAATCCACCGTGGATGCCCTCCAGGAATGCATGGCATTGCTGCATCTGGGATGCCAGCCCCTGGATGGCATTCACTATGGTTGACTGCCCTGCAGAGTTGGTTCTCAGGAGGTCAATAGCCTCCTCACTCAGGGCAGCAGGGCTCACTGGGGCAGGGCCTGAGGTGCCTGGGGCGCAGGAGATGCCCTCCCTCTTGGGTGAGCGGGCACGGGAAACTCAGTGAGGGGCTACTGGGAGGGTGCTGCTGGTACAGGGGGTGGCAGCTGTACCTGGAGCTGGGGTGGTCCCAGAGGCGTCCACCACCACCAAGGAGCTCCCATCGGAGTAGGAATCAGAGTCAGTGTTGTTACCTCCTGCCTCAGCAGTGGAGCTCCCCTCGTCCTCCGTCCCACTGGTCCACTCGGCGTCGGTGGACTCTGCCTCCTGGGTCCTGTGGGATGCAGCTGCCTCAGTCGCCGGTGCCCCTGCTCCTCCACCAGATGATGCTATTCACACATAGACAGGATGACAGAAGGAAAAAAGGGGAGAGAGAGAAAGGGAACACTGGGTCAGTTACAGCATCAACACCACAGTTGACATACACATCACACACAGGGTGCAGGATTGAGACCCATGCATCGCACTGGCATTCAATTGGCTAGGTGCCACAGCAAGATGAGGGCCAAACACCACCAACTGCAGACCTCCTGGGACCCACTAAGCCCTGTCTGACATGGAATACAGCCTAGCTAGGTTTCCTGAATTTGCTATACACCCATTCCCTTTGAGCTGGGTCACGCTGAGATGTCTGACCTGGCATGAAGGGGCACCCACTGACTCACAACCACCACCCGGATCCCATGCCACCTACCAATGATTGTAGTTACGCCCACTGTACTCACCCCCGTGTGGCTGCAGTGATGCCCTCAAGTGCCCATCCAGCTCTGGGTAGGTCACCGCCAGTATGCGGGCCATCTGGTGGGTCAGGTTCCGAGAGGCACCCCTTCCTCGTTGGGGGGCCATCCCCAGCTGGGCCTTTGCGGTCTTCCATGCCCAGCATCTCAGGTCCTCTTACCTTTTTTCGATAGTGGGGGCTCTGCCTGCTGTAGACCCTCAGGGTCAACACATCCTTGGCAATGGCACTCCACAATCCCTTCTTCTAATGGGCACCGACCTGCAGAGGTAATACAGATGGAGGGACACGATTACACATATAATCCAGCCTGTCACACATATGGCCCACAACTCCCATTTCCATCTCCATTGGAACACATATCACCCGGCGCCCACCATGTATACTGCCAACAGACATACCACCCTCTAAATGACACGATGCTTGCACACACATCTCCATGCAACCTTGCCACATGCATTGTGCCCAAGGTGTACTCATCTGCTGGTCTGGTTGCCCATACAGCAGTCCATACGGGGTAGGACCCCTTCCACCAAACGTTCCATCTCCGCCCAAGTGATGGCAGGGGCCCTTTCCCTGGTCACACAGGCCATGGCAGGATCCAGACACAGGTCACAGCAGCACATGCAATGTAGGTGTTGTCCTGTGGAAAGTCAGTATCGAGTAAGGATTTAAATCGAAAATGGCAGTCACGCCGCAGCGGTGTACACCGTCAGCGTCGCCGCTGATCCCCATTGGCCACTGTACTCCATGGAACCCCATATTAGCCAATAAGGAATTGCACGACGTTGCAAGACCGCCTTACGCCACGATGCCCAACGTTGGCAGAGTTACCTCACTTCCACCTGTCCCTACATACAGGACAGCAGGTCGCCATTTAATGGTGGTGGACAACATTCAGATAATTCATAACTGCATCATTGCTGATGACTGCACATACATTGCCATTCCCACTGTCCCATCACATTAATGCTCTATGTACACTGAGGTGTTGGTTCCATTGCTCAAATTGTGATAACCTACTCACTCTTGTGTCCCTTAGATACCTACCACTGCAGATGAATAGGAGAAGGAGACAAGCCCCTGTGTACAGACCCCTTGTGGACTTGGCTACACTGGAGAACAGGCACATAATGCTGACCTATAGACTGGATAGGGCCACAATCACAGAGCTGTGTGACCAATTGGAGCCCGATCTGATATCAGCTATCCGTCATCCCACTGGGATCCCCCCTCCTGTGCAAGTCCTATCAGTGCTCCATTTCCTGGCAACTGGTTCTTTCCAAGTGACAGTGGGCTTGGCAGCAGGAATGTCACAGCCAATGTTCTCAATTGTGCTGGCAAGGGTTCTGTCTGCCTTGGTCAAACACATGTGCAGCCACATCGCTTTCCCCCAGGTGGAAGATTTGGCCACTGTGAAAGTAGGATTCTATGTAATGGGACATAAACCAAATATTGTTGGTGCTACTGACAGAACACATATTGCGTTTGTCCCCCCCCCCACCAGAATGAACAGGTGTTCAGGAATCGGAAGAGTTTCCACTCACTCAATGTGCAAATGGTGTGCCTGGCGGACAAGTACATCTCCCACATCACTGCCAAGTATCCTGGGTTGGTTCATGACGCCTTTGTTATGAGGAATAGCAGCATTCCAAATGTGATGGCACCACTACAGAGGCACAGAATGTGGCTAATAGGAGAGCCTGAGTGCCCGCCCAATGTATGCCATCTGGTGTTAACCCCATACCATTGTGTAAGGTTAATGTTTGTCCCTCAGTACTTGCAGATGACTCAGACTACCCAAACCTATTGTGGCTCCTGACCCCTGTGGGGAATGGCAAGACAGGGGCTGAGAATCGTTACAATGATGCACATGGGCGAACCAGGAGAATTATGAAAGTACCTTCGGTCTCCTGAAGGCCAGGTTCAGATGCCTGCATCTCACAGGTGGATCCCTGTGCTACTCACCCGAGAAGGTCTGCCAGACAGTAGTGGCATGCTGCATGTTGCACAACCTGGCCCTCAGACGACATGTGCCTTATCTGCAGGAGGAGGAGACAGGAAATGCCCCAGTGGCAGAAGTGGACCCTGAGGACAGTGAGGATGAGGAGGCAGAGGATGAGGATGTGGACAACAGAACATCAGTTCTACATCAATACTTCTAATGACACACAGGTGAGACAGTGTAACTGACCATTCCTCTGACCTGTTTTTGTGTGGGTGTAGCAGGATGGCATTCACTTCCTTTACATCTCTACTTACTGTCACCATTGGCTTCTAATTTTGCAGATGTTGGTGATATTACAACAGTGTTCTGATGTATTGACTACAGACAGCATACAACTAATGACCTGTAGCTATCACAGTTTTCAGATAATTTGCACATGATGTGACTGTTTCCATAAATGCACATTTTCATCACATTAAACACTATCAGTCAAGTTGTGTTCAAGGGTGTTTATTATAGTGCAAATAATTGAGGGGAAGTGCAATGGAATGGGGTGATGGTAGAAGAAAGTCCAGGGTATGGTTCCATTCTGTTTGTAGCACAGGTCCAGTGTCCAATGGCCATAGGAAGGGGAGCAAAGACAGTTCAAAGTGGACAAGGTGACAGTGTGGGACACAAGGGGGACATTCAGGAGGGTCTTATTTCCTGGCTGTGGTCTTGTTCTTGTTAAGTGTCTCTGGCTTCTATCTGGTTTGCAGGGAATGTTTGCAGGTGGTTCACATTCTGCAGGGGTGGGGGTGCTGGTGGCCTGTCGGGTCCTGTAGCGGGGCCTCCTGCCCACTAGCTGCAGCGGAAGTGGAGGGCTGATCAGTAGCCTGGCTAGTGGCAGGGGCCCGCTAGTGTGCTGTACATTCCCTCATGATGTTGGCCATGTCTGCCAGCACCCCTGCTATGGAAATAATGGTGGTGTTGAGGGCCTGCAAATCCTCCCAGATCTCTTGATGGTGTTCCTCCTGCAGCCTCTTGTTCTCCAGCATGTTGGTAAGGATCTGGCCCATCTTGTCCTGGGATTGTTAGTAAGCCCCCAGGACATTAGTGAGTGCCTCCTGGAGAGTCAGTTCCCTGGACCTGTCCTCCCCCTGGCACACAGCTGTCCTCCCAGTGTCCCTGTCCCCCTGTGCCTCTGTCCCCTGAACGGTGTGCCCACTGCCGCTGACCCCACGACCCTGATTGTCTTGTGGGTAAGGTGTGGACTGGGGGCCTTATACCGGTGGGCACACTGCTGATTGACGTGTCCTGGGGACAGAGGTGTGGGGACGTTGGGTGGGTGCTGTGGTGTTGGATTCTGATGGGGGAGGCTCTATGGTGAAAAAGAAAATAAAGAACCCCTGGGGGAACCCAAACCTATCCACCATTCAACACACTACACTGTCAAGCACGTCCACCAATGATCAGTCTTGATAAAGGAAATATCTAAGAAAATATTTATTAATGATTAATCCCATCTAAAATACATGGATAAAATACCTCGTAAAGAAACAAATACCACAAATTATACTAAAACCAGTCAATAAACACCACATTAAATGAGAGACAAGACACAAGACAAATTCCCTAGTCTATTGTTTTATGCTGTCCAAATTTTGGTATATACTGTCCCCTTGATTTGTATTTCCAATTTCCAAATCTATTTTAGGCAGTTCCAATTGGTCCAGCAATTCAACATGCGTCCTGTGTCTTGTGTTAGTTAGAGATGTTTTGATTTGTTCCTTATAGAACATCTTACAGTATGTTGAAGGTTTTGCTGAGCAAACATGAATGATGTAGATTTTAAAATGTACTTGAATTTCCACTGGTAGAATGTTTATATAAAATTGTTCTGCATGTTTTTGGTAAGACAATGCTGTGTAATAACTACCTACTAGCTACTATTCATAACATTGCAGGTTTGTGTGGTTTGAACACTTAAAAGTGATACAGTGTATGTTGTATTAAGAATTATATTTATGTTATAAAATGTTGTAACGATTTCATAGCTTTGAAATGAGAAAATGTATTGCAGCTATTTAAATAAATGGATTGGGGGGTAAATGTAGGTCCATGTTTTTATAGTGGAATGTGTGGTGGGATTTTCATAATATTATTTACTTTCACATGGGTTCTTTATGTTTTCTATCCTGTAGTTATGTCACATTTTTCTTATGGTGAGCCTACTCTCTATAGATAGCCAAGCCTCATTAGGTCTCCTTGTCCCTACTACACAGAGGCCCTCATTATGACCCTGGCGGTCTACTGACCACCAGGGCCACGGTGGTGGTTTCACCGCAGACGGACTGGCGGTGAAGACCGCCACATTATGAGTGTGGCGGGTTGGCCTCAGACCGCCAGAGGGGTTGGACCCACAGGGCCGGAGATGAGCAACTCCGACCCGGCGGTCCAATGAAGACCACAGGGGGCATTATGAGCCGTCCTTCCACCAGGGTTTCTGCGGCGGTAGCACCGTCACGAAAACCCTGGCAGAAAGGCTACCGGTGACAGGGAATTTCCTCCCTGTCACTGGCAGACGGCTCCCCTACCCCAGGAAACACAATATCCCCCACCCCCCTCCATAACAGAACCCCCATGACCCCCTCCTTCTGGTATTGCGCCCCCTCTCCCCTACCGCCCCTTCTGGTAGAGTGCCCCCTCCCCGCATATATGCAAACGCACAGACACCTACACGCACCCTGCATACACCCATTCATCAACACTGACATACACGCATTCACTCACATGCATCCATACACGAATTCACTTCAACATTCATACACACATTCAACCATGCATACACACACACCCATGCGCGCACACACACGTACCCATGCACACCCATACACATGCACACACCCATACACACACCCATGCACACCCGCTTGTACACACCCATACCCACACGCATACACACTTCAATTCACACACGCAGACATACACCCACTCACACACGCACACACAGCACTCCCCATCCTCCTACCCCCTGACTCATCGTATCCGGCGAGGAGGTCATCCGGCAAGTATCAGGTGCTTCCACCACCGGCAGCGCCCCGCCATCAGGACACCACCAGGCCGTATTACAGGTTGTAATATTGCTGGCAGAGTCCTTTTGGCGAGGCGGAGCCGGTGGAGAAGCCGTCCATGCTCCTCTGCCTGCCAGCATGACTACTGTGGGCTTTCCACCCAAAATGTCGTGGAAATCCTGCAGTACTCGTAATATGGTGGGCTGAAGACTGCCAGCACTGGCGGTCTTCTGGCGCTCGCAGCTTTGGAGGTCTTTCAAAAAGACCACCAAAGTCATAATGAGGGCCAGAGTGTTCACCCTGTGCAAAGAACTTCACAGGGAGGCCAGTCCCTCCAGATACCCAAGCTTTCGTAGCTGGACAAGCCCTTGGTACGTGCAACCTTTACTCTGAGGACAGCTCTTCCCGGAGAGTCCACTCCCTCCAGACACTCAAGCCCCATTAAATTGGTAAGTTCCTACTACGCACAGTTTTCGCCCTGTGTACAGATCTTCCTGGAGAGGCCAGTTCCTACACACAACTAAGCCCCATTAAATAGCCAAGCACCTACTATGGACAGATTTTGCCTTGTGCACAGCTTGTCATAGGAAGGACAGTCCCTGAAAACGCTCAAGCTCCATTATGTGGCATGCGCCTTCTATGTACAGTGTTCTACCTCTACACAGCCCAGCCACAGAGAGGCCAATTCCTCAAGAGACACACTCCTCATTAGATGACCAAGCTTCTTCAATGAACGGACTTTCCCTTGTGCACAAGACTTCACGGAAGCCAGGCTCTCCAGAAAGTGAATACCTATATTTGGCTACATCCTTACTGTGAACAGGTTTCAAATCAATATATTTCAGGGATACTTTATTTTTCAGGAACTCAATTACTTTGTAATACTTTCTCATTACCTTCTCAGATGGTGCTTCTATTATTGGATCTCTCAGACGTTCACGTTCAGGCCAATCAACATGCACTTTACTGGCAGTCCACAAATCAGTTAGAACCACAATGTCAATTAACGTGTTCAAATCTTCCCACAGGCATATGAAGGTTTCACAAATATCTCTGTCTGCTTGTACCATTCCACGGGCCTTTCTCTCAATCTCGGGTAATCATTTGTGAATGACAATAGATCACTCCTACTGCAAGGCACTTGGACATAACCTTCACCTGGTATTTCTCCCATGGGCATAATTTTCACATTGTCTTCGGCTGGATTTGCTGCTGCCGGAGACACATTTGGCTTTGCTTTTTTCTCATCTCTTTTCTTTGGCCATCTGCCTTACCACTTGTCTGAGGCTGCGAATGCCTGTATGTAGGTGGTCAATTTTTTTATATGCAATTTCATTCCGCGCGATCTCATGTTAGCTATGTCTTTTGAACTGAACTCTAATCTGTAACTTCTATTTAAGGTTTTTGATTTTTCTAGATCCACATCATATTTCTCAACCACTTCAGCTAATCTCTCATATGCTTGTCCTGCATGTTGAGTAACATCTTTGCGCATCGCCCACAGTTCATCTTCTGTGTAAGTTTCCAACTGAGCTATGTCCAACATTCCTAAAATCAATTCATTTCATTCTAAATTCAATCTGGGCACATTTACTGATCTCCCTCTCTCTAGTGTATCCTCTGTTCTGGCATTGCCATTTGTCAATTATGTTGCACCTTGTGGACTCAAACTATTTAACCAATCTGTCAATTGCGGTGCTGTGAAACCTTGCAAACTAATATTATTTCTCTGGGGTACTGCAATGTACATTCGGGATCTAATTTGGTCTATGCGCTGGATGTGGTGCGGTTCCCAGAGGAGGCCTCATCTCAAGAACTGGTCTGCCTGACTTAACCTCTGGTTAGGTTCCGCAATTTGTGTAGGGCTCAAAGGTGGAACAAGAGAGGCAGTTATCTCCATCTCTGAATTGTTTGAATATACTGATTTCTGCATACCAATTTTTGATTTCCCCAAGATGTAAATGGTGTTTCAGGAACAGTCATTCAATGGGCATTTCTTCCAGAACTGCGTGAAGCAGACAAAGGAACAACTGGACCTATAGTCACAGGAGCTGTTAATGCATCAGGACCCATAAGATTTGTCTGAGTTTGAGGAATAGGCATTCTTGCATGCTGTCTTGTTAAAACTGTGCTGAAGCTTTGTCCTGTTTGACCCAAGGTAACATTTGACATTGACTAAACTGGACTAAACATTGGTACTGATTGATGCTGTGTACAATTTTGAACAGGCTGATTCACATAAGGGGTCTGTACCATTTGACTCACATTGGGATCTGGAACAATTTGATTGACAACTGGACTTGGAACGGGCTGAACTGTGTTAACTGTCTGAACTGATGGATAAACCAGGGATCCTGGTGTCACTGAATTTACAGGTGTACCTGGAACAGTCTAATTCAGGTTCTGTGCAACGTGAGCAGTTGGCACATTTGGGACTACATTCTGTACTGCTTCACTTCTCACTCCTGTCTCAACTTAATGATATGGTTGTGCACAATTCATCAATAACTGATTTATAAACCCATCATCTGAATCACTCGTTACTCTCTTCTTACACTCCGCTTCTGCTGTCTGTTCTGCTTTTTCTGTCTGTTTCTTCCAACTCCTAGGTTTTGTACTGCCGTCACCTTCCTCTGAAATAGCTGGAAACATTCTAACTCCATCTGATATACCTAATCTCCTCATTTTCTACTCTCCATCCTGTCTAGCTTCTGAAAGTGTCTTAATTGATTTCTGCATTCTATTCTCATATTTAGCTGACATTCTTTCACGGGCAACAAGTTTTTCAAATATTGAGGGCTTCAAATTGTGCAGGTCTTGGAGGAGGTCTCATTTCATACATTATTTGCATCAAGTTGTCTAAAATTCCCAAATTAAAAGTTCCATATTGGGGAAACATTAAAGCACCTTCTTTCTCAGTAATTTTGCACCATTGTTCAATCCAAAGACATGCATGAAAACCTTTAGTGGATGACACAATATAACCTGGAGTTCCTTCAGGTGGAATTTATATACCTTATGTAATTGCAACAAATACATCTCCCCTTAATGCACTTTCGAGAGCTTTAAGAAATTTAATTTTTGATCAAATTCAATTAATTCAGCAACTTTCGATCAAATCAGGAAGTAACTTCAATCTCACAACCCTTTACTCTTACTTTTCAATCAATAGTAACGTGGCAGTGCCCATCAATACCAGTGAAGCTTCACACTAACTGACCCATACCAGCGCGGCACAATATGATCAATCAATCATTCAATCAAGGAATTTCTAAAGCACACTACTCACCCATGAGGGTCTCAAGGTGCTGAGGTATGAGGTGCTGCTACTGCTCCAACAGCCAGGTCTTGAGAAGTCTCCTAAAGGTAAGGAGGTCTTTGGTCTGATGCAGGTGGGTGGGAAGAGTGTTCCACGTCTTGGCGGCGAGGTGCGAGAATGATCTGCCGCTGGTTGTAGTTCTGCAGATGCGTGGGACGGATGCGAGGGCGAGGTCGGCGGAGCGGAGTTGCCAGGTAGGGATGTAGAAGGAGAGCCGTCTGTTGAGGTATTCTGGTCCGGTGTTGTGCAGTGCCTTGTGAGCGTGGGTGAGGAATTTAAAGGTGATTCTCTTGCTGACGGGGAGCCAGTTCAGGTCTCTCAGATGGCCAGGATGAGGAGTGCAGAAGTTTTCTGGATGTGTTGCAGCCTCTTCTGGAGTTTGGCCATGTTTCCTGCGTAGAGGGCATTGCCGTAGTCCAGTTTGCTGCTTACAAGGGCTTGGGTGACTGTCGTGGGGATCCATTTGTAGATCTTTCGGAGCATGCGGAGGGTGTTGAAGCAGGAGGAGGAGATGGCGTTGACCTGCTGGGTCATGGATAATAAGGAGTCCAAGATGAATCCTAGGTTGTGTGCATGGTCGGTGGGAGTCACAGCGGATCCGAGAGTGGCAGGCCACCAGGAGTCATCCCATGGGGAGGAGTGGAGCCGAAGATGAGGACTTCTGTCTTGTCGGAATTGAGTTTGAGACAGCTGTTCTTCATCCATTCGCCGATGGCCTTCATTCCTTTGTGGAGGTTGGTCTTTGCGGAGTCCTTGGTGAGGGAGAGGATCAGCTGGGTGTCGTCAGCATGTGAGATGATGTTAAGGTTGTGAGATCGGGTGATGTGAGCGAGCGGGCCATGTAGACGTTAAAGAGGGTCGGGCTGAGGGATGAACCATGGGGTACCAAACAGATGATCTTGGTGGCTTCGGAGTGGAATGAGGGAAGGTGGACTCTGTGGGTTCTGCTGGTGAGAAAGGAGGTGACCAGTCCAGGATCTGTTGTGGATTCCTGCATTGCTGAAGCATGTGCGTAGGGTGTGGTGGCGGACGGTGTCGAATGCGGCTGAGAGGCTGATGTCACACTCACTTCTTTCAGCAGCTGCAGTTGCTTCGGAATTGTCTCTCACACAATCACTCACTGTCACCCAATGTAAAATATTGCAAGCAAAAAACCAACAACCTGTCTGAACGCTATGGGTAAGAACCCAATCACTCCAAAGCTGTACGGGCTTACACTTCTCTGAATGTAGCTTTCACAATTATAGAGTGAGTAAAACCTGACCAGCTCCGGTTGATACAGATCTTCCAGGAGCACTTAGGGTTCACTAAATACCAACCAACAACTCAGACTCACTCAAGTAAAAACTATTGGCACTATCAACAATGTCTCATGACAAGTACCTCACTGCAGACAATAAATTAACCAAGTGTCTTCTACACTTGTGCGTTATCCTGGGATCTTAGAACATGATGGATCCGTCAACAACGAGGACATTTTTTGAGCAAAAAGTGCCACAATCTCTTTGAGTACGACAACTCCACAAAACACTTTGCAACATCAAACTTCACCGCAATCTTCAAACCAAAAGCAATGCAAACCCTAAACCCTATTAATACTCATGGTCCTGACACTTGTAGGCATGCCGCTGAAACTTCAGCAATTTTTGGAACAAACCATGGGACAAGATTTGGGGTGGGCAATCTTTAGACATTAACGTGAGTTCAATCCTATCTTTCTAATACTACACTAAAATGGTTCTCCCCTTTATGGGATGAAACCATAAATCTGCTACCAGAACTGCAGTAGCATTTTCAGCTTTCATAGGAATCGATGTTCTTTGAGGTGGATGAAGCTTTGGACCTAGTAAATAGTGTGGTAGAACCACCAACAAAATTTCAATTCAAACCAACGCAGTTTAAACACCATGACTACTTTGCCCATAGAAAGAAAACTCCAATCAGAAATAAAGTTAAGGAATCTATTACAAACACAAGCTCAAAGTCATGTAGACAATGTATGAAACCAAATTATAGAACTACATAATCACCAAGGGTTGCCCAAGGTAACAAACTAAATTCAAACAAATCAATGTTAATAAAACTAAGCATTCAAGAAGAATAATGCATACAATCAACAAAAATATCTGAGTTACAGAAATGAGTCTTTTCTCAGATTCAACAATCATCAGTCAATTCAAATTATCAGAGTCAATAAACATTGGCTGTTCACAGATCAACTCTACAACTAACCAAATCAGGGAAATATCTGTGTGGGGAGAAACACATGTGGGCAAAAGACAAAAAGCGCAAAGAGGACAGAAATAATTTGAAAACAGATAATCTCGGACTGCAGATCACTACTAAGTTAGGCAAAAGATAGGTAAAAAGGGAAAGCGTCAGCATATCAGAAGCTTGATCTTGTGTCTTCTGAAGGTGACATAGAAAGGTTCCCAAGTCTCAATGGGCATCTCAAGGGACAATTGCAGAAAGGAAGATACATTTCCAGAGGGCACAGCATTCAGGGATTCTTCATCAGCATACTGTCAGGGTCAGCAAGGCATCTGCAAGCACCTGGAGTTCTCTGCAAGCTGCTAGGAATTGACATGGACTGCTCAAAGTTCAAACATTCATCAATATTTTAAATTCCCAAAGCATCCTGATTCGTCAAAGGTATCAGTCCAAGTCACATTTTAGGGGCATATTCCAATAAAAAATTGATCACATGACTCCAAGTTGAACAGTCCAAGAGATTTCCAGGTCCGTCATGGGAACATCTTCCATCTGTGTGACTCCACGCAAGTTTGAAACAATTGAATACATTGTCAGTCCATGTTCCAAAATGTTTTTCCGTCAAGGGCAATACGCTACATTCTCTGTATGCTTATACAATAGAGCCTATTACTAAGTTATATCCATCCTTTGGGAAAACAATTTGAAAAAAAAACTCATTTTAGAAAATGAATCAGCATTTCCAGCACGGTCTCAAATTACAAACTTCCACAGGCCTCACTTATGCTAATTCAAGGAAACTGTAATAATGCATTTAAATAATTTTAGTAAAACACATGAAATATGCAACTTATAAATTTAGTATTAACAATACTTCATTAATATGAATAATACATCTTATTTGAATGGAAAGCTTTGTTCACACATTCTATTAGGTAAAACAGAGAAGTCCATTTCTGTAATTTTTGCACATATTTTTAATCCATTAACTATTGGAAATTCAATGTTGTTTCTATATGCACCATTAGTTTAGAGTCTAAATGTACATTTTCCTAGTAATTTATGAAGAAAAGTCTTAATTTTATTTAAGACACGGTAGTGAATATTATGCTTTCCAACTTGCTTTAATTTAACAGCAGCAGTCACAATAACAACAACGAAAATTACAAATCCCAAGAGGTTATGCAGCAAATAGCCCATTAGAATAAAAAATGTAATGTAAGTACTGACCAATAACATATCAGATCCATATATACTACCTAACTTGACTGCGAACAGTCCTCTTTTCTTTTGTGGGAGGTCAAATATAAACTTTAAAAAAAGATAAAATAGCCAAAACAATAGAAATGGCTAAAGAAATAGCAAACATATCTTGTCAAAAGTTCATAAATGTAGATCCCCCCAGCAGAAACAGAAAAGAACAATCCGGACGTGCAAACGAAATTTGAGCTGAAAAGGAACACCTTGTAGATCCATGAGAGGAAGATGGTGTGTTAGGAAGAAGTTGTTTGAGTTGTAGTCGTTGTTAGGGTGGGAAAAATAGATAAAAGGTAAAAAACATGTTGAGGTGGGATAATACTTGCTTCCGTGTCTTTAATAAAATTAAGACTTTCCTTCATAAATTACTAGGAAATTCTACATTTTATGACAAGACCAGTGGCTCCTATTATGCTTATTTTAAAGCATATTAATCACCACAGAAGAAGCAGTTAGAACTGGTTTACAATAGAAAGTAAAAAAAAAATAGAGTCATTAGACCAATCAGCTGATCTCAGAATATCCTCTTGACAGGAGCTAGCCCAAAAAGCTTTGGACGCCATAGCTCCTCTGGTGGAGTGGGCACCGAAGGAGGAAGTATCAGTACCTGCAAGGGACATAACCCACTTAACCCAGTGAGCAAGAGTAGGGGAAGAAACAAGTTTGTGAGGTTTCCTGAAAGAAATGAGAAGCTGAGTATCAGAGGAGGTTCTGAGACCAACCATATGATGTTCATAATCTTTGAGACATTGTGCAACACAACGTTTGGGATGGTCAGGAAAATATGGCTAAAATACAGAGGTTAAATTAGTCTTTGTACGTTTGCGGATAGTAAAGAGAGCACCTGGAGGGGTAAACTGTCTAGAGGTAATATCTAAAGCTCTAACATCTTACAGGTGTTTAATGGAAATAAGGCACAATAACATTGTAACCTTAGCTGATAATGTAAGAGACAATGCATCAGTAAAAGGCCATGACAGAAACACATTTAAAACAACATTCACATCTCAATATATACTCTATTTTGGAATAGAAGGATTACAAAATGTTACTCCTTTAACAGGTGACAAACAAGCAGATGTTCTCCAACTGGTTTTCCATTGACATAAGGATGGTTGATAGAAATGGCAGATCTGTAGAGACTTATAGTATGGTATGTTTGTCCATTACTGGCTTCTGCTGCTAGAAGGTAACAATATAAACTATACCTGCTGAAAGGGGATTGATGTATTTTCCCATACACCAGCTTGACCAAAGAGCCTATCTATTAGCCGTAGTTGTTCCTAGAACCCAGGATTTGTCGATATAGTCTGAAGCTTCTGGCAAAATGAAAGGTGTAGGTTCGGAAGACCTGTTATCTTCCATGCTGACAAAACAAGGGAATCGTCTTACACTAGATAGTGTGGATTGCCCAACGGGTCGAGGAGAAGGGAGGGAAAGGATGGAAGAAGGACAGAAAAAGCCTTGGGCAGTTTCAGAAGAGAAGGGAACCAAACTTGAGACTGACAAAAAGGAACCACTAAGACAAGTGTTGCTTTTTGGTGCCTGACTTGGGCCAATACTCTATTATCATGATGAAAGAAGGAAAGCGTAATTCACCAGGTGGGGCCAATCCTGAAAAAATGCATCTTAGGCCAATGCTAAGGGATCTGGGTGCCAGCTGAAGAATAGAGGAAGTTGATGGTTGAGTCTGGAGTAAAAAGGTCCATGTGAAACTGACCCCACTTGTGAAGAAGCGACGAACACTGAGGGATGAAGTTTCCAACTGCTTAAATCTTGAAGGTAACAAGAGTCCTAGTCTGCTACATAATTTTGGGTTCCTGGTAAGCATTCTGTTCATAAAGAGATTTTATTGAGAAGGCAAAATTCCCAGAAACATTTTGCTAGTTCTACCAGAGGTTTGGATTTTGTGCACCCTAAGTGATTGATGTATCTGACTGCGAAAATGTTGTCCACGCGAAGAAGGATGGGAAAACAAATCATGTTTTTTTGTGAGGATTGTGATTGCAAAGGAGCCTGCAAGCATCTCCAAACAAGTGATGTGCAATCTAGACTCCTCTGAAGACCATGTACTTCCAGTCGAGATTTGTCCACAACGGGCGCCCCAACCCGTCAGGCTTGCACCTGTTTCTAATACAAGATGTGGGGCTGATGTGAAGATAGTCCTGCCGTTCCAGACATCTAAATGGTCTATCCACCATTGAAATTCTAACTAGGGCTCTGTAACTAACCTTATGGAGTCCAAATGTGCTAGGCCGCTGGGCAAATTATGAATCTTTAACTTTGAAGGGCGAGATTATGCAAGGTGCCTGGAAATATCACTTGAATGGAAGAGGAGAGGAGCATCACTATTCTTGCCAGAGTTCTGAGAGAGATGGTAGACCTGCAAAGAATTAGAATAATTTCTGATTTTATGGTCTTTATTTTTGCAGAAGGAAGATGAAGAGTGGCAGAAAGGATCAAAATTGACTTTTCTGTGTTGATGAGAAAACCTAGGTCTGAAAGAAGAGAACACATAGGCCCTCATTATGAACATGACGGTCCGTTCCGCACCACCGGCGGTGGTGGTAGAAACCGCCAACAGTGGAGTGGTCCGGACCGCCAAATAATGAACCAAATGAAACTCACGCATCCCGCGCACCACACACCGCCAGGAAAGGAATCCCGCTGACGACGGCAGAGACCACCCACAGTCCGTCGGAAAGACCCAACCAGCCCATCAAATTATGAACCACCATTCCGCCGCCAGTTCCGGGGCGGAAACTACCGCCACACAAAGCCAGACGGAAAAGAAAAAAATAGAAGGAAACACTCACCGGAGGTCAACAAAACGTGCAACGGCAGCCATGGACAGAGAGCTGCAGATCATGCCAGCCTTGCTCCTTGCCATATATTTACACAACCGAGACCGCTGACAAAGACGACGACGGTAAGTACCGCAACCTACAAAACAAGGGAGGAAAGGGCAAAGTTACATACCCACCCACTCCACCCACCCCGCAAAGCCCCCCAACCCTTCCCAGCAGCAATAGTCAGACACCCCACACGAAGCGGGACGTACCCGACCAAAGGCCACTGCAACTTGGCCATGTAGCACCAGAGCCATACATTATTTAAACAAACACCATGGTGGAACTGCGTGCAGCCCAAACACAGGCCACACAGAAGCTTTATTCAGTAGCTCAGTGAGCTAAATGATGCTAACAGGGCCAATGGCCAGTCCATAAACAGTCAATTGTCCTTGGCCACAACTGGCCACAACTGGCCACACCTGACTCCCACAAGTGCTGGGTACTCCACTCGACAGGGCACCATAGTGGGATCCAGGCACCTCACGGAATGGGGGCAGGAGGGTAGGGATTTATGACGGGGTGGGACTTAGACTTGCGTGAGGAGGTTGGTGGGGGTGGGCTTCTCCTTTAAAGGGGGTGGGGGCTGTTTGGCGCGGGCGAAGCAGGATGCCTTAGGCTCTGAGTGGGCCTTCTTCTTAACTGGAGAAGGGACACGAAATTGGGAAGGCTGGACTGGGGTGGGCTGCGATGTGGAAGGAGTGGAAAGGGCAAGGAGGTGGGCACGTTTTGGGACAAGACGGGGTGGGCCAGTGGGTTAGAACAGGTCTACACGGGAGAGGAAACGTTTTTTGGGAGCAATTGGGGTGGGCGTGGATGAGGGTGTGGGAGTGGAGGCAGAGGGAGTTGATGTATGTGGTCTAGGTGTGCGTGTAGTGGGTGCCAGTGACTGCTCAGTATGCTGTGGTGTGGTGGATGTCTGGTGGGTGGGTGTCTTGGTGCGTTTGAGTGTTTTGGGAGGTGGGGGTGGACACAGTGGGAGAAGACAGACAGCTAGTGTGGATGTATGTTGGGTGGGTGTCTGCAAGTCGGGTGAGTGTGCTGCATGTGTCAACTACAGTGGAGGTGGTGAGTGCAGGTGTGGTGTATGGGGTGCATGTATGGCTGTCTGCTATTGTGGTGAGTGCAGGAAGAGGAGCAGTAACAGTGAGTGAAGGTGCAGTGCATGAGGGTGTGCATGTGGAGGGGACAGACAGGGATGCGGAAGAGGCGGGCACACAGGGGGAAGTGGACGATGTTGTGTGTACAGGTGTCTGTTGGCTGTGTGAATGCTTGTGGTGGGATGTGTGGTGCTTGTGTTTGGAAGTGTGTTTCTTGTGTGTTGATGTGCTTGACTGCGTGTCTGAATGTGTGCCTTGGATGGGTGAAGGGAGTGGGGTGCTTGAAGGGGTAGAGGAGGTTGGAGGGGGGACGGAATGTCCAAGAGGAGGCCAGAGCCTGAAAAGATCTCTGTAGGGCAGACACGGCACCGTGAATGCCATCCAGATAGGCATTAGTCTGCTCCACCTCTGATGCTAGCCCCTGGATGGCATTGACAATGGTTGTCTGGCCTACAGAGATGGTTCTCAGGAGGTCAATAGCCTCCTCTGTGAGGGCAGCAGGGCTGACTGGGGCAGGAGAGGAGGTGCCTGGGGCGAAGGAGATGCCCACCTTTCTGGGTGGGCGGGCATGGGCAACTTGGTGGGAGCAGAAGGGAGGGCGCTGATGGTATGGGTGGTGGCAGAAGATCTCACGTTCGTGATTTGTCCACTAGTGTCCGCCACCACCGGAGCTCCCCCATCGGAGGAGGTTTCAGAGACAATACCCCCTGTGGTAGTAGCCTCCCTCGTGGAAGTCCCCTCGCCCTCCCACCCACTGGTCCCCTGAGCGTCTGTTGTCTCTGCCTCGGAGGATCCGTGGGCCGCTGCCTCCCCACTAGCTAGTGCCTCAGCTCCCTCACCTGATGTTGATGCTGTACCAGACACACAAAAGATAACAGGGATGGGGAGACAAAACAGGAGAGACACTTGTAAGTAGCTGAATGCTGATACACAATGGCCAGACATGCACCTACCCAGCAGACACACCCAACAGGCAGCACCGTGCACTAGGCCCATGACCATGGTCCTGACTACTGAGCAGTATACTAACCTACGTCCATCCAGGTCTGGGTACGCCACCGTCAGGATCCTTCGCATGAGGGGGGTCAGTGCCGACTTCCCCAGCTGGGCCTCACTGATCTTCCCTGCCCAGCACCGCAGGTCCTCCCACCTCTTACGACAGTGGGTCCTCTGCCGATTGTAGACCCCCAGGGTCCATACCTCCTTGGCGATGGCATGCCAATGTGCCCTCTTCTGGTGGGCGCTGACCTAGTAGGGAGACACAGAGAAGAAACACAGAGGTCAGGCACCTCCACGATGGCAATAGCTGGCTGACTGTTAGACATAAAACAGACAGTACTCCCAGACATGCAGGACAGTGGCATGCAGCATTCCATGCACCAAGCCCCATCCTGGCTCACAGGAATGCACATCAGAGCAATCCACTCCATCCATTACACACACAGGGCCCCCCAGACCCAGACTCACCTGTACCTCTGGCCGGCCATAGATTCTGCCGTACAGGGGCAGGACCCCTTCCACCAGTTTCTCCAGTTCTTCCTGGGTGAAGGCCGGGGCCCTTTCCCCTGCACCATGTGGAACATCCATAGCCAGAGGCAGCCCACAGCAGTACACAGAGTTGAGTACTTGTCTGCACAGGATCAGGGAGTCAAGTGATCACACGATGCCGAACGTGCGTATGTTCCGTGGCGGTATGCACCGTCACCGGCGGCGGCGATCATTGATACGCCAGGATTCCCCATTGGCATCCATGTTAGCCAATGAGGGTGCGGTCAACACCGCCATACGCTGTGACATCAACCGCTAGCGGTCTTAGGTCACTTCCACAACGAAGGGGTAGAACTACATTGGGCAGACATTCTGCCATCACCTACGCATCTTGAAATTCAAATTACTCACAATGCTGGGCCTACTAGCCATATAAGCACCTATGTCTCTATCCATAGGGTATATAATCACACATGATTTACTCCGTTCCCTCTTAGTGATGTAAATATACGTCTGTCAGGTTGCAGTTATTGTACAGACACTACTATGAACAATGCAGTGAATGTTTATAGCAAATATGCCAGTGTATGTGTGCACATGACTCCTTGTTCTTACCCCTCATAGGTACCAACCCTTGTGGCTAGGAAGGGCACCATCTGTGTACAGACCATTTGTGGATATAGAGGCCATGGTGGAGCATCAGATCATTATCACTTACAGACTCACACGTGCAACTATTCAGGACCTATGTGCATTACTGAATCCTGCACTGACTTCCGGAAATCATAATCAGCATGCCATTCCAACTGAGGTGCAGGTGCTCTCCGCACTACATTTCCTGTCCAAGGGCTCTTTTCAAGTGACAGTGGGCATGGGTGCTAGTTTCTCACAGCCAATGTTCAGCCAGGTACTGACAAGATTTCTGAATGCATTTGTACAACATCTGCAATCCTATGTGCGATTCCCCCAAATTGCTGAGCTCCCTGCCATCAAGTCAGACTTCTATGCCTTTGCAATCATTCCCCATGTTATTGGTGCCATTGATGGAACCCACATACCCATCATCCCCCCAAGAGTGAGTGAAAAGGTGTACAGAAACAGGAAGAACTTTCACTCCATGAACATCCAATTAGTATGTACTGCAGACCAGTACATATCCCATGTGAATGCCATGTTTCTGGGTTCAGTCCATGATTCATTTGTTTTGAGGAACAGTAGTGTGCCACAAAAGATGGAACAACTCAAAGAGGACAGAGGGTGGATCATAGGTAAGTGTGCCTGTCACTAACTGACACATTGCAGAAAAACAGCCTGTCAGACTAAGGACATTCCAATGACGACTCTGTATTGACCATTTCTCTAGGTGATTCTGGCTATCCAAACTTTCGTTGGCTCCTGACACCAGTGAGGAATCCCAGGACGGATGCAGAGCGGACTGCAGAGAGGAATGAGGCCCATGGACGTACTAGGAGGGTGATAGAGCGTACAAAAGGTCTCCTGAAGGCTAGGTTCCGGTGCCTACATATCTCTGGGGGTTCCCTGGCCTAAGGGCCTGATAAGGTGTGTAGGATAGTCATGGCGTGCTGCATGCTGCACAACGTGGCAGTGAGACATTCAATCCCCCTTTTGGAGGTGGAGGGTGCTATAGGTCCTGATCTGTTACCTCAGAGTGTCACGACGTACACGCTGCTTTAACCTGGAGTCCGCTGAACGTGTGGCGAGGTTCTTGTTCCTGAATGTACGGCCTTGGCCCAGGTAGGGGCGACTCTTTCTGGTAGCCACGGTGCTGCAGGTGATAGGAACGCCAAGGGCAGGCCGTGTCCTACAGAATTAGTGCCAAAGGGAAAAAAAAACTAAAAAAGGGGAAAAAACCTCCAAAAATGAAAATTTCCTGGAACAGGAGCAAAAGTCAAAAAGTAAATACAAGATCAAAAAGAACAGGAAAAACACTGGACTGACAGGAATCAGTATCTGACACAAAGGAAGAAGGAGCGAAGACACCATCCAAGCAGAAAGTGTTACAGAGCAATGAGGGAAAGAATCACAGCCCTTAAATACCCCAAAACAGGAAGTGACCAACAGGAAGTGCAAGGACACCATATTAGATAGGGAAAAACACATAGAAAGTAATGGACAAGGAGCCATAGAAAGTAGGGAACCAAAGCATGCTGGGAAGAGAGGGGAATAATGGGAAAGGAGAAAAAACATGAAGGGAGGCACAAATGAGGGCGACAGAAGGAAAAAGACAACGATAGCAGGTAAGTGGGGAAGGGTTAAATATGCCTGAATGTGTGCTGCGCTAGGAAGAAACGAGGCCCCATACCCAATTTGGGGCCTCGTATGCTGCACAAGAGGATGGGGGCGCAGCGAGTCTTTGTGCCGCGCGCCGTGGCCCGAGCCGAATGTTCGACTTGCGCCGCGCGCTGGGGCGCAACACAGAGAGGTGAGGAGAGTGATGGTGAGGATGAGGAAGGGGAAGATGTCAATTCCAGAAACCAACTGATACAACTCTACTTCCAATAACTGTCTGGGACTTCAGCCTGTATATGTGGTTAGTGACTGATACTGTAAGTGTGCCATGTCAACTAGGGGGAATTGGTCAGGATATGCGAGTCATGGACCGCTTCAGCATGGTACAGACAGACAATATATGCATTCCCTTCTTGATTGTTTTGAAACACACTGTACCACCACCATGCACAATTTGACAATAAAGTTTACCCCTGCCTGTTGCATCATTGCTCCACTTTGGTCAACATTGAAGACAGGGGACAGTGTTACAGGTGAGATATGTTGTTTATTGGTGGAATACAGTGAAATGTGCTATGTACAGTGATGGAAGTCGTAATGGTTGGGTGTCCTCAAAACCGACTTGGTGACAGGCCTGTTTGATATCATAGGTGGGTCCTATTTGTAGTTTAGTACTTTATTTAGCCCTCAGCTAAGTGCAGTTGGTGAATGGGTGGGATGGTTGCTTCCCAGTAGTAGCAGTGTCAATTGTTGGAAGGGGGCTTGTTCTTAGCTGGGTTTCCAGTGCCATATCTTGGCCTGAGACTACGTTTGGGTGCCTGCTGTGGAGCTACTTGGGGTGACATGGTTGGCCCTTGTAAATTTCTGGGAGGGTATTTCCTGTGCTGTGTCAGCTGCTTGGGACAACTGTTGCGGGTTGTCCAGGGCTGTTGTGGGGGCCTCTTGTCCGGTGTGAGTGTCTGAGGGTTTGTTGACCAACTGCAGCAGTGCTCCAGCAATGGAGGCCATTGTGGCATTGTGTTCTTTACACTGCTCCATGGCCTGTTGGTGGTGTTCCAGCTGCATCCTCTGACTGCTCCAGGGTGGTTACAATCTGTGCCAACCTGTCTTGGGTATGTTGGTATGCCCCAATACTTCAGCAATGACGTCCTGGGCTGCTGCATCTATCCGGTGCCCTACCCCCTGACCCACTGGGGCACTTGACCTTGCCCTGGCCCCCTGTGCCTGTGTCCCCTGCGCAGGTCTTGACGTGCCACAAGGACTGGGGCCCTCGTCTTCCTGCATGTTGGGAGTGGGAGACTGTGACCTCTGTTGCTGTGTTCCACCTGTTTGTGCCCTGGGTCCACTGGTGTGGGCATACCTCCCCTGGCCTGCTGGTCTTGACTGGGTGTTAGGGGTGACAGTGTTTTCCTGGGTGGGGCTGCTGCATTGTGAGCATCCAGGGCTGTGTGAGGGGCCTGCCTGCTCATCAGTGTCCAGGGATCCTTCACCAGTGTCCTGTGATGTGCCTCTGTCTCCCTGGAATGCTGTGGCACTCCTTGTCGCCTCCATTAGGGTTGCATGGGTGGTGGTGCCTGTTGGGGGACATGGAAATGTTTGTTACATCTGCATGAGGGTTTGAGGTGCACTGTACTGTGCAATTTAGTGCTGGTGTGCCTTTCAGTGGCCTTCAGGGGTGCCTTTGTGAGGTGGACATTGAATTTAGTGGCAGTGGTGGCATTACATTGTGGTGGGGGTTATTATTCCATTGTGGGTACGTGCAGGGGTGGGTGGCGGTGCACAGCGGAGTGATGTGGGCCTGGTAGTGAGTTGTGGGTGATGCAGGGTGGTGGATGTGGTGGGTAATTGCTGGGAGGGGTGTGGGTCTAGGTGGGTGAGGGTGGGGTGGGGTGGTGCATGCATTTCAGGTATGGTGTATATGGGGTAAATGTAGATGACTTACCCAAGTCCATTCCTCCAGTGAGTCCAGTGAGCCCCTCTGGGTGCAGGATGGCGAGTACCTTCTCCTCCCAGTCGGTGAAGTTGGGTGGTGTGGGTGGCGGTTCTCCCCCAGTCTTCTGTACTGCGATGTGGTGCCTGGTGTGTCAGGTGTGTGGGTGCTAAGCCTAGCCAATGTGTGCACTGGTTGCTGTTGGGCCCACTTGCCGCCCGTGGGGGTCGCAGCCACCAATGGTCGTCTGGCCTCCACTGTCCGCTGAGGTGATTTGTGCATCATTATTTGGAGGGTGGGATGTGGGTGTGCTTGGCGGTAGCGGGGTGGGGTGGGCCGGGATTCCCACTGACAGGGTCCTGGCAAAGAGTAGTGGTGTGGGAATGTTTGGCGGGGTTGGTTTTTTTGTTCATTATATGGCGGGTTTCCATCGCCGCCGGCGGGATTCTGTTCACCGCCGTCACAGCGGTCGGCGGTCTTTCCCGCCATGTTCATAATGACTGCCATAGTTTGAATCTGTGACTGTGGAGAGAGAATGCATTGACCCATTAAAAGAATGTCGTCCAGATATATTATCAACCTGTTGCCTTGAGCTCTGAAAAAAGCTACCACTGGTTTTATAAGTTTTGTAAAACACCATGGGGCTGAGGAAAGACCAAAAGGAAGAGAGGAGAAATGATAGGTCTGCCCCTGCCATTGGAACTGAAGGAACTTCCTGTGGTATGGGAGAATTGGCACGGATAGAAATGCATCTTGAAGGTCCATACAAACCATACAGTCATGCTGCTGGAAGGAATCCCTGAGATAGATAATGGTTTCACTTTTGAAGTCCATTAAACTACAAATTGATTGAAATGGAAGATGATCACTGGTCTCATCGTTTTATTTTTCTTAGAGACTAAAAAGAGGGAACTGAAAAAGTCTGATAGGTCGGGAGAAGTGATCTGAATTGCCTGTTTGACTAAGAGATCCTATGTCCAAAGAAATGAGGTTGGACATTTCTGTGCAAAATTTTGGAGGAGGAGGAAACAGTGCCTGACAAGGAGTTGAGTAAAGTTCTATAGCATAACTTTGGACTGTGTTTAAAACCCAGGGGTCGAAAGTTGTTGACTGCCATTTTGAAAAAATAAAAGAAGATGGCCTTCTACTGAAGGCAGGCCAGTAAGAAGACTTACTTGTTTGAGAACTGTATCTGGAACATTTCTGTCCTCTTCCAGTGGAACCTCGGCCTCATTGTGGGTAAAATTGAGGCTTACATTCCTGGGGAGTGGCATTATAAGAGCCTCTGGATCCTTGATGTTGATAGTTATGGCAGGTAAAGCGTCTCCTGCCTCTACCTGCCCTGGCAAAAACACTATGGTGGCCAGGTTAATGAGCTTTGGGACCAGTTTTAGCAAAATACCTTTTTGGTGCTCATGGGTAATAGCCGAGTTGGCATTACCTAGTAAGCAAAATGCTCTTTGCACCCAAAGTGAGAGGACTTCTGGATCTATAGAAGAATTGCCCAGCCTGGCCAACTCTACCAAATTAAAAAATCCAGGATAGAGGACTCACAATGTCTACCAATTTGTCCCGAGAGATGGCCCATGCTTTGTTCACAGCTTTACATGGATCTTTTCCAAATTTGGAAAAAAAAGTGATCATAGACGGGTCTATGGTAGGAGTAAGAGATATTTTGGAGGGGAGAGAGGGCCTAGGACATTCTGATTTAAGCTTGGTTCTGGTCTGTTTATCCAAATGTAAATGGAGCCTGGAGGCGATGTACTTGCTCACATGATCTGCCAGGAGCCATTCAGTGGAATTAGGGTGGTGAATCAAAGATAGGTTACACATATGAGAACCCTCTGTGTCCACAACTGTAACAACTGCAAATGGGTACTTGGAGGCAAAACAAAATTGGCTTTTTTAGGAGGAGGACCCGGAAGGGTATCAGTGTCCCCGATACCATCTTTGTCATGTTCAGAATCAATGTAGCCGTCTGTGTCAGTAATATAGGAAATTAGAATAGGAGACAACACCAACATGATACTCCTTGTTTTTGTTGTACATTTAGATGCGGTCAAAGTAACCTTGTTATTATTAGAATTATTATTAGAGTTATTCCCCTCTTTGTAGGGAGAACTGTGATGAACCGCGTCCTCTGTCGAGTGTGAGGGAGCCTCACTGTCCACCAGGGCAATATTAACTTTTGACATGGGTTTAGTGAAAGATGCCATTGGATACCCCATCACTTTGTGCTTTATGCATTCTCCTGCAGAATGATTTTTTGACATAAGGATAATGACCAAACTTTCAATATTTTGGTCACTTTGTCCATTGAGGCTGCAACAGCCTGTTCCACAGAAGACTGTATAAAGTTGTTCAAAGTGTCATTAATAATGACTTGTTCCTCATTCTTATGTTGTACGAGAGGAGAGCTGTTTATTTCCATTACCAAAATCAAGAAGTGGTTGTGAACTAGTCAGAGGGGGCTTATAATAGTTAAAATGGTAGAAAGCCAAATTCTTTGTGATGGGTGTGTAAAGGGGAGTGTTTAGAAGTAAAGGGAAAATCCTCTTTGTGGCGAAAAGGGGGAATGTAGAGAAAGAATAGCCAACTGGGACTAAGCCCCGCCTATTGGAGGAGAAATACCAGCTCTGAAGCTATGGGACAAAGCAAAGGTACAACAGACCTCACCAAAGTGGTAAAAAAGCAACCACAACGGCAGCAGATAAGGGAAGCTCCAAACAAAAGCCCAATACTGACAGACTGAGGGAAAAATGGTAATGCGATTCTGACTGCGCCACCAAAATTGTGAGTGCGGTCAGAGTCGAGTAGTGGACAATGTGTCAACGTGCCATCTGGAGTAAACGAAGCATGAATAACATGCTGTTATTAATGCGTGCAAAATGAATAAGCAGTTACAAAGCAGTATAATCAATAATGGTTATCTGTAAGTAATGTTTGGAATATATTGGCAAAGTATAATACTTATCTTGACTGCCAGCAGCAAGGAAAGAGGACTGTTCGCAGTCAAATTAGGTATTATACAAGGGTCTGATATGTTATTGGTCAGTACATACATTATGTTTTTTCTTCCCATTGGCTACTTACTGCATAGCCTCTTGGGATTTGTAGTTTTCTTCATTGTTATCTTGATTGCTGCTACTGAATTAAAGCAAGTTCGGAAAGCATAATATGAGCCTCCGGTCTTGCCACAAAATTACATTATCACATCAATTTCATCCCCCTAACATATGATTTAATTTAAATATCACTTAAGTCGAACTCTGAAATACAAGCAAATGCACATTTAAATTGTGTGTCAGTGCAGCTTTTACATTTAACAGTTATCACTTTGATTAACATAAGACATAAACTGCCACATTCTGATGGCTTTCGTGACACAAAGGGCTTTACTAAATTTTCGATACATCATTCCACCCTTTGATGGCAAGTATGCCATCATAAAATACTCCCACTCTCCAATTTAGCCACCATAACCCTATATTTCTGTCCCTTGCTTGGGCATCAGGGTTGTTAGAGGGCCATGTAACTTGTCCATCAAACTTAGATATCGCTTTGCACGACCAGATCCGTAAATTAAAGTGGCAAAGGTTGTTTCAGACCGCTGTATAAATGACCTGTTTGCTACAAGTGGGGAGTAGTTAACCTTGTGTCTGAACAGCGCCACTAACAGAGAAGATCTTTTAAGCACTTTCTGCAAGATTGCCAAACAAGTAGCAAAGACCCTTTCGAAGCCCTTGGTAGATCTTTGGGAAGGGGTTACAGATGGTTTGATCGTGAGTGCACTGTTGCCCATTGAAAGCTGTTAGAAGCACTAAAACAAGAACCTCAGGACAAGAATGTAGTAGCCAGCAGAAGGAAAACGTACAAGCTTACCTTGGCAGCTCGCAAATAGGAATTTAAATAAAGCGCCTGGTGTGATCTTTTGCAATCAGATGTTTTACAAAATAGTGCAAAGTTCTGGGAAATTGTGAATCACCCATTTTTAACGGGGGTTGTTAATTCTCCCATTGACTCCACTATTCCTGTGGAGGCTTAGGTAGTCCACTTCAAGGGTATTTATGGTTCCCTGTGTGCCAACCAAAATGCCCCTTCTCAGTTATCAAATAAGGGTAACTATGAATTCAATATTTCCAAAGAGGAAATGCAATTTGTTTTTTCATCTACGTCCAAAGACAAGGCGCCAGTATTGCGTTCGGTCCCAGCTGACTTGTATAAGTCCAACCCCACGTTTAGGGCTAAAATCTTAACACATGTTTTTAATGCCTGCAAATCAGTGTTTCCTTACTCCTAGTTGCAGTCCATCATTCTCTCAGTGTTTAAGAAAGGGGCGCAAGTAGACTCAAGATTCTATAGGTCCATCTCCCTTATTGATTCTAGAGTTAAGGTTTTAGGCAGAGTAGTCTTATCGAGATTGATTGATTGGGTGGAACAACATAATATAATCTCACATTTATAATTTGGCTTCCGGCCTAGGAAAAGCACAATTGATCTATGTCTTAATATTCATCTATTAATAGGAAAGTACAGAGTAGCCAAGACAGGAATGCGGCATTTGGCTTTTATGGGCTTAACATCTGCTTTTGATTGAGTAAACAGGTCGAAATTGTGGCCTCTCCTGTTTTCCATGGGGATGGACTATAATATTGTTAATTTCCTGCACAATCTCCACCTGAATCTCTTTGCTGTTGTTAGATACAACCACAATGGGTGCCTTTCATCAGCATTTGGGTGGTCATTTTAATATTGGCGGCAAACACCGCCTGTTGTGTGTGTCTGAGTGTGTGCATGAATGTCTGGGTGAGTGTGTGAATGCGTCTGTGTGTGTTGTGTTGTTTGCGTGGTTGTATGCGTGTGAGTGAATGCGTGTAAGAATGGTGAAGTGAGTGCATGTCTGCATGTCAGTGTGATTGTGTGTAGGAATGTGTGCGGGCATGTCTCAAAGTATGCATGTGTGTATTCTAGTGTGAGTGATTGGGTTTATGCGTGGTGCGTGTCTGCGGGTGTGTGTGTGTATGAAGGGTGGGGGGGTGAGTGAGAGGATCGGAGGGGCGGGAGGGTGTTTGGATCGGGGTGGGGGTTAGTGTGTGTATGGGGTGAGGGGGGCTTTGGATGGAGGGTGTTGGGGGGCGTCTGGTGTGTGTTGGGGGGTGGGGGAGCCGCTTACTGGTGACAGGGAAGGAATTCCCTGTCATCGGTAGGGCCTACCGCCATGGTATTGTAACAGGTCTAAAACTTAGAACCCTAAAAAAGATTTATGGTGGAAGTAACGAGATTTTGAGAGCCTTAAGTTTCTCCTATTTGGGTGTCTTGTTTGACAAGAAGGTCTCCTGGGCACCACTCTGGAAAGCGAAGAGAAGTGCCTTGTCAAGAGCTGCTGGAGCAGTTCTTGACTTTGCTAAGAGACTGGGGGCCAGACCAGTGCAGACATTGATGAAGGTTTATAAAGCAAAATGTGTGCTGATAGCCTGCTATGGGAGTGAGATATGGGGATATAAGGATTGTGGGGTTTCACAAACCGTAGAATTTTTTTGGGTGCAGGTTACGTTCGTGCCTCAATCAGTAGCCTCATATATTGCTCACGAAGAAGTGGGGATGGGGTACCTATCAGACTAGGTGATTTTATCTCCACATGTACTTTGGATTAAGATTTGGATGAATCTACTTCTGGAGTTAAACTAGAAAATTGTTAAAGACTGCTTGACCCTATTGAAAGCTAGCAGTATTCCTTGGTTTCATCACAATAAATCCTTGACCCAGAAAGTAGGTCGCTCTGAGCTGTTTGACTCCCCATCTAAGCTCACACGAAAGGACATGAAATGGGTAAAACGGCAAGTTTTTATGAATATGTCAATTTATTTTTATATTCTGTGCACTTGTATTTAACGGGTTGTTGTTTTTATCATGTGATTAGTTTTTATTACTTTAAATACAAATTCATATAGTACAATGTTATATTAGTGTGCCTTTATGGTTTTAATGAATCAAATAAAGCTGTTTTGTATGACTGACTGACTACTCCCACTCTCATTTTCAACGAGACAGTCCAAAATGTCAGAGGTTCATTTCAGGTAAGATCTTCTGAAATCCTCTAACTGCTTGACATTACTGTAATACAGGCTTCTCCCAGTCTCCATTTCTAACTCTTCTTTCTCTGTCTAGTCTTATCTCTTTTCTCCTTCAGTATCATTTATAACTTGTAAAATCCAACTGCAACTAGGACACCTAGGACCACAAACAAAATGGTTCCCACAATACCTTTTCCCAAGTTATCAAACCATCTACCACTGGCTGTAACACCATTACCTATAGCTTCCCATGCACCTGTTGTGGTCAGTTCTTTCAGGTCTCGCTTCAAGTCAGTTATGTTTGTGATGTACTTTTTTATCTCCTCACTATTGTCAGGTATGTATGTGCAACATTGTTGTGTAAGTAGCATTTTGCAAACTCCCCCTTCCTTTGCGAATAATATGTCTAAAACAAGACGATTTTGCAAAACCAGTGATGTCATAGCTACAGTTTCTGTGTCCATTAACATTATGGTGCCTGCAGTGTCTGTAGATAAATTATCTACTATTGTTGACAAGTTTCATATCTTTATATTATTCAGCAGCACATCTACTGATGGAATTATGGCACTAAAAATATCTCCTGTAATTTCAGAAGCACTTGCTCTTCTTTTGACTCCGGAGTTTGATCTCTCGCTCCAAACAGGACCATTAAAATTTTCCACAAGATACATTTTTGGAAAAACTACTCCCAGGTAACATGTATCATACCGCCCTTTGGCAGCTGGTAATAGGCATTTCTTCCACATATGAAATAAATACCTGGTACGGCGGGGTCTTGACTATTCAGCACAAAATTCCCAAAACACTTTTAAACAAAAATGCATGTCTGCACTCACTAATACCTGTAAACTGTTTGTCAGTCTTTGATTTAGACCTATATTTACATAGCTTCCCTACTTGTTGCCAGTCAATAGTGAGGAATCCTTGATTTCCAGCCACTGAAAGTGTTGCATCTTTCTCCCAATTCTGTAACACTACTCCTTTTTCTATTTTAGCTTCCATTGCTCTCCTTCTACCCTCAACTTGTGCAATGAACTCCTTTTCTACTGAACTAAGAATGCAGGTCAAATTATTCTTGTGTGCATATATTTTTCCAAATATCATTATAGGTTCAAAGATATCGCCCATGCAATCAATGTTTTTGCCCTTGCAATGCTACTTAAATGTTTCATAACGAGGACAACTGAAAACACTAAGTCATAATCTGAATAGAAATATGTATAATACTTCTGATGATAAAACAGTGCTAATAACATACTACAGGAAGTTCCATAGGTTAGGTGTAAACTGTGATATCTAAGTCCTTCACTTAGTGATGAAGGCAGCTGTGTACTCACATAGCAATCACTAGCTTCCATCGTCTCAACATACTCATACAGGAACTTATAATATACATGTGCTGAAAAAATCACCTTTAGAACTGTGAGTGTGGAGATATTTTTCATCAGTGTGAAATTCACTTTGATCTGCAAGGGGATTTGCTAACCTTGGGACAAGTGTGGGTGTAATCTGACCTGAATCATTTGCTATGGGTAAACTCCAACCTATAAGCGATAACATAATCAGAATAACTGTTACTACTTCTAAACCTATGCGTATGTATTTACACATATTACTTCTATTGCGATTTGACTCAATGAGTTCTCTATTCCAGACCAAAAGTCCTAATTCAAAAAGTCAAAACTCAAAAATGCAAAAATGCAAAGTTACTTTTCACTGTCACTTTTCAGTCCTTTTTATTTGTGAGCAAAGCAATTAAAAAATAGTCACTTTCAAAAAATTCAATTATTCACAAAGCTCCTTGATCTTCTAGAAAGTCCATCAGTAGTATTATCCTCTAATTGCAAATGTTCAAAAGCTACTACTACAAATAAATTGTGTCATCAAGGGGGCCTGGAACTTTGCGAGTGTGGCTAGCATGTACCCAGTTCGAGAGACCAGTGCACTTCACACCTGTAGTTGTCGCGAGGACCACTTGGTGGGCGTCTTTCCAACACGGTTCCTAGAATGTCTTCCTTATATGCCTCTTGATCATAACCAAGTCACCAGGACATAGGTCATGACACAGTTCCTGCTGTGGCTGTGTAGAAGCCTCTCCATCCTGATGAGACGAACGCACCACATCAGCTAGTCCTTTGCAATAATCCAGCAACATGTAATTCGTAATGTTCACCTGCGCATTTGCAGGCACTGCTGTCAATCTCATAGTGCGACCCATGATGATTCCATGAGGAGACAAGCCTGTCTTCCTGTCGGATGTAATGCGTGTAGGAAAGTGCCCCTTTTGGCATGTTTCCCCCCACACACTTTTTGCCTGATATTGATGCAGACTTCACTGAGAGTCTGCTGGGATCCTGCTAACCAGGCCCCAACACCAGTGTTCTTTACCTATACTGTACCATTGTTCTCAAGATTGGCACACCCCTGGCACACAGCTAAGTCCCTAGTGAAAGGTACCTGTGGTACCAAGGGCTCTGTGACCACGGAGGGTCCCTAAGGGCTGCAGCATGTATCATGCCATCCTAAGGGACCCCTCACCAAGCACATGCACATTGCCACTGCAGATTGTGTTCGCTGGTGGGAAGAAAAAGGTAAAGTCGACAGGTGCCATGTCCACTAACAACTGCCTGTGGTATAGGTAAGTCAACCCTCTAGCAGGCCTTACAGCCCCAAGGCAGGGTGCACTATACGACAGGTAGGAGCATATCTACATGAGCAACATGCCCCTCAAGTGTCTTCCCATTCTTAAGACACTGTGTGGCCATATTAAGTACATGGGCTGGGAGTTTGTCATTATGAACTCCACAGCTCCATGGTGGCTTCACTGAAGGCTGGGAAATTTGGTATCAAACTTCTCAGCACAATAAACCCACACTGATGCCAGTGTTGGATTTATTGTAAAATTCACACAGAGGGCACCTCAGAGATGCCCCCTGTATCCTAACCAACCCTTTACTGTTAGGCTGAGCAGTCTGTGCCAGCCTGCTACTAACAGATGAGTTTCTGACCTCAAGAGGTAAGGACCTTTGTGCTCTCTGGGGTCAGAAACAAAGCGGGCTCTGGGTGGAAGTGCTTTATACCTCCCCCATGCAGGAACTATGACACTTGGTGGTGAGCCTCAAAGGCTTAACCCTCCTGTTACAGTGCCCCAGGGTACTCCAGCTAGGGGAGATGCCTGCCTCCCAGATGAAGCCACATTTTTGGTGGCAAATCTATTGAAAACATTAGGTAAAATAGGGAGGAGTGACCACTCCAGCTAGTACCACCCCTAAGGTGTCCAGAGCTGAAGTGCCCCCCTCCTTGCAGAATCCTCCATCTTGGTTTGGAGGACAGGGACCACTACGGTTAGAAAATATCCCCACTCCCCAAAGAGAGTGGGCACAGGAAGGGTGTAGCCACCCTTAGGGACAGTAGCCATTAGCTACTCTCCTCTGACCCCTGTAATGTCCCTAAATCTAGGATTTAAGGGCATCCCTGAGCCTAGCTCCCCAGATTCCAGGCAACCTCAAGAAGAAAAGAAGAATGAAGCAAGAAGAAGAACTGCTAAGATGACCCCGGCAGAGAAGACTCCAGAAAACCAATTGACTTGCCCGAGCCCTACTGTTCTGTCCGCAACTTCAGAAGCCCTGCTACAAAAAGTTGATGCATCCTGCAGAACCAGTGACCTCCACAAACCCCCAGAGGATTGCCTGCCCTCCAGAGGACCAAGAACTCCCAAGGGGAGTGGCCCTGTCCACAAGAAACTCCAAGAAGGACTCCAGAACCTCCCCGGATCCGCAAGTCTTGCCCACGCTGCACCCAGTGCCCACAGCCCGAGTCCAGGTGGCACAATGGTCCAGAGCAGGTCCCCTGGTGATTCTGACCTTGTGCCCTGGGTTGACCCCTTTTGGCCAGCACTATGATGCCTGCAGCCTAAATGCGGAGGACCACCTGACCGCAGGACAACCGGACGAAGATACCCGGTGCCCAAATGTACCCTGCACCCAGCCGCCCCTGGGCCGCTGAGGGTGTGTGTTTGATGCTAACCTGTGCCCCCCCCCAAGTGCTCACCTAAACCCCCTAGGTCTGCCCTCCACAATTGCGGGTATTTAATTGCCAGCATATCTGTTTCCGAGTTCCCCCTGTCTCCATAGGATCCCATTCTAAATCTAACACCAACTTTGACCTCTGCACCTGGCCAGTCCTGTGTTGCTGGTGGTGTAGGTTTGGGGTCATCTTTAACTTTGACCAGTGGTGTCGTAGTTGAACTCTCGCTCTTAGGTGAGACTGCTGGTTTAGAGATGACAGCACTTTTGTTTGTAGGTGACTAAGCCAATCCTACAACAAGTCGCAACTGTCGGCTCAACCTTCCCGGCTCTAAAACAGTACCTCACCAAAAACCCAAACAGTAAAAAGGTGATTTCTGGCAGCCTTTACGCATGGACTCTAGAGTGCAACATCTCAGGGGAGTTGTGGTGGAATGGAAGTTATCCTTTTCTCACGTTAGTAATAACTCTCAATCACATTCAGGCTAATAAGGAGATGCAGGAAAGTTTTCAAGTGGTTTATTAAAAATACTTCAATCTAAGGTAAAATGCATGATCTGCAATGCTTAAGATAATGAACAATGCAAGACGCACTATTGTAAAGATGGTAGCCATGAATACAAAGACCCCCGCCATCTTGCAAGAAATATGAAATGTAAAATCCCTTAACCCTGGCATGGAGAACCTAATCTCTAACCTAACAAAAGCAAGGTGTGATCAACCTAATCTGCCAGTGCCAGGTGCATCAGAAGTGCCCCCAACCGTTCTTACCCCGAAATGAGGTTTCTAGATCAGATACTGTGGTGACACAAAGCCTAGGTCTGCATCAAAGTGACATGCAGCACAGATGGTGTTGATAGCATCTGGTAGGAATCCCTCTGATAACCTTGTCTGTATGAGATGTATTTATACAGATCTTGTAGGACCCTGACAAAGGTATATTCCCAAACACTAGATAAGCGGCAGGCTTGTGGCAGCAATTATGCATCAATTTCCACCAAAAGTACGTTATGTTCCTGTCACATGTAAGTGGGAAAGGGACATGTTGTGAATACCTACGTCCATCACTTGGTTTTGACGCTGATAGTGACGCCTTCACAGAGTGGCACTTATAATGCAAATCAAAACATTGCTCTAACTCTAAACAAAGGCAGCCATCTTAAAAGAAATAATAAAATTAATGGGCTAAAACAGAGTAGGGTAAGTAGGTAAAAAGTCACTTGGTGACGGAGGAACAGGGCTGCAAACCAGAAGGCTAAGCTACATTCCTGATTCCCATTAACACCAAGTAGTAGCCACTACACCCTCCCCATTGTCAGATCAAGGATGACGCCATAATGATGACGACATGGAATGTGCAGGTGTCCACAGTAAAATGCTCTGAACTCAAAATTTGTTAAAATCTTATTAAAAACTAACTAAAACATACAAAGAGACAAAAAATGTCAACCACGACAAGCACAGAAGGCCAAAGTTAATGTCATTTAAGAAGGCTTTTGGCATAAACTTCTAAAGCTGTGAAATAAAGCCAATGGTCAAATTAGTCAACAATAATCATGATCTTGAAGAATGTCTCCGAAGTAATTGAATGTAAGTGTATCCAGTAAGGGTTCCACATCGTCAGATGCCAGATCAGTGACAGGATTGGCAGCCGGATAGACGAAGCAGAAGTGCTCAGAAGCCTCAAGCGCAGGATCACCTGCGAAGGCAGCATCATCCAAAGTGCCTGAAGGAGCCAAATATTTGACAAGGGGTAGCTCGTAGGTGGCCTCACAAATCAGCCTTAGTCTCATGGGGCACAACCATGAATGAATCCTCATCTGGAACACCAGCAGTTTTCTGTCCACAGGAGGCACTGGCAGAACAGCAATAAACACCAATGCGAGACACTCGAAGAGGCACCAGGCGCAATAAAAGGCAGATTGCGCACACCACAGAACTGGTCGTAATGACAATAACCAATCATGCTCCAATTCTTCCAGCAATAGGAGCATCAAAGAACTGCACCATGCGATCACGGCACATCTGGGCTGGTGATAGTAGCTCCATTACTCCACTTAGCTGAGAAGATACAACCACTGCGTATTAGGAACAGCAGCAGCAGTATTCCGCTAATCGGTGCCAAAGTCATTGGAAAGCCACCAAACACCCTTGAAAAGAGTCAATGGATAGCTGATAGAATGACTCCAAAGACAGTCTGGAAGATGAAAACAAATCCAGACCAAACAGCCTTAAAGAAGTGTACAATCCCTGTAGTGCTCGAGCCATTAAAAATTCTGGAAACCAGCTCTCCAAAGTGTTTGGGGAAGTTGGTATTTAATAGGGATTGTATGTCGGCTGATGAACTTGCTATTTGGAGAGCATACATCTCTCTGGCCGGTATTAACGCCACTTGTTTTTAAAACAGTTGAGTCTTTACTCTGCTCAGCTTGTCATAACTTACATTAGTAGTATCAATGTGAGGCCACATTTCTGCTACTCTTATCTCTTATGGGGGGGGGAATAAATCACGTCCACAACAAGTTATAATTTGAGAGACTGAAATTGCGTAGGCAATTCCTGGTCTCATACCGGAACAGCTCTGTTCGTTTATGACCGCATAACTTCCATTTGAAGGTATATGAAATGATGGACGAATCACAGGGACGGGATTACCCTTTAGTAAGCAAGCCAATTTCGCGACCCCTGCATTGCAAAAGACGTGAAGTGACATAGCGAGGCTCTGGCCAGCTAATCTTGAAACCTCCTGAGGAATTCACAAAAGACACCTGACATTCATTTGTGTATGTTGGACACAACAACCACCCGCCGGGACTTGAAAGTGCGGAATTATAGGTACCATCTGGAACCCAAGCATTTAGTTCCTCATTGGTGACATTGAGGAATGATTGCCAATTGGTGAATTTGGCTTATGTGGGGATACTAGGCACATTCATTTCCTTTACTATTGGTAACCCTAGTGTTCCTCCTCTATTCGTATCTTTCAACTGCAAGTTGGGAAACAAAAGAATTGGAATAGATTAATTTTGTGTCGGTCAGCAAAGCCTTTCGCATTTTGGATGGTAGTAATTTAAAATAATATGACTCTGCATTTGTAGTGTCATACCCAGAAAAGTATGCAAATTTATCTATATATGTTTTAGGGCTCCCCACAGGTGGAGTTGAACAGTGGTTCAGTTGTGTGTAATTAAATATTGATCTATGTCTAGTTGCTCAGTGTAGATAGTAAAGTCCCCAATGATTATAACAGAACATTCCCCCATAATTTGCTGTATTCATATATACATCATCACTTTCAAAGGCATTGTAATCCTATAATTCAGCAAGCATTGAATCATCTGTTTTAACATCCCAGTCGTCAGAAACAACACCAGGTGTAAGTACTTCATTAATTGAATTTTTGAAAACGTATGGAATTTGTATAACCTCAGTAGGCCCGTATATATCAAATGGAACTTTATCCCAAACTATCCCATCTGGAATTGGCACTGCTAAAATGTTCACAAGGGACAAGTCTCTTCAGACCTTAAGTGAGGAAAGATAGGGAGTTAATACTTCATGCACTCACTCCACAGAAGAGGGTTAAGGAAGAAAATGACCATTTATCTGGAGAAAGAAAACAGTCACAAAACCAATCCATAGCAGGAAGGCCAGAAATATCCACATATAATTCCATGGATAAACAAAATAGTTATTTTTAAGTCATATATATAGCTTATGTGTCTTTGAAACAGTTTCAGTTGCCAGTGCAGATGAAGTTGAAGAAAAGTCATCAAGGTCGATGAAGTAACCAGAAGCAGTCTCTGCGAACGCATGAGCCGATGCATTACTAGTTGGTGGATCCGCTTCGCGTGGAGGCTCATAGTAGACGATGTCGTCTGTTTGTATTGAGTTGGAGTAGAAGACAGCCACGTCTTGGACAGTTCTTGTCGGTAAAGTGGTAACATGAATCAGTAAAAGATCATTTTCTGCGCCTTCCCATACTATAGGAGCCATTTTTAGCATTGTTGCACATGCTTGTGTATTCAGAAGTGTTATTGTTTCTTCTTTGAAGAGGTATGTCCTGTTGGATAGTGAGAGGGAATAGGGAACTACCCAAGGGACCTCTGGTTCTACTGTGCAGGATCACCACATAATGCAATTTGAAGTTGTCGGTGGAGATAAATCTGTTCCCTTTGGAACCTGGCAGTGGTGGTAGGATGATAGTTCTGGTGCCTTGTATTCCCAGAACTGGAACAGGTGCTCTGTAGGATGGGCCAAATTCCTTCTTCACAGCAATCGTCACACAAACCAGATCCCCAACTTGAGGAATCAAGCCTGTAGAAGTTGTTGGCAAATCCCTTATTTCTAAAGTGGCAGCACTGGTGGATAAATTATCATCACAAAATTGCTGAAGCTCCTGTAAGACAGTGACAAGTTCATTTATGTCAAAAGGTGTGTTTGCTGCCTCCATACCAGGGCCATCTAGATCAGGGACATACATGGGTATCCCACAGAGGACCTCGCAAGGAAGGCCTCCTCCCAAGGACCGTCTTGGCAGATTATTCAGTTCTCTCTGGACCCCATATAGGTGATGAAGGCAACTGAGGCCTGAACCTAATACTCTAGCTGTTAAGAACTGCTTTAGATCTTGATTCCTCCTCTCCACGACCGGATTACACTTGGGATAGTAGGGTGAGGAGTAATGGAGTTACCCATCCCCCTCAAGGTGTCCCTGTATGCCTTAGAGGCAAAGGCAGGGCCCTGCTCCGAATGGAATGCTGCAACCGCATATGTACCAATAAAGATCAGCAAGTCTTTTACAACAGATCGAGCGTCAGACGACCATTGTGGCCATACCCACAGGAATCTAGAACAAGAATCTACAGTGACTAAGATGTATTTGTATGCACCATCAGGTTGTAAGGGACCACAATGGTCCAGGTACACACATTGTAGTGGCCTGTTGGACACTAAGAGGGATGTCTGCGGTGGGCTTTTGATGTTTGAGCCCTTTTTCTGCTGGCAAATGTCACAGGAAAGAACATATTTCTTTGTCTGTTCGCATAGATCTGGCCACCAGAAACATTTCTGTAAGAGTGATATTGTGGCCGCGACACCCGCATGAGTGGATGCAACACCCTCATGTGCTGCTTTGATGAGAGTGAATCTCTGGTCTTGGTTGGGGAAGGTATGCTTTTGGTAGAGGCTTGCCTTCAGCCAAAGCTTTCACGGCAGTCAGAATTTCATTATCCAATCGCGTCTGAGAAGGAGTCACTGTAGCAACAGAAGCCGTAGCTACTGCGCATTTGGATGCTTCATCAGCCAAGGTATTTCCAATAACGTGTACTCCTACATGTTGGTGGCCCAATGTATGTACCACATGAGCTGCGGGTAGCTTATCCTTAAGATCAGCCATCCTCCCCCATAGAATTCTGTGTTTAATGGTGTTCCACTTTAAGTCTCTGAACCCGTTCAATCACCAATGATTACGATAATTATTGTAGGACTGGACACAGTAGTACAAATCACACACAATCAATGTGAACTGTCCTTGATCCGTGTGTTCCAGTGCCAAAATAGGAGCTTTAAGCTCAGCTAACTGTGTTGTGCAGTCCCCTAGGGTTTGCATGTAGGTATTGTAAGGGTGGATTACACCATCCTTCAGCACTCCGATCACGGCTGCGCTAGCGGTTGAGTATTGATATTTTGTACCTACAGCTGGTTGTGCTGAACCATCAGTGGAAATGACAGTGTGGTACCTGTCAAGTGGCAAGATGTTAAGAGGTGCGGGGTACTCATGTTCGTATTGGAGCTTTTGTCTGAAGTTTTGTGTCAAAGATGTAATCAACATCAGTGGCAGTCAGGGAGGTTGCCCATCAAATCCAACGTGGATTAGGAAAGCTTGCTTTGGTGGCGGTCTCTAAGGCTGGCACCAGTGTAATGAAAATAATGCTTTTCCCTTGGGCAAGTGTCCTCTCCTTAATGACAGCCATCTGTACAGCAGTTAGAGTTTTTGGAGTATAAATGTGATGTGTATGCTCTGGGCACCCTGACACCCTCATTAAAGGTGACTCAAGTGACATAGGTGAACCTAATGGCACTAGCAATTATTCTGATGACCAAATTTGTTTTGTTTTCACATGTGTGTAAGTGTTTTGCTTCTAGCATGTCTTCCTTGCAATCCTCTAAGGATGTGCATGTGTTCAATTGTCCAGTGTCTGCTTCAGAAATCTGGGAGGATTAAATCATAGAGTGGTTTTATGTGTTGTGCATAATCAGGAATGTAAGTTCTGTCAAAATTGAAGAAACCAAGAAAAGACTGCAGTTTCTTGATAGTGTTTGGTGGTTGGAGCTGAGCACATTTTTCTGAAATGTGCAGGGACAGGCTCTTGCCCTCATTTGATAGCTCATATCCCATGAACAATTCATTGAGAAAGGCTATATTAGTTTTCCTAAATTTGAATTTGTAGCCAAGGGCTGCAAATCCTTGTACGATCCGATCGACCTTGGCAAGATGAGGGTTGAGGTCATCATCTGTGAGATGGATGTCATCCACATGGGACAACGCCTGGGGATCAATATCATGCAATATTGATGTTACATGGGCTGAGAACAACCCTGGGCTGTTCTTATAGCGTTGGTGTAAACAACAGAAGCATTTTTGTGTGCCAAATGAGAATGCACTCAGGTCCCGACTTTCATGTGCTAAGTTCTGGCAGAAAAAAACATTGGAAATATCCAAGTTGTTTTGTAATTTGTAAGCACTATGTTGGTGTGAATTTTGTGTTGCATATGTACATGTGTGAATGCTTAAGTGTCTGTAATCCAAGACTATTCTATATGAATGGTCTGGTTTTGCAACAGGGAAAAATGGGTTACTCATTGCAGAGATACAGGGCTTATTCATTGCAGAGGGTTATTCATTGCAGAGACTCAGGGCTCTATTGCTCCTTGGTACTCAAGCTAAGTGAGGATCTCCTTCACAGGAGCTTTAGCCTCGTGTTTAACAGGATACTGTGGCTGAGTTTGGGGTGTATACCTGATCGGTATTACATGGGAGGGGAAATCTCTATCCCACCCTACATGGTTGCGGTATAGTGCAGGTACCTGTGCCAAAGCCCAGTGGACAACATAGGCCTGCCTCTTTCACCACTTCCAGAACAAGATCTGAGAAAGAAGGCAAAATTACATCTTCCCCATGTGGGAGCTTATGGACGTGTTTGGGTGGGCAGTCTCTTTCTGCCAACAGGATATCACAATTAAGTGAATCCCAAAAAAGTACACTAATGGTGTGCTCTATGTCTCCCTCAATTTGGATATTTACATCATAATCCCTGTTTGGTGGGAGAATGCATCTGTCCGCAGTCTCAACTGCTAGAAAGTCATTAGTTACCTTCACATCCAGATGATCTTTCAGAGTCTGGTGACATATCGTGAATTCTGCCATGCTGTCCAGCAGGGCCACTGCCCACATCTTGTTCTTCAGCAATGTTCTCAAGTTTCCTGGCATGTTCAATGGAAATTGCTGCCACCTTTTTCTTTTTAAATTGTGGCTTTTGTTGTGGTGACTCATCTTCTTTCTTATCTGAAGCCCCCTGTAAGTCTTTCTTCTGTTTCATGTAGTCAGGACGTTGCTCTGACTGGCCTACTCTTTCGCTACATCTATCCGGTGCGTCCTGAAAGGAACGAGAGGGACGTGAATCAGTATATCTGTCAGGAGCCTTTATATTAGTTCTATTTCTATTTCTGAGATTATATCGCCTTTCGGAGTTCTTCAGATGTAGAGAATCTATTCTCTGACTTTGCCTGTTTTTCTTTATCCCAGTGCTTTTTAGAGCTGTCTTGTGCTTGTTTAGTACCGTCCTTAGGGGTGGTACTCTGACTGTAAGGTTTTTTCGTCTTTACTCCAAAAATAACCCGTCCTATACTGGTATAGGTGTCAGAAATAATTTCTGGTAGTTGATGCTCCTGTTCCAAATGTGGCATCTCCCAGAGCCGCTGGTGTATGGCCAACGCTACAGTTTTCCCTTTAATGTTACTGAGTATTATTGAGGAGGCTGTGTCCAAATTAAGTGTCAGTTTCATCTCCAGATCTAGGGCTGGAGCAGCCCCATGCTCATTTTTAATTTGTTTCAGCACTTCAGGTAAATTGCCAAGTGTAGGGGTACCATGTGTGGTAGTGCATATTGAAGCAAAGACTACCCCATGTGGTGCAGTTGTCCACTGAGGGAACCATTCTGAATGGTAAACATATTGTGAGAATTCTCTTTTTCCTTTGGTCACGCATGGGGAAACACAGCTTTCTGCTGATTAGATTTTGTGCTATCCTGAACAAGATTTTCTCTCATGCCATGGGCACCTTGCCAATGATAGAATGTAATGTATGTGGATTAATCCCAGTAACGGCCAATTGGTATCCAGCTGGTGCTGGTACTGCTGGGTGCGCTAGTGTCCTGTTCAAAGTTCACAATACGAACTGAACAAGTCGACTTTACAATGTTACTAGCTCAATGTAAAGATTGTGCAGATCAGCTGCCTGCATGTTTTGTACACCTGGATGTGGTGTATACGTGGCAAACATTGGCCACGTTGGTCTGTCATTACTTAAGGGACTTAATTTCACGGGTTGTAATACATGTGGTAGGGCGCCATTAAAACAGCTCTGGTGTTCTTGATAGGTAATCGGTATTTCAAGATACTGGTAAGCTTGGTATTGTTGTGGTACATTCGCTATTTCACATGTGTGAAATGTGACTGTTGAAGGGTCTTCCTAAGGAAAGGTGATACAGGAATGGAATGTTTCTGTTTGGTAACATTCATTTTCTTCCACTATGAATGTAACATCCCCACCCTCATATTTCATACCATGCGCTATTAGATGTAGTGTTAATGCATGTCTAGCATTTTCTGGAATTTCTATGGCATTAGCCATGTTGGATAATCAGTAGAGAGAAGGAACACCAAATGGGGAGAAAGTCCTTTTAAGAGTTCAAGCTTAAATGAACCTACAGCCTATTTGGGTGCTTCCTCTTCAGCTGAGGAGGATCATCTCCAAGACCACGGATGTCTCCGCATAATGGTACTTAGTGTACCCTTTGTGTGTGAGACAGAGATATTCAGGATATCCGTAAATTAGTGCCAAGAAACCATTGTTGGTGGCCCCATGTCGTAGTGGACCTTTTGCTCCTAGGTAAGACTGCTGGTTTAGGGATTACAGCACTTTTGTTTGTAGGTGGTCAGGCCAATCCTACAACAAGTCACAACTGTTGGCCCAACCCTCCTGGCTAAAAAGCAGTACCTCACCAAAAACCCAAAGAGTAAAAAGGTGATTTCTGGCAGCCTTTATGCATGGACTCTAGAGTGCCACATCTCAGGGGAGTCGTAGTGGAATGGAAGTTATCCTTTTCTCACATTAATAATAAGTCTCAATCATACACGGGCAATAAAGGAGATGCAGGAAAGTTTTCAATCAGTTTATTAAAAAGGCTGCAATCTACGGTAAAATACATGAGCTGCAATGCTTAGGATAATGAATAATGCAAGAAGCAGAATTGTAAAGATGGGAGTAGTGAATACAAAGACCCCCATCATCTTGCAAGAAATATGAAATGTAAAATCCCTAAAACCCTAGCATGGAGAACCTAATCTCTAACCTAACTAGAGCTCGTGTGATAAATCTAACTTGTCAGTACCAAGTCCATGAGAGGGGCCCCCCTCAACCCTTCTTAACTTGGGATGAGGTCTCTAGACCAGACTCTGTGGTGACACGAAGGCTGGGTCTGCATCAAAGCAATGTGCACCATAGATGGCGTCGATAGCATCTGGTAGCAATCTCTCTGATAACCTTGACTGTGTGAGATGTATTTATTCAAATCTTGTAGGACCCCTGACGCAGATATGTTCCCAAACAATAGATAAGGGGCAGACTTGTGGCGACAATTATATAAACAATTCCCACCAAAAGTACATTATGTTCCTTCCACACGTAAGTGGGAAAGGGACATGATATTAATACCTACGTCTATCACTTGGTTTTGACGATGATAGTGACACCTTCACAGAGTGGCACTGATAACGCAAATTAAAACATTGCTCTAACTATAAACAAAGACAGCCATCTTAAAATACATTATAAAATAAATGGGCTAAGACAGAGCAGGATAAGTAGGTAAAAAGTCACTAGATGACGGGGGCATAGGCCTGCAAGCCAGAAGGCTAAGCTAAATTCTTGATTCCCATTCAAACTAAGTAGGGACCACTACAGTGGACATCCTAACCCCCGGAGACTGGAACTGTAAGTCAAGTACTTACTTCAAAACTACACTAACACTTTTCCCCCCAGGACTGTTCTGAAAATTGCACTGTGTCAATTTTCGAAAGTGAAAAGTGTTACTTGCCTGTAAACTGTTTTATTTGCCAAACTTAAACAAAGTACATTTAATACATATGCTTGACACATACCTACAACTGTACTTACCTACAACGAGAATTGGTTCTAGAAATAAAGTAACAAATATATTTTTCCATATAAGTACATTGGCCTGGAGTTAGTCATTGAGTGTGTGTCCCATTTATTGACTGTGTGTGTACAACAAATGTTTTACACTACCCTCTGAGAAGCCTAACTGCTCGCTCGACCACACTGCCATAAAAGAGAATATTAGTATTGTCTACTTTAGCCTCAGTTAAGCCTATGGGGAACCCCTGGACTCTGTGCACACTATATCTAATTTCGATAAAGTATATACAGAGACAGCTGACTACATTGGTGGATCAGAGGTGGGGTCTACAACTTTGCATTTGCTGGGCCAGTGTTTTGCTTTACTGCAGACTAAGAAGAAATACACAAATACTGAAAGGACTTTCTGGTATGCAACCCTCTCAGTACGAGAAATACATTTATCAAGCAACTTTGCAAGGTTTGAATAAGAAGGTCAAATATGTACAACACGAGTGCACATTTGAAGAAAGTCACCACAGTGAAATAAAAGTGTTGTGCTTTGTGAGAAAGTAGCCTCTTTCTAGCCTTGTTACCCCCACTTTTGGCCTGTTTGTGAGTGTATGTCAGGGTGTTTTCACTGTCTCACTGGGATCCTGCTACCCAGGGCCCAATGCTTATAGTGAAAACCCTATGTTTTCAGTATGTTTGTTATGTGTCACTGGGACCCTGCTAGTCAGGACCCCAGTGCTCATAAGTTTGTGACCTATAGGTATGTGTTCCCTGTGTGATGCCTAACTGTCTCACTGAGGCTCTGCTAACCAGAACCTCAGTGGTCATGCTCTCTCTTTACAAATTGTCACTAACAGGCTAGTGACCAATTTCACCAATTTACATTGGCATACTGGAACACCCTTATAATTCCCTAGTATATGGTACTGAGGTACCCAGGGTATTGGGGTTCCAGGAGATCCCTATGGGCTGCTGCATTTCTTTTGCCACCCATAGGGAGCTCTGACAATTCTGACACAGGTCTGCCACTGCAGCCTGAGTGAAATAACGTCCATGTTATTTCACAGCCATTTACCACTGCACTTAAGTAACTTATAAGTCACCTATATATCTAACCTTTACCTAGTAAGGGTTGGGTGCTAAGTTACTTAGGCCCTCATTCTGACCTTGGCGGTCGGCGGAGAGGCGGCGGTCGGACCGCGAACAGACCGGCGGTATTAAAAATGGCATTCTGACCCTGGCGGGAACCGCCAACACAGCCCGCCAACTTAACACTCCGACCGCCACAGCGGTACAAACAAACAGCGCGGCGGTTCCCGCCAACAGCCCGGCGGCAGACAAAGTACCGCCCACCCTATTACGACCCACCAATCTGCCACCTTTTCCGGGGCGGGAGCACCGCCGATAAGAACACGGCGGAAACAGACTACGAACGGGAAAACGCTCACCTCTACGCACTCCACGCGAGATTCCGGCAGTATGGAGCCAGAGTTACAGGTCATCCCCGCACTCCTATTCCTCCTCATATACCAGGAGCACGCCCGGCGGCGCGGAAGACATCGGTGAGTACTGCACCTACGACACAGGGGAGGGAAAAGATTACCGGCACACACCCACCCACCCACACCCACTACAACACACACATCAATGCATTTCCACAGATCACTGTCACAACCCACAAACCACCCCCCTCCGAAATAATGCAAAGACCAAAAGAAGAGATCATAAACGGGCAGATATATTTAAATATGTACGCCATTAATCCCAAAAAATAAATAAACTATGTACAAAATATATACAGCTACTAAATGTAGTCCAACCACTGTCCGTGGATCACAGGGGTCCTGTGCAAAGGGGCAAGGCCCAGTCCCACGACAAGAACTCCACGGAGAGAACACTGCAGGGGCATCAGAAAGAAAATAGGACAGGCACCTCAGGGGGAAGGGAAGGGGGGGCACCTCAGCCACTTGAGTACACGACGCCAGATCCACGAGGGGACTCCATGACCACTGGGCCATCCTGGGGAGAGCAAAGCCACAGTCCATACAGTCCATACAGTGGGTGGCCTGCCCACTGGGCCATCCTGGGGAGAGCAAAGCCACAGTCCAAACAGTCCATACAGTGGGTGGCCTGCCCACTGGGCCATCCTGGGGAGAGCAAAGCCACAGTCCATACAGTCCATACAGTGGGTGGCCTGCCCACTGGGCCATCCTGGGGAGAGCAAAGCCACAGTCCAAACAGTCCATACAGTGGGTGGCCTGCCCACTGGGCCATCCTGGGGAGAGCAAAGCCACAGTCCATACAGTCCATACAGTGGGTGGCCTGCCCACTGGGCCATCCTGGGGAGAGCAAAGCCACAGTCCAAACAGTCCATACAGTGGGTGGCCTGCCCACTGGGCCATCCTGGGGAGAGCAAAGCCACAGTCCAAACAGTCCATACAGTGGGTGGCCTGCCCACTGGGCCATCCTGGGGAGAGCAAAGCCACAGTCCAAACAGTCCATACAGTGGGTGGCCTGCCCACTGGGCCATCCTGGGGAGAGCAAAGCCACAGTCCATACAGTCCATACAGTGGGTGGCCTGCCCACTGGGCCATCCTGGGGAGAGCAAAGCCACAGTCCAAACAGTCCATACAGTGGGTGGCCTGCCCACTGGGCCATCCTGGGGAGAGCAAAGCCACAGTCCATACAGTCCATAACAGACCCCACTGCCACTGGAGGAGGCAAGTTGGCCAGAGGACATCCTGCAGCCCTGCCCGAGATAGATCCTGCCCTGCCACGTCTGCCAAAGGGCCAGCGGTTCTTGCCCTGAAGGGCCCAGTTCAGCGGTTCTTGAGACGGCGGGGCCCAGTTCAGCGGTTCTTGAGACGGCGGGGCCCAGTTCAGCGGTTCTTGCCTTGAAGGGCCCAGTTCAGCGGTTCTTGCCTTGAAGGGCCCAGTTCAGCGGTTCTTGAGACGGCGGGGCCCAGTTCAGCGGTTCTTGCCTTGAAGGGCCCAGTTCAGCGGTTCTTGCCTTGAAGGGCCCAGTTCAGCGGTTCTTGAGACGGCGGGGCCCAGTTCAGCGGTTCTTGCCTTGAAGGGCCCAGTTCAGCGGTTCTTGCCTTGAAGGGCCCAGTTCAGCGGTTCTTGCCTTGAAGGGCCCAGTTCAGCGGTTCTTGAGACGGCGGGGCCCAGTTCAGCGGTTCTTGCCTTGAAGGGCCCAGTTCAGCGGTTCTTGCCTTGAAGGGCCCAGTTCAGCGGTTCTTGAGACGGCGGGGCCCAGTTCAGCGGTTCTTGAGACGGCGGGGCCCAGTTCAGCGGTTCTTGCCTTGAAGGGCCCAGTTCAGCGGTTCTTGAGACGGCGGGGCCCAGTTCAGCGGTTCTTGCCTTGAAGGGCCCAGTTCAGCGGTTCTTGCCTTGAAGGGCCCAGTTCAGCGGTTCTTGAGACGGCGGGGCCCAGTTCAGCGGTTCTTGCCTTGAAGGGCCCAGTTCAGCGGTTCTTGAGACGGCGGGGCCCAGTTCAGCGGTTCTTGCCTTGAAGGGCCCAGTTCAGCGGTTCTTGAGACGGCGGGGCCCAGTTCAGCGGTTCTTGCCTTGAAGGGCCCAGTTCAGCGGTTCTTGCCTTGAAGGGCCCAGTTCAGCGGTTCTTGAGACGGCGGGGCCCAGTTCAGCGGTTCTTGCCTTGAAGGGCCCAGTTCAGCGGTTCTTGCCTTGAAGGGCCCAGTTCAGCGGTTCTTGAGACGGCGGGGCCCAGTTCAGCGGTTCTTGCCTTGAAGGGCCCAGTTCAGCGGTTCTTGAGACGGCGGGGCCCAGTTCAGCGGTTCTTGAGACGGCGGGGCCCAGTTCAGCGGTTCTTGCCTTGAAGGGCCCAGTTCAGCGGTTCTTGAGACGGCGGGGCCCAGTTCAGCGGTTCTTGCCTTGAAGGGCCCAGTTCAGCGGTTCTTGAGACGGCGGGGCCCAGTTCAGCGGTTCTTGCCTTGAAGGGCCCAGTTCAGCGGTTCTTGCCTTGAAGGGCCCAGTTCAGCGGTTCTTGAGACGGCGGGGCCCAGTTCAGCGGTTCTTGCCTTGAAGGGCCCAGTTCAGCGGTTCTTGAGACGGCGGGGCCCAGTTCAGCGGTTCTTGCCTTGAAGGGCCCAGTTCAGCGGTTCTTGCCTTGAAGGGCCCAGTTCAGCGGTTCTTGAGACGGCGGGGCCCAGTTCAGCGGTTCTTGCCTTGAAGGGCCCAGTTCAGCGGTTCTTGAGACGGCGGGGCCCAGTTCAGCGGTTCTTGCCTTGAAGGGCCCAGTTCAGCGGTTCTTGCCTTGAAGGGCCCAGTTCAGCGGTTCTTGAGACGGCGGGGCCCAGTTCAGCGGTTCTTGAGACGGCGGGGCCCAGTTCAGCGGTTCTTGCCTTGAAGGGCCCAGTTCAGCGGTTCTTGAGACGGCGGACGGTCTATGGCCAACTGCTAAATGCCTGGTGGTGCCCTCCTGGGCAGCGGGGATGGTGCTCCTTCACTGCCCACCTGGGCTGTGGGTGGTGGGGCCCTCCTGGCCAGCTGGGCTGGGTCCTCCCTGGGCAGCGGCTATGGGGCTGGTGGGCTCTCCCGGGGCAGCTGTGCCGGTTCCTCCCGGGGCAGCGGCTATGGGGGTTGTGGGCTCCTCCTGGGCAGCAGGCCTGCTGCCTGACCTCTCCAACTTGCTGCCCTTGCCCTCCTTAGTCGTCGGCCTGTGGCCCTTTCCTCCCTTTGGAGCTGTGGCTGGTGACTGTCTCTGGGTGGTGTCCGGGGGGGATGTAGAAGGCGGGCTCCTGCGGCGCCCCTTCCGCCTTCTGCTCCTCTTCCCAGGGGGTGGGCTGGCTGTCCCCTTGCTGCTGGGCGAAGATCCAGACATGCGGGCTGGCGGGCTCCAATACCCCTGCACCCTTGTCAAGGGGGCTGCAGGGCTGGTGGTGGCTGAGGTGCTCTTCTTACCCCGACGAGAAGGAGGGGGGAGCTCAGGGTCAGGAAAGAAGTTAGTAGTGGCGAGGAAGAGCTTCTTGGGACAATGGAGAGTGGTAGGTACAGTGGGAATGGGAGTGGAGGGAGAGGATGTGGTTGTAGGTGAGTCACGTTTGCTGTCTTTGGGTGCAGGTGCAGGAGGGATAGGCTGTCGTGAGGTGGATGGCTGTTGGGTGGGTGGGTGGCTGCGTTTGTGTGGTGTGGAAGAGGGGGTGACAGACACAGTGGGAGAGGACACAGGGGACGTGTAAATGGCAGTGGGGGTGGTGACTGCACGTGTGCGGACTGGAGTGGAGGGTGTGCTGGTGATGGAAACACTGGCTGATGGTGAGGTGAATGGAGGTGTGAGTGTAGACGTCACAGGGAGGGAGGAGGGAGACGAGGAGGTGGGGGTCACAGAGGTGGTAGTGACTGTTGGCATGTCTGCATCGGAATGTTGCGTGTGTGAATGTCTGCGTGATCTGTGGTGCTTATGTTTGGATGAGCTTCTCTTGGGTGTTGAGGTGTGTGCAGGCTGGTCTGATGGTGTGGGTGGGACAGGCAGAGGAACAGGAGACTGGGAGGAGGGAGTTAGTAGAGGCAGGCAGGAGACAGGGACAATGGCTGCCGTCAGTGCTGAGGCCAGAGCCTGGAACGATCGCTGATGGGCAGCCTGACCCGAATGAATGCCCTCCAGGTACGCATTGCTGCGATGAACCTCCCTCTCCACCCCCTGGATGGCATTCAAAAGGGTAGTCTGCCCAACAATGAGCGTTCGGAGGAGGTCAATGACCTCCTCACTGAGGGCAGCGGGGGTAACAGGGGCAGGGCCTGAGGTGCCTGGGGCGAAGGAGATGCCCGGCTTCCTGGCAGAGCGGGCACGGGGCGAACGCGGAGGGGCTGCTGGGAGGGCGGAGATGGTGCGCTGGGTGGCGGCTGTACCTGTAATGGCGGGGGGCACGGATGGTGCCACCCCCGCAAGGGAGCCCCCTTCCGAGGACGTGTCCGTGTCGCTGCAGGCTCCAGTCGTCCCCGTCGTGGAGCTCCCCTCGCCCTCCGTCTCACTGGTCCAGTCTGACTCTGTGGCATGGCCCTCCTGGGCCATGTGAGATGCAGCTCCCTCCTGCCCCGATGCCACTTCTCCTCCGCCTGATGATGCTGATGCACACAAGCACAGAAAGACAAACAAAAAGGGGGGGGGAGAGAGAAATAAAGGGATATTGATTACATGGATCTCCGGTACAGACATGACAGACACAGATGCCCCCTGCACTAAGTTGCGCACTTGGGGTCCGCTACGCATTCCGTGGAACATGCCCTACACGCCTAGAGTTGACAACTGCACCCATGGATGACACGGCCCAGGGATGGCTGTACTGACACACTACTGAGGGTGGTGGCTGGGGACACAGGGGCTTACGGGGGTGCCCAGCCTACAGATATCGCCCTGGCCTAGGGGGACCCACAGCCCTCCTCCCCCACCCAGACACCTCCACTGCGCAACAACAGAGTAGATAATGCTTGGACTCACCCCCTTGTGTCTGCTGTGCTGCCCTCACGCGCCCATCCAAATCAGGGTAGGCCACCGCCAGGATCCGGAACATCAGGGGGCTCAGTTGACGGCAGGCACCCCGCCTACGTTGGGAGGCCATCCCCAGCAGAGACTCGGCGGTCTTCTTGGTCCCGCGGCGGATGTCCTCCCACCTCTTGCGGCAGTGGGTGCCCCGTCGATGGTGGACCCCCAGGGCCCGGACTTCCTTGGCGATGGCACGCCAAATCCCGATCTTCTCATGGGCGCGGACCTATGTGACACGTACAGGGAGGGAGAAATACCACGTTCAAGTTACTCAGCATTTTCCTTTCCAGTGGCCCAACGCCCCCCATCCCCGCCAGGCCCCCCGCCAGGCCACCCGCCATGCCCAACATGCCCCCCATCCCCGCCAGGCCCCCCGCCAGGCCCAACATGCCCCCCATCCCCGCCAGGCCCCCCGCCAGGCCCCCCGCCAGGCCCAACATGCCCCCCATCCCCGCCAGGCCCCCCGCCAGGCCCAACATGCCCCCCATCCCCGCCAGGCCCCCCGCCAGGCCCCCCGCCATGCCCAACATGCCCCCCATCCCCGCCAGGCCCCCCGCCAGGCCCAACATGCCCCCCATCCCCGCCAGGCCCCCCGCCAGGCCCCCCGCCATGCCCAACATGCCCCCCATCCCCGCCAGGCCCCCCGACAGGCCCAACATGCCCCCCATCCCCGCCAGGCCCCCCGCCATGCCCAACATGCCCCCCATCCCCGCCAGGCCCCCCGCCAGGCCCAACATGCCCCCCATCCCCGCCAGGCCCCCAAGCCAGCCAGTGGCCCCAAATCCAGATAGAATTAAACTCACTTGTTGGTCTGGAGGACCGTAGAGTAGCGCATACTGGGGGAGGACCCCATCCACAAGTTTCTCCAACTCCTCTCCAGTGAAGGCAGGGGCCCTTTCCCCAGTCGCAGCAGCCATTGTCCCTTCCAGACCGAGGTCACAGCAACACTTGCAGTATAGGTCCTCTCCTGTGAAAGTTCAAGTCGCAAGTGGATAAGTAGATAGAAAATGGCGGTCACGTCCGCGGCGGTGCGTACCGCGGCGGTGCGTCCCGCCACCGCCGGCGCCCTTCGCCATTGGCTCCTGAAACCCATAGGCTTCAATGTTAACCAATGCGGCTTCGCGCCGCGGTCTTCGCCCGCCGCCCGCCGCGGTGTGCCACGCCAGCGCATTGACCTCACATCCCATTGTCACACTTCACAGGTCAGGCAGCCGCCATTTCCAGGTCCCACATGGCTCAATTTCAACTGCGTCACACAGGCCTAGGCCTTGCATAGCCACTCAGACACGCCATTCACTGCATAGAGAATCGTATACTGTGCTAGCTGTGAGTACGTACCTGTGGGTTGCCTGACTGTGTGCTCCATGTTGTCCTTCCTAGGCACCGTCCGCTGGGTTGGGCGAGGAGACGGATGAATCCTCCCGTGTACCGACCGCTGGTGGACCTGTCGACAATGGAAGAACGCCACATTATCCTGACCTACCGTCTTAACCGTGCCACTATCCATGAACTGTGTGCCCGGCTGGAGCCCGACCTGATGTCCCCCATCCGCCAACCCACAGGGATTCCCCCTCTGGTGCAGATCATGTCAGTACTCCATTTCTTGGCAAGTGGGTCATTTCAGACAACCGTGGGAATTGCTTCCGGGATGTCTCAGCCCATGTTTTCAAAGGTGTTATCCAGAGTGTTGTCTGCCCTGATGAAATCCGTGAGGAACTACATCATTTTCCCTGAGGTGGGCGAACTGGCTACAGTGAAGGGTGATTTCTACGCCCTTGGACATATTCCCAACGTAATTGGTGCCATTGATGGGACCCATGTGGCTTTGGTTCCCCCAAGAGACAGGGAGCAGGTGTACAGGAACAGAAAAAGTTACCATTCAATGAACATCCAGGTGGTGTGTTTGGCTGACCAGTACATCTCGCATGTAAATGCCAAATTCCCAGGGTCAGTGCATGACGCCTACATCCTGAGGAATAGCAGCATCCCTTACGTGATGGAACAGCTACAGAGACACCGTGTATGGCTAGTGGGGGACTCTGGGTACCCCAACCTGTCGTGGCTACTGACCCCAGTAAGGAATCCCCGGACCAGGGCAGAGGAACGGTACAATGAGGCCCATGGGCGTACTAGGAGGGTGATCGAACGCACCTTTGGCCTCCTAAAGGCCAGGTTTCGCTGCCTGCATATGACCGGTGGATCCCTAATGTACTCACCTAAGAAGGTGTGTCACATCATCGTGGCCTGCTGCATGCTTCACAACCTGGCTTTGCGCCGCCAGGTGCCTTTCCTGCAGGAGGATGGTCGAGACGGTGGTGTTGTGGCAGCGGTGGAACCTGAGGAGAGTGACGAGGAGGAAGACGACGGGGCTGAAACAGACAACAGGGACAGAATCATTGAACAGTACTTCCAATAGGACACAGGTAACATTTCAAAGATAATTTAGTAAATGTTAACTACTCTGCAGCATCTCTGCTGCCTGTCTATTTGCCCCAGTGTATGATGACTGAGTTTTGGCTTTTCCCTCCCTATTTCAGATCTGGGGTCCCCACTACGAGTCCTGTGCTTCGTTTCCCCATGGACTACAGCTTTGTGGCAGCTGTTTGTTGACTTCACCATGTACAAGGACATATTTGCACTGTCATGTCAATTACAATCTATTGAAATCACAGCCAGACTCCTGATATTTTGGTGCAAAATAGGTGTTTATTGAAGTGCTCAAAATGGGATGGGTGGTTTCAAGTGGGTGGGGGCTATGGTGAAGGAATGTCCATGGCAGAGTCCAGAGTAACAGTCACACAGGTGCATTGTCCAGAGGCCTGTGGAGAGATGGAGCATGGGCAGTTCGAGGATGGACAGGGTGACAATGTGGGACAGTGGGATGACATCAGGTGGTATCCATTGCTGGCGGGGGTCTTGACATCCTACTCTGTCTTGCGAGATCTCAGGGCCCTCTTGCGGGGTGGTTCTTCTCCTGCAGGAGGTGGGGGTCTGGTGGGCTGCTGCTGTGCGGGGGCCTCCTGTCCACTAGCGCCGGCGGAGGTGGATGGCTGTTCTTGGTCCCGGCTAGTGGCAGGGGCCCTTGGGTGTTGTTCAGTGTCCGCCCTGCTGTTTACGAGGTCCTGCAGCAGCCCTACCATGGTAACCAGGGTGGTGTTGATGGCTCGGATGTCCTCCCTGTACCCCCGATAGTGTTCCTCCTGCAGCACCTGGATCTCCTGGAACCGGGCCAGTACCGTCGCCATCGTCTCCTGGGAGCGGTTGTATGCTCCCATGATGGTGGTGAGGACCTCGTGGAGAGTGGGTTCCCTGGGCCTCTCCTCCCCCCCCTGTCGCACAGCTGCCCGCCGAGTTGCCCTGTTTCCCTGGGCCTCTGCCCCCTGGCCGGTGTGCCCACTACCACTGCCCCCAGGTCCCTGTTGTTGTTGGGGTGGTGGGTTATCCTGGGTGCCCTGTAGTGGTAGACACACCGCAGATTGACGCGCCCTGGAGACAGAGGCATGGGCCCGCTGGGTGGGAGCTGTGCTGGTGTTCCCAGAGGGGTTAGGGTCTATAGTGGCCTGTGCCTGTGTGAGGGGAACCGACTGTCCAGAGGTCCCCGATGGTCCGGGCTGGTCATCGGTGTCCAGATCGACAGAGCTGCTGTCATCGCTGACGGCCTCTTGGGTGGGGGGTGTGGATAATTCTGGCCCCTCCGCCGCGGTGTGTTGACGGTCGGGTCCTGCAGGGGTATAGAGGTATGGTTATAGTTTCAATGTGTGGCATATGGGTGTATCTGTGGGTTCCCGTGTCCCCAAGTGCTGGCATTCGTGTGTGGGGGCTTTGGTGAGGGTGGCTTGTGGGGGGGATGTGTATATGCATTGGGCATGCTTTGGTGATGGGTGTCCATGCTTAGTGGACGCATGCAGGCCTAGGTTTTGGGATGTGTGGGTTGTGACGGTGAGACATTGGCGGGGAATAGGTGTGCTGGGGGTGGGGGTGAGGATGGTGGTGGGGGTGAGGATGGTGGTGGGGGTGAGGATGGTGGTGGGGGTGAGGGTGGGGGTGAGGGTGGGGGTGGGGGTGAGGGTGGGGTTCGAGGATGGGGGTGAGGGTTGGGGTCTGATTTGGCATGCAGGTGGGGGGGAAGCAGTATTGAAGCTTCAACTTACCAGTATCCATTCCTCCGCCGACTCCTGCGAGGCCGTCAGGATGCAGGATGTTCAAGACTTCCTCCTCCCATGATGTGAATTGTGGGGGTTGAGGTGGGGGTCCTCCGCCAGTCTTCTGCACGGCGATGTTGTGCCTGGATACCATGGAACGCACCTTCCCCCGTAGGTCGTTCCATCGCTTCCTGATGTCTTCCCGATTTCTGGGGTGCTGTCCCACTGCGTTCACCCTGTCGACAATCCTCTGCCATAGCTCCGTCCTCCGGGCAATGCTGGTGTATTGTATCTGTGTGCCGAACAGCTGGGGCTCTACACGAACGATTTCCTCCACCATAACCCTGAGTTCTTCGTCTGTGAAGCGGGGTTGTCTTTGGGGTGCCATGGGGTGGTGTGTATGATGTGTGGGGTGGAGTATGTGTATTTAAGTGAGTTGAGTGTGGTGGTGTGTGTTGTTTTGTGTGTGGATAGTGTGTGGGTGATGGTGTTGAGTGGCTGTGGCTGTTATGTTTTGGATGCTGGTGTCTCGCTCTTGCCTTCTTTACGAATTTTTAAGCGTAGGGGTTTGTGGGTGATGTGGGTGGGTGTTTTATATTGTATTGTGTGTGTGGGAGTGGTGTGTGTATGTGTATCAGGTGTGTGGGATTCAAATCGTCCAATGTGGGTGAGTTTTGTTCGTTTGTGTGTATTCTGACCGCGCCGGTGTGTCCCGCCAATGGAATACCGCGTTTGAATGACCGCCGCGTGGATTCGTGGGTCGTAATGGCATGGGCGTATTTCTGTTGGCGTGGCGGTGGAGGTTTGGTCACCTCCACCTTTCCGCCGACCGCTGGTCTGGCGGTCTGTTGTGGCGGTCGGATTTTCGGAGGTTTGCCTTCTGCGGGTCAGAATGACCGTGGCGGGTTTCCGCGACCGCGGCGGGATTATGGAGGATTTCTGACCGGCGGTAGGCGCCTTTTACCGCCGAGGTCAGAATGACCACCTTAGTGTGTGGGCACCCTGGCACTAGCCAAGGTGCCCCCACATGGTTCAGGGCCAATTCCCCGGACTTTGTGAGTGCAGGGACACCATTACACGTGTGCACTACATATAGGTCACTACCTATGTGTAGCTTCACAATGGTAACTCCGAATATGGCCATGTAACATGTCTAAGATCTTGGAATTGCCCCCTCTATGCCATCCTGGCATTGTTGGCACAATCCCATGATCCCACGGGTCTGTAGCACAGACCCGGGTACTGCCAAACTGCCTTTTCAGGGGTTTCACTGCAGCTGCTGCTGCTGCCAACCCCTCAGACAGGTTTCTGCCCTCCTGGGGTCCAGCCAGGCTTGGCCCAGGATGGAAGAACAAAGGACTTCCTCAGAGAGAGGGTGTTACACCCTCTCCCTTTGGAAAAAGGTGTTAAGGCAGGGGAGGAGTAGCCTCCCCAGCCTCTGGAAATGCTTTCATGGGCACAGATGGTGCCCATTTCTGCATAAGCCAGTCTACACCGGTTCAGGGACCCCTCAGCCCTCCTCTGGCGCGAAACTGGACAAAGGAAAGGGGAGTGACCACTCCCCTGACCTGCACCTCCCCTGGGAGGTGCCCAGAGCTCCTCCAGTGTGCTCCAGACCTCTGCCATCTTGGAAACAGAGGTGCTGCTGGCACACTGGACTGCTCTGAGTGGCCAAGGCCAGCAGATGACGTCAGAGACTCCTTCTGATAGGCTCCTTCAGGTGTTGCTAGCCTATCTTCTCTCCTAAGTAGCCAAACCCTCTTTTCTGGCTATTTAGGGTCTCTGCTTTGGGGATTTCCTTAGATAACGAATGCAAGAGCTCATCAGATTTCCTCTGCATCTCTCTCTTCACCTTCTGCCAAGGAATCGACTGCTGACCGCGCTGGAAGCCTGCAAAACTGCAACAAAGTAGCGAAGACGACTACTGCAACTCTGTAACGCTGATCCTGCCGCCTTCTCGACTGCTTTCCTGGTGGTGCATGCTGTGGGGGTAGTCTGCCTCCTCTCTGCACTAGAAGCTCCAAAGAAATCTCCCGTGGGTCGACGGAATCATCCCCCTACAACCGCAGGCACCAAAGAACTGCATCACCGGTCCTCTGGGTGTCCTCTCAGCACGACGAGCGAGGTCCCTTGAATCCAGCAACTCTGTCCAAGTGACTCCCACAGTCCAGTGACTCTTCAGTCCAAGTTTGGTGGAGGTAAGTCCTTGCCTCCCCACGCCAGACTGCATTGCTGGGAACCGCGTGTTTTGCAGCTACTCCGGCTCCTGTGCACTTTCTGAGAGAATCCTTTGTGCACAGCCAAGCCTGGGTCCACGGCACTCTAACCTGCATTGCACAACCTCCTGAGTTGTCCTCCGGCGGCGTGGGACTCCTTTGTGCAACTTCGGGTGAGCACCGTTTCACTCCACTTTGTAGTGCCTGTTCCGGCACTTCTGCAGGTGCTGCCTGCTTCTGAGAGAGCTCCTTGTCTTGCTGGGCGCCCCCTCTGTCCCCTGACGCAATTGGCGACATCCTGGTCCCTCCTGGGCCACAGCAGCATCCAAAAACCCTAACCGCACGACTTGCAGCTAGCAAGGCTTGTTTGCGGTCTTTCTTCAGGAAAACACTTTTGCACAACTCTCCATGGCGTGGGACATCCATCCTCCAAAGGGGAAGTTTCTAGCCCTTGTCGTTCTTGCAGAAACCTCAGCTTCTACTGTCCAGTAGCAGCTTCTTTGCACCCACAGCTGGCATTTCCTGGGCATCTGCCCACTCTCGACTGGATCGTGACTTTTGGACTTGGTCCCCTTGTTCCACAGGTACCCTCGTCTGGAAATCCATTGTTGTTGCATTGCTGCTTTTGGTCTTTCCTGCAGAATTCCCCTATCACGACTTCTGTGCTCTTTGGGGAACTTTAGTGCACTTTGCACTCACTTTTCAGGGTCTTAGGGTGGTCTATTTTTCTAAACCTCACTGTTTTCTTACAGTCCCAGCGACCCTCTACTAGGTCACATAGGTTTGGGGTCCATTTGTGGTTCGCTTTCCACTTTTGGAGTATATGGTTTGTGTTGCCCCTATCCCTATGTGTCCCCATTTCATCCTATTGTAACTATACATTGTTTGCACTGTTTTCTAATACTATACTGCATATTTTTGGTATTGTGTACATATATCTTGTGTATATTTGCTATCCTCATACTGAGAGTACTCACTGAGATACTTTTGGCATATTGTCATAAAAATAAAGTACCTTTATTTTTAGTATATCTGTGTATTGTGTTTTCTTATGATAATGTGCAAATGACACTAGTGGTACTGTAGGAGCTTCACTCGTCTCCTAGTTCAGCCTAAGCTGCTCTGCTAAGCTACCATTATCTATCAGCCTAAGCTGCTAGACACCCTATACACTAATAAGGGATACCTGGGCCTGGTGCAAGGTGTAAGTACCCCTTGGTACTCACTACAAGCCAGTCCAGCCTCCTACATTGGTTGTGCAGCGGTGGGATAAGTACTTTGTAACTACTTACCACTTTTGTCATTGTACTTTTCATAAGAGAAAAATATACAAAACAAGTTCAGTGTATGTACACCTAACCAAAAAGTTTTGCTTTTCTTTTCTCACTTCTTTTCTGAGTGCTGAAAAGTACCTCTAAACTTTCTAAAAAGTTCTTTAAAAGTTTTTAAAGTTTTTTTTCTGTCTTTCCAAAAGTTCTGAAAAACTTTTTTCTCACTTTTTCTATCACTTAAGCACTTTCTAAAAATGTCTGGCACAGGCCAAACTGTTGATCTGTCCAAACGTGCTTATGATCACCTTAGCTGGAAAGGAGCAAGGAGTCTCTGCATAGAAAGAGGTTTAAGTGTAAGGAAGAATCCCTCTAGAGAACTGTTGGTTAATATGCTTGTTGAACAGGATAAGGCCAGAGGTGCCACTTCTGTTGAGAAATTAGCTGATGGTTCCCAATCTGACCCTGGGGCTCCCCTAGCAAAAGATTTAGAAAGGAAACTTCCTAGCCTGCCCATTATCAGACAACCTAGCATAGCTGGTACTGATGTAGAGTCACACCATACTGATAGTGTTGTCTCACATCACAGTAAGAGTATTCCTTCTCATCATAGTAGAAGTGATGTTTCTGTTAGCCAAGCTGTTAGGGTGACATCTGTTAGGGACAGGTCTCCTTCTGTTCATTCTCACCGTACTTCTGTTTCAAGGCATGTACCACCCACCCACCCTCATGACAGAGTGTTAGAAAGGGAGCTCAATAGATTGAGAGTGGAACAAACCAGGCTGAAGCTCAAGAAGCAACAGCTGGATTTGGATAGACAGTCCTTAGAAGTGGAAAGAGAAAGACAGAAATTGGGTTTAGAAACCCATGGTGGCAGCAGCAGTATCCCCCATAGTCATCCTGCAAAAGAGCATGATTCTAGGAATCTGCACAAGATGGCTCCCCCTTATAAGGAGGGGGATGACATTAACAAGTGGTTTGCTGCACTTGAGAGGGCCTGTGTTGTACAGGATGTCCCTCAAAGGCAGTGGGCTGCTATCCTATGGCTATCATTTAGTGGAAAGGGTAGGGATAGGCTCCTTACTGTGAAAGAAAGTGAAGCCAATAATTTCAAAGTTCTTAAGAATGCACTCCTAGATGGTTATGGCTTAACCACTGAACAGTACAGGATGAAGTTCAGAGAAACCAAAAAGGAGTCTTCACAAGACTGGGAAGACTTTGTTGACCATTCAGTGAAGGCCTTGGAGGGGTGGTTACATGGCAGTAAAGTGACTGACTATGAAAGCCTATATAACATAATCCTGAGAGAGCATATTCTTAATAATTGTGTGTCTGATTTGTTGCACCAGTATCTAGTGGACTCAGATCTGACCTCTCCCCAAGAATTGGGAAAGAAGGCAGACAAATGGGTCAGAACAAGAGTGAACAGAAAAGTTCATACAGGTGGTGACAAGGATGGCAAGAAGAAAGATGGTGAAAAATCTCAAGATAAGCATAGGGATAAGGGTAAAACCAAAGATCCCACTTCAAATCTTAAACACTCTTCAGAGGGTGGGGATAAAACAAATTCTTCCTCTTCTTCTCAACCTGCACACATTAAAAAGCCTTGGTGCTTTGTGTGTAAAACCAGAGGCCATAGGCCAGGGGATAGGTCCTGTCCAGGTAAACCCCCTGAGCCTACCACCACTAATACATCAAGCTCTAGTGCCCCTAGCAGTAGTGGTACTAGTGGTGGGACTGCTGGCAACAGTCAAGTTAAGGGTGTAGTTGGGTTCACTTATGGGTCCATAATAGAAACTGGGGTAGTCAGTCCCAAGACAGTTTCTGTCACACCTAGTGGCATTGGCCTTGCCACACAGGCTGCTTGTCCCCTTACAATGGATAGGTACAGGCAGACAGTTTCAATAAATGGTGTTGAGGCCTTGGCCTACAGGGACACAGGTAACAGTATCACTTTGTTGACTGAAAACCTAGTGGCTCCTGAACAACACATCTTTGGACAACAGTATAAAATTATTGATGTCCATAACTCTACTAAGTTTCTTCCCTTAGCTATAATTCAGTTTAGTTGGGGTGGAGTTACTGGCCCTAAGCAGGTGGTGATATCACCTAGCTTACCTGTAGACTGTCTCTTAGGTAATGACCTAGAGGCCTCAGGGTGGGCTGATGTAGAGTTTTATGCCCATGCAGCCATGCTGGGCATCCCAGAGGAATTGTTCCCTCTCATTTCTACTGAAATTAAAAAGCAAAGGAGAGAAGGCCTGAAAACTCAGGATCCCTCTCCAACAACAGGTAAAAAGGGTATCACAGTATCCCGTAACCACCCTGCCAATCAGGATATAATTCCTGTGGTAGGAGAAACCTCTCCTGGGGTGGCACCTGTTCCAAGGGAATCATCAGCTGGCAAAGCTGTACTCCCTGAGGTAGAAGTACCTCTCTGTGGGATAACTAACATTGGTGACAAAAAGAGCACCATTTTGGTTAACATGGAGCACCCCTCCAACCCTCCCAGAGAAACTTTAGTGCAGAAACCCTGCATTGCCTCACAACACTTAGGACAGCATCCCTGCCCTAGTGTGGAGCTCATAGGACAGCATCCCTGCCCTGCTCCAACTCAAGAGAAACAGCATCCCTGATCTCTCTTCCAGCCATATGGACAAAGTTTTTGCCCAGCTATGGCTTTTCTGAGACAGCATCCCTGTCTGGCATTTCCATCACTACAAATAGGTTCAGTGGACAATTCCCACTGCCCTAAACTAAAACTTACTGATAGAAACTCTAAAAATACATCTTCACATTGTTCCTTAGCTAAAAAACTTCAAACAGGGTGGTTTACATCCCCACAGGGAAGTAACCATATAGTGGATGATAAAGGGAGTAACCAGTCTATTGCAGAGCTACTCTCTACTTATCACCACTTAGACAATAAAGTCTCAACTGGCCAAGGATAGCCTTATTGTCCTTCGTTTGGGGGGGGTTGTGTGAGAAAGTAGCCTCTTTCTAGCCTTGTTACCCCCACTTTTGGCCTGTTTGTGAGTGTATGTCAGGGTGTTTTCACTGTCTCACTGGGATCCTGCTAGCCAGGGCCCAGTGCTCATAGTGAAAACCCTATGTTTTCAGTATGTTTGTTATGTGTCACTGGGACCCTGCTAGTCAGGACCCCAGTGCTCATAAGTTTGTGACCTATAGGTATGTGTTCCCTGTGTGATGCCTAACTGTCTCACTGAGGCTCTGCTAACCAGAACCTCAGTGGTTATGCTCTCTCTTTACAAATTGTCACTAACAGGCTAGTGACCAATTTACATTGGCATACTGGAACACCCTTATAATTCCCTAGTATATGGTACCGAGGTACCCAGGGTATTGGGGTTCCAGGAGATCCCTATGGGCTGCAGCATTTCTTTTGCCACCCATAGGGAGCTCTGACAATTCTTACACAGGCCTGCCACTGCAGCCTGAGTGAAATAACGTCCACGTTATTTCACAGCCATTTACCACTGCACTTAAGTAACTTATAAGTCACCTATATGTCTACCCTTTACCTGGTAAAGGTTGGGTGCTAAGTTACTTAGTGTGTGGGCACCCTGGCACTAGCCAAGGTGCCACCACATGATTCAGGGCCAATTCCCCGGACTTTGTGAGTGCGGGGACACCATTACACGCGTGCACTACATATAGGTCACTACCTATGTGTAGCTTCACAATGGTAACTCCGAATATGGCCATGTAACATGTCTAAGATCATGGAATTGCCCCCTCTATGCCATCCTGGCATTGTTGGCACAATCCCATGATCCCACGGGTCTGTAGCACAGACCCGGGTACTGCCAAACTGCCTTTTCAGGGGTTTCACTGCAGCTGCTGCTGCTGCCAACCCCTCAGACAGGTTTCTGCCCTCCTGGTGTCCAGCCAGGCTTGGCCCAGGATGGCAGAACAAAGGACTTCCTCAGAGAGAGGGTGCTACACCCTCTCCCTTTGGAAAAAGGTGTTAAGGCAGGGGAGGAGTTGCCTCCCCCAGCCTCTGGAAATGCTTTCATGGGCACAGATGGTGCCCATTTCTGCATAAGCCAGTCTACACCGGTTCAGGGACCCCTCAGCCCTGCTCTGGCGCGAAACTGGACAAAGGAAAGGGGAGTGACCACTCCCCTGACCTGCACCTCCCCTGGGAGGTGCCCAGAGCTCCTCCAGTGTGCTCCAGACCTCTGCCATCTTGGAAACAGAGGTGCTGCTGGCACACTGGACTGCTCTGAGTGGCCAGGGCCAGCAGGTGACGTCAGAGACTCCTTCTGATAGGCTCCTTCAGGTGTTGCTAGCCTATCTTCTCTCCTAAGTAGCCAAACCCTCTTTTCTGGCTATTTAGGGTCTCTGCTTTGGGGATTTCCTTAGATAACGAATGCAAGAGCTCATCAGAGTTCCTCTGCATCTCACTCTTCACCTTCTGTCAAGGAATCGACTGCTGACCGCGCTGGAAGCCTGCAAAACTGCAACAAAGTAGCGAAGACGACTACTGCAACTCTGTAACGCTGATCCTGACGCCTTCTCGACTGCTTTCCTGGTGGTGCATGCTGCGGGGGTAGTCTGCCTCCTCTCTGCACTAGAAGCTCCGAAGAAATCTCCCGTGGGTCGACGGAATCGTCCCCCTGCAACCGCAGGCACCAAAGAACTGCATCACCGGTCCTCTGGGTCTCCTTTCAGCACGACGAACGAGGTCCCTTGAATCCAGCAACTCTGTCCAAGTGACTCCCACAGTCCGGTGACTCTTCAGTCCAAGTTTGGTGGAGGTAAGTCCTTGCCTCCCCACGCCAGACTGCATTGCTGGGAACCGCGTGTTTTGCAGCTACTCCGGCTCCTGTGCACTTTCCGAGGGAATCCTTTGTGCACAGCCAAGCCTGGGTCCACGGCACTCTAACCTGCATTGCACGACCTCCTGAGTTGTCCTCCGGCGGCGTGGGACTCCTTTGTGCAACTTCGGGTGAGCACCGTTTCACTCCACTTTGTAGTGCCTGTTACGGCACTTCTGCGGGTGCTGCCTGCTTCTGAGAGGGCTCCTTGTCTTGCTGGGCGCCCCTTCTGTCCCCTGACGCAATTGGCGACATCCTGGTCCCTCCTGGGCCACAGCAGCATCCAAAAACCCTAACCGCACGACTTGCAGCTAGCAAGGCTTGTTTTCAGTCTTTCTTCAGGAAAACACTTCTGCACAACTCTCCACAGCGTGGGACATCCATCCTCCAAAGGGGAAGTTTCTAGCCCTTGTCGTTCTTGCAGAAACCTCAGCTTCTACTGTCCAGTAGCAGCTTCTTTGCACCCACAGCTGGCATTTCCTGGGCATTTGCCCACTCTTGACTGGATCGTGACTTTTGGACTTGGTCCCCTTGTTCCACAGGTACCCTCGTCTGGAAATCCATCGTTGTTGCATTGCTGGTTTTGGACTTTCCTGCAGAATTCCCCTATCACAACTTCTGTGCTCTTTGGGGAACTTTAGTGCACTTTGCACTCACTTTTCAGGGTCTTGGGGTGGGCTATTTTTCTAACCCTCACTGTTTTCTTACAGTCCCAGCGACCCTCTACAAGGTCATTAGGTTTGGGGTCCATTTGTGGTTCGCATTCCACTTTTGGAGTAAATGGTTTGTGTTGCCCCTATCCCTATGTGTCCCCATTGCATCCTATTGTAACTATACATTGTTTGCACTAATTGTTTTCTAATACTATACTGCATATTTTTGGTATTGTGTACATATATCTTGTGTATATTTGCTATCCTCATACTGAGGGTACTCACTGAGATACTTTTGGCATATTGTCATAAAAATAAAGTACCTTTATTTTTAGTATATCTGTGTATTGTGTTTTCTTATGATATTGTGCAAATGCCACTAGTGGTACTGTAGGAGCTTCACTCGTCTCCTAGTTCAGCCTAAGCTGCTCTGCTAAGCTACCATTATCTATCAGCCTAAGCTGCTAGACACCCTATACACTAATAAGGGATACCTGGGCATGGTGCAAGGTGTAAGTACCCCTTGGTACTCACTACAAGCCAGTCCAGCCTCCTACATGCTTTTACTTTAACCTGAGAGGAAACATGAATAAAATGAATTCCACCAATGCAGAGCTCTTAGTCTGAGTAATACATTTATTAAAGCACTGTTTCAGGTTCATATAGAGGAATCATGTAGGTCAAATGCAACAACACAAATGCACTTCCAAAAATGATCAGAGCAGTAGAATAATAATGATTATAGAAACAAACAATGAAAACACATTTTGTTAATCATCATAGATTATATATATCTGCATATACAGTGATTATATATTCATCCACAATGCATATCTACAAATACAAATAAGAAGTAAAAAGAATAAAAAAAATTCTAGCTATCGCGTCAAGAATTTTCAATTCTATTAAGGACACGGAGGCGAGGATTATGCTTTCTCTTTCTTTACTGAACAAAACAGCAGCCAATCAAATACAAGTAACAGAAAAAACTACACATCCCAGGATGCCTAACATCCTATCACATGGTCCAATCACTGTCCATATCCTCTGCTATAAGTGCTTTGATGTCACTTCTTCTTTCTTTGATCAATACAGATAATATCAACTTGAAAACGAAACTTCTTACGCCAACACGAACTCCGATGGCTTAACATCTATTCTTCCAGGATAGCCTTCTCCTGGCCAACTCGATACCGGGCATCAGCCGAAGCAGAACATGAAAAACCAAACTATTCCAGCTGAAAATGGCTTCAGGAATTTGTCTGATCAGATCCTGTAAGAATAAAACAGGCAGGTAATATCTCCATAAATTGAAAAGTCTCAATAAACCGATGGTTCAATAAAAGACAATCAAATGGGAGGGAGACAATAACAATAATCATAATTATACACAATAATTAACAATTCACTTATTCATTATATTTTTTAAAGGGGGGGATAATCCTCGCCTCCGTGTCCTTAATAGAATTGAAAATTCTTGACGCGATAGCTAGAATTTTTTTTATTCTATGTCAAGACCAGAGGCTCCCATTATGCTAGTTTAAAGCTGTTCCATTACTACAGTAGCTACATCCAATACCGGTTTATGATAAAACTTACAAAAAGTGTTTTCTGAAGACCAGTCTGCTGCCTTCATAATGTCCTTTAACCGGGAACCCAAGGCAAATGATTTGGAAGCCATAGCTCCTCTCACAGAATGAGCCCCGAATATAGAAGTGTCAATTCCTGCTTCACTCATCAGCCATCTCAACCATCTGGCCAGAGTGGCTGAAGTCACTGGTTTAAAAGGTTTTTGCAAAGAAATTAATAATTGTCCTTTAGAAGTTTGACGTAATTCTTCTGTGACTACTTCATAATCTTTTAAACATTGTACTACACACAATTTTGAATTTTCTGTGTAAATAGGGTAGGATACTGACCTGTAGTTAGTTTTAGTTCTTCTTGTCACCAAAAAAGTGACACCTTCAGGGGAAAAAACTCTACCAGCTAGATCCAGAGCTCTGATGTCTGAAACCCTCTTGCAAGAGATAAGGCACAAGAGCATAGTTAGTTTAGCCAAGGGCTGTTTGCACGATAAATACCTGTTGGTAGGCCAAGAATCCAAAAATTTTAAAATAATGTTAACATCCCATAATACAGAATATTTAGCTTGAGGAGGTTTGGAAAGACGTATACCTCTTAAAAGTTTGCAAATTAATGGATGTTCACCAATGGGTTTACCCTCAAGATGAGCGTGCCCTGCTGATATAGCTGATCTAAAGTTATTACTTGTCCGATAAGCCAAACCCAAACTTGCTAGTTCTGCCAAAAAGTTAATATTCATACCAAGGTGTGCTTCCACTGGATTGGCACCCCTTCCATCACACCAACTAGACCATCTGCGCGAAGCTGAGTCATATCTTTTATGGGTACTATCGGCCCATGCCTGCTTAATGAATTCCGCAGCTTGCTTCGAAACATCTGGGGTACTCCATCTCGACCTGAAATTAACCAGGCTTGAAGGACCAACTTCCCTGACAAGACCAGAGGATGTTGAAGGCCCTCCGGGCTCAACAGAAGATTCAGACGAGGCGGAATCAGAAGAGGAGAGGCACAAGCTAAATGAAGAGCTATGAAGAGCTATAGGGAACCAAGGCTGTGCTCTCCAAAATGGGGTCACCAGAACAATTTCTGTCTTCTGCCTCCTCACCTGAGATAAGACTCTGGCAATCATCAGGAATGGAGGGAAGGCATAACCTCGAAACTGGGACCAATCCTGAAGAAAAGCATCTGTCTTTAGCGCATAAGGGTCTGGACGCCAACTGAAGAATTTTGGAAGTTGGCAATTGATCCTCGAGGCAAAGAGATCTATCTTGCAACTGCCCCACTCCCTGATTATCTGTGAGAAGATCAGAGGGTCCAATTTCCAATCGCTGGAATCCGTGAGGTATCTGGAATTCCAGTCTGCTATGATATTCTGATCCCCAGGGAGGTATTCTGCTATGACCACTAGGCGTTGGGTTAGGCAATAATGCCAGAAATCCTTGGCAATCTCCGCCAGAATTCTGGACTTCGTGCCTCCTAGTTTGTTGACATATCTTACTGCTGAGACATTGTCCATCCGTAAGAGTATGCAACAATCTGTTTTCTGAGGGGAGAGACTCTTTATGGCAAAAGATCCCGCTAGAAGTTCCAGGCAATTGATATGTAGAGTTTGCTCCCATTCTGACCATCTTCCCCCCGTCACTAGGGAGTTGCAACGTGCTCCCCACCCCCATCTGCTGGCATCGGATTCTATCACCACTTCTGGATGGGACCCGAAAATTGCCCTGCCGTTCCAAGCCTCCATGTGATGAAGCCACCACAAGATCTCTGAGCGTACTTCGGCAGTCAAGGGGATTAATTCCGAGTAACTCAGACCGTTGCAGATGCCTGATCTTGAGCCTTTGAAGTGCTCGGTACTGTAAGGGTGCGGGAAAGATCGCCTGAATAGATGAAGCTAGTAAGCCCACTATTCTGGCAATATTCCTCAGAGAGACGGTCTGTCTGGTTAGAACTGATCTCAATTCCCTCTTGATGTTGTGGATCTTCTGAGAGGGGAGAATGAGTTGACAAGATATGGAGTTTATCTGGAAGCCCAGGAACTCTATCACCTAAGAGGGTTTCAATAATGACTTCTGCACATTGATAAGGAAACCTAAATCCTGCAGAAGATTGATGGTCCAATCCAGGTGAGATAGGAGAACTTGAAGGGATTGGGCCATCAGCAGAATGTCGTCCAGATATATAATCAGTCTGACACCTTTAGCTCTGAGCCACTCCATCCCAGGTCTCAGAAGCTTCGTGAAGCACCACTGGGCTGACGACAGGCCGAATGGAAGGGCTAGAATCTCCAAGTACTGTCCCTTCCATTGGAATTGTAGAAATCTCCTGTGAGGAGGAAAAATTGGGATCGACAGGTATGCATCTTTTAGATCCAGACGAACCATCCAATCTCCTTCTAAAAGGATGTCCCTTAACATATGGATGCCTTCCATCCTGAAGTGTCTGTAAAGGATCCAATGACTGAAATCCTTCAGATTCAGGACCAATCTGTGACCTCCTCCTTTCTTGTCTACTACGAAAATAGGACTGATGAAACCGTAAGGGTGAGGAGAGGCAAACTGGACGGCTCCTTTGTCTAAAAGAGCTTGTACTTCTATGTCTATAAAATTTTGATTTGCTAGGGAAAAACACATTTGTACAGGAGGGAGGAGCTGTTGGGGAGTGCTGATAAACTCCAAGCGAAAACCTTCTACTGTTTGGAGGATCCAAGGATCTCCTGAAATTCGCTTCCAATTTGTCAGGCATAGTGCTACCCTGCCGCCAAGTTTGACCTGAGAAAAATGAATAATGCTCACCTGTGAAACTTGAGTCCTGTATGGCTCCTTGTTGCCCTCTGCGTTGACCTCTACGGAAACGGGGGCGTCCTCCTCTAGAACGTGTGGGGTAGAAGGTGGTGTCTTGATCTCCGTACCAGCCACCTCTGCCTCTTGGGTAGTAGTTCTGGGGACTATTGTAAGTTCCTCGGCCGGGCATACGTCCCCCGTAACGACCGGCCCTGAGAAAAAGGCCTTGTTTAAAGACCTTCTTGAGGGACATTTGAGCCTTATCCAGCGTAGAGAAGGTGGAGCAAAATTTGGACAAATCTTTGATAAAAGAGGTTCCAAAGAGCAGCCCTTCAGCCGAAGGTCCTGCTTCCGAAGATGCAAGATCAGACAACTTAGGGTCAATGCGCATTAACACAGATTTTCTGCATTCCGCAGAAATAGCGCAGTTCGAATTCCCCAGAAGACAAATGGATCTCTGTGCCCATCCTATCAGGACATCAGTGTCCACCGGATCGCCAGATTCTTTAGCCACGTACGCCATTTCAAGAATCTTGGTCAAAGGACCTGAAAGGTCCAACAACTTGTCTTGGCAGTTACGCCAGGAGCGATCCAAACCTTTTATGGGGTCCTTAGAGAATTTCCGCATAAAGGTGACCATTGTGGGGTCTATTTCTGGGGTCTCGGACACCTTGCCCTCTAGATCAGGTCTAGGACATTCCGCTTTTAAGCGTGATCGAACTTCCTTGTCGAAGCATTTTCGTAAATTAGATTGTACATATTGAGCCACCTCGGGTGAGGGAACCCAATTAGAAGCTCTGGGATGAATGATTTCCATGGGATCAAAGTCTAGCACTTGGCAGGGAGGAGGCGGTTTCCTAGCTTTTTTACTAGGTCTAGGAGCGTCGGAGTCATCTGAATCATCAGAGGAGGAATTTTTATCAGAAGACGAGGAATGGAGGAAGACTTCCTTTTTTGAGCTGTAATTATGCTCTCCACTACGTTTTTGTACATAGTTTTTCAAAAGCGTCTGCGTGCAGACTACTAACCTCTGCTCTAGGATCTATGTTTTTTGCTTTGTCCTTCACTTTTTTGGCCTCGGGAAGAGGTTGTTGTTCTTGTGTCCAGCCCTGTGTATGAGCATAGTCAAATAATTGTCCTGAAAAGGGGCCCAAAGCTCTCACTAGAGCATCATTCACCGATTGTTGGACTCTGGAATCAAAGGCTTCAACAATATCAACTTCTAGTTGATTGCTTATATCATCGGTATAATATTCTGCTCCTTGATCCTCCCATTGAGCCATGATTAATAAGGTAAAATACCTTTAAAGCAAATCAGCTAAAGATCAAGGAAGGGGTAGTGCAAAACCCCCAATTCAGGCAATAGAGTAATATGAGCCCTTAATAGAATGTGTAGGGAGCTGCCTGAAAAGCACTCTCGGCAGAAGCCTGTTAACAATTTTACAACCCACGCAGTCTTACTGCTGGGCGTCAGGGAGCAATCTTTCTGCAACAGAAAAAGGGCCTAGGACGCCCTCGGTGCACCTCTCACGAGCCGATCGATTCAGAAAACGAAAGGAATCGGCTCGTCGAGACGTGCGTGCGCGCGCGCCCCAGTAAATATGAAAAGGAGACTGCAAATGCAGCTCCGCTCCCGCTCCCACTCCACCAAGAAAAACGGGCTCTAGAAAATATTGGCAAAAGGCCAATAAATCAGAGCGTACAAGTGCTCAATCAAAGCAAATGAAGCGCGCTGAATCGCGACGCTAACTAAACAAATATAACGTTCTAAATCATTAAACAAACCCACAGTTTTTAGAGGAGAATGAAATTGTGTACTTATCTGCTGCGAAGCAGCAAAGAAAGAGGAAGTGACATCAAAGGTCAAAAGACTTATAGCAGAGGATATGGACAGTGATTGGACCATGTGATAGGATGTTAGGCATCCTGGGATGTGTAGTTTTTTCTGTTACTTGTATTTGATTGGCTGCTGTTTTGTTCAGTAAAGAAAGAGAAAGCATAATCGGAGCCTCCGGTCCTGACATAGAATTCAAAACCATGGGGCTCGTTTTCTTCATCTCTTTGTCAGCAACAGGCTGTGAACCCAGTTGACCGTGAAGAGAGAACTACCCTCATGGGAGCGGCAGGCACAGGCGTCCCCGTCCCGACCAGATTTCAAAATCCACAGTCGTCTAGTTTCCTCCTCTTTTATAAATTAAACAAGCCAGAGAGGTGGATTCTAGAAATCCCCTCTCCCATCCAGTGAGTTGTTGTTCCAACGCTGGCCAAAGCAGGTTGGTTTTGAGAAGGGCACATGGAGGTTGGCCACATCCCAAGGTGCTCTTCCAAGACCAAACCGTTCCTTGCCGTACCATAAACATCATCCTGGTACATCCTTATCTAACCCACACTACCCCGTGTTATGGTCTAGCCCTTGGAGAGAAAGAGCACAAAGAGGGAAAATGTGAGCGAAAAACACATTGAGCAGAAAAATACTTGCACCTGCTAAGTTAAGCACAAAATGGAGTCTGTAATCAAAATGGACCTGGTGGCCACCAATGTGGCGGTGTGCTGGCAGTCACCAATGTGACAGTGTGTAAAGCTAGGCTAAGCACAAAATGGAGTCAGTGGTCAAGATGGAGCAGTGGTTAAATACAGATATCATCACAACTATTCAGCCAATATCTGATCAGATGACTAAGGGTCAGATGTAGGAAGCCGTTTGCATGGTGCAAACTGGGAAAATCGCAGTTTGCGCCATGCAAACAGCCTTCTGTGATGCACATTCACAATTTGCGAGTCGGTACCGACTCGCAAATTGTGAATGCGACTCGCAAATAGGAAAGGGTGTTCCCTTCCTATTTGCGACTCGCATCGCAATGCAGAATTGCTTTGTGACCGCGAGTGCGGTCGCAAAGCAATTCGCAGTTACCACCAGTGTCACACTGGTGGTAACTCATTCGCAAAAGGGAAGGGGTCCCCATGGGACCCCTTCCCCTTTGTGAATGTTGCCAAAAAGGTTTTTTCAGAGCAGGCAGGGGTCCATTGGACCACTGCCTACACTGAAAAAACGAAACCAAATGGTTTTGTTATTTTTTTTATTTTGCAACTCGTTTTCCTTTAAGGAAAACGGGCTGCAAAATAAAATAAAAAACGGCTTTATTGAAAAAGCAGTCACAGACATGGAGGTCTGCTGACTTCAGCAGGCCACCATCCCTGTGAGTGCAGGGACTCGCTATGGGGTCGCAAAATGCGACCCACCTCATTAATATTTATGAGGTGGGTCTTTGCGACCCCATACCGAGTCGCAGACGGTGTCTGAGACACCGTTCTACATCAGGATTTGCGATTCTGAAATTGCGAGTCGCACCGACTCGCAATTTCAGAATCGCAGATTCTGACCTTGCTACATCTGGCCCTAAGTTCCAAAATTGCATTTAGATTCAATTGATTTTTGAACTGATATTTTTTTCTTGCTAAGGCCTTGGTTAAGACCCCTTTAGCATTTTGTTTTAAGATTAACAATTACTATAGTTAGGGGCAAGTAGCTAGAAGTAGTTTTAGTTATGCTCTCTCCCTCTAAATTTGGTTGTTGGATACTGTTAAGACAGTATTCCACTCATAATTGGCATACTGGTGCCCCCTTATAAGTCCTTAGTATATGGCACGTAGGTACCCAGGGCATTAGGGTTCCAGGGGATCCCTATGGGCTACAGCATATCGTTTGCCACCCATAGGGAGCTCATGCAAAGGGCTCTGCAGGACTGCCATTGCAGCCTGCGTGAAAAGGTGCATGCGCCCTTTCACTGCACCAGGTCGCTTATAAGTCACCCCTATTGCAGGCCTTCCAGCCCTGAAGGCAGGGCGTGGAGTACCTGTATGTGAGGGCACCCCTGCACCAGCAGAGGTGCCCCCACAACCATTTTCCCGGCCCTCGTGAGTGCGGGGACGCCATTTTACGCATGCACTGTACATAGATCACTACCTATGTCCAGCTCCATAATGGTAACTCAAATATTTGCCGTGTTTGGTACCAAACATGTTGGAATCATACCCCAAGGCTTTTGCAAGCACTGGTTGTGTGATTCCATGCAGTCTGGGAGCACCTTAGAGGACCCCCAGTGCTGCCATTACAGCCTTCTGAGGTTTTCCAGGCAGCCCCAGCCGCTGCCATCTCTCAGACAGGTGTCTGCCCTCCTGTTGCTCAAGCAGCTCGAGCTCAGGAAGGGAGAACAAAGCATTTAGTTTGGGAGAGGGGTGTCACACCCTCTCACTTTGGAACTAGGTGTTACAGGCTTGGGAGGGGTAGCCTCCCAGAGCTTCTGGAATTGCTTTGAAGGGCACGGATGGTGCCCTCCTTGCATAATCCAGTCTACACCAGTTCAGAGACCCCTAGCCCCTGCTCTGGTGTGAAACTGGACAAGGGAAAGGGGAGTGATCACTCCCCTGTCCATCACCACCCCAGGGATGGTGCTCAGAGCTCCTCCAGAGGGTCCCTGGGTTTTCCCATTTTGAATTCCAAGTTGGCTGGGCACTCTGGGGGCATCTGAGTGGCAGAGCACTCTGGGGGCCTCCCCTGATAGGTGCTTACCTGTGTAGATGACCAATCCCCTTTTCAGGGCTATTTAGAGTCGCTCTCTTGGGTGGTTCTTCAGATTCCAATTGCAAGACTCCAGCAGGAAACTGCACCTGGACCCTCCAGGAACTCTAAAAACTGCAACAAAGAAGCAAAGACGAATTCGGCTACATTGTATCTTCAGCTCCTGCCAGCAACCGCAACTGTTTCCAGGTAGTGCATCCTCCAATTACTGCCTGTCTTCAGCCTGCACCAGAAGAAAGAAGAAATCTCCCTTGAAGTGAAGTAGTCACTTTACTGCTTCAGCAGGCACCCCTCTACAGTGACGACCGGTAGCTTGGGTCCCCTCTCCTGAAGAAGTGCGTGGATCCAGCAATACGGCTGGTGGACTGAAGTGGTCCTGACAGTTCTGACATCCAACTATCCAACTTTGGTGGTGGTAAGAGCTTGCCTCCCCACACAAGACAGTGCCCTTTTACACCACATGTTTTGCAGTTGCCGAGGCTTGTTCGCTTCCTTCCACAAAGTTCTTCATGCACCGTGCAGCTCCAGCCCCAGAGCACTGCTTCCTGCAATGCACAGCTACCTGAGTGGTTCTCCGGCGGCGTGGGATCTCTTTGTGTAGTGCTGCGTGGGCCTCCTTTTGTACCTTCTTTGCCCCCGTGCTGTGGGACTCCCATGCGTGCTGCCTGGTCTTCTGAGGGCTCTCTGAGTAGCTGAGAGCCCCTTGTGACTCCTCCTCCTGGGTAGAGTCCAGCAGGCCTCTCCTGGTCCCAGGGAGCTCCATATTCCCTCCAGCCATGTGCTTTGCATGTGCCAAGGCTTGTTGGCAGAATCCAGCGACGCAAACCAGACTCCAATCATCCATCCGGCATGGGACATCATCTGCACCAACCAGGAACTCGCATCCATCTTCTTGGGTGCAGTACTGATTGTTGTTCTTCACCAGTGGTTCTTCTTCTGCACCTTCATCCGGGTTAGCAGGGGCTCCTGTTCTCCCTGGACTCTTCAGTGCTTCTTGGATTTGGTCCCCTTCTTCCACAGGTCTTCAAGTCCAGGAATCCATTGTTGGTGTCTTGCATTCTCTTCTGGTTCTTGCATAATCTTCTTTCTCGTGTTCTTGTGTGTTCTAGGAAAGTTACTGTGAATTACTCCTGCTTTCCTGAGCTCTGGGTTCTATTACTTACATTTGGTGTTTTCTAATGCTCTCCACACCCCTCTCCACAGTACACTTGCCTAGGGTAAAAGCCGACTTTCGCATTCCACTTTCTTAGTATATGGTTTGTGTTCCCCCTAGGCCCATTTCTAATTATTGTGATTTTCACTATTTTCACTGTTTTCTAACTTTTATTACAGCTATTTCTACCATACTAGTGTATATATTGTGTGTATTACTTACCTTCTAAGGGAGTATAGTCCCTATGGTATTTGTGGCATTTGTGTCACCAAAATAAGGTACGTTTTTGTTTTTTAACACTGAGTATTTTCTTTCATGTGTGTGAGTACTGTGTGACTACAGTGGTATTGCATGAGCTTTGCATGTCTCCTAGTTAGACCTTGGCTGCTCATCCACACTACCCCTAGAGAGCCTGGCTTCATTTCACTAATAAGGGATACCTAGACCTGGTATAAGGTGTAAGTACCTTTGATACCCACTACAAACCAGGCTAGCCTCCTACAGCAATGATGATCAAAAGGTTAGTCTTGGAGAGACAGCTCCCGGCTATAGAAAGGGAGAGAGCAGAAATGGCACCCATTAATGGTAGCAGCAATACAACAGCTAGGGACAGAGAGCACGCTGATATCCTTAAAATCCCCAAAGGGATTGTCTCCAAGTATGAGAAAGGGGATGACATCACGATGTGGTTCACAGCCTTTGTGAGGGCTTTTGGAACCAGAAAATTCAAAAAGTCTCATTGGGGAGCTCTCCTTTGGGAACTGTTCACTGGTAAGTGTAGGGAAGAACTCCTCACACTCGCTGGTGCAGATGCTGAATCATATGACCACATGAAGGCTACCCTGATTAAAGGCTTTGGATTCACCACTGAGGAGTATAGACTTGGGTTCAGGGGGCTCACAAATCATTGAGCCAGTCCTGGGCTGATTTTGTAGGCTACTCAGTGAAAACACTAGATGGTTGGGTAACTGACAGTGGAGTGCATGAGTGCATGACTATGATGGGCTTTATGATTTATTTGTGAAAGAACATATTTTATGACACTGCTTCAATGACAAGTTGCATCAATATCTGGTGGAGCTAGGTCCAATTTCTCCCTAAGAACTGGGAAAGAAGGAAGACAATTGGGTCAAGACCAGCGTGACCAAGACTTCTACTGGGGGTGCCCAAAAGTAAGGGGTTACAAACCCTCCCCAGGGGAAGAGTGGTGAAAAACCTAAAGATAAAAGTAAATAGTTTTCTCAAGGACCCCTAAATTGAGCCTCTTCACATGGGTGCAAGGATAAATATCCCAGAGAGGCCTGGCGTTTCAACTGTAAACAGCATGATCACCAAACTGGAGACCTAGTCTGTCCCAAAAAGAATCCCCCCAGCACTGCATCAGTTAGCACTGGTCTAGCCAATCTCCAGGGGGGATCAGCAATGTGCCTAGAGCAAATCAAGGTTCACACTGAAGCTACTTTAGTTTCCAAGAGTGGGGTAGATGGTGCCACTCTTGCTGTCTGCCACCCCTAATATGTACAAATACAGGCAGCATTCCTTGATTAATGGGACTAAGGTAGAAGCACTGAAGGATACAGCTGCCAGTGTTGCCATGGTGACAGAAAAACGGATATACCCAGGACAGCATTTGGCTGGACAATCATATCCAGTTACCTGTGCTGACAATGTGACTAAGGTCCATCCCATGGCTATGGTGACCTTAGGATGGGGAGGAGTTACTGGCCTGAAACAGGTAATGGTCTCTTCTGCAATCCCAAATGAATGTCTGCTAGGGAATGATCTGAAGTCCTCAGCTTGGGCTGAGGTGGAACTCAAAACCCATGCAACCATGCTGGGAATCCCTGGGATGGTGTGTGTGAAAACTAGAGCACAGAGCTGAGCACAGGTTGAACAAGACATGTTGGAGCCTGGAATGATGGCCTAACCTTCCAAGAGAAAAGACAGGAAGTCTGGGGGACCAACTTCTGAGTAGCAAAAGACAGGATTCCTCTCCTGCGGGACAGGGCTTGACATCCTCTGAGGGAATTGAGCTATGGAGGTTGATCCTTATCAGGTGTAGCTTGGGTCCAGGGGGACCCTCTAGGGGACAGCTGTGCTAGGGAAAGAGGACTTGTCCCGTTTTTGAAGGCCTGATGCAGCAGGCAGCTGCACACGAGACGGGAGATGTTAGTGGCTCCCACAGGGTCTTTTGGAAGGAATGGCTCCTTTACACTGAGGCCAGAGACATGGAATAGACTTGTCAGTCATCTCTACTGGCCCAACATGGTCCAAAAGGTGAAGGAGTTTTGCAGCTCCTGTGTCACCTGCCAGGCCAGTGGTAAGTCAAGTGGGCACCCAAAGCCCTCCCTAATCCCACTACCAGTTGTTGGGGTTCCCTTTAAAAGGGTTGGTGTTGACATAGTGGATCCAATTGACCCCCCCCCCCACAGCCTCGGGAAACCAATACATACTAGTACTAATGGTTAATGCTACCAAGTATCCCAATGCAATTCCCCTCGGGTCTACTACAGCTCCTGCAGTTGCCAAAGCCCTTATTGATATCTTTACCAGGTTACCGTTTCCTAAGGAGGTGGTTTCTAACAGAGATGCCAACTTCATGTCAGCTTACCTAAAACACATGTGGATGAGTGTGAGGTGACTTACAAGTTCACAACACCATACCATCCACAAACCAATGGACTTGTTGAAAGGATCAATAAGACATTGAAGGGCATGATCATAGGGCTCCCTGAAAAACTCAAAAAGAGATGGGATGTCCTCCTGCCATTCTTGTTTTTCACCTACAGAGAGGTGCCTCAGAAGGTAGTAGGGTTTTCTCCCTTTGAACTTCTGAATGGCCACCCTGTTAGGAGACCACTTGCACTTGTGAAGGAAGGTTGGGAGAGACCTCTCCATTAGCCTAAGCAAGATGTGGTGGACTATGTGCTTGGCCTCTGCCCTAGGATGGCTGAGTACATGGAAAAGGCATCCAAAAACCTTGAGGCCAGCCAACTGCTCCAGAAGCAGTGGTATGACCAAAAGGCTCCACTGGTGGATTTCAAACCAGGGCAGAGGGTATAGGCTCTGGAGCCTGTGGCTCCCAGGGCACTTCAGGACAAATGACGTGGCCCTTACCCTATCCTAGAAAAGAAGAGTGAGGTCACCTACTTGGTAAACCTGGGCACTAGCAGGACAACAAAAAGAGCGATCCATGTGAACGCCTCAAACTCTATTGTGACAGGGCTGATGTAACCATACTGATGGTTACTGATGAGGATCAGGAAGCCCAGAGTGAATCTCTCCCTGACCTTCTCTCCCACAACCCTATAGATGGGTCAGTTGATGGGGTTGCCTACTCAGACAGCCTCTGTGCTCAACAGCAGGCTGTCTGCAGGTAAGACCTGCAGTAGTATGCTGAGCTCTTCTCCTGAAACCCTGGACAGACACACCTGTGTACCCTTGATGTGGACACAGGAGACAGCTTGCCTGTCAAAAACAAAATCTATTGGCAGTCTGACCAAGTTAAGGAGAGCACGAAAGTTGAAGTCAACAATATGCTGGAGTTAGGGGTTATTGAATCCTCTGACAGCCCCTGGGCTAGCCCATTGGTCTTGGTCCCCATACCTAATTCCAAGGATGGAAAGAAAAAGATGAGGTTCTGTGTGGACTACAGAGGTCTCAACTCTGTCACAAAGACAGATGCGCACCCTATTCCAAGGGCTGATGAGCTGATGGATAAGCTAGGTGCAGCAAAATTCCTCAGTACCTTTGACTTAACTACAGGGTACTTCCAAATTCGCATGGTACGAGGAGAAAAAGAGAAGATTGCATTCTCTATACCTGATGGGCATGATCAGTTCACTGTTATGCCCTTTGGTTTAAAGAATGCCTTTGCCACTTTACAAAGGTTGGTGAATCAATGTCTTGCTGACTTGGAGTCCTTTAGTGCAGCATATCTAGATGACATTGCTGTCTTTAGCTCCTCCTGGCAGGATCACAGGATCCACCTTGGGAAGGTTTTGCAGGCTCTGCAACCAGCAGTCCTCACTACCAAGGCATCAAAATGCCAGACAGGGCAGGACACTGTTGTATACTTGGGCCACCTTGAAGGTGGAGGCAAAGTGCAACCTTTACAGCCCAAGATCCACACAATTCTGGACTGGGAAGCTCCTACCACACAGAGTCCAGTCAAGGCATTCCTTAGCTTGACTAGTTATGACAGGAGGTTTGGGAAGGGGTATGGGTCCATTGTGACCCCCTCACAGAACTGATCTCTAAAAAGATGCTCAAAAAAGTAAACTGGACTCTTTTTTAAAACTATTTTTATTGATTTTAAACAAATGATAAACAGTGACATCGAGTTGGAAACACTTGCATGAGATATGGTTACATGGCAGGGCCCAGTGACCCAGAAGATGAACAGTACATAATTAGACAGTATTCCCCCTATACTTAGGTGTGGCAGAGGGGTACCACAATCATTCTGGTGTAGACGGTTCACAGTCCCCTGGGTTCTTCCAGGCCAAAGTACTCATACCAGGGGCCCCAGATCTTGCTAAATTGCTTTGGGCAACCTTGAGCCCTATACGTGACCTTTTTGGCCATCATATAAAAATCCATAAACCTCTGCCAATCCTCTATCGTTGGGGATTCAGTGGCCCCCCACCTGCGGGCGATATTCCTCTTAGCCATCACCAAACCCAGATAACAAAACAGCAGTTGTGTCCTTGGGATATCAATATCCATGGAGATGCCGAGCAGCACATATTTAGGATCTGCTGGTAGGGATATGTTGAGGATACAATCCAATTCATATAATATTTTCTCCCAGTACTTATGGACAATCGGGCAATGCCTTACGATATGTAGGAATGTTTGTGGCCGTGTTTTACATCTCAGACATTTCGGCGCCACAACTCTCCCAAATTTATGAAGCCTGCCTCGATCATAATATGTTCTGTGCAGTATTTTGAATTGGATAAAACTCAGTCTTGTTTTTATAGCGACTTCTCTAGGGTACATAAGGGCCGTCTCCCATTCAGTATCATCTATTTCTCCCAGTTCCTTACCCCATGTTTATCTTAGTTTCTGGAGAGTGTCTGGGACATTATTATTTATAGTTTTATTTGTGAATGATATCACTTTTTCTGGTATTTCTTCTTGGAGCAACCTGCTCTCTAGTGGAGCATACTCTGGAATGCTCATGGATCTATTCCCTCTGCTCGCAAGGCATGTCTCAGTTGCACATATTCATAATATTGTGTGGAACATAAGTGATAGTCTCATTGAAGAGAGGCAAAGGAGATCAGAGCCCCTTTCTCCTGAAGGTCTCCAAGTTTAGCTATTCCCATGAGGTCCCATCACCGAAACCCTCTTAGTTTCCCAATTTCTCTAAAGCTCCGACTGAGCCACAGTGGAGTCTCCTGCGTAATATTTCCTGCCCATCCCAGATATTTACCAGTTTTGAGCCAGGCCTCAATTACCACCTGGTAGCAATGTCTTCCATTCTAGGCCGCCATATAAGTAGTGCAGGTATGGGTGTGCCTGAAATTGGAGGCATTCTACTTGGTAGGTGGGGTGACCGCTGGTGTGTGTCCCCACTCATTAATGACAATCATATGAGCTGCCCTGCAATATGCCCTAATGTCTGGGAGGGGCAGGCCTCTATTGTATTGATTTCTCTGAGGGGTCTGCTGTGCTATCCTGTGATGTCCTCCCCCCATATTAATCTAAGTATTTCCCCATTAATCTTGGTAAAATAATGTTAAGAAATTTTGGTAACATTATCATTTTAAACATTGTCACACAACCCATCATAGTCAGTAGTAAGTTTGCCCATCTGTTCACGTCTTTCTGAATGTCTGATAGCACACAATAGAAATTTCGGTTCAGATCTCTTTCACTATCTAATTTGACATACATACCCAAATAGCCCGACCCTTCCCATGTTATACCCTTGTGACGAGGCAAGTCAATCAATGTCATCTCCCCTCCAATTGGGTATGGATGTGACTGATATCAATTTATATTGTATCCCGAGTGGGCCCCATATTTGTCAAACAGTTGCAATAGTGCCGGAATAGTCTCTTCCTGGCGAGTGACATAGAGAAAGACGTCATCCGCATAGAGAGGGATCCTCTCATCCTCCCCCGAAGTGTCCCCATGCTGAAGCCTTTAATCACTTGATGGTTCTGAATCAGGCAGGTCAATGGTTCTAGAGTCATGGTGAACAAGTACGGAGAGAGGGGCAATCCTGCCTGGTACCCCGTCCAATTGGGAAATCGGCCGACTGAACGCCATTTACCCTGACCGCAGCTGAGGGCCCGCTGTAAAAGAGCCTAATCCAATCCTGCATTTTAGGGCCTGGACCATATTTCTTCAACACCTGCTCCAGAAAGGGCCAGTGGACCTCGTCAAAGGCTTTTTCACTATCTAACGTGAGGAGGATGTGTGGGTCCCCTTGATGAAGGACTGTCTCCAGCCAATTATATAGGTGATGCAGATTAATTCTGGTCGACCTCTGTGGCAAGAAACCAGATTGGTCATTGTGGATTAGGGGGTTTATGACTTTTTTCACTCTTGCAGCCAGTATTAATGCCAATATTTCAGTTTCTATTTTTAATAGCGATATTGGGTGGTACGAGGCACAATTCGTATGGGGTTTCCCTGGTTTGTGTATAACCACTATGGTGGCCTTGGGAAGATCTGGGGGAGGCTCCCTTCTTTCTTAGTTTCTTCATATAGCTTCAACAAATGTGGAGCCAAGACTCTTAAAAAACCCTGCCGGTTTACCAGTAGGGCCAGGGACTTTCCTATTTTCAATCTGACTATTACCAATTGGGCTCTTCAATAGAGTAATATCCTCCTCTATCTCACTATTTCCTCTGGTTGGCAGCTTGGCATAGGGATGTCGATTCAGTAAGATTAAATTTACGAGTAATCAGCTAGTGGGCATGCTTCATATAAGATCTTGTAATATCTAGCGAATTCCTGCGCTATTGCTATATTTGTGGTGTGGTCTGTGCCCTCTGTGTCCACAATACAGTAGTGTGGACTGACCTGGTCTCCAGCTCTCTTCTTCCCAGACAGGCTAATATCTTGCCCACCTTACCTCCTGTATTGTATAGTCCAGTGGTTCCCAACCTGTGGTCAGAGGAGCCCTGGGGGTTTGCAAAGCCTCCTCAGGGGGTCCGTGACTGCTTAGAAAATGTTATAATTTTAACGTATTAGGCCCCCAGCGTTCAGTAATGACTCAGTGGGGGGTCTCTGGATTCCGGTAATGTTTCAGTGGGGGTCCCTGGGTTCCAGTATTGATAAAGTGGGGGTCCACAGAAGTCAAAAGGTTGGCAACCACTGGTATAGTCTGTGCTGAGTAGCAAGAATTTGGGCTCTCACTTCCTTATCAGCCAGAGCCGGTATTCTTCTTGAAGTAATGTTATATTGCACAGCGTCTGTGGATCCGCTATGGGATCCAGGTCATTTCTAGGGACAGCAGCCTCTCCTCTATACTTTCCATTTCTTGTTTTTCCTTTTTACGTTTATGTCCAATGATATTCTGTGCCCTGTCCCTAAATACAGTTTTGTACGTTTCCCAAAAGACAATGGCTGAGTCAACTGAGGTCGTATTTTCTTTAAAATACAATTCAGTGTCAGTCCTCAATTCCTTTCTGATTCGTGAGTCTCTCAGTTCCCATGCATTGAGCCTCCATCTCATCCCTGACTTTCGAACTCTAAGTCCCACAGTGATGAGAAGGGGTGAATAGTCCGAAATCCCTCTCGCCACATAGGTGGCTAAGTCCATCACTGATACCTCTCTCACCAGGGCGAAGATATAATCTAATCAAGAGAACACTTGATGACTACCGGAGTGGTAGGAATACCCTCGACTCTCAGGTTGTTTCTGCACCAGAGGTCTGTTAGTCCCAATGTGTCCGTGAATCTTGCTAAGTGTGTTTTTTGCATGTTGTGCAGGGCAGGTCCCAACCTATCCAGAATGGTACACATAACTTCACTGAAATCTCCCCCAACTGTGTGTAAAGAAGTCAGTGATCAGCAAGATTTTGGTTACTTTTTCAGGCCTTCTGCAAGAGTGGAGGAGCATACACACAAATGAGCGTCACATCTCTCCTTCCCCACATGCCCCGCACAGCCATATATTTTCTGTCTGTGTCTACCCATCGCTTCCGTACTCAGAAAGGGGGGGTTCTTACTTATTAGAATCGCTACTGCCAACTGCAATGCACTCAACAAATGATATATGCTGTCACTATTTCGGATTGGGGAACCAGAAGAGGTCATAAAACCTCTCTGGGACCACAAATGTTCGAAATCATGAATGGCACCAAACCCATATTGACTATCATTGAAAATTGTCACTTTAAGCTGTTCAGACACACAGCATGCTCTAGTAAGAGCAATCAATTTGGCGGCTTGGGCTGAAAAGACTACTCGAAGCCAAGAGGCTTCTATCACACCCTTAGACTGTATAAACTGCATAACCTGCTCTCAGGGTACGTTCTTAATCTCTCAAACAGGAGCCATCAAGGAACATGACAAAGTCATTTTTGTCCAAGGGGACATCTTGAATATCGAGTCTTGGTTTGGTCCCCAATTCAGTCACATCAAGACAGTCATGCTCAACCTCATCTTCACGGTCACTTGCAATTTCAACAGGAATGGGCATCAGGGTTGCAGGATTTAAAACTGTACTTCCATTAATGTTCACATTAAAAGGGGTAAGGATCACTTGCTAAAAACGGGTCAATGCAGTCTTGTCAAGTATTGGGTTTTGGTACAAGACAGCAAAATTTCAACTGAGTGGGGAATAAACATTTTCAGTGGATGTCCCATAACAATGTTTTTGCACTGTTCGATGCTGACGCTAAGGGCAGCGACAGCTTTTAAGCAACCAGGCAACTCTGCAGCTACAGGATCAAGTGTAGCAGAAAAATAAGCCACAGACTTGTTTGCATTTCCGTGCAACTGTGTCAAAACTGAAAGTGCAGATTCATCTCTTTTGCATCAAAACAAAGAAAAATATTTGTTATACTCAGGCATTCCCAGAGCTAGGGGTTGGGATATGCTTTCGCTCAGGTCAGTGATGGAATGTATACAGTTGTTATCCAATGGTACCGGATCTGTTACATCTTTGTGGGTTAGCCTCTGTAAAGGTTTGGCCAAAAGGGAAATGTTTGGAATCCAATGACAGTAGCCAACCATTCTCAAAAACATTTGGACTTCTTTCTGTGTTGCAGTAGGATTAATTTGCATGCTTGTTGAGATTCTCTCTTGTGACACTTTTCTCACACCTTTCTCAAAGTGGTGACCTAAATACAGGACTTCTTACTTGCAATGCTGTAATTTTGCAGGGGAAACTCTATGGCCATTCTCTCTTAAATGATTCAAGAGGGCAATTGTATATCTTCTGCATCCTTCTTGGGTATTTGACACAATGAACAGGTCTGTCAATATAGTGAACTAAGACTGAATGATAGGGCATTTTAAGGGACTCCAAATTCTTTTTCAAGATCTGGTTGAAAAAGGATGGTGACTCCGTATACCTCTGAGGAGTTTGGCACCATGCCAAGACACAACTGCTGAACTTAAATGCGAATAAATATTGGCTTTCCGCATGCAATGGTACAGAGAAAAATGCTTGACAAAAATCAATCACAGTAAATCATTCAGCTTCAGATGAAATTTAAAACATAATAACTGCTGGATTTAGTAGCATAGGACAACATCGAATGGCAATCTCATTCATTTTTCTCAAATCCTGGACTATGCAGTATTTTCCATTGGGCATCCACAATCCTAAAATGGAGGAGTTAATGGACATCCCATGATTTCTTTTAAAATACATGACTCAATTAATCAATTAATCAAAGGGGCAATATAAGCCATTGTCTCTGGGTACATGTTACAAGGGGGTATCTTTGGGTATACTGCATTTCGTTTCACTGTTATTTTAATAGGCTCAACTTCTTTAATAAGTTGTATTTCTTTTCCTGAAAACTCCCAAACTTCAGGTGTCACTATTTCCTATAAATCTTCGGGCAAGTCATTACATGTCATCATTGGGTACAAAGAGACACTTGGGTATTGCTCTACAATTTTACAGGGCACATCTTCCTAATTTCTCTGAATGGCTATTCCTTTAGGTGTGCAGTTAATGGAATAATTCAGCTTACACAACAGATCGCATCCTAGAAAACTTATGGGACTTGAGTCACAGACTAAAAATTGGTGTTCATCTTTAAATGAACCTATTTTAACAGGGTCATAAGCCCTCATTATGACATTGGCGGTAAGTCCCGCTTACCGCCATGCGGACTGCCGCTAACATACTGCCGGCGCGGTGGAACACCGCTAACCATATCATGACACACACATAGCAAACCGTCACTATACAGACACACACACAAGTCTGCCAGCCCAAAGGCCAGTGATAAACTGGTGGCATCCAAACCTACACCAATACGCCAACATAACTACGCCCATCACATTATGACCCACGAATCACCGCAGTGGACATACAACCGCAGTAAACCATTGGCAGTACATACCACTGTGCTCAAAATACACACACACATACAAAACAACACCACATTGGACAATTCAAACTACACACACTTGACACCCATACACACACCACACCCACACCACTGTAAAACACCCACCCCCACTACCCACAACCCCTTACGACTAAAATTATTGCCAACTGAGAGAGATAGACCAAGAGCACCCACAGAACACCAACACCCACACACCATCCACGCACCTAACAGCACACACCCCAACACATCACCCCACACACCCTCACACACACCACTCACACTATGCCCATGGCACCACAAAGACACCCCAGGTTCTCAGAGGAGGAGCTAAGGATCATGGTGAAGGAAATCATCGGGATATAGCCACAGCTATTCGGATCACAGGTGCAGCAGACATCCATCGCTAGGAAGGGATGGAGCTATGGTAGAGAATCGTGGCATGCATACGATAATCAAAAGGTATAGGGTTTTTTCATACTTACAGAGGAGGGGGATCCAGGTTGCAGTGCTCCAGGAAACACACTTAACACAAGCAGAGGGGAAAGCAATACAGAAACGGTGGAGGGGTCAAGTATACCACACCACTCACTCTGCCTTTGCTAGAGGGACCCAGATATTGATGCGGGCGGGGGTCTTATTCCAATTGCTGGATAGTCTCATTGATCCAGAGGGGTGATTTTCTAGCAATTCGGAGAAGACTGAAAGGCAGGGAGCTAGCAATGATTAATGTTTATGCACCCAACTCGGATCAGGGTACATACTTCACATGCATTTCAAGCCTCCTGGCATCATTCCAGCAACACTCTCTGGTTCTGGGAGGTGACTTTGTGTGCAGACTCCACCAGAGACCGCTCACACCCCCATTTGCACGATTCCCCGCTTACTAGAGTGGCAAGGCAGTTCACATCCTGGCAGTCAGATTGGGGCCTGGTGGATGCGTGGCTAAAGTTGCACCCAGACACCAGGGACTACTCGTACTTCTCTTGTTTACATGAGCTACATGTTTGGCTTGATGCATTCTTGTGTACACCAGATGTGTTCCCACATATACATAACGCTGAATACTTGGCTCGTACTATCTCAGATCATAACCCAATGTTATCACTGACGTGGGTCCTGCCCTTCCCCCGTATCTCCACATGGAATTTGAAACCAGAATCATTAGAGGATGCACAACATCAGGGGGAAATGAAATAGCATAGTACTCATTTTTTTGCAGCTAACAAGGCCACAACCAGCAATCCCTTGATAGAATGGGACGCTTTGAAAGTGGTAATGAGGGGAAGGTGTATAGCGGTAACGGTGGGGGTACATAGAACACTACTTAGAGACACCATGGAGGCGGACGATAAACTGAGAGAGGCTGAAAAGAATAGGCCGGAGAATCCAAACTTCCAGCACACAATATTGGAGCTTAAAGAAACAGTAGCGGAGTGCGTGGAACGTCTTCGCTGCTTCGACTACAGGAATTACATCACAAGAGCCCACAGGAGAGGGACAAGACAGGTTGTATGCTGGCATGGGTAGTGTTGCTGACTCAGAGAGGCTCAACCATACTGGAAATGAAAACAGACCTGGGGGACTGCATCTATGGACAGGAAGAAATCAATGCACATTTCCTAACCTACTATGAGCGGTTCTACAAAAGTACCCTCCAATGTGATAGGGAAACCGCAGAGGCCTATTTGGGCCAGATGCAACTCACAGCACTTACACCTTACACAGCAGGGCAGTTGGGAGGAGCCATCACCTAGCAGGAAATCAAGGGGGCCATCAAAGAGTTAGCCAGGGGGAAGGCACGGGGGACGGATGGTTCCCAGTTGAGTTTTATGCTGTATACTCAGAACTGCTGGCTCCAAGGCTAGAGACCTTCTATAGGGCCGCCATGGAGCGGGAAATACTGCCGGTGACACCACAAGAGTGTCAGGGAGACCAGATCCTCAGGGCCTGCGTACGCTCCCAACATGTCCACCACTAAACTCTGATAGAAATATCACAGAGCCTGAGAGAGTCCAAGAGGGGGAAAAGGGGATTAGGATGGGAACAGCTGGGAAGGAGACCTGTAGGAAGCAAAAGGTTAACAATACAATATCAAGATATTATCACATTGATTTTTACTAGACTATGATTCTAAGCATTGTCATACTGTAACCATGGATAACTTAAGGAAGGACTAGAACTAGACCTCAAGATGTCTGGGTACCTGGGAAGGAATCATGAATGGTTAATACAATGTTTCATATAAACTTTTCATGAAATGTTACATACTGTCTAGGAATATAAGAACCTTCAACAAACATTGCCTCTTTACATGAGGACAAAAGGTAATCTGAACATTCCCTGGAAAACAATAGGAATTGTACTTAGGACTTAACATGCACATAGAATGAAACATCTTGAATTTAACACCTTTGCAGAAAATTCAAAAGGCCCTGGATAATCGTGCGCACTTCAGGAAACACTACACATCAAAGTTTTAATTGCCATGAAATGATTGTGCACACTGTAAGCGATCTGAACATCAAGGTTTAAATGCGGGAAATGAATTGCTCATACTGTCGATTCCAACAAGTACATGCAAATGCCATGAAATGATCACGCACACTGTAAGCGATCTGAACACCTAGATTTAAATGCGGGAAATGAATCGCGCACACTGCCGATTCCAACAAGTATATGCAAATGCCATGAAATTATCGCGAACTCTGTAAGCGATCTGAACATCAAGGTTTAAATGGGGGAATGAATCACGCACACTGTCGATCTCAACATGAAAATGCAAATGCCATGAAAGGATCGCGCACTCTGTAAGCGATCTGAACATCAAGGTTTAAATTCGGGAATGAATCGCGCACACTGCAGATCTCAACAAGAATATGCAAATGCCATGAAATGATCGTGCACTCTGTAAATGATCTGAACATCAAGGTTTAAATGCGTGAATGAATCGCGCACACTGCCGATCTCAACAAGAATATGCAAATGCCATGAAATGATCGCGCACTCTGTAAGTGATCTGAACATCAAGATTTTAAATGCGGGAATGAATCGCGCACACTGCCGATCTCAACAAGAATATGCAAATGCCATGAAATGATTGCGCAAGCTGTAAGCGATCTGAACATCAAGATCTGAATCAGAGCAATGATTTGTGCACTCTGAAAGTTTTACGTGTGGGCCCCAAAACTCAAGAGTCTCTTAGAACGGGGTCGGGGCACCAGCCCGACCTCTGTCTTATCATCCTGCTCAAGGATCACCAAAAGAATGCGGGCACGTCTGGAACGCCAAGGTAGGCCTCCGAAACAGGAGCTCAGAAAAATGCTGCTGCTCTGCACCGGGACCTCTGAATAGTAAGCACGTGGAGCTGGGCTAGCTCCCTTATATAGAGTCTGGCCTAGCCCACAACCACACCCAGTCATGCTGCAGAGAAAGCTTCTGGAAGGTCCTATAAAGGGACCACACCCTAACATACTCAGTAAGTCTGCAGCAACACCTTGCAAAAGAACAGTTATTGCAAACAACATTAATAGTGTTTTTCAAGGTTAAAGTCTGCAATGCAAAAGGTTAACATACTGCATATAAACACAATGCATGAATTATGCTCTTGCATAAAGGCTGGGTTTTTGCATTTTAGTCACCCGTAGAGCGCGCACTGCCCTGATGTTGACAGAGAGGTGATAGTAGTGCCTCTGCTAAAACCTGGTAAAAGTCCTACGGAATGCGGTCCTTACAGACCTTTGTCCATGTTGAATTTGGTCTACAAAATCCTGAGTAAGATCTTGGCGACAAGACTCCTCCCTCACATGACAAAACTGATACACCCAGATCAGGCAGGTTTCGTCCCTGGTCGAAACACAGCAGATAATATACGCTGACTGTTAGCAGTCATGAGGGACCCCGCCCACGATGACAAGACGGTGGAGGTGCTTACTGTGGATATCGAGAAGGCCTTTGACAGCCTAGAGTGGGTGTTCCTTTATGCAGTGATGACCAGGCTGGGCTTGGGACCTGACTATATTGCGTGGGTGCGGTTACTATATACCAAACCTACCGCCAGAGTGCGCACAGGATGGATAATAAGAGAAAGCTCTGCGGTGGAGCGGGGCACTAGACAGGGCTGCCCACTGCTGTTTGCGTTGAAAATGGAACCTCTGGCAGCTCGAGGTGGGGAGGGAGGTCACGGAGTAAGAGCAGGAGAGGAAAGACACCAAATAGCCTTATATGCCAATGATCTGCTGATTTTTTAGGGGGATATGCATAGAGACCTGCCGCGAGCCCAGCTAATGCTCTCTCAGTTCGGTGCTCTTTCAGGACTGGGTGTAAACTGGAGCATAACCAGGTTATCCCCACTGGGTCCTGCGGCAACGCCCCTCTCGGGCTGGGTACGGTCATGTGGGAGCTGCGTTATCTTTCTTATTTGGGGTTAAGGTGTACCATGACCCGCAGGACATCCTTGAGGGCAATGTTGGAAGAACCCTCCAGTCCGTCAGGACTAGTATGACTTTTTGGCAAACCTTGCCGTTGTCTGTAGCGGGTAGGGTAGCGCTTCTAAAAATTATAGTTCTGCCTAGGCTACTATATTACTTTACAGTCTGACCGATATGGATACCAAGGGCAACCTTAAGGGAATTGGAGTCACTGGTCATGGCATTCCTGTGGGGCAGCGGACGAAGGAGAGTGGCATTAGCCAAACTCCAAAGGCAGTCCTCGGATGGAGGGCTGGCATTCCCCGACTTTGAAGCCTATCTCTTGGCGGCACAGCTCCAATGGCTTACACAGTGGATAACAAGCAGACAGAACCCTTAGGCAATAGTGAAACCATTCACTCCTCCCTGGACGAGGTTATGGAGGTGTTGGGGAGTCGAGGTGGCAGGACGGGGATCTCCCCTGAATTGAAAACCCTGATTCAATGCTGGACAAGCTGTTTACTTAAACTTAAGATAAAGAGCCCCTACTCCCCGGACCTTCCTCTGTTGTCCATACTGGCATTACCCCATAAGAGTAACTTCGAGGGGCTCCAAGCCTGGATTGCGGCAAGGGTTCAGTCAGTGGAAACCCTGTTTAAGAGAGGTACAATGACAACATTCGAAGACCTTTGAGCGGAGTTTGATTTACTAGGGGGTCATTTTCTACCCTATACTAGCCGAATACTGCTAGTATTCGGCTGCACTGGTGGGAGAGATTGGGAGAGCAACCAACACAGACAACTTGTACCTTCCTGGCAACCTCCATGGGTAAGCTCAAAGCGGTGACAAATTTATATGGTAGAATACGGGCAGATAAGACCCTCCCATTGACCTAACTTAGACTAAAATGGGAGAGAGATCTGGGCACCGACATTCCTGACAAAGCATGGGAGCAAATACTGGGGGCTTTCCCAGGACAACTAGAAATGCTAGATTTAAGCTTATTAACTTTTATGTGCTACATCAAGTTTATTTAACCCCTGGTCAGATCAACAAACACTTTGGAATGGACGGAGCGAAATGTCCTAGGTGTAGATTGTTTGGAGCAGAATTCAAGCACATATTTTGGGATTGCCCAACTCTAGGGACGTTATGGCGGTAGGTGACCCAGTCTGTGGCAAGAGCGATAGACAAGGTGATTCCCTGTACAATGGGCCATTGTTTACTCAGGTGGTTCCCACATACGTCCAAGACAAAAGTCACTAGCAGAAGGACCTGGCTTACTTGTTGGCCAAGAGGGAAATTGCAATGACCTGGAAGAATCTGACGGGCCCAAAGATATCTCAATGAAAAAGGGAATTGAACAAAATGGGATAGATGCGAGAGGGATGTTCTTCTCAGAGGGGCCAAAAGAGGGATGAGACCACCAGAAACAGCACGGGGATGGGATGTGGTAATGGAGGCCATGGAAGAGGAGATCCTGACCGACCTGGCCCCTTGACTGAATAACGAACTGACAGGGCTCAACCCCACTGCACCTGATAGCGGACATCTTTACTGAAAGAGAACCTGACAAAACCACACACAAGGAGAGGCAGCACAGACATGACCTCAACGCACAATGTTCATCCCGCACAACGAAATTTGGCTCACTAAGGGGGGGAGGACTTGGGGTGGGTAAGGGGGGAGGGAGCCAGGTGAGTTCTTAGGTTCCCAGTTTGGTAGTGGGCCCGGTATGTATGGACTGAGTTGAACCACTGCACTGACACAAAAAACAGTTGAAAAAAGTTGCATCTCAGCACGATTGCATGATTCTTAGACAAGTAAAATTGCAATAAAAATATGTTTTAAAAAAAATGTACAAAAAAGGGACACTGCCCAATCCACAGTTCCCAGGGGCCACAGGGCAAAGTCCAAGGCCCCACTTGATCCCTGCACCAATACGGAGAGAACACTGCAGGGGCATCAGTTGGCAAGTAGGCAGGCACCTCAGTGCGATGGGGGGGCACCTCAGCCTGATGCGGAAAGAAGACCACTGGTTCTGGAGGGGGCAACATGCCCTGTGCTTGGTCCTAGGGAGTGATGGGCCACAGTCTCTCGAGTGGGTGACTTGCCCACTGGTTCTGGAGGGGGCAACATGCCCTTAGCTTGGTCCTGGGGAATGATGGGCCACATCTCCCAAGTGGGTGTCTTTCCCACTGGTTCTGGAGGGGACAACATGCCCTGTGCTTGGTCCTGGGGACTGCAAGGCCACAGTCTCTCGAGTGGGTGACTTGCCCACTGGTTCTGGAAGGGGCAACATGCCCTGTGCTTGGTCGTGGGGAGTGACGGGCCACAGTCTCTCGAGTGGGTGACTTTGCCACTGGTTCTGGAAGGGGCATTTTTAGGGACATTGGGGCGGGAAGAGGGAGAAGTATGGGAGTGGAGGATGAGGGAGTGGTTGTTGGAGGTGTTTGTCTGCTGGATTTGGGTGCAGGTGCATGGATTCTATGCTGTTGTGAGGTGGATGGTTGCTGGGTGTCTGAGTGCTTGCGTTTGTGTACTTTAGGAGGGGGGACAGACACGGTGGAAGAGGACACAGGGGACGTGTGCATGGAAGTTGTGGAGGTGTCTGCCAGTGAGGTGTGTGTTCTGCTTGGTGTGGTGATGATGCTGGTAGTGGATGGTGATGTAGTGCATGCAGGTGTGAGTGTGGATGTAACTAGTTGGGAGGTGGAGGAGGAGGAGGAGGAGGGAGAGACAGTGGAAATAGTGGATGTTGTTGTGTCTGCAACTGAATGGTGTTTGTGTGAGTGCCTGTGGGATGAAGTGTGGTGCTTGTGTTTGCCTGTGACAATCTTGGGTGTTGTCCTGTATGCATGCTTGTCTGGCTGTGTGCTTGGGATGGGTTTGGGTTGAGGAGAATGGGACTGGGAAGTGGAAGTTGGAGGGGGGACGACTGAAACGGGAACAACGGCTGCCATTAGAGAGGATGCCAGAGCCTGGATCGATCTCTGTTGGGCCGCCAATCCACTGAGAATGCCCTCCAGGAATGAATTAGGTTGCTGCATCTGGGCTGCCAGCCCTTGGATGGCATTCACAATCGTTGATTGCCTTACAGAGATGGATCTCAGGAGGTCAATAGCTTCCTCACTCAGGGCAGCAGGGCTCACTGGGACAGGGCCTGAGGTGCCTGGGGCAAAGGAGATGCCCACCCTCCTGGGTGAGCGGGCACAGGCAACTCGCTGAGGGGCTGCTGGGAGGTTGGTGCTGGTACGGGGTGGCGACTGTACCTGTAGCTGGGGTGTCACAGAGGTGTCCACCACCACCAGGGAGCTCCCATCGGAGGAGGTATCTGAGTCTGTATTGTCTCCTCCAGTCTCGCCTTCTGTCCCACTGGTGCCCTCAGTGTCGGTGGACTCTGCCTCCTGGGTCCTGTGGGATGCAGCTCCCTCTGTCGCCGGTGCCTCTGCTCCTCCGCCAGATGATGCTGATGCACATAAGGACAGAAGGACAAATCAAGAAAGGGTGGCAGAGGGACAAAGGATACACTGGGTCAATGACTGCACCAACACCACCGTTGACGTACACAGCACCCTCACACACAGGGGACAGGCCTACGCACTATGCATTGCACTACCAGTGATATTGCTAGCCACCAAGGCATGAGGAGGAGCACACACTACCAAGTGCAGCACACCTGGGACCCACGCAGCCCTGACCAGTAGTGGATGCTAACAAGCTAAGTAGGCAGTATTTCCCCTTCAGACCCTTAGCCACCGGAGCACCTACGCTGCTATGTCTGGCCTGGCCTAGGAGCACCCACTGACACACACCCACCACCCGGATACCACCCCTGCTGCCGTTTCCTTCAATGATGGCCACTGTACTCACCCTCTTGTGGCTGCTGTGATGCCCTCAAGCACCCATCCAGCTCTGGATAGGTGTCACGGTGCTCTTTCCTCGGGATCTGCATACCATAGAACAAATGGCCCACCTCCCTGCGTCACCAACTCAGAAAGTTTTTATAACACTGAGTATTGATGAAGCCAAGCGGGGGGAAGGGAAATTAGGATAGGGAACTGCAGGGAGAGAGATCTGAAAAAGAAAATGGTTAAGCATGTATATATATACTTGTTCACAACAACATCAGCATGCAATTATACACTTAGACTAAGGCGTCTCCATGGATGCAAGCGTTGAGACCCTTATAGAATAGACAAAGGCGTCTCCATGAGTGCAAGTGTTGAGACCCTTATGGAATAGACAAAGGTGCCTCCATGAATGTAAGTGTTGAGACCCTTATGGAATAGACAAAGGCTTCTCCGTGAGTGCAAGTGTTGAGACCCTTATGGAATAGACAAAGGCGTCTCCATGAGTGCAAGTGTTGAGACCCTTATGGAATAAACAAAGGCGTCTCCATGAATGTAAGTGTTGAGACCCTTATGGAATAGACAAAGGCATCTCCAGGAATGCAAATGTTGAGACCCTTATGGAATAGACAAAGGCGTCTCCAGGAATGTAAATGTTGAGACCCTTATGGAATAGACAAAGGTGTCTCCAGGAATGCAAATGTTGAGACCCTTATGGAATAGACAAAGGCGTCTCCAGGAATGCAAATGTTGAGACCCTTATGGAATAGACAAAGGCGTCTCCACGAATGCAAATGTTGAGACCCTTATGGAATAGACAAAGGCGTCTCCCGGAAAGCAAATGTTGTGACCCTTATGGAATAGACAAAGGCGTCTCCAGGAATGCAAATGTTGAGACCCTTATGGAATAGACAAAGGCGTCTCCAGGAATGCAAATGTTGAGACCCTTATAGAATAGACAAAGGCGTCTCCATGAATGCAAATGTTTGAGACCCTTATGGAATAGACAAAGGCGTCTCCAGGAATGCAAAGGTTGAGATCCTTATGTAAATCATGAAACAAGAACAATTAGTAAAATCATGATACCTAAGGATGGTATGAGCATTAGGCAAAAAACTGGGAGTGGCCCTTCTCTGAATCATGGAACAAGAAGAATGGTTAAAATCATGATACTTCAGAATGCCATGACTCTTAGACAAAACTGGGCGTGGCCCTTCTCTGAATCATGAAACAAGAACAATTAGTAAAATCATAATACATCAGGATGGCATGAGCCTTGAATTATTAACATACTTGGAACATCAATCATGCAACTACTATTCATTCATAAACATAAAACGTTTGGTCTCAGCCTAGAAATTCGCAAAGACTTAAACATGTACCTCTCATATCATCAAAGACTTAGGCCCTCATTACGACCCTGGCGGTTTGTAACCGCCAGGGCCGCGGCACGCGGGAGCACCGCCGACAGGCCGGCGGTGCCCCGCGGGGCATTCTGACCGCGGCGGTTCAGCCGCGGTCAGAGAAGGGAAACCGGCGGTCTCCCGCCGGTTTCCCGCCGGTTTCCCGCCGGTTTCCCGCTGCCCCCAAGGAATCCTCCAAGCCGGCGCAGCTTGCTGCGCCGGCTTGGGGATTCCGACTCCCCCTCCCACCATCCAGTTCCTGGCGGTTCTCCCGCCGGGAACCGGATGGCGGGAGGGGGAGTCGCGGGGCCCCTGGGGGCCCCTGCAGTGCCCATGCCAATGGCATGGGCACTGCAGGGGCCCCCGTAAGAGGGCCCCAAAATGTATTTCACTGTCTGCCTTGCAGACAGTGAAATACGCGACGGGTGCAGTAGCACCCGTCGCACCTTCCCACTCCGCCGGCTCGATTACGAGCCGGCATCCTCGTGGGAAGGGAGTTTTTCCCTGGGCTGGCGGGCGGTCTTTTGGAGACCGCCCGCCAGCCCAGGGAAAAACTCATAATACCCTCCGCGGTCTTCTGACCGCGGAGCGGTATTATGGAGGGCGGAATCCTGGCGGGCGGCCTCCGCCGCCCGCCAGTGTCGTAATGAGGGCCTTAAATATGTATCTCACATAATATGTTCCCACAAACAATGAAACTATGATTTGCTTATCTTTGAACCGTTTTCACATTTGCCACCTAGGCTGGAAAGTTTTACTCATAAACTGAAGCACCTTTATTACCGTGCCAAGGGCGCTCTACTCCTTTGAACTGAAGCATTTTAAATGTCGTGCCAAGGGCGCTTTACTCTTGTGAACTGAAGCATTTTAAACGTTGCAGCAAGTGCGCTCCACTCCTGTGAACTGAAGCGCTTCGTATATTGTGCCAAGGGAGCGTTACTTCCTGTGAACTGAAGCGCCTTCGAACATTGAGGCCAATGCGCTTTTTCTCCTCTGAAACTGAAGTGCTATGCCAATGCGCGTTATTACTGTGAACTGCAGCGCTATATCAAAAGTGTGTTACTGCCGTGAACTGAAGCGCTTTTCCAAAGCACGTTGCTGCTGTGAACTGAAGCGCATTTCCAAAGCGCGTTGCTGTCATGAACTGAAGCGCTTTTCCAAAGCGTGTTGCTGCCGTGAACTGAAGCGCTTTTCCAAAGCGCGTTGCTGCTGTGAACTGAAGTGCTTTTCCAAAGCGCGTTGCTGCCATGAACTGAAGCGATTTTCCAAAAGCATATTGCTGCTGTGAACTGAAGCGCTTTACTGAACGCGTTTGCTGCCGTGGATTGAAGCGCTTTACTGAGTGGGTTTGCCGCCGTGAACTGAAGCAGCCTAAAACGCCATGCTCGTTAGTCTAGGGGAATGCTGAAAGTTAGGGAGAAACAACTCCCTTCTGACTTGGGCTCCTCACAACCTTACCGCCCACGAGTACGGCCTACTTGTGTCTGAATTCCCAAAGGGAATAACTGGAACCTTAGAGTTTCTGCCAAGTTGCCTTTGAAGAAATTCTGCTTTGCTCCAGAGGACGGTCCCTTGAGGTCTGACTGCATCGAAGTCTTCAAAATAGTGAGCCACGTGCTTGGGTGTGGCTGGGCTTTATAGGCCTGCCACACCCCAAGATGGCTGCTGCCTCTAAAAACATGGGAATTATAGTCCCTTCATAGGATAACACTGATCAGTGCATCTTGACCACCAATGCCCTGAACCTGCAGCTACATGAGCTTTACCACAGGGCAGACGACGCTGATGGCCATTCTTGGAACAAGCGGAGATGACCAGTGGTGCGCATAAAGTGCCGCAAATCCGCGCAGCGGAGTTTCGGGTGGGACCTGGACCATGCACAGCCTTATTCCTGACAATAGGCCACCGCTAGTATGCGGGCCATCGGGGGGTCAGGGTTCGACAGGCACCCCTTCCTCGTTGGGAGGCCATCCCCAACTGGGCCTCCACGGTCTTCCATGCCCAGCATCTCAGGTCCTCCCATCGTTTGCGACAGTGGGTGCTCCGCCTGCCATAGACCCCCAGGGTCCACACCTCCTTGGCGATGGCACGCCATATACCCTTATTTTGATGGGCGCTGATCTGCAGAGGCAATACAGAGAGGAGAACACCATTAGATAAACAGTGCAGCCTGTAACACGAATGACCCACCATACCCGTTTCCATCACTATTAGCACACACATAGCCAAGCACTCAACATGTACCCAGCCAAGAGGACATCCCTCCCCCTTACACAATGCCTTCACACATATCCATACATTCATGCCACATGCATTGCGCCCACAGTGTACTCACCTGTTGGTCTGGAGACCCATACAGCAGTCCCTACTGGGGTAGGACCCCATCCACCAGTCTCTCCAATTCCTCTGAAGTGAAGGCTGGGGCCCTTTCCCCGGTCACACCGGCCAAGGTAGGTTCCAGACACAGGTCACAGCAGCACATGCAGTGTAGGTCTTCTCCTATGTAAGGTCAGGAAACAATTGAGGAATATGATAGAAAATGGCGATCACGTCCGCTGCGGTGCATACCATCACTGTCGCATAGATCACCATTGGCCATTGTACCCCATAGGGCCCAATATTAACCAATGAGGAATTGCACGGCGATTACCGACCACCTCCTGCCACGGTGCACAACGTCTGCGGCATTACCTCACTTCCACCTGTCCCGCCACACAAGACAGGAGGACGACAATTCAGGGGGTGGGCAGGCCTACGGAATAATGCTGTGTCACAGGAGAAATAGGCACATACTTGACAAATCACACTGTCCCATTACATGTTTACAGTATGCGGACTACCGTTGTGGCACCATTGCTGTTTGTGACAGCCTCCCTACGCTTTTGTCCCTTAGATACCTACCGCTTCTGATGAATAGGAGATGGAGACATACCCCCGTGTACAGATACCTGGTCAACTTGGCTACACAAGGAGGACAGGCATATTATTCTCATATATAGACTGGAGAGGGTCACAATCACAGAGCTGTGTGCCCAATTGGAGCCTGACCGGATATCTGATATCCGTCAGTCCACTGGGATCCCCCTCTTGTGCAATTGTTATCAGTTCTCCATTTCCTGGCAACTGGTTCTTTCCAAGTGAGCTTGGCAGCAGGAATGTCACAGCCAATGTTCTCAATAGTGCTGACTGCCCTGATAAAACACATGTGCAGCTACACTGCAATCCCCCAGGTTGAGGATTTGGCCACTGTGAAGGCCAGGTTCTATGCAATGGGACATATCCCCAATATAATAGGGGCGATTGACGGAACACATATTGCATTTGTCCCCCCCCCCGCCAGAATGACCAGGTGTTCAGGAATCGTAAACATTTGCACTCTATGAATGTACAGATGGTGTGCTTGGCGGACCAGTATATGTTCCATGTCAATGCTAAGTATCCAGGGTCAGTGCATGATGCCTTTGTCCTGAGGAATAGCAGCATCCCAAATGTGATAGCACAACTACAGGGGCACAGGGTGTGGCTAATAGGTGAGCCCTGGTTCCCACCCAGTATATGTTGACGTATGCCTATGGTGTTGGCCATATGGGGAAGTGTGTGGCTAAATGTTGTCCATCAATATTTGCAGGTGACTCTGATTACCCCCGACTATCATGGCTGCTGACCCCTGTGAGGAATGCCTGGACAAGGACAGAAGAACGTTATAATGAGGCACATGGGTGAACCAGAAGGATAATTGAAAGGACCTTTGGCCTCCTGAAGGCCAGGTTCCGGAGCCTCGATCTGACAAGTGGATCCCTGTGCTACTCACCCAAGAAGTGGTGGCATGCTGCATGCTGCATGTTGCACAACCTGGCCCTCAGACGCCATGTCCCTTTTCTGCAGGAGGAGGAGACTGGAGATGGCCCTGTTGCAGCAGTGGACCCTGTGGACAGTGAGGATGAGGAGGCAGAGGATGAGGATGTGGACAACAGAACATCTATAATCCGTCAGTACTTCCAAAGACACACAGGTGAGACAGTGCAACTTTACATTTCAATGGCTTTGGTGATATTCTGTGTGACATTGGCATGTAGGGATTTCCCACTTCTATGCCCACTTTCTGTTACTTTTGGCTATTCATTTTGCAGATGTTGGTGATTTGACAAATACTCGTGGTGTGATCGCAACAGCCAGCTACAGGTCATTGATTCTATGCTCATTCTATGTACAGTTGATTTGCAATGGTTGTACCTGTTTCAATCAATACATATTTGAAATACATGCCATACTTGAAATCGATTTTTATCCAATAGTGTTTTTTGTAGTGCTAATATGTAGAGGGGGAAGTGCAATGGGATGGGGTGATGATGGAGGAAATTCCAGGGTATTGTTCCAGTCTTTATGTAGCACAGGTGCATTGTCTAAAGGGACATAGGAAGGGTAGCAATGGCAGTTCAAGGTGGACAGGGTGACTGAGTGGGACACAAGGGGGACAATCAGGAGAGTCTAATTTCCTGGTGGGGGTCTTGGCAAGTGTCTCTGGCTTCTGTCTGGATCACAGGGAACGTTTGCAGGGTGGTTCACCTTCTGCAGGGGGAGGGGTGCCGGTGGCCTGTGAGTCCTGTGGCAGAGCCTCCTGGCCACTAGCGGCAGCAGAAGTGGAAGGCTGTTCAGATGACTGGCTAGTGGCAGGGGCCCACTGGTGTGGCACTGCCTCCCTCATAATGTTGGCCATGTCTGCCAGCACCCCTGCTATGGAGATCAGGGTGTTGTTGATCGCCTGCAAGTCCTCCCTGATCCCTTGATACTGTTCCTCCTGCAGCCATCTGTTCTCATGCACGTTGTCTAGGATCTGGCCCTTCGTATTCTGGGAATGTTGATAGGCTCCCACGATCTCAAAGAGCGCCTCCTGGGGAGTCGGTTCCCTGCTCCTGTCTTCCTCCTGGCACACACCAGTCCTCTCAGTGTCCCTGGTGGCCTGTGCCTCTGTCCCCTGAACCATGTGCCCACTGCCACTGATCCTAGGTCCCTGATTGTCTTGTGTTTGAGGTGTGGCCTGAGGTCCCTGTACTGCTGATTGACGTGTCCTGGGCACAGAGGTTTGTGGACTCTGGGTGGGTGCTGTGGTATTGTTTCCTGATGGGGGAGGTTCTGTGGTGGTCTGTGACTGGGCTTGGGTAACCGGCTGTCCAGTTGTCCCTGATGAGCCAGGTAGATCGTCCAGATCCAGAAGACCAGAGTTACTGTCATCACTGTGGGGTTCTGCAGTTGGGGGACTGGATAGTGCTGGCACCTCCTCTCCAGTGACATTGACTGGGGTACCTGTGGGGATGTAAATGATGTGTTATGGTTAATGTGTATGACATATTGTACATCCCTGGCTTCCCCTCTATGGTTGGTGTTGCCCTGCCAGCTTTTACTTGTGTATGTTGGTGTATAGTGAGATTGTTAGCTCTCTATGATGTGTATGCTTTAGTAATGAGTGTCCATGCAGGGCTGTGAGGGGTGTCCATGCATTGGTACTGCATGCAGGGCTTGGCATTGGGATAAGAGAGATGTGATGGTGGAGTGTGCGGGATGGAGTGGAGTGATGGAAGTGAGGGTCAGGGTATGTGATGGCATGCCGATAGGGGGGTGATAATAGTAGAAAGTTGACTTACCACAGTCCAGTCCTCCTCTGACTCCGGCCAGGCCCTCAAGATGTAGTATTGCCAAGACTTGCTCCTCCCATGCTGTGAGTTGTGGGGGACGAGGTAGGGGGCCACCGCCAGTCCTCTGGATAGCGAGCTGATGTCTTGCTGCTATGGAATGTACCTTCCCCCGTAGGTCGTTCCAACTCTTCCTGATGTCGTCCCTTGTTCTGGGGTGCTGTCCCACGGCGTTAACCCTGTCCATGATTCTCCGCCATAGCTCCATCTTCCTAGCTATTGATATCTGCTGCACCTGTGCTCCACAGAGCTGTGGCTCTACCCTGACGATTTCCTACACCATGACCCTTAACTCCTTCTCAGTGAAACGGGGGTGCCTTTGTGGTGCCATGGGTGTTATGTGATGTGTGTTGGTGAGGGTGTGTTGGGTAATGCTTTGGGGTGTGTGAAGTGAGATGCGTGAGTGATGTATGAGTGAATTTGGTGTGTGTATGTAGTTGTGTCAGTGGTCTTGGTGTCAGTCTCGTGCCAATGATTTGTAATTGTAAAGGGTTGTGGGTAATATGGGTGTGTGTTTTTATAGTGGTGTGGGTGTGTGGGTGTGGTGTGCGTATGGGTGTCAGGTGTGTGTTGTTTAAATTGTCCATTGTGGTGTTGTTTTGTCTGTGGGTGTCCATTGTGAGTGCGACAGTATGTACCGTCAATGGTTTACCGCCGATGAAAGTCCGCTGTGGTGATTCGTGGGTCATACTGTGATGGGCGTTGTTCTGTTAGCATAACTGTGTGGGTTCTGATACTGCCGGTTTATCACTGGCCTTTGGTCTGGCGGATTTGTGTCTGTGGCTGAATTCTGTCAGATTGGTGTGTGTCATAATATGGTGAACGGATATCTGCCGCCGCGGTGGTAAGTTGGCAGCCGTCAGTGTGGCGGTAAGCGGGATTTACCGCCAGGGTCATAATTGAGGGCCTTAGTCTCAAAATCAAATGATAAACATACAGAAACAACACTGGTTGACCAAAGCGGCGAAAGAATCGCAATCTAATCAAAGCTTCAGCTACTACACATTTCTAAGTTACAGTACAAATTAATAGCAAGAATAACTGCGCAAACGAGATAACATACATTTAGATTCAGCAAAGAAAAGACATCAACTGTTATTACATGTAATGAACTTCATAATCAGTGAGAACCCTAACTAACATCAGATTAGAATCGCATGTTTGGACTTCATGCAAAACAATTTAGTCAACACAAATTTGGAAAAACATCCAACTATGGCTCTATCAAAAGTAGCGGTTGGTACCTAGAAACAAAAGCAAATAGACATAACAATCGGTACATAGGCCCTCATTATGAACTTGGTGGCAAACACCGCCGACCGACGTGCTGATGGCCGACAAAACGCAGTGGTGGCGGATTGCATTGTATAATGATGCCAAAAAGACAGACTGCCAAAAACTTCCACCCACCGCAATGGCCAACAACAGCAGAAATGCAGTACACATCACCCCGCCACGCATTCAAACCCCCCGCCCACCAAATAATGATGCACAAATCAGCGCGGCGGTCAGTGATTGTCTCACGACCATTGGCATGACGGACTGCCACGGTCAGCAATGGGACCCGCCAACAACAAATGCACACATTGGCAAATTTGAAAAGCACACACCTGACAAACATTCACACACCTCACACACCCACCCACACCACTATAAAACACACACCGCCAACAACAAATGCACACATTGGCAAATTTGAAAAGCACACACCTGACACACATTCACACACCTCACACACCCACCCACACCACTATAAAACACACACATACACACCCCACAATCCTTCGCAACGCCGATAGCACAACAGATATTGACACCTTAACACACATACACTGAACTAACCATCACACAAGTCGCACACACAAAACCACCACCAAAACTCAAACACTGCACACCTACCATTACAAACCACACACCCAACCACACAACAGCACTGTCACCAACTCACCTACAACACACCACCCACAACACACAACATGGCACCCCCTAAGCACCCATGCTTCACCGACAGGGAGCTAAGGACCATGGTGGACGAAATACTCAGGGTTGAGCCACAGCTATTTGGGGCACAGGTGCAGAAGACGCCCTTGGCCAAGAAGATGGGGCTATGGCAGAGGATAGTCAACAAGGTCAACGCTGTGGGAAACCATCCTAGCACAAGAGATTACATCAGGAAGGGATGGCATGACCTGCGGTGGAAGGTGCGTTCTGTGGCACCACGACACAACATTGCGGTACAGAAGACTGGAGGTGGTCCCCCTACCTCCTCCCCCGAATACACAGACTGGGAGGAGAGGGTCTTGGCTATCCTGCACTCAGAGGGCCTCACTGGACTCTCTGGAGGACTGGACTTGGGTAAGTCAACTACAATACCCTAACAGTCACCACACCTGTAATGCATGTATCACCCCATCCCTCTCACTAGCACCATGCCGCCATCCCTTACCCATCCCACAACACCCAGACACTCCTATCCATGTTTCCTGCATGCCTACAACCCCCCATACAAATCACTATCCAGCCCCCTGTGCACGGTCACCAACCCATGCATGTAATGTCAGGAGCACTACAACACCCAGAATGCACCACCACCCCCTCACTAAATGCATCAAAAAGAACACGAAGGGACCCTGCATGCTACTACATGGGAATGTAACCACCAATTATTGGTGACCAGTGCTGCAAGGGATATGGCACTGACTGTATATGGAGCAGTAGACAGGAGCCAAACAAGACAAATGCAATCAACCCCCTGACAAATACCCAAACTACCCCTATGAGACCAAGGGACAGTACTGCCAATGCCATATCACATACAGCACTGCCACTACACAAACACACACACCATTATGCACAAGAAAGTGCAGGACACCCACATCTCTATTCTCTCACACACAGGCACTACCACCCATGCCACCCGGACGGAGATGTCAAGGAGTGCCAGTCCTCCACCTGAACACGAAGGCCCCACTCAGGAGAGTGCGGAGGGATGTCTAGACAAAAAGGAAATCCCTGGGACATCCCACAGTCCTGGACAGTCACCTTCCAGAAGCCCCAGCCAGGACACCACTGACACCCCTACCACTCAGCCACCACCATCAGCTCTGGCCCAGCGCCCCCACACCAGTGTCTCCAGGCCACAGACTGTCTGCCCACCTGTACGGGGGCCGGAGTCTCCACCCACCACCAGGTAGGATGATGAAGGGCCCAGTGCAAGTAGAACTGCCAGACCTGTACAGGAGACACAGGCACAGGGGGCTAGGGCCAGTGGGAGGTATCAGTGACCCAGGGGGATAGCCCAAGGAGGGATGCTGCTGCCCAGGAGGCCATTGCTGAGGTCCTGAGATCATACCACCATTCCCAGGACAGGATGGCCTAGATCCTGTCCATGTTGGAGGAGAATCAGAGGCTGCAGGTTGCACACCACCAGGAGGCCATGGAGCAATGGAAACAGCTCAGTGCTACCATGGTCTCCATTGCAGGGGTGCTGCAGCGTCAGACCAACATCCAGCCTGAATCCTCCACCTCCCTGCAGGCCCCTTCCACTAGCCAGGACACTGCCCTGCCATTAACATCTGCAGCAGCTAGTGGACTGGTAGCACGGCCAGAGGACTCACAGGGCACCAGCACCCCTTCCCCTGCAGCCCAGGTTCCCCCTCGCAAACGTGACCTAAGACCCAGACATCCCAGTGAAACAGCAGCCAAGACCAAGCCAACTGCCAGGAACTGACTCTGTCCTGAACCGAGCTTGTGTGCCACTGAGCTACCTTGTTGACATGCTACTGCCATTTCACCATCTTCCAATCGCCCCATGGACTCTGGCCCTGTGCTACCAACAGCTGTTGAAATGTACCTGAGTATATTGTTCACCATGTACCCACTCCCTTCCACTGTCCCATCACTCATGTATGTTTTATCTTCAAATAAATACACTTGCACACACAAAATATCTGTCCTTATTTAATATAAGCAATCAAATGTTAATGTGTATGTATTAGTCAGTTTCCATCATACTGCCGCTTTTATTGCAGGAGGGGGTCTAACAGACTGTAGTGTTTGAAGTATGTTGCACTGTTCATTCCATTGCTGGAACACACATCTGTTCCTTCATTCCTAAAGTTGCCACATCACTGGTAAGGAACACCACAGCAGCATCAGTCCGCAAGTAAATGTTACAAATCAGTACTGCACTGTTCAAACACAATACCTCACAATTCCCATTTCTGATGTACAGACACACACAATTCACCAACTGCAACATAGGGGAGAGGGCACAAGTATCACTTATGTAATCAATAATATGTGACCTAGCACAGTTTCTATCATACAGTGATGTAGATTGGCACCTGAAGCGTGCTTTCTGCACCCATCACCAGAGTGTAGACAAATGGCAACATGCTAGAAGTAGTGTGCACCTGCCCAAACAATACTAATGTCTCATAATGAAACATGCAGACCTACTCCAGACAAGTACCCTGTCTGAGGAATGTTGATTCTAACCACTATCAACGCTGCAAACAGGTAACTAAGAGGTGTCCTCAGTAACATTACACACACTATAATACAGGAATGGGCCCCACGGGTGGGTCCCCAAAAACACCTTAGTGAAACATTCCCAAGGACACACAGCACTGTATTGGTGCTTAGTACATAAGTCTCCCTGAAACAATGCAGTAAATCCATTTGCATAATAGAAAATGTACCTGAGAGTCACTGGAAGTATAGCCGGATTAGCTGGGTTCTGGAGTTGATGTTTTCCCCCTCTTCTTCTCCATCACTCTCATCCATCCTCTGAGGTGGCTGGGGTGGATAGACAGCATCCTCCTCTTCCAGAAGTGGGATAGCTTTCTTCACAGCCAAGTTGTGCAGCATGCAGCAGGCCACCACTATCTAACACACCTAGTCAGGGACATAGCACAGGGATCCTCCAGAGAGATGCAGGCAATGAAATCTTGCCATCAGGAATCCTATGGTCCGCTCAGTCACCCTCCCTCAAACACACTTTCTACTTGCATACAGCCTACCTGTCAGGTATGTAACTAATACAGTGTCCTACACACTCACCTATGAGCCAAGCTCTGTCCCCCTCTAGTTGTCCCGTCATGTGTGGCACACTGCTGTTTCTCAGGACAAAAGAATCATGGACTGATCCTGGGAACCTTGCATTGACACGATAAATGTACTGATCAGCAAGACACACAAATTGGACATTAATAGAGTGAAGGTTTTTACGATTTCTGAACACTTGTTCATTTACTCTTGGGGGTATGAGGGATATGTGGGTATCATTAATTGAACCTATCACAAGGGGAATATTTGCAAAAACATAGAATCCTGATTTGATGGTGGTGAGATCAGCCTTTTTGGGGAAATTGGACATAACTTTGCAGGTGTTGCACAAATGAATTCCAAAAATTAGACAGGATGTGGCTGAACATTGGCTGAGATACACCAGCTGCCATGCCTACTGTCGCTTGGAATGAGCCTGTGGCCAAAAAATGTGGCACAGATAGTACCTGCACAGGTGTAGGTATGGGGATTCCTATTTGCTGGCATCAGATCAGGTTCCATTTGTGCACAGACTTCCCGGATTGTGGCGCGATTCTGGTGGTAATTTATAATGAGACCACAAAGATAGACCTCATTCCGCTGGCGTCAGGGTGGTAGGCGGTATTCACTGCTGTGTACCTGATCATTGGATAACATTGTTGTCAATGGGGAAGCAGGGCCAATCATTTTGCCATGCCCTTGCCACTTGATTCCTGCACCTCGAGTAACCACCAGTTTCCACCCACCGTCCCAGCGGAATATTAGTAATGAGGTCGGTGGGGTCTTCAATGCTCTGGGGGTCTTTTGTGGGCCGCCAGTGCCAAACTAAGCAGGTTTTCCCACTGAGTTCGTAATGACCACCATAGTGTGCACAGAGTCCAGGGGTTCCCCAAGAGGCTTGACAGAGGCAATAATAGATAATACTAATGCTCTATTTGTGGTAGTGTGGTCAAGCAGTTAGGCTTATCAGAAGGTAGTGTTAAGCATTTGTTGTATACACACAAGCAATAAGTGAAAAAACACAATGAATTAACTCCAGACCAATAAATGTTTACATCGAAAAATAATCTTTTGTTAATTTATTTCTAGAACGACAAGATTCATTTAGCAGGTAAGTACATTAAATGAAAGGTACTTTGCATAGTATTACTGAGAACTTTGAATGGAATCAACAATGGACACAGTTTTCTTTAAAATGGCAAAAAGCTGTTTTAAAAGTGGACACAGTGCAATTTTCAACAGTTCCTGGGGGAGGTAAGTAAAGTACAGTTTATGAGGCAAGTAACAAACTTACGGGTTCAATCTCCAGGGTATAGGTAGCCCACCGTTGGGGGTTCAAGATAACCCCAAACACCCAGTACCAGAAACACAGAGCCAGTTAGGTGCAGAGGTCAAACAGGAGGCAAAATAACGTGGGCCCCTATGGAGACAGGGGATACTCCGGTTCCGGTCTGCTTGCAGGTAAGTACCTGTGTCGTTCACAGGCAGACCAGGGGAGTTTGAAGGCATACTGGAGGGGCCCCAAGTAGGCACAAAACCCACACTCTCAGCAGCACTGTGGTGGCCGGGTGCGGTGTGCAAACAGGGTGTCGGGTTCTCAATAGAACTTTTTGGAGGGACCCGGGGGGTCATTTAGGCACTGCAGACAGGGCACAGAGGGGGCTTCTCGGGCAAGCCACTGACTAGGCTAGGGTAAGGACCGTCTGCTAGTCGTTGCTGCACTGGTAGTCGGTTTCTCTTGGGCCTGGGGGCTGCGGGTGCAGTGCTTCTCCAGGCAACGGATATCTTCATCCCGGGCAGTCGCGGTCAGGGGGTTCCTCAGGATTCCCTCTGCTGGCTTTGTTGTGGGGGTGTAGAGAGATCAGCCGAGGGTGGACACGTAGTCGGAATCACCTGGGGATCCTCTCTGGCTAGTTGGTTTCTCTGGACACGGACTGGGGGCGTCAGGTGCAGAGTAGTTGGACTCACGCTTCTGGAGTGAGATCACAGTCCCTTTAAAGATGGTTTCTTTGTTTTCTTGTTGGACAGTTCCACTGTCCACTGGAGTTTCTTGGTCCTCGGTGATGCAGGCAGTCCCCTGGAGACTTTTCAGGGGACACTGGTCCTGCAGAATGTGTTGTTTCTTCTCTATATACTGACCCTGAGGGTGGATACACCATCCTTGTGCCCACCCCCCCTGGGGAGGGGGAACATCCCCATCCCTATTGGTCCTAATCCTCCAACGAAAGATGGAGGATTCCTCAAGGAGGGGGGTCACTTCAGCTCTGGACACCTTAGGTGTGGTCCTGGCTGAGGGGGTGACTTCTCCTTGTATTTCTCATTATCCCTCTGGACTTGCCGTCAAAAGTGGGGCCTTGTCCAGGGGGTGAGGCATCTCCACTGACTAGAGTGCCGTGTGGCACTGTAACACCAGGCTTGAGGCTTTGAGGCTCACCGCCAGGTGTTACAGTTCCTGCAGGGGGAGTTGTGAAGCACTTCCACCCAGGACAGGCTTTGTTTCTGACCACAGAGTGCACAAAGGCACTCACCCCATGTAGTCAGAAACTCGTCTAGAAGTGGCAGGCTTGCATAGACCGGTCAGCCTTACACTAGGAGTTGGGCTAACATATAGGGGACATCTCTAAGATGCCCTCTGTGTGCATTTGACAATAAATCCCACACTGGCATCAGTGTGGGTTTATTGTGCTGAGAAGTTTGGTACCAAACTTCCCAGTATTCAGTGTAGTAATTATGGTGCTGTGGAGTTCGTAATGACAAACTCCCAGACCATATGCTCATTATGGCTACCCTGCACTTATAATGTCTAAGGAATTGACTTAGACAATGAAGGGGCATAGTGCTCATGAAGCTATGCCTTCACCTGTGGTATAGTGCACCCTGCCTTAGGGATGTAAGGCCTGCTAGAGGGGTGACTTACCTATGCCACAGGCAGTGGTTTGTGGGCATGGCACCCTAAGGGGAATGCCATGTCGACTTTGTCTTTTCTCCCCACTAGCACACACAAGCTGCAAGGCAGTGTGCATGTACTGATTGAGGGGTCTCTAAGGGTGGCATAATACATGTTGCAGCCCTTAGGGACCTTCCCTGGCCTCAGGGCCCTTGATACCAGGGGTACCTTTTACAAGGGACTTAACTGTGTGCCAGGGCTGTGCCAATTGTGGAAACAAAGATACAGTTTTAGGAAAGAACACTGGTGCTGGGGCCTGGTTAGCAAGGTCCCAGCACACTTAGAATCAAAGCTGGTATCAACACTAGGCAAAAAGTGGGGGGTGACCATGCCAACAGTGGCATTTTCCTATACAATCCTCCCCCCCCCCCCCAAAGCGAAAGAGGATGAGACTAACCTTTCCCAAGAGAGTCTTAATTTTCTAAGTGGAAGAACCTGGAAAGGCCATCTGCATTGGCATGGGCAGTCCCAGGTCTGTGTTCCACTACAAAGTCAATTCCCTGTAGGGATATGGACCAACTCAAAAGTTTAGGGTTCTCTCCTTTCATTTGCATGAGCCATCTGAGAGGTCTGTGGTCAGTTTGAACAATAAAGTGAGTACAAAAAAGTATAGTATCAGCTTTTTCAGTGACCAAACCACAGCAAAAGCCTCCCTCTCAATGGCACTCCAGCGCTGCTCCCTGGGGAGTAACCTCCTTCTAATGAAAGCAACAGTCTGGTCAATGGCGTCATCATTGGTTTGGTATAGGACTGCTCCCATCCCATGTTCAGAGGCATCTGTCTGCACAATTAATTGCTTAGAATAATTTGGAACTTTTAGAACTGGTGCTGAGCACATAGCTTCTTTTAGGGTGTCAAATGCCTTTTGACAGTCTAGGGTCCAGTTTACCTTCTTAGGCATTTTCTTAGAGGTCAGTTCTGTGAGGGGAGTCACAATGGACTCCTATCCCGTAACAAACCTCTTGTAATACTCAGTCAAGTCAATGAATGCCTTGACTTGAGTCTGGGTTTTTGGAGCTTCCCAGTCCAGAATTTTCTGGATCTTGGGTTGTAAAGGTTGCACTTAGGCTCCACCTACCAGGTGGGCCAAGTATACAACTGTTCCCTGCCCTATCTGGCATTTGGATGCCTTGATAGAGAGGTCTGGTACTTGCAGGGCCTGCAATACCTTCACCAGGTCGACCAGGTGATCCTGCCAGTTGAAACTAAAGACAGCAATATCATCTAGATATGCTGCACTAAATGGCTCAAAACCAGCAAGGACATGATTCACCAACCTTTGGAAGGTGGCAGGGGTATTCTCTAAGCCAAAGGGCTTAACAGTAAACCGATAATGCCCATCAGGTGTTGAGAATGCTATTTTCTCTTTTGCTCCAGGTGCCATCCTAATTTGCCAGTACCCTGCACTTAAGTCAAAGGTACTCAGAAATGTAGCTGCCCCTAACGTGTCAATAAGTTCATCTGCTCTGGTTATGGGATGAGCATCTGTCTTAGTGACCAAATTCAGTCCTCTGTAGTCCACACAAAATCTAATTTCTCTCTTTCCATACTTGGTATGATGTTTGGGGACCAAGACCACTGGGCTAGCCCAGGGATTGTCAGAGTGCTCTATTACCCCTAAATGCAGCATCTTGTGGACTTCCACTATGATGCTCTCTTTGACTTGGCCAGACTGTCTGAATATTTTGTTTTTGACAGGCAAACTGTCTCCTGTGTCCACATCATGGGTACACAGATGTGTCTGACCAGGGGCAAAGAGAAGAGCTCAGCATCATGCAGCAGGACTTGCCTACAGTCAGCCTGCTGTTGGGCAGAGAGGGTATCTGAATAGACCACCCCATCTACTGTCCCTTCTTTAGGGTCAGTTGAGAGGAGGTCAGGAAGAGGTTCACTCTCTGCTTCCTGATCCTCATTAGTAACCATCAGCATGGTTATATCTGCCCTATCATAATGGAGCTTAAGGCGGTTAACGTGGATCACCCTCTTGGGTTTCCTGCTAGTGCCCATGTCCAGCAAGTAAGTGACCTGACTCTTTTTCTCAAGAACTGGGTAAGGGCCACTCCATCTGTCCTGAAGTGCTGTGGGAGTCACAGGTTCCAGAACCCAGACTTTCTGCCCTGGTTGGAATTCAACCATTGCAGCCATTTGGTCATACCACAACTTCTGGAGTCGGCTGGCCTCAAGGTTTTTAGATGCCTTTTTCATGTACTCAGCCATCCTTGAGAGGAAGCCAATGCCATATTCCACCACATCTTATTTGGGCTCATGGAGAGGTCTCTCCCAGCCCTCTTTAACAAGTGCCAGTGGTCCCTTTACAGGATGGCCAAACAGAAGCTCAAGGTGGGGAAATCCTATGCCCTGCTGTGGCACCTCTCTGTAGACGAAAAACAAACATGGCAGGAGGACATCCCATATCCTTCTGAGTTTTTCAGGAAGCCCCATGATCATGCCCTTCAATGTCTTGTTAAACCTTTCAACAAGGCCATTAGTTTGTGTATGATATGGTGTGGTGAACTTATAATTTACCCACCACTCATTTCACATGTGTTTAAGGTAAGCTGACATGAAGTTGGTACCTCTGTCAGAAACCATCTCCTTAGGGAAACCCACTCTGGTAAAAATACCAATTAGGACTTTGGCTACTGCAGGGGCAGTAGTCGACCTAAGGGGAATTACTTCAGGGTATCTGGTAGCATGATCCACTGCTACCAGTAAGTATTGGTTCCCTGAGGCTGTGGGAGGTTCAATTGGACCCGCAATGTCCACACCATTCCTTTCAAAGGGGACCCCCACCACTGGAAGTGGAATGAGGGGGGCCTTTGGATGGCCACCTGTCTTGCCACTTGCTTGACAGGTGACACAGAAGCTGCAAAACTACCTTACTTTCTGGGATATATTTGGATAATAGAAATGGTTCACTAATCTGTCCCATGTCTTGGTTTGTCCCAAATGCCCAGCTATGGGGATGTCATGGGCCTAAGTGACGATAACCTCTCTAAACACCTGAGGCACTACCACTCTCCTAGTGGCACCAGGTTTGGGGTCTCTTGCCTCGGTGTAAAGGAGTCCAACCTCCCAATAAACCATGTGGGAGCCACTGACATCTCCCTTCTCCTGTTCAGCAGCTTGCAGTCTCAGGCCTTCAAGAGTGGGACAAGTAATTTGTCCCTGGCACAGCTGTTCCCTTGAGGGTCCCCCTGGGCCCAAGAGCTCCACCTGGTAAGGCTCCAGCTCCGTGGACTCAATTCACTCAAGGGATAGGACATCTTCCTGGGAAAAGAGGTCCTGTTTCTTTTGCGATACAGAGGCTCATCCCCAGTCCTCTTACCTTTTCTCTTGGAAGGTTGGGCCATTATTTCAGGCTCCAACACTTCTTTTTCACTCTGTGCTCTGCTCTGTGCTCTTGTTTTTTTTTCACACACCAGTTCAGGGATACCCAGCATGGCTGAATGTGTTTTGAGTTCTACCTCTGCCCATGCTGAGGATTCCAAACCATTCCCTTGCAAACATTCTACTGGGATTTCAGAAAAGACCACCACCTGTTCCAGGCCAGTAACCCCTCCCCATTCTAAAGTCACCATAGCCATGGGAATACTGTCCTGGGGAAACCAGCTTTTCTGTCACCATGGTGACACTGGCACATGTATCCCTCAGGGCTTCTACTTTTGTCCAATTTATCAAGAGCTGCGGCCTGTACTTTTGCATGTTAAGCGGCCAGGCAGCTGGTGTGGCTATATCCAACCTACCCTCAGAGACTAAAGTAGCCTCAGTGTGAACCCTGATTTGCTCTGGGCACACTGTTGATCCCACCTGGAGACTGGCTATTCCATTGCTAGCTGGAGTAGAATCTGTGGGACTTTTCTTGGGACAGGCCTTGTCTCCAGTTTGGTGCCCATGAATTCCATAGGTGTGACAATAGGCCTTCTTGGGATCTAAGTTTTTACCCTTATACCCATTTGTGGACTGTGAAGAGGCTTGGGGCCCACCCTCCTGAGCAGGTTTTAGGGACCCTTCAGAAGAATCTTTAGTCTTATCCTTGGATGTCTCACCACCCTTCCCCTGGGAGGCTTGGTGACCCCTTTCCTTTGGTCACCCCCAGTGGAAGTCTTGGTCACACTTGTCTCGACCCAATGGCCTGCCTTCTTTCCCAATTCTTGGGGAGAAATTGGACTTAGGTCTACCAGATGTTAATGTATTTTGTCACTGAAGCAGTTACTTAATAGATGTTCTTTCATAAATATATTATACAGCCCATCATAGTCATGCACTCCACTGGCAGTTATCCAACCATATAGTGTTTTGACTGAGTAGTCAAGAAAATCAACCCAGGACTGGATCAAGGTTTTGTGAGCCCCTCTAAACCTAATTCTGTACTCCTCAGTTGAGAATCCAAAGCCTTCAATCAGGGTCGCCTTCATGAGGTCATAGGATTCTGCATCCTTACCAGAGAGTGTGAGGAGTCCTGCACTTACCAGTGAACAGTTCCCAAAGGAGAGCTCCCCAGTGGGATCTGTTTAACTTTCTGGTTGCCCAAGCCCTCTCAAAAGCTTTGAACCGTTTGATGATAGAATCACTTTCTTCATATTTTGAGACAATCCCTTTGGGGATTTGTACGATGTCAGTATTCTCTCTGACCCTGTTTATGCTGCTGCCACCATGTATGGGTGCTAGGCCCATTTCTGCTCCCTCCCTTTCTATAGCCCAGAGCTGTTTCTCCAAAACTAATCTTTTGGCCATCCTTGCTAAATGGATGTCCTTCTCATTGAGGCTGCCCTCAATGTTCACAGAGGAACTGGACTTCCCTGTGGAAGAACCAGAGTCTGATCTGTGGAGAAAGGGGTCTTTGAACCCTGGTCTCCTTAGTTAGGGTGGGAGAGGGGAGTTCTACTTCCTGATCCCTAACTTTTTCCACATCTGAGGGGAGGTCTTCCTCCTTAGTAAGGTGGTCCCTGGTGTACTCTGCCAAGAGCTCCTGGAGCTTGGCCTTCTTAGGGTTGGAACCAGTTTTACTGTTTCTTAGCTTACAGACAGAGGGACCTTAGCTCTGCCATCCCTAGATGGAGGTAAGGAGTGAGGTTGAGTTCCATCACTATATCCTCTGAGCCATTCATTATGTCTCTAAAGTTGGAATTACTTTTTAGAAACTAAAAACTACTTCTTAATACGGCCAGATGTATCATTCTTCACAATAGCGATTACCTAAATTGCGATTTGTAACGAATCACAATTAAATAATCGCTATTGGAATGTATGAAACTCCAGGAGTTTCATACTGCGATTCACAAGGGCTCACAAATGGACCTACCTCATTAATATTCATGAGGTAGGTTGAAATTTGCGAGCCATTGCGAATGCCTACAATCACATGGATGGTGGCCTGCTGAGCTCACCAGACCACCATGTCTGTGATTGCTTTTCAATAAAGCAATCTTTTTTTTTTTTTAAATGCAGCCAGTTTTCTTTAAAGGAAAGCGGGATGCGTTTGAAAATGAAAAATGAAAGGTTTTCTTTTCATTTTTAAAGAGTAGGCAGTGGTCCGTGGGCCCACTGCCTGCTCTTAAAAACGTTTTTGCATGCATTCCCAAAGGGGAAGGGTTCCCTTGGCGACCCCTTCCTCTTTGCGAATGGGTTACCACCAATTTGAAATTGGTGGTAACTGCAATTGTTTTGCGACCGCATTCATGGTCACAAAACAATCATACATACCTCTGCAATTCGGTATTAGGAAAGGACGCCCTTGACACACCCCTTCTCAACACCAAATCGATATGTAGTCGCAACTCCATTTTGCGATTCGGTAACAAGTTACAGAATCGCAAATTGGACTTGTTACATACGAAAATCCCACATCTGGCCTAATAGCCTAACTTTTACAAAACTTTTCAACTTAAAAAGAGATGCTAACAGGTACTTACACAAGACCCTAGCAGGACTTTCAAAATTTTGGAAAACTAGTCAAAATTCAAAAAGCAGTTTTCTAAAGGCAATTTTGGAATTTAGTCGTGGGATCAGGTATGGGCTGAGTACTCCAGCAAATGCAAAGTCTTAGATCCCACTGCTGCCACCAATGTAGGAAGCTGGCTTTGTATATACTATATCAAAATGAGATATAGGCCCTCATTATGACCCTGGCGATGGGTGATGAAGTGGCAGTAATATCGCCAGCAGGCTGGCTGTAAGTATTGCTAAATTATGACCATGGAGGTGATAACTCCCATAGACAGCCAATGTACCACACCAACTGCCACGGCGGAAACAACAGCCACCACTGTGGTGGCCGCCAACAGCCAAACGGAAGACAGTACCGGTCACCATATTTTGACACAGGAAACCGCCACCTTTTCCGGGGCGGTACCAACGCCAACAAAAGCCTGGCGTAAACAGAGCTCAGAACTGAAAGGACTCACCATTGGAGACACAGGGAAGAACCACGCCGCCATGGAACCCGAACTGCATGTTTTTCCGATGATCTTCTACGCTATGCTCCACCTGGAACACCAACTATGACAAAGACGATGATGGTGAGTATAGCCGCCTAGCACACAAGGGAGGGTGGGAAGAAAACGAGAGTGACACACACATGCACAACACACATCTGACACACACACCATACACACAACCAGCTGCACAAGAAAAACAATTTGTCCCCGAAAAACGGCAGAATAATGCAAGGACAACAGAAATTGACTAAAGTGATTGTAATCAGATCAACATCAAAATTAATAATTCGATTTGTCAATGAAACAGATATATTCACATGTACACAAAGGGGCACTGCCCAGTCCAATGTTCAAAGGGCCCACATGACCACAGGGCACGGTCTAAGGCCCAACTCGAGTCCTGACCACATCCGGCGGATAGTACACTGCAGGGCATCAGTTTGCAAATAGGCAGGCACCTCGGGGGAGGGCAGCTCAGGCGGATGCGGGAACAAGCCTACTGGTTCTGGAGGGGGCAACAAGCTCATTGCTCTGTCCTGGGGAGCGCAAGGCCACAGTCTTTGGAGTGGGTGTCTTTCCCACTGGTTCGGGAGGGGGCAACATGCCCGTTGCTTTGTCCTGGGGAGTGCAAGGCCACAGTCTCAGGAATGGGTGTCCTTCCCACTGGTTCTGGAGGGGGCAACATGCCTGTTGCTTTGTCCTAGGGAGTGCAAGGCCATAGTCTCTGGAGTGGGTGTCTTTCCCACTGGTTCTGGAGGGGGAAACATGCCCGTTGCTTTGGCCAGCCACCCAGTGTATGTTGGTGTATGCCTCTGCTGTTAGCCAAATAGGATAGTGTGTGGCTAAAGGTTGTCCCTCAATACTTACAGGTGACTCTGGCTACCCAAACCTATCATGGCTGCTGACCCTGTGAGGAATGCCAGGACAAGGGCTGAAGAACGTTATAATGAGGCACATGGGCGAACCAGAAGGAAAATTGAGAGGACCTTCGGCTTCCTGAAGGCCAGGTTCAGGTGCCTCCATCTGGCAGGTGGATCCCTTTGCTATTCACCCGAGAAGGTCTGCCAGATAGTAGTGGCATGCTGCATGCTGCACAACCTGGCCCTCAAACACCATGTACCTTTTCTGCAGGAGGAGGAGACTGGAGATGCCCCTGTGGCAGGAGTGGACCCTGAGGACAGTGAGGACGAGGAGGCAGAGGATGAGGATGTGGAAAACAGAACATTAGTGATCCGTCAGTGCTTCCAATGACACACAGGTGAGACAGTGCAACTTCAAATTTCTAGGACTTTTGTTGTATTCTGTGTGGCATTGGCATGCTGGAATTACCCACTTGTTTCCTCTACTTACTGTCACCTATGGTTTTTCATTTTACAGATGTTGGTGATAGGACAACAATGTTGTGATGTGATCACAACAGCCAGCAACAGGTCATTCATTCTATGCTCTCACTATGTACAGTTCATTTGCAATTAATGTAGCTGTTTCAATCAATACAAATGTTCAATACATGAAATACTAGTAGTGTAGTTTTATCCAAGGGTGTTTATTTTTGCAAACCTCAAAATGTGGCTAAAAAACACTTTTTCCTCACATTTCGGTGACAGAAAATTCTGGAATCTGAGAGGAACCACAAATTTCCTTCCACCCAGCGTTCCCCCAAGTCTCCCGATAAAAATGGTACCTCACTTGTGTGGGTAGGCCTAGTGCCCGCGACAGGAAATGCCCCAAAACACAAAGTGGACACATCACATTTTCTCAAAGAAAACAGGTGTTTTTTGCAAAGTGCCTACCTGTGGATTTTGGCCTCTAGCTCAGCCGCCACCTAGGGAAACCTACCAAACCTGTGCATTTTTGAAAACTAGAGAGCTAGGGGAATCCAAGACAGGGTGACTTGTGGGGCTCTCGCCAGGTTCTGTTACCCAGAATCCTTTGCACACCTCAAAATGTGGCTAAAAAAAACACTTTTTGCTCATATTTTGGTGACAGAAAGTTCTGGAATCTGAGAGGAGCCACATATTTCCTTCCACCCAGCGTTACCCCACGTCTCCCGATAAAAATGGTACCTCACTTGTGTCGGTAGGCCCAGTGCCCGCAACAGGAAATGACCCAAAACACAAAGTGGACACATCACATTTTCTCAAAGAAAACAGAGGTGTTTTTTGCAAAGTGCCTACCTGTGGATTTTGGCCTCTAGCTCAGCCACCACCTAGGGAAACCTACCAAACCTGTGCATTTTTAAAAACTAGAGACCTAGGGGAATCCATGATGGGGTGACTTGTGGGGCTATCACCAGGTTCTGTTACCCAGAATCCTTTGCAAACCTAAAAGATGTGGCTAAAAAAGCACTTTTTCCTCACATTTCGGTGACAGAAAGTTCTGGAATCTGAGAGGAGACACAATTTTCCTTCCACCCAGCATTCCCGCAAGTCTCCCGATAAAAATGGTACCTCACTTGTGTGGGTAGGCCTAGTGCCCGCAACAGGAAATGCCCCAAAATACTATCTGGACAAATCAAAATTATCAAATAGAAAACTACCTGTTTTTGTGGGGGCATCTGCGTTTTTGGTCCTGGGCTCAGCAGCCATCTAGGGAAACCTACCAAACGCAGACATTTCTGAAAACTAGACACCCGAGGGATTCAAGGGAGGTGTGACTTGCGTGGATCCCCCAATGTTTTCTTACCCAGAATCCTCAGCAAACCTCAAATTTAGCTTAAAAAAATCACATTTTTCCCACATTTTTGTGTGGGATCACCGCACTGGGACAAATTTCCTACCACCCAACATTCTTCTTAGTCTCCCGGTATAAATGATACCTCACTTGTGTAGGTGGGCCAAGTGTTTGTGACAGGGAAGAGCCAAAAACAAGTCGAAATTGAGGGGGAACCAAAGTGGGTCCAAAAGGGCAGTCTGAAACAAAACATCTTTAGGCTGACAAGTGCAGAAGAAATTTTATCGCTATAGATGAGACAATGCTGGGTGGTAGGAATTTTGTGGATTCCTACAGATTCCGGAAGGTTCCATCACAAAAATGTGTGCTTTGCAGCAAAGTTGCAGGTTTGCAGGGCATTGTGAGTACGGCAATGGTGCAAGCTGCATGTGAAGCACCTCACCCTGGAATCAACTAGATGTTTAGTTTTCAGATGTGTCTAGGTCTTGTGGATTTTTCTACATGGCAGCGTCCCAAAGTAAAAAGACGTGCAGCTCTCACCATTCCAAGTGGGACGATTTTGAGAGTTACCAAACTCTCATGGCCCAAATGTAAAACAAAAAACAAAAAAATCAAATGTCCTCTTGCTTGCCATGGGATAAGATGTTTTAGTGTGCGAGGAAGAGCTGAATGACTGTTAGCCCCTTCAGTTCGGGTGAGGGCATAACCAGGCCCATACTGGTTGGTAGTCACCACCCCACTATTTTTTTTATTTCATGGCATCTAGTAGACTTTCTGCCCCCCGGGGTGTGGATCGGGGTAATTGCCCCATCTGCCCACTGGTGGGCAGAACAACTTTGGCCCCATTTATTTGGGGTGGAGGTATGGCCATAACCCCACCCTCTCATTTTGAAAAAAAAATCTTCACCGGTCTCTGGTGAGCGCCTTCCAAAAATAGGCCAATCTGCCCCAAACGGGGGCAGATATGGCCAACAGTAATGTGTCCCCACGGGGAGCGACCCTTGCCAAAGGGGCTGCCCCCCAACAAAACATACACACCAGTCCCTGGTGTCTAGTGGTTTCTGCCCCCAGATTGGCATAACAAAAATAGGCCAATCTGCCCCCAAGGGGGGCTGAAATGACCTATATACAATTTGCCCCCCAGGGGAGCAACCCTTGCCTAAGGGATTGCTCCCCATACATAAAAACATAAAGTAAATACAAATATAAATATATCCCTGGTGACTAGAGGTTTCTGTCCCCCCTGGAGGCAGATCGGCCTAATAATATTAGGCCGATCTGCCTCCGGGGGGCAGAAATGGCCTAAAAATAATATGGCTCCCTAGGGAGCGACCCTTGCCCAAGGGGCCGCTCCCTTTATTAGAAAACACAAAGAAAAAAAAATCCCTGGTATCTAGTGGCCATTTCTGCCCCCCCTGGGGGCAGAAATGGCCTTAGCACAATTTGGCCCCCCAGGGAGCGACCCTTGCTAAGGGGTCGCTACCTGCACATAAAAGAAAAAGAAAAAAAAATCCCTGGTGTCTAGTGGGCATTTCTGCCCCCTGGGGGCAGATCGGCCTAATTATATTAGGCTGATCTGCCCCCAGGGGGGCAGAAAGGGCCTTTAAATAATATGGCACCCTAGGGAACGACCCTTCCCCAAGGGGCCGCTCCCTTTATTAGAAAACACAAAGAAAAAAAATCCCTGGTGTCTAGTGGGCACTGGGGGCAGAAATGGCCTAAGCACAATTTGGCCCCCCAGGGAGCGACCCTTGCCTAAGGGGTCGCTCCCTGCACATAAAAGAAAAAAAAAGAAAAATTCCCTGGTGTCTAGTGGGCATTTCTGCCCCCCCCGGGGGAAGATTGGCCTAATTATATTAGGCCGATCTGCCCCCAGGGGGGGCAGAAATGGCCTAAGCACAATTTGGCCCCCCAGGGAGCGACCCTTGCCTAAGGGGTCGCTCCATGCACATAAAAGAAAAAAAAAGAAAAAATCCATGGTGTCTAGTGGGCATTTCTGCCCCCCCTCCCCCCGGGGGCAGATCGGCCTAATTATTTTAGGACGATCTGCCCCCGGGGGGGCAGAAATGACCTAAAAATTATTTCCCCCCCTAGGGAGCAACCCTTGCCCCCTTTTTTTTTTTTAAAGTAATTCCCTGGTGTCTAGTGGGCATTTCTGCTGCCGATCGCATCGCGATCGGGCAGCAGAAATGCTCAGAATGACATCGGAAGAAAGGAAAAGCCTTTCCTTTCTTCCGATGTCTCTCTGGCCCCCCTCCTCCCGAGCGGAAGAGAAATGCTATGCAATTCTCTTCCGAATCACGCTGGAAGCATGCTTCTAGCACGACGGGAGGCGACCTCTGATGAGGTCAGCACGCGATTGCGTGCTGTTGTCACGGAGAGGGATTGGGGGGGTCGGGGGTGAAAGGGGAAGTGATTACCCTTTCATTCCTGACGGGGGGTGTGAGTGAGGGGCCCACGGGCAGCGCTCGCACTCCCCTTGTGGGCTGGGTGCAGAACGAGGTGATCTCGTCCCAGGCACACGGGAACCGTGTGCTGGGACAAGATCACCTTGTCCAAGGCACCCAGGAAGTTAAATGAAAATTACTTTGCATAGTAATACTTAGAACTTTGAATGGAATCAACAATGTACACAGTTTTCTTTAAAATGGCAAAAATCTTTTTTTTAAATGGACACTGCAATTTTCAACAGTTCCTGGGGGAGGTAAGTAAAGTACAGTTTTTGAGGTAAGTAACAAACTTATGGGTTCAATCTCCGGGGCATGGGTAGCCCAACGTTGGGGGTTCAAGATAACCCCAAACACTCATCACCAGCAACACAGGGCCGGTTAGGTGCAGAGGTCAAACAGGAGCCAAAATAACATGGGCCCCTACAGAAACAGGGGGTACTCCGGTTCCGGTCTGCTTACAGGTAAGTACCTGCGTTGGCGGACGGCAGAGCAGGGCGATTTGAAGGAGTCATGGAGGGGCACCAAGTAGGCACATAACCGACACCCTCAGTGGCACAGGGGCGGCCAGGTGCAGTGTGCAAAAGGGCGTTGGGTTCTCAATAGAACTCTATGGAAGGGCCTGGGGGTCACTTAGGCACTGGAGGCAGGGCACAGGGAGGCTTCTCGGGAAAGCCACAGACTGGGCAAAGATGAGGGCCGCTGGCTGGTTGTTGCTGCATTGGTGGTCGGTTTCTCTTGGGCCTGAGCACTGTGGGTGCATTGCTTCTCCAGTCGCCGGATATCTTTGTCCCGGACAGTCGCGGTCAGGGGGGTTCTTGGGATTCCCTCTGCAGGCGTCGTCGTGGGGGTGTAGAGGGGTCAGCCCAGGGTGGACACATAGTCAGAATAGCCAGGGGATCCTCTCTGGCTAGTTGGTTTCTCTGGACACGGACCGGGGGCGTTGAGTGCAAAGTAGTTGGACTCACGCTTCTGGAGTGAGGTGAGAGTCCCTTTAAAGATGGTTTCTTTGTCTTCTTGTTGAACAGGTCCGCTGTCCACAGGAGTTTCTTGGTTCTCGGTGATGCAGGCAGTCCCCTGGAGGCTTTTCAGGGGTTGCTGGTCCTGCAGAACGCCTTGCTTCTTCTCTTGCAGCTTTTTGAAGCAGGAGACGGGCCTGTAAGGCTGGGGCCAAATCAGCTGTTGTTTCCTTCTCTTCTCTACGTGGTTTTCAGCTCAGCAGTCCTTCTTTCTTGAGGTCATCAGGAATCCGAAGAGCTGGGTTCAGGGTCACCCCTAAATACTAAATTTAGGGGTGTGTTAGGGTCAGGAGGCAGTAGCCAATGGCTACTGTCTCCTGAGGGTGGCTACATCCTCCTTGTGCCCATTCCCTCTGGGGAGGGGGGCACATCCCTATCCCTATTGGTCCTAATCCTCCAACGCAAGATGGAGGATTTCTCAAGGACAGGGTCACTTCAGCTCTGGACACCTTAGTGGTGGTCCTGGCTGAGGGGGTGACTCCTCCTTGTTTTTCTCATTATCCCTCTGGACTTGCCGCCAAAAGTGGGGGCTTGTCCAGGGAGTGGGCATCTCCACTGACTAGAGTGCCCTGTGGCACTGTAACACCAGGCTTGAGGCTTTGAGGCTCACCGCCAGGTGTTACAGTTCCTGCAGGGGGAGGTGTGAAGCACCTCCACCCAGGACTGGCTTTGTTTCTGACCACAGAGTGCACAAAGGCACTCACCCCATGTGGTCAGAAACTTGTCTGGAAGTGGCAGGCTGGCATAGACCGGTTAGCCTTACACTCGCTGTTGGGCGAACATACAGGGGGCATCGCTAAGATGCCCTCTGTGTGCCTTTTTCAATAAATCCCACACTGGCATCAGTGTGGGTTTATTGCGCTGAGAAGTTTGATACTAAACTTTCCAGTATTCAGTGTAGCCATTATGGTGCTGTGGAGTTTGTAATCTCAGACTTCCAGACCCTATACTCATTATGGCTACCCTGCACTTACAATCTCTAAGGAATTGACTTAGACACTGTAGGGGCATAGTGCTCATGCAGCTATGTCCTCATCTGTGATATAGTGCATCCTGCCTTAGGGATGTAAGGCCTGCTAGAGGGGTGACATACCTATGCCACAGGCAGTGGTTTGTGTGCATGGCATCCTAAGGGGAGTGCCATGTTGACTTTGTCTTTTCTCCCCACTAGCACACCCAAGCTGCAAGGTGGGGTGCATGTACTGAGTGAGGGGTCCCTAAGGGTGGCATAATACATGCTGCAACCCTTATGGACCTTCCCCAGCTACAGGGAACTTGGTACCAGGGGTACCTTTTACAAGAGACTTAACTGTGTGCCAGGGCTGAGCCAATTGTGGAAACAAAGGAAGAGTTTTAGGGAGAGAACGCTGTTGCTGGGGCCTGGTTAGCATGGTCACAGCACACTTCCAATCAAAGCTGACATCAACACTAGGCAAAAAGTGGGGGGTGACCATGCCAACAGTGGCATTTTCCTACAAGCGCTAACAGAGATGGTAGCAAAGATTGATGGTTAGTCTCCTTAAGAGCCCATCGTAGAGGCCCGGTACATGGTTAGTCTCAAGAGCCCATCATAGAGGCCTGGTACCTAGTTAGTCTCCTTAAAAGCCCATCATAGAGGACCGGTACACGGTTTGTTTCCTTAAGAGCCCATCATACAGTCCAAAGGTAGGTGGTAGAGTATTTATCCCAGAGTTAGTAAGAGAGGAATAACAGGTGTTCCCAGAGATGATAGTAGGGTAAGGGTTAGTCTTCTACAAAGAACAAGGTAATTCGTAGATTGGGTGAAATTGGTGAAATTTTGCATTTTAGATTTGATGATACAAAATAGAAAGAAAATGTGCCCCTAAGTACTTAAAATGACTTTCCTAGAATCTTGGAGCTTGACAATGATTGTTTGAGGATGTTCTCGGCGTTCTAGTGACGGTGTGAATGAAGTAGGCTTTGCGCTTGCACAGCTTATGCTAATCGCGGGTGAATTGTGGTGTTTGAGAGGGTTTAGGGAGTTTCATACTCCAAATCAAGTTGTAGAAGAAGTGTGTGTAGGGAAGTCGTCAAACTTCACGTGTGTGGCGCTTTGTGCTAAAACAATTGTCCACTTGGTTGTTGGTATACGGACCCTGTGTGGTAAAAGACTCCAGAGTATATTGAAAAGTGTGTAAGACACTCAGTTTCTGTCGTAATTTGTCTGGTTTAATAGGTCGATCGGGCGTGGTCGACAAATCAGAGTGTGAGTCAAAGTGAGTGAAATAATTTTTGGACTGAGATCTGGAGAGTCTACATGCACCAGGACAGACCAACTGATCGGTTGAGAGTGAAATTTGGAGGTCGAATTTTGTTTGTGAATCAGGGACGCTTAGAAAGAAGTAGTAGCTGCTAGAGTAAAATGCCATCAGTGAAAATTCCGTAAAGTTTCTGAAGCAATTGTGTTACCTTACCTGGAGAAAACTGACAAATTAGGTTTTGATTTTGTTTAGTGCTCGCAATAATTTTGCATTGGTCTAGTGTGAATCTGAGTTTGGGAGGACAAGGCCCAAGACTTTGTTGGCCACAGTATGTGTGAGTGTGACGTCATTGGAGCCGCGCTGGGATAGGTTGGTTAGTGAGACGGGTCGCGCCCAGATTGGCAGATGCCCGTGAAGCACAATTGGTTGAGAAGGTGGGTGAAGAGAATTCTGGGATTAAAAGTCACTTTCTGATTTGATTTTGAATAACATAAAGGTTGCAAAAATTAAATATTTCAAAGCTTTAAAGAGAGCTTTAAGGGGAGATATGTACATCCCAAAGAGTATAGGGGGCATTGCACCACCAGAAGGTACACCAGCCTACATTGTGATCGAGGAAAAGGGTGCTGCGCCATGTCTTTAGCTAAAACAATGGTGCAAAGTGACAGAGAAGAATGGGAGTTTAGCGTTTCCTGCCAAGGAACATTTAATTTGAGTAGTTTAGAGAATCTGAGGAGGGTGCTGTATGATCTGAAACCCCCTCTGAGACCGGCACAGTTCGAGGCATTAGTGACCTGGGAATTAGTAGCCAGACAGCAACAGCAGCAGAAGTTTGAGAGGAGGATGTGAAAGGCACAAAAGACACTAGCGGAGGCTAGATAGGACAGTGATCAGCGGTTTTGGATAACCTATAATTTACAGGGGATTAAGTTGTTTCCTGCGATTACACAGGACAGCGAGAGAGAAGGAAGAAAAGCTACCAGAAAGACAAACAGATGTCCTTCCGAGAGTAGGGAGCGGAGATCAAGGGAGGCTAGGAGATCTTTGACATTTGAGGAAGAGTCAGACAATGATGAGTTTATTTTACAGTTATTGAGAAATTGTCCCCCATCATATGCAGCATAAGAGAATGGTCTGGGCACTAATGTAAATCCTTCAGCTCCGACACCTGTTAACGGGAACACAAGTCCAGTGCAGATTAAGCCTAGCATGACAGCAAGCCCAATGCAGAACAGTCTTAATGCACCTACTACTCCAGTACCACAAACACAGGTGCCACAATTGAATGTCCCAAGAATTTACCTGATGTACCTATTGTGGAAACTGCCACAAACTTGATAGTGGCAACAGGACAGGTTTTCCCGAAACCGATATTGGTTCAGACAGAACTAACTCCACTTTTATTGGCCCAAGTGCAGTCACAAGCAATGCCAAAGTACACTCTGATAAAAGGGACACAGTCAGAGATGCCTGCACTAATGAGTCAGAATACGTGAATTATACATCCACAGAACTTGAATGTCAGACCCAGCCCAGATGCTGTATCTGTACCTGTCACCATTGGTCCAATTGTACCTTTGTTAGCACAAGAGAATAACAGTGCAAGTGAACAGGGAGTCCTGAGTCAGAATGCAATGAGGGGAGGACCTAATGAGAATATCTGAGTAGTCTCTCCTGTGGGACAGACCTTTGACAGATCGAGAGAATTGCTAGACCTTAGCCCATTCGGAGTTCCTCCGGATACTGTCATAGGGTTGAACGTTAATCAGAGTCTGAAATTACTGACACGGCAGACTCGAAATACAGTTGTGCAACAGACAGCACATGCTCTGGCTAGCAACATTTCGCTGCAAGGTTTGACTACCCAACATTTGACTGAATGGTTAGCCATGCTGGATACAACGCAGAGTGCTCCAAGGGGAGAGGAGTGCTTGAACTATGAGAGACTAGGAATGGATGCGAGTGAGATCATTGAGGGAACTATGGGTGTGAACAGGCTAGAATCCTACACAGAAGCAGAATTGAGATACCTGTGCCCAAAGATTACAAGGGAAGTGAGCAACGTACATCAAAGGTTAGCAGACCTGGCAGAGAAGTACGGCATAGAAATAGAGAAAACAAAACATTTGAAAAGGAGTTACAGGTTAGATTTTGACACAAAGGATTTTGAACACGAGATTTGCAGGAATGAAGGCACACCTTAGGGAGTTACTTCAAAATGTCCAGACATGGGGAGCATTAGACAAATGGAAAGGCACAGGGGTAAAGAAAAGAGATAAAAGAAAAAGGGATTCTGCTGAGCATACTGCAAATGTTCAGCAAAGTAAGGATCCAGTGAAAATGTTAACAATCAGAGAGATTCCAGGAGGGAATTTTGTTCATATCCCTTGGAGCAGAAGTGACATTTTGTCCTTTACAAATGACTATCCCAGGTTGAGGGAGAAGCCAGTAGAATGGTATCAGCAGACAGACAGGTTCATGAAACTTACAAAAATGCCTGAGGGTGGACTTGAACACTCTGTTAGAGATAGTAGTTCCAGCTGATTTATGGATGGAGTGCAAGAGGTGTATAGATTGGCCGGCAAAAGAACCATAGAGAGATCAGACTACAGGTGCGCCGTCTCCTGAGGTAATGAAATATTACTACAAAGTGATTGAATTTTTCAAAACGAGAATTTTGCCTAAAAATATTGACTCACAGAGAATGGACAGGATAGCTTAGGAAGTGAAAGAGTCGATACACGTGTATTATGAGAGTTTGTTGCAGGCGTTAAGCATTACAGTGGAACAGAGACAATTGAGCCGAAAGGCATGATTCATTTTGGTTTCAGATTTGTGGAAGTATTGAGACCTAAAATTAGCCAGATGATTAAGAGACATTTGATTTGCTGGCAAGCAAAGCCGATTGATGAGGTGTTGCAGTATGCCAAGTACTGTAGCGACGAGATTGAGTTGAAGCAGAGACAGCTGAAAGAAAAGGTGATGGTGATGCAGATTAAAGCGGCACCAACAGGCATGCAGGGAAATGTTCACCATCAGCAGCAGGGAAGTATGGTATTTCAAAATCAGATGAGAGGTAGAGGTCGCGGAGGTAATGTAAACCGTAGTCCCGACTTGGGTACTGTAGTGGTTCAGAATGATGTGCAGGGAATGAAAAGAGTGTGGCCTTGTCACGCTTGCGGAGCAGTCGGACATTGGAAGCGGGGGCATCTGATGATGGTGCAGGAAGGCGTTGATCAGCAAACAGGGGACATCAACTCATTCCAAAACATGAGAGGACCGAGAATGAGAGGTCATAATCCAAATTTCCATAACAATGCGAGACAAATGCAAAGTTTCAACCCATGCAGCAGGTGCAAATGCCACATGTACAGATGACATAGTTGCAGCCGATGCAACAGCAGGTTCCAATGGTACCTAGACAGCAAATTCAAATACCTCAAGCCCCAATGGAACAGCAGCAGGTGATGCTTCCTCAACAGGTCACAGGTTAGAAGTTTAATCAAAGTAGTAACACAGTAGTACACCAATTCCTGTTACACAGTAAGATTGTCATAAACAATGATTGGGTGAGCGAGAGTTTGGATGAAGAGGAATGTGTGCTTGCAGCTTCTTAAGAAGTAGATCAGAAAAGCCAATATGTGAAAGGAAAAGTCATGGGTTACAGAGTTTCATTCTTGGTTGACACAGGAGATACACGCTCTACAGTGAGAACTGCGGAAGTTCCAAACTTGTCCCTTTCAGGAAAGACAGTCCAGATTGTAGGAGTAGCGAATCAGTATCTGACCAACCCAATTACAGAACCAGTTCAGGTTAAAATTGGCAATTTTAAAGGATTGCACAAAAATGCAGTCTGTGATTCAAGTCCAGTATCCCTATTGCGAAGAGACTTGCTGTGTAAAACAAGGTGCACGATTACTTGTTCAAATGATGGAATCGAGATACAAACGAATAGTGATGATGAGGATAACCCAGCTCCAGAGACTGAGTGTGAGACCATAAATGAGGAATACCCCCTGATTAATGTATTTCCAGTATTCTCAGGGAAGGAGCTTCCTCCTGATTTACAGGGAATGGTTAAAGAGAGTGTGGGATTTGACAGGGAAAGAGATTGGCCTGATAAAAAGAGTTGAGCTAGTTAAAGTTCCTGTAAAACCAAATGCAATTTTTCCTCAGATTCCCCAGTACCACATGACACATGACATTGTTATGAAGGTTGCTCAAATAATTGCAGAATTTGTAAACCAAGGGGTCTTGAAAGAAGTGTTGAGCAGCCCATGTAATTCATTTATAATGGGATTGAAAAAGCCCTATGGGAAAGTTCGAATTGTCCAGGATTTGAGAAAAAGAAATTACATTGTGATTAAATGTTGCCCCATGGTGCCAAATCCAGCAGTGATAATGTTTCAGATTCCATATGATGCTGAATGATTCACTGACATAGACTTGTCAAAAGCCTTCTTTTATGTGCCTCTTCATGAGGATAGCCAATTTCTCTTTTGTTTCAAATTCTTGGATCATGTTTACTGTTGGTGTAGAATTCCTTAAAGGTTTTCAGAGTCGCCTTCACGATTCAATCTGATTTTGAAGAAGAATCTGGAGTAGTTGCAATTGCATTTCCAATCGACATTAGTACAGTACATTGATGACTTACTGATTGCTTCCAAAACCCAGGAAGAGTGCAAGTATGACACGATTGCCTTACTGAACCATTTGGGAAATAATGGTCATAAGGTGTCTCCACTTAAATTGCAATACTGTCAGAAAGAAGTGAGATACTTGGGTCACCAGATTGAGAAGGGATCTAGGAAAATATCCAGAGAAAGAGTCACAGCCATATTGCAGATGAGTCCCCCAGCCACACAGAGAGATGTCAGGACGTTTTTAGGGATGGTAGGCTACTGTCGCCAGTGGATTCCTAATTTTCCAGTCATTTCCAAGCCCTTGCAGAAGCTGACCCCTAAAGCGGTCACTGATCCCCTAGTGTTAGATCAGGCTTGTATGAAAGAGTTTTCTGATTTGAGAGAGTCTGTGCAAAGCTCCGGACTACACCAAGTCTTTCACGTTGTTTTGTTATGAGCGTGATGCATGTTCATTGTCTGTCTTGACGCAGGTCAATGGAGGTGTAAACTGCCCTGTAGCATATGTTTCAGCTACTTTGGACTCAGTTGCAGCAGCTTTACCAGGCTGTCTGTGGGCAGTTGCTGGGTTAGACAGAGCCTCACATAGTGTGAAGGCATTGTGATGGGACAACATTTGGTTATTATGGTCCCTCACTCCATTGAGATCCTACTTACAAAAACGAAAACCCAGTACCTGACAGGTGCCAGATTGACCCGTTATGAAACAAGTATTTTAGGATCACCAAATGTGTCATTGAAAAGATGTACAGTGCTTAACCCGACAACCTTACTTCCTAATGAAAATGTTGAAATTGAAAAGGTGGAAGACATTGAGCATGATTGTCTTGAAGTAACTGATTTGTGCACTAAACCGATACCTGATATCTGAGACATCTGATTGGAAGAAAATGACCAAATTATCTTTGTTGATGGTTCCTGTTTAAGAGACAACACAGGAGAACTGAGAGAAGGATATGCTGTGTGCACAATTTCTGGTAAACTGGAAGCGTCTTGGCTTCGAGGAGTTTACTCTGCACAAGTAGCTGAACTGGTAGCCCTTACAAGAGCGTGCCATGTTACTGTTCAGCTTAAAGTTACCATCTATACAGATAGCCAGTATGGATTTAGAATGTTCCATGACTTTGGCCAGTTGTGGTCACAGAGAGGTTTCATGACCTCTTCTGGTTCACCAGTGAGAAATGGTGAGAGAATTAAAGAATTGTTGCAAGCTATCCAAATGCCTGAAAAGATTGCCGTGGTGAATGCAGTGCACATCTGAAATCGCAAGATTTTGTGTCAATGGGAAATGTATATGCGGATCAAGTCACAAGGTTTTGCGCAGTGAACTGTATATTTTTCAAAGATAAGTGAGAATTGTTACCTGAAGAAGATGAAACATGTCCAAGTTTTGCATTGCGTGTAATAGATACATTGGAAGAATTGAGAACACTTCAGAATAATGTTGACAGGGAGGAAAAACGATCATGGAGCAAAATGAAATGTGTACAGCGAGAAGATGAAATGTGGTTTTCAGAAGAGGGTCAATTGGTTTTGCCAAACAGTTTGTTGTCTCAAACGGCTAGGTTTTATCATGGTAAAGCACATATTGGGAGGGATGTCATGATTCATCTTTTTAAGCATAATTGATTTAACCCAATGTTTTGGAAACTGAAGCAGTTTGCCATTGTTGTGTCATTTGTCAACAAATGAACGTGGGGAAAAGGACAGTGGTTAATTTGAGCCACATTGGAAGAGCAGGAGATCCATTCAGCAGAATGCAAATGGATTTTATTGAGATGCCTGCGTGGGGAGGGTTGAGATATGTGTTGGTGATTGTCTGCATCTTTAGTCATTTGATTGAAGCATACCCTCCACGAAGAAATGACAGCCTCACAGTAGCAAAACTACTGCTTAGGGAACTGATACCATGTTTTGGATTTCCGATCTCTTTAGAATCAATAGGGGAAGTCACTTCAACAATGAATCAAATAACTATGTGCAGCATTAAACATTGAACAGAAGTTGCATTGTAGTTTCCGCCCTGAAGCATCAGGACTAGTGGAACAGATGAATGGTACCTTGAAATAAAGAACGGCAAAAATGTGTGCGTCCACGAATCTGAAGTGGCCAAACGCACTGCCTTTAGTTTTGATGACAATGAGAAACACACCTGACAGGAAGACAGGATTGTAACAGCACGAAATACTCATGGGCAGAGCAAAGAGGTTGCCAGCAGTTCCTGCAAATGCTCTTGTGAACATAACAGATGATATGGTGTTGGGCTACTGCAAAGGTCTGGCTGATATGGTTCGCTCTTTATCCCAGCCGGTGGAAGCCACCACACTGCCACTGATTTATTGCCATTTTTGCCAAAACTGTACATGCTATTGTGATTATTCAACGTTCCTAAGATACCTGAGTGAAATACCTTTAATTTAAAGTATTGTTTGTGAATCTTGAACCTGTGGTTCTTAAAATAAACTAAGAAAATATATTTTTCTATATAAAAACCTATTGGCCTGGAATTGTCTTTGAGTGTGTGTTCCTCATTTATTTCCTGTGTGTGTACAACAACTGCTTAACACTACCCTCTGATAAGCCTACTGCTCGACCACACTACCACAAAATAGAGCATTAGAATTATCTCTTTTTGCCACTATCTCACCTCTAAGGGGAACCCTTGGACTCTGTGCACACTATTTCCTACTTTGAAATAGTATATACAGAGCCAACTTCCTACATGTGGTTATTCATGGCCGGGAGGTCATGGTGTGTGGAAATGAATGCCTCCTATTGATTGTTGATATTATTGATTATTATTGCTATTGATTTGTGTTGGGAAGGAGTTACATGGTGGGAATTACTCGAAGCGCAGTCAAAAGGTCCATCGGCCTATTCGCGTCTCCTTGTAAATGTACTTATTAAGGTCTGACTCGCTAACACTATAAACAGAGAATGGAAGAAACTGGAAGATAGACACATAGTGCATCAATTGTTAAATATGAAGGAGCTAGATAGCTGGGAAGTGAGAGACTGAGAGGAAATAGACAGTGAAGAAAGAGAGCAACATAGACAGACAGAAGAGCGACATGAATCTAGAAACTGCAGGCAGCTTTATCAGCAATGGGGGCAATAGGTAGACATTACTTGCAAAAATGAAGTAGTCATAGGTGTCTCTCTGCCTTCCCACCCGACTTGTAAGCATGCAGATAGTAAACAAGCAGTGTGCTATTTTTTCATGAGGGTGCTGTGTGCTCCAAGAAAGACATTCTGCCTAAGATGAAGGGCACTTCCAATCTCTGAAAAGCTTTTTTCTACGGTACTCTACTTTTAAGATATGAAAAATATCAAGTTAAACTGAAAGTTCCACCTTATTTTTTTCTGTAAGACAACACGTCGCCAGCTAGTGTGGAGCCTGTTCCATGCATAAGCAACTGAATTTCTGTGGAATGCGAAATTTCTTAGCTATCGTGAAGGAAAGTTTCAATTCTATTAAGGACACGGAGGCGAGGATTATGCAGTTCTTTCTTCACTTTTTATTATACAGCAGGTTCAAAGTTCAACAAAAAACATAACTGAACCACAAGTCCCATGAGTCCGTTGCCATAACAACCGTAGAACTGAGACTCCATTAACATATTGGTGTAAATGTCCACAAACACGTCATATCCTCCTCGACTTCACTGCGAAGGGACCTCCAACTCCTTAAGTGGCAGCTGCCCTCGTTCATATAAGAAACAGACAAATGAAAGCCATGGAAACTCGAAATATGAAACAGACGAAATCTGTCATGAATCACAGTAAGCAAAACTGCAGGTTATAAGAAAAACAACAATGGAACATTGTCAATACCATCAGTCACAGAAGTGCAATTCAATTCATGTGAGCATGCATATACAAATAATAATAATACCACCATCGTAACAAATCCAAGCCATAGCTTCCGGGTGGGCAGTACACAGACTACGTGTGGGAGGGATAATCCTCACCTCTGTGTCCTTAATAGAATTGAAACTTTCCTTCACGTTAGCTAGGAAATTTTCCATTCTATGGCAGGACCGGAGGCGAGGATTATGCAAGTTAAAACTTACTCACCACCAGCGAAGCCGCCTCATGAATCGGTTTGAAATAGAATCTTTTAAAAAACGACTCAAGAACCAATCCGCTTCATTCTTGATGTCCTCCAACCTACCGCCCACGTGGACCACTTTGGAGGCCATGGCACCTCTTGTTGAATGGGCACCAAAAACTCGTATGTCAATACCAGCTTCTGCTAGGATCCAACGGACCCATCGCGCAATGGTAGGGGAAGAAACCGCTTTAAAGGGCATCTTTATCGCAATCAACAACTGATCTTCACCCGAAAGACGTAAATCTGCAGTCATTTCCTCATATGCCTTCAAGCAATGTACAATGCGCAGTTTAGGAGCAAAAGGGAACGCCGGGTAAGATACCGACCTGGTATTACATTTTGTCCTACGGGCCACTGTAAAGGTTACGCTCTCTGGAGAAAACACTCTACCTGACACATCCAGGGCCCTGACGTCTGAAACCCTTTTGCAAGAAATGAGGCACAGCAACATCGCTAGTTTAGCTGACAACTCCTTCCTGGATAGAAGGTGGTTATCCTGCCACGATGAAAGCAAACGTAAAACCAGATTGACATCCCATAACTCCGAATACCTTGGTTCTGGAGGACGGGAAAGCCTGATACCTTTGAGAACTTTACACACCCAGGGATGAGCTCCCACCGGTTGATTATCAAGAAGGGGATGACCCGCCGAGATAGCCGAGCGGAAGGAATTCACTGTGCAATAAGACAGGCCAGCAGCTGCCAATTCCGCTAGGAAATTTAGGATATCAGTAACATGGGCCCCCATGGGATCTGTATTCCTGTCCATACACCAGCGAGCCCATCAAGACCAAGAAGATCTGTATCGTTTGCCGAGCCCAGGCTTGGGCGATGAAACCTTGAGCTTCCTGCGAAAGTCTGCGATCGAACCATCAAGCCCTGAAATCTTACAGGCCACCAAATGCAGATGGCCCTGGAGGACCAGAGGATGGAAATGACCCATTGGATCCCAAAGGACCGAAGAAGACGCTGGAAGACGAAGAGGGAAGTCGCACGAGAGTTCCAGAAGAATGGGGAACCAAGCTTGGGAGCACCACAGGGGCATCACTAGAATGACAGTCGCTCCCTGATGACGAACTTGGGCTGACACCCTGGAAATCAGCAGGAAAGGAGGAAAGGCGTATCCCCGTATCGGGCTCTAATCCTGAAGGAACGTGGCCACGTCCTCCACTCCCGGATCCGGGCGCCAGCTGAAGTACTGGGGAAGTTGGGTGTTCCACCTGGACGCAAAGAGGTCCACCGTGCAGGGACCCCACCGAGCCATGATCGACCGGAAGACCGTCAGATCCAGCTGCCAATCACTGGAATCCAGAAGGAATCTGGAGTTCCAATCCGCAAGAGCATTTTGGGAACCCAGCAGATACTCCGCCGTGACCGAGATCTGGTACGCAAGGCAAAAGTGGCAAAAAATTGTTCACCAGATCCACTAGGGCCTTTGACTGAGTGCCCCCCAGACGGTTGATATATTGTACCACCGACAAATTGTCCATCTGAAGGAGAGCCACACAGGAGACCCTGTCCTGGGTCAAGGATTTGATTGCGAACGAGCCCGCTAACAGCTCTAGGCAATTGATATGCATGTCGAGTTCCTGTGGAGTCCTGCGTCCCCCGAAAGACACATCCCCGCAGTGAGCTCCCCATCCGTGTAGGCTGGCATCCGACTCTATGACTAGGTCGGGGGAGGAACCGAAGATGGCCCTGCCATTCCATGCCTCCATGTGGTCCAACCATCATTGCAATTCCGTCCTTGCCTCCGAATTGAGCGAAATCAGCTCTGAATATGCAAGCCTGCGACGTAGGTGATGTGCCTGGAGCTGCTGCAAAGCCCTGTAATGAAGGGGGCCTGGAAAAATGGCCTGGATCGATGAGGAAAGTAACCCCACCACTCGGGCTAGCTGACGTGACAAAATTCTGTTGCGTCTCAGGACTATCATCAACTCCTTCTTGATCTTGGAAATCTTCTGCAGCGGAAGACTGAGGGATGCGGCCTGGGAGTCTATGAGGAACCCCAGAAAAACCATTGTCTGCGAAGGCAGCAGATCAGATTTTTGTTGGTTGATGACACACCCCAGGTCCTGCAGAAGAGCAATAGTCATGTTCGCGTTGGATACTAGCTGCGGCCTGGATTGATCCATCAGGAGGATATCGTCCAGGTAAATAATGAGGCGAACCCCCCGAGAGTGAAGGAATTCTGTCACCAGTTTGAGTAACTTGGTAAAACACCAAAGGGCTGACGACAGTCCGAACGGGAGAGAGGTGAATTCGAACACTTGACCCCTCCAAAGAAACTGCAGAAATCTGCGATGAGGGGAAAAAATAGTAACCGTCAGATACGCATCCTTGAGGTCCAGACGAACCATCCAATCTCCCGGCAGAAGGATATCCCAAAGCATGTGTATACCCTCCATCTTGAAGTGCCGGTAAATAACCCAATCATTGAATGAATGAAGGTTGATCACCGGACGGAATCCTTTGTCCTTTTTCTCCACCAGAAACAGGTTGCTGACAAACCCTCTTGGGTGTAGAAAAGATGTACAAATGGCCTCTTTGCTCAGCAGTTCCTGAACCTCTGCGTCTATAAGAGTGGCGTCTGTTGCTGAAAAGATTAAGGACCTGGGAAGATCCTGTTGAATCGGAGTTCCCCAAAACTCTATGTGGAAACCCGATACCGTCTGCAGAACCCATGCATTGGAGGTTATAAGTTCCCTCCCAACTCTAGAGGGGAAAAAGGGGTAATCCTTACCCGAACTGCCTCCTGAGGCGTTGGAAGCTCCTCTGGTGATCCTACTCGTCCTGCCTTTCCCTTTTCCCCTGTTGGGGAAGAAGGTTCCTTGGCGGCTGTCCCGCCATCCTGACTGTCTGTAGGGCGCAGGGCCTTGTTGGGGCTGGCGGCCTGAAGAGCAACCCTTGCCTCATTTGGCCCCGCCAAAAACCTTGCCCGGAAAAATCTTTTTAATTGAGGACTGAGCCTTATCTAGGGCTGAAAACGTGGCCAAGAATTTTACGAGCTCCTTTATAAACGGATCTCCAAACAATTGGCCTTGAGCCACCGCCCCCGCCTCTGAGGACGATAAGTCCCCTAACTTAGGGTCAATTTTAATCAGCAAGGAGCGGCACCTCTGAGCCGAGATGGCACAAATGGCTTTGCCTAGAAGACAAATAGCCCTCTGTACCCATCCTGCCACAACCTCGGTTTGAAGTGGTGTACTTGACTGCTTGGCGCGTTCCGCCAACTGAACAATCTAGGTCAGTGGCCCTACAACGTCCAGGAGCTTGTCCTGGCACGCCCGCCAGGACTGATCTATCCCCTTCTTAGGATCCCTAATGTAAAAAGTAGCACATCTTGGGATCGATCTCCGGGGTGGCTGCCACCTTGTCAGCCAAGGTAGGGCGTGGACATTCGGCCTTCAACCTGGCCTGAACCTCTTTATTCAAAGGATGGCGGATCTTGCTTGCCACGTAGTCCGCCACCTTGCCATCTGGGCGTCATCCGAAGGAGTGAGGGTGGTAAATCCCCTCTGGCTCGAACATATCAGAATCCGATTCTCCTGGATCCTGTATATCCAGTAGCGAGGCGCCCGGACACCAGGGACGGCCAGATTCAGCCTCCTCATCCGAGGAAGAGTCCCCCTCGGAGTCGCCTGCAAACCCGATTGTGACCCTACAGGGAGGTCAAATTAATGGTGGAGCTTCCCACCTATTACTCTGGGTAGGGAACCCTCCCGGCAGGGTAGTGTAGCCTGCGTGCGCGCACTCTTGCAGGGGATCTGAGATAGGGGTTCAAAATTCCCAAGATGTCCCGAGGCGCGCTTGCGTGATGCCTTGGGTGAAGCACAAGGTGCAACCCCCGTCACTCCAAACATGCCTGGCCCTTTGTAAACTTGCTCCGCAAGCTGCGCCACGCTCTCCTTGATGGGAGCGAGAGCCTGAGCGATAGCTTGCGGCAGCAACACGTCCACCTCGGGGAGTAGGGCGCAATGTGAAGGGCCCCCAGCAGGGGACATGATAGGGAAGGAGTTATGCTCTTGTACGGGCTGCATACTGGGACCCCGAGGATAATGACAGAATACACCCAAAATAATAGGGTAGCCCCCCCAAATCTGTCAAATAGGCCCAACCTAGAACCACACCTTTTAAAATATATAAGGGACGCGTAAAACGTGTCGGAATAAATCAGGAGCGACCTCCCGCTCAGGAGTACACACTGACCGCAAACGCGGTGTAGAATGGGGCGGGGGGGGGGGGGGAGGGGGGCGCGGGTTGGAGGGGTTAGAAAAAGAGCCTGGGCTACTAAAACCCCTACGTGCGAAATTTCGAAGCGCTGAGCACAAAGCGACTGAAAAATGAGATGCGCGCCCTCTAGAGGGCCTGACGTGCCACCTTAATCAAAAGTGTTCAAGCTTCTTCAAAAGGGGCCTCCCGCGCCGCAGTAACGCGTCCTAGCAGCGAGGTTGCTAAAACAATAATGCTGCCAGCAAGCGCTATTCAAAGCCAAAAACCACACTTCAAACGGAAGACGTGCAGAGAGGCAGAAAGGCACTGAACAGTGAAGAAAGAGGGGTATATGACGTGTTTGTGGTCCTGCCATAGAGTCACCATGTAATACCACATACCATTTCACTACTGATCGCTCATCTTTAATGGGAGTTTTATTATTCACGAAGGGAGCCTGTTAGCAACTGGAGGGCACTCATTCAGGCTATACCAACCATCTAAGTAACAAGAGGTAGGCGAGCCACTGAATATTTAAACCCGGCTTGAGCCTGAAGGCCGGATCAAACCTCAAGTCCATAACGAACGAGCCGAATTTTCATGTGCCTTCTGAGTGCCTCCTCTCTCCAGGATGTGGTGTTACGGTCAGACTCAGAGCTGCTGACTGTGAAACTGAAGAATCAGACTCGGCGTCGGCTCAATAACCTGCGATTCAGAGTAAATTTCTTAATCGCCCCATGCCTATAAACAATGCCTATGACCTTTTGTGATGTTATTGATGCGTTCCAACACCTTCTGGTCGAGTTAGTGCTATATTTGAAAAACTGTAGAAAAACGCACCACGAGGTTAAAAACAAAGCTTGAAAATAAGCCAACACAAATACCTATTTATTGGTTGGTTTGTACAAAGCGTTCTCTCAAGCCTTTGCTTGATACTTTCCTTCTGTGGGAGTGGTTTGTTTCGGGTTTCTTTTCTGGGCCTGTGGTAGTATTGTCGTTGGGAGGAAGGTGTGTACTACGAGGGGTGCTGGTGAATCAGTATTGCTGGGAGCCAATAGGGATGGAGTAGGGGAGTAGACTTTTTTTTGGCAGTCTGTGTCGAGAGATCAAGGTAAGAGAGTGTGCAGTTGTGCGGGAGAGGGGCTAGTTCGTATTGTCCATGTAATTTAATCCTACAGACTGTTCTCTGCTTCGTGTATTGTGAAATGAATTATTTGTCAGTAGCAGAAAAACGACCCCTTCATTTAAACTTCTGAGGGATGAATGATGTATCTGTCTAAAGCGTGTTCGTGTGGAAGTGTAGCCCTTTATTCGCTTCCTTCAGTTATTTTAATGGGAGATTAACTCTGCTGACCGCCTTTGATAGATTAAGTGATAAAACCCGCTTCTATAAAGTGCTAACGCCACATAGGCCTGGGGCTCGGTAACTGAAGCAAACACACACTCTAGGCATAGTATTTGCTACTCTGGGAGTGGCCATGAGCAAGCCATCGCCAGTTTATTTATATCCTTTGATCGTGTCGGTCTCCGGTATGTGCGTGGTGACATTTGGTGTGTAGGGACTGGGGATACTCTAAATCCCTCCTCACTTTCGCCCTCAGCAGGAACCACCACCCCGAGCCCCTCCACTGAGTTTTCTGGTACTCCACACACAGCCTTTGAGGTTGCGGCTGGGCTCGGGGCTCTTCCTTGGGTGGTATGTTGGCTATAGAGGGACCACCTGCCAGGGAGGCAAATTCAGGACAAAAGATCGAAATTCAGGCGAAAGGGGCTAAATATGACATTTTCTAGTTTATGCAACAAGAATTTTCAATTCTATAAAGGACATGAAGGGGGAGGATTATGCCTCTATCTTTACTGTGAAAATTTCAGCAGCCAATCATAATACATTAAAGAACAAGCATTTACAATGCAATCGGTCTCGTCTATGAAAATTAGAGCTCTTGTTGTTGAAAATGACATTTAAATTGTTTTTTTTTTTTTTAATGCTGTGGAGTGATGATATGTGCATAGTGCTGTTGCCATTCGTATGACTCGTATGGAGAACTGGGAAATTGGAAATAGGTTACAAGGGAGACCGGAGTAATATGGTGGCTGAAAAAAAAAAATAAGTAACAACATCCTGGAAAAAACAAACACTTATAGAGAATGCGAGCTTAAGTAAACCATGTGAAATGTAAGCAGGAACAACATGACGTTAACTCTATTACACTTATAATATGGTGGCTGAAAAAAACTTGGCACATTTACTGTTCTAATGTGCATGAAGCAAGGAAAGGGTGTACTACCACAGCTTCAAGGCAGGACAAATGTAAAGCATTACCAACATCATCAAGGGATTTTTGAAAGGCATGCCCAGGAACGAATGAAAGTGATGGGCGTAGGTAGAGCCCACAGAATAGATTACATGTGGAAAAGCAGCACTTGTGCACTGCTATGCCTGAACGAAAAACACAAATTCTATGAGGAGAACCTACCATGACCAGCAAAGTAGTCTAGTTATACTCTGGGCAGGGACGTGTTGTATGAAATCCAGGAAATATTTCAGTGGAGTTTGCCTACATAATTCTGAATATCTAGCAGAGTCCCTTGTTAATACCATGCGTAAGCCGCCCTTGCTGTTGTCGATGGTATGTAAAAAGGGGGTTGGCAGCGCCGCTTGGAGTAAACAGTGTTGTGCCGAGATTCCAGGTTTTAAAGCGTACACACCCTGTACCCTAGCATCCCCTTTATCCAGGGGACAAAAATACCCCTTCAAGTTAAAAATGCATGTTTACTAATACCTCTCAACACACATTTGAGGATAGTTCCTTATAAAGTAATGGCTTTTGGACAAATAAACTTTACAAACCATTCGCAGAGAAAAGAGAAGCCCCTTGGAATGGAAAGGTTCGAATTTCACTGCTGTTTTTAATGCAGGTCTTTGAACTCAGAAGCGTACGAGTTTTAAACTTGTGTCAATGTGTATCGCGTATTAGCAAAACAATTACATCACCTATAAAACATAAGCGTTTTAGCTTTTGTCTCTGCGTACTGTTTAAACACTAGTTGCCTAAAATACCCAACGGGCTGCATTTACAGAGGTTTACCAGAACTGCTTGGCAGCGGCTCCAGAAATAGTTAAAACTTGAAAGGATTGTGGAAAGGGGCAGAGTGGTGGATCTCCGAAAGCTCCCCACTGTTTGGGGCAAAGCTATGCCCTAGACTTGGTTCATCACACTACCTTTACCACTCTCTGTGGTAATGTTTGCAGTGCACACGGCTGCCACTTTTCCCCCTGGTGCCGGGGCCGGAGGTGCGGCGGTGAAGGAACGGCCTGCTGTACCATGTGCTTCCAACCTCAGGAATGTGATACACCTTTGTGGCATAACAGGGTGGATCAAGCACCAACAGCCTCAAATGACGCGACTGTAGCCCACCCATAGAAACTGGAGCGAGGGTGAAGGGAAGACAAATCCAACATGAGTGTAAAATGGAGGCCTTTCACAGGACCTGAATAATACAGTATATTAACAACTGAAGGCACCTTCAAAACAACAAATATGAAACACTCTAGTCTTTAATCAGTCATGTCCCTTTAATAGTCTTATGACAAAGGGCAAAAACTCTACGTGCACAAGGCACTTTACTAAGTGCCTGTTTATTTTTTTTAACCAAACACATCTCATAAATAGATGTCCAGACCTTAGAACCCAAATTGAGAACCCTTTCTTGCACGTAATTTATTTTATTTTAGCCACTCCAGTGGCCCGTCACTTTGTGAGCATAAAAAATGTCTTCTATAGATGGTTGCTGTGTTTTATGATGTGATCTAACAACAGCGTACGTTGTGGTGCACAACTAATAGCCATGTGGAAAAGTATAGGAAACGTTGGATATTTTAAAAGCGGCTGACATTATCAAACCCAATAGTAGCTGTGACTTGAGGTGCGATAAAAACATGAAACAGAGAGGAAAGCAGCAAATCCTAAGAGAACCAAAACAGGCAATATAGCTAGCCAGCAAAAAAGCCCAAAGTATATTGCAGAGTATGGGATAAAATGCTGCATGCGGGTCAGCAAAAGGCAACCGTAAGCAAGACTGCAAACAGATCCAAGGAACAAACGTTTAACTAGTAACACCATTTCCATAAGCTTTGTTTCACATAATGTAGGAACATGGCTCCCTGTTGCAGTTACCCCCCACTTTTTGCCTGATAGTGATGCTGACTTGACTGAGAAGTGTGCTGGGACCCTGCTAACCAGGCCCCAGCACCAGTGTTCTTTCACTAAAAATGTACCATTGTTTCCACAATTGGCACACCCCTGGCACACAGATAAGTCCCTTGTAAAAGGTACCAGTGGTACCAAGGGCCCTGTGACCAGGGAAGGTCTTTAAGGGCTGCAGCATGTGTTGTGCCACCCTTAAGGACCCCTCACCTAACACTTGCACTCTGCCATTGCAGATTGTGTGTGTTGGTGGGGAGAAAAAGGCAAAGTCGACATGGCATCCCCCCCAGGGAGCCATGCACACAACATACTGCCTGTGGCATAGGTAAGTCACCCCTCTAGCAGGCCTTACAGCCTTAAGGCAGGGTGCACTATACCACAGGTGAGGGCATAGCTACATGAGCCATATGCCCCTACAGTGTCTAAGTCCATTCTTAGACATTGTAAGTACAGTGTGGCCATATTAAGTATATGGTCTGGGAGTTTGTCAAAAACGAACTCCCCAGCTCCATAATGGCTACACTGCAATCTGGGAAGTTTGGTATCAAACTTTTCAGAATAATAAACCCACGCTGATGCTAGTGTTGGATTTATTAAAAAATTCACACAGAGGGCATCTTAGAGATGCCCCCTGTACTTTACCCAATCCTTCAGTGCAGGACTGACCGGTCTGTGCCAGCCTGCTGCTGAGAGACGAGTTTCTGACCCCCTGGTGTGAGAGCCTTTGTGCTCTCTGAGGCCAGAAACAAAGCCTGCACTGGGTGGAGAAGCTTAACGCCTCCCCCTGTAGGAACTGTAACACCTAGCAGTGAGCCTCAAAGGCTCAAGCGTTGTGTTACAATGCCCCAGGGAACTCCAGCTAGTAGAGATGCCCGCCCCCTGGACACAGCTCCCACTTTTGGCAGCAAGTCCAGGGGAGATAATGAGATATGGACAACCAGTCAGGACAACCCCTAGGGTGTGCTGAGCTGAGGTGACCCCTGCCTTTAGAAATCCTCCATCTTGATTTTGGAGGATTCCCACTATAGGAAGAGGGAGGTGCCCCCCTCCCTTCAGGGAGGAGGCACAAAGAGGGTGTAGCCACCCTCCAGGACAGTAGCCATTGGCTACCGCCCTCCCAGACCTAAAAACACCCCTAAATGTAGTATTTAGGGGCACCAGGAAATCAGATTCCTGCAGCCTGAAGAAACAAGAAGGACTGCTGACCTACAAGCCTGCAGAGGAGGAGGAGGAAGACGACAACTGCTTTGGCCCCAGCCCCACAGGCCTGTCTACAGCTTAGAAAACTTGCTCCAGCAACGCATCCAACGGGTACTCTCGTCCTCTGAAGCCTCAGAGGACTGCCCTGGACTAAAGGACCAAGAAACTCCAGTGAACAGCAGCCCTGTTCAAAACCAGCTACTTCTTTGCAACAAAGAAGCAACTTTCAAAGACTGCACGTTTCCCGCCGGAAGCGTGAGACTTCACACTCTGCACCCGACGCCCCCGGCTCGAGATCCAGAGAACAAACACCTCAGGGAGGACTTCCCGGAGACTGCGAGCCGGTGAGTAACCAAAGACGAGCCCCCACAGTGACGCCTGCAGAGAGAATCCAGAGGCTCCCCCTTACTGCGACTGCCTGTAACAAGGGACCCGACCAATGCCTGGAACCAACACTGCACCAGCAGCCCCCAGGACCTGAAGGAACAGAACTTCGACGCAGGAGTGACCCCCAGGTGACCCTCTGCCTAGCCCAGGTGGTGGCTGTCCCGAGAAGCCCCCGTGCCTGCCTGCACCGCTAGAGTGACCCCTGGGTCCCTCCATTGGTTACTATCTGACGCCTGCTTTGCACACAGCACCCGGCCGCCCCTGTGCCGCTGAGGGTGTGTTTTGTGTGCCTACTTGTGTTCCCCCTCTCCACCCCTCCAGTGCTCTACAAAACCCCCCTGGTCTGCCTACCGAGGACGAAGGTACTTACCTGCTGGCAGACTGGAACCAGAGCACCCCTGTTCTCCATTAGCGCCTATTTGTTTTGGGCACCCCTTTGACCTCTGCACCTGACCGGCCCTGAGCTGCTGGTGTGGTAACTTTGGGGTTGCCTTGAACCCCCTACGGTAGGCTGCCTATGCCCCAGGACTGAGACTTGTAAGTGTTTTACTTACCTCCTAATCTAACCTTTACTTACCTCCCCCAGGAACTGTTGATTTTTGCACTGTGTTCACTTTGAAAATAGCTTATTGCCATTTTTACAAAGACTGTACATGAAATTGTTTTCATTCAAAGTTCCTAAAGTATCTAAGTGAAGTACCTCACATTTAAAGTATTACCTGTATATCTTGGACCTGTGGTTCTTAAAATAAACTAAGAAAATATATTTTTCAATATAAAAACCTATTGGCTTGGAGTAAGTCTTTGAGTGTGTGTTCCTCATTTATTGCCTATGTGTGTGTACAACAAATGCTTAACACTACCTACTGCTCAACCACATACCACAAAATAGAGCATTAGAATTATCTACTTGTGCTACTATCTTACCTCTCAGTGGAACCCTTGGACTCTGTGCACACTATTTCTTACTTTGAAATAGTATATACAGGGCCAACTTCTTGTACATAATTATGTTGAAAAACAATGTTATGCTAATTTGCAAGTGACACAACCCACCAAGTAAAATGTAGATACACAGATATCGTACATGTATCAATCCTCAATAGGATTAGTATGCAGACACGTCAACCTGACAGTGGAGGCCTTTCACGAGGAGAAGCAGATGCCATCTGTTCAGTAAGCAGCCCGACACCAAACAGCAGGAAACAATAAACTCCATTACCTCTGATTGAGTTCCTGCTGCATGAAACTTCAAAGCGCTATGCAGTGTGACGTGAAGGGGAGAAACAAAAGAAAAAGTAATGTGCCCACACTAAAGTATATCGGCAATTGTGCAATAAGCCATGTAAGAGGGTCAGTCTGCAAGTTAGTAACAAACCAGCCTCAAGGCTGGACAAATCTAAAGCATTTACCAACATTATCAAGGGATTTTTGAGGCCCAGGAACAAATAAAAGTGATGGATGTGAGATTAGCGTGGTTAAAGCCCACAGAATAGATGACAACATATTAAAAAGAGCAGCGCTTGCATGCTAAAAAACTACATTACCCATGTCCCAATATGTCGCCCATATTACATGCCCCAATCACATAAGTACTGCAGAGTCCATTTTGTTTCTTCTTTCTTTGCAGATTAAAGTCATAACCACAACTGTAAACTTAATGAATAACCAACTCCAGCGAAAACTTCAGAGTCATCCAAAATATGCATCCAATGGGGATGGCAAAAGAACTCAGAGGAAAGTTGCAAGGATCCAAAGCACTGACCAGGCCAACCTATCAATAGATCTCGTCCGCCTCAGCTCCGTTTCTGGTCGTTACCTGGAAATCCTGAAAAAAAGAAGCCATAATATCCATATTTTGTTGAAACATCCTAATCAAACAAAAGAAACACTCCATCTTAAGTACAGATATACATAGGGCAGAAGTACAACATTGTACAATCTGAAATCTGATGATGATAAGAAAAAAGGTATATACTTAGGCCATATGTAGATGTTAAAGCAACATCAGGGTGGGATAATTCTCGCCTCTGTGTCTGTAATAGAACTGAAAATTCTTGTTGCGTAAGTTAGAAAATGTTATGTTCTGTATCAGGCCTGGAGGCTCAGATTATGCTTGTTTGAAGCTGAGCTACCATCACTGAAGCTAGGTCCAAAATCGGTTTATAATAAAAGGACGTGAATGCCGATTCCGCTGACCAGTCCGCCGCTCTCAGAATATTCTCTAATCTTGAGCCCAACAAGGGTGTGGAATTCCTATAGCCCGACGCCCAGGACACATTGTTTGGGGTCAGAGGCAACAACTATTCAGGTTTATTTTGTATTTAGTCAAGTAGGCCTAACACCCTGCAGCACAAACCCTTTGCCTGTCAGTTTACAGAGAAGTGAAATGTCTGCAGTTGAGGTAATATTTGTGTCCATAAGTTAATGCTGCTTGAAATTGTATTTATGGTTCATTAATGCAAAGCCTTTATTATTAGGGTAAGCACTCTAAATAAATGTTGTAAGGTCACCCTACACTACTGACAGTGGTTCCAGGAGAAAAAAAAAAGTGTACAGACGTTTGAAAAGTTTAACAATATGAGGCTACGTATAATGCTCTCTGATTAGATGCAAATGTTTGCAGTAGGCTGTAGGCAAGATTGATGATTCTTTGCTTTCAAAATAAAAAGTTCAGAAACAAAAATTCAAGTAGGAAAAGATGTTTTGCTAAATTACTGTGAAATTTTAGGTATAATTTCTTTGAGGCATCATGTAGTATAATGTGTTGATGCTTGTTAGTATTTCCCAAAAATATTTATAATGGAAAATCAGTGTAACCGTTTTCAACAAGATTATGGGAAGCATGAAAATAAACAAGCACTGGCAAAGCCAACCGATTCGACATTGGTTGTCAGTCTTTTGTCAAGGTGTGTCTTGTTTTGACATTGCTTTTGTAACACTTTATTGTTGTGGGAGCTGCAGCACCCTCACCATTACCATTGTACCAAACATTGGCAAAAGGCAAAGATAGTTTTTTTGGTCTCAAAAAGCACACATTGCCACAGTAGTTCTCGGTACTGAACAAAACGACTTTGTGTGCCAATATGCTCCTTGTGGAAGAGCAGAATGCTATCACTCGCAGTAAAGCCGGTTGATAGATAGAGAGAGAAATAGAATTTTAATAAAATCAAAATGTCTTGGTTAACGACAGACCTAATTAGGTTTCTAATTTATTAAAGAAAGTGACAAATGTGCAGCTATGGTATGTCTTTGAATTAGTGACTTTCATGGAACAAGAATTTACAGAAGTAGACCAGGGAGTGGCACTCCTAGAAAATATCTGTGACCTGTATTTTAGCACAAGCAAATATGCATGTGTAGATTTGCTCATGTGAGAATCTATTGGGGGTTTACAAGTTCACTTTCCCTCCAACCACTTTCTTCTCCAACCCTGGAAGAACTTCTACTTCTGCCCTTTTCAGGAGTAAACTTCCAACCTTTCTCAGTATGGGAAAAGATTAGAGAAGAGCTGTTGAAAATCCTTAAAGCATGCAAGTTAGTAGGTTTTTATAGACTCAAAGGCATTCCATCCTTGAAAATATTGCTAACTGCTTCCTCCAGCTGTAGTATGTAGATCTGTGGAAAGGTGGCAAAATAAGGAAATTGGTATAGTAGGGCTTGAAATTCCTAATATTTAAGCCCTGCTATAGGATTAGTTGAGGCATAATTGGAAAGGATATTATCAGATCTCTCTCATAGTGGGATTGCTGCCATAATTTGTCACCGCACTATATGGCACCAAAGGGACAAGTAGATTTTTTTTTTTATTGGACACATAGATTTAAGAAGCAGCCTGTCACATGGACGAGTAGATATTTTATTAAATTCCACACCCCTGGCCCAAAGTTAATGATTTTGAAGCCATAGCTTCTTGGCTGAATGAGCTCCAAAATGGATACATCAATTCTGGCTTCGTTCAGCAACCAATGCATCCACCTAGCCAAAATATCAGTTGTTTCTGGTTTAAACGGCTTCTGAAGGGCAATGAGAACCTGACCTCCAGTATCTCTTCTAAATTCACTCATGACAGCCTCATATGCTTTAAGGCACTGTACCACAACTAATTTAGAATTATGAGGAAATGCCAGATATGAAACTTTCCTAATGTTAGTTTGAGTTCATCTAGAAATTGAGAAAGAAACTTCCTCAGAAGAAAAAATGCTGCCACACAAATCAAGGGCGCAGGCGTTCAAGACCCTTTTACATGATACCAAACAAAGCAACATCATTAGTTGGGAGACAATTGCTTGCAGGAACGGTATTTATTCTCCAGCCACCTTTCTAAGAAAGCTGAAACCACATTAACATTTCTAAGGGAAGAGTAAGTCTTGAAGGTTTGTAAAAACGTATGCCCATCATGAGTTTATAAACTACAAGGTATTCTCTGAAACTGAAATGCCCCACCGAGTTGACTGACTGATAATTGTTATTGGACCCACAAGCCAGGCCGGAAGCTGCCAAAGAAGCAAGGAAGTTAATCACCAAATTGACATCTGCCCTAAATGGATCTGAATCCCGTTCTGTACACCAATGCACCCATCATCTCCATGCTGCTGTGTAGCGTTTGTGTGTGCCAGATGCCCATGCCAGGTTGATCTAGAAGGAATCTTATGGAGAAATGTCTGGCATTTGCCAACGACTCCGGAAACTCTACAGGCTACCAAGTGCAGTTGACCGGAAGTGATCAATGGATGAGGATTCCCCACCCGGTCCAGAAGCAGATTGTGTTGAGCAGGGACCAGGCACAGAATGTCAAATAACAACTCTACAGCTATCGGAATCTAGGGCTGTGCTCTCCAGAGCGGAGTCACTAATATCATCTCAGCTTTCTTCTGATCCACATGAGCCAGGACTTTCGCAATCACACTGAACAGGGGAAAAGCGTTAACCCCCATAGAGGGACTAGTCTTGAAGGAAGGCATCCTGTTTCTTTTGCTTCCGGATCCGGTCTCCAATTGAAAAATAGAGGGAGTTGTTGGTTCAGGCGTGAGGCAAAGAGGTCTTCTGAATAAAGGCCCTGCGTCCTCTGCTGTACTGGCGGCGTCTCTGGACCACCCTTGAGCTCGATATCTTCACTGAAGCACTACAGGTCATTCTAAAAGCCGACCATCTTCACAGAATCCCCTGTCTACGATACATCAAGGGTTCACTGTACTCACTCGGGCTCGATGATCTCTGGAACTCGCCAACCACGTCCGTCTTCCCCTCGAAAAACGAACTAAAGAAACTATATTGGCAAATGGCAAATTACGAAGACACAAGGGCTGCACTCCACACTACACTATCTTGTGACTTTGCCAACCTAAAAGAGTCATGCAAGTACGAAGCTTTTTGGGACCTAATCACGGCCCCAAGGGAAAGGAAACTGTACTTCCAGCTCCGCATTGGAACACTCCCATTAAGACTTCTCACCAGCAGCTGGTCACACAATGAATCAACCGTCTGCCCAGCTTGCAAAGCCCCAGTTGAGAATCTCCCTCACGTCCTTTTTGCCTGCCCCGCGTACACCGCCCCTCGCAGGAAATGGCTGGCTCCGGCATGCAGACTACTGGGAGTCCGCAGCTCTGAGCTAGCCCTGCGAATCCTCAGATCAGACACTAGGCCAACGCTAGTGATCGCCGTCGCCAAATTCCTCGGAGCTAGCTGGCTTGTTAGAGAGAAAACCCTTCTGTATAAATACTCCAACTAAGACTGTCCCATCGTCCTATGCGAGCACATTTTATTCCATTTTTATTCCATCTTTTCTTATCTTTTACTCCCTTTTATCATTCTATTTATTATTGTAATTATAATTTTTGTGTATTTATTTGTATTTATTACTGCTTGTGCTTTTTTGGCTCCTGTAGCCGCAATAAAGTTCAATTGAATTGAATTGAATAAAGGCCCCACTTGTGATTTAGAAAATAAAACACCCTCAGATGGAGTCTCCAATCGCTGAAGTCCCAAAGAAATCTTGAATGCCTATCTACTACTGAGTTCCTCTTTCCCGGTAGATATTCCACGATCACTAAGATCCGGTGTTTGAGGCAGAAGTGCCAAAAGTCCTTGGCAATCTCTGCTAGCAACCATGATCTCGTACCAACCAGCCTGTTGACATACCTGACTGCTGAGACATTGTCCATCCGCAGCAGAATGCAACAATCTGTCCGATGATGGAAAAGACTCTTGATTTCAAAAGACCCCTCCAGGAGTTCTTAATAGCTTATATGGAGATGAAGTTCCTTCTCTGACCAACGATCTCCATTGGTCATTGACCCACATCAGGCTCCCCAGCCCTATCTCCTGGCATCTGATTCCAGGACATCTGGGGAGTTGCTGAATATTGCCTTGCCGTTACAGGAATTCACATGATCAAGTCACCACGTCATCTCAGGCCTGGCCTCCTCTGACTGGGAAATTTGATCTCAATAGGACAGACCCTTCTGTAGATGCAAAATCTTAAGCCTCTTAAGGGCCCTGTAGTGGAAAGGGCCCGGAACTATTGCTTGGATGGATGAAGCTAAAAGGCCCACTGCCTGTGCCAGAGATCTCAGCGAGATTGTCTGCCTGCTTAATGTCAACCTCAATTCCTTTTTTATATTCCAGACCTTCTGAGCTGGAAGAATCAACTGGGAGTGAATCGAGTCTGTCTGGAACCCCAGGAACTCCATAGATTGCCAAGGGGTCAGACACAGCTTTGATTGATGGGAAATCCCAGCTCTTGGAGCAGCTGAATTGCCTATAACAGGTGAAGGGTCACCAATTGAGGGTCAACCTCACTCCTCTTGTGCAAAGCGACTCCACCATGGCTCTCGTTAGGTTGGTGAAGCACCAGGGGGGCTGACAAGAACCCAAAAGGGAAGACTCGGGACTCGAAGCATTGTCCGAGCCAAATGAATTGTAGAAATTGAGGAGGAGAAAAGATGCGTCCTTCAGGTCCAAGCGGACCAACCAGTCGACCTCTTGCAGAATGTCCCGTAAAAGATGGATCCCCTCCATTTCGAAGTGCCTGTAGACTACCCTGACTTTGAAGTGCTTTAAATTTAAGACTAGGCGGGACCCGCCTCCTTTCTTGTCCACCAAAAAGATGGTGCTGATGAAAGCTCCAAGATGTGGGGAAAAAAGGAGCCTCTTTTTGTAAGAGAGATCGAAGTTCTTCTGAGATAACCCCTTGTTCTTGTAGGGGAAAATGTAGTTCGGGGGGGATAGGAGGCCGGGCACTTTAGCAGGGGATTGGTAGACGTCCAGTTTGAAGCCCTGTACAGTTTTGAGAGCCCAAGGGTCTTTGGTCAGCAATTGCCAATTTTGTAGAAACCATCTTGTCCTGCCCCCCAAAATTAAGTCAGAATGCGGGATAATTCTCACCTGCATAAGAGGAGTCTTATGAGGTTCCCTGTTGATCTCTGCTGTACCCGTTATGGAAACGTTGCCATCCTTCACAAGGTCATGAGGGATAGAAGGTGTTGTCGGCTGATTGGTATAGCCTCATCCATGGCAGTAGTAGTCTCGCTGGGGTCCCTAGTGGGAGAAACGGCCTGACGATCGGCCCGCCGTCGTCTGGCCCTTCTAAAAAGTGTGGTGGAACACCTTCTTCAAAGACTGTTGGGCTTTGTCCATGGAACTGAACGTTGCGGCAAACATGGCGAGTTCCTTAATAAAGGGATTTCTTGCGCAATTGAACCAACTTCGAAAGATGCCAAATTGTTCAGTTGCAGGTCACTCCTCATTAGAAAGGAATTACGCCCTCTGTGGAGCTTGCCACATTGGCATTCTCTGTCTCGCAAACCGCTCTTTGTGCCCAGCCCACAAGAATATCTGGGTCTATGGGGTATTCGTCTTCTTGGCCTGAAAGGTCACCTCCAAGATGTTCGTGAGTGGAGCCGGAGATATCCAGGAGCTTGTCCTGGCACAAGTGCCAGCATCTGTCCAGGCCTTTCCTAGGGTCTTTGGCCCATTTCTTCAGGAAGGTCACCATTGTAGGGTCTACCTCTGGGGTCTGTGACTTTCCCTGCTATCTCCAGTCGGAGACATTCGGCGTGAAGTCTGGGGCACACCTTTTAATCGATGTAGTCTGCCACCTCCTGCTGAGGAGACCATGTGGAGAAAAGCGGATGAATAAACCACCAGGGTTCAATGTTAACACTGAAGATGCCTTGGGTAGGGGATCTGGAGGAGGGTGGGGAACGGCGGAGTCGGCCTGTCTGGCCGGCCAGTCTGTTTTTGCAAGGGCCTGGACTGTTGTCTTGATCGCTGTCGGAATGGTTAGCGGACAAGGAGTCTGAATCAGTTGGCCCAGAAAGATCTAGTGAATCATCCCACTCCTGGGCTTGGGAGACCCTATAACCATCATAATCTCTGACTGTCAATGACCGCTTTTCAAAAGCCTCTGTATGGGGTCACTTTTTGGCCTTCGCCTTGCCCTTAGAAGGTTTGTCCTGAGAGGTTTGTGATGTGTTCGAGGGCACAAGAGGGGGGAGCCAGCCCTTTTGGTGGGCAAAACATTTAAAGTGGTGGGTAAGGGGAGCCAGAACATTTGCCATGGCTTTATTAACTGATAGTTGGACACTATTGTCCAAGGCAACCACACGGCTGTCTTCCAAAGAAGGAGCGTCCTCTTGATAATAGTCATCGTCTTCAAAGGTTTAGAACTGAGCCATGATGCCCCACTTATTAATGAGCCACTGAAGATGCTGCTCCAATCATGGTAGTTAAGCTCTACAATCAGAGGGAGTGCACATTCCAGCAGGCGGGTAACTATGAAATTATTACTTGAATAGAGCATGGAGGTAGCCGCCTGCAGCATTCTAGGCAAAGCCTATGCAAGTTGTAAAGGCCTGTGTACACTGAGATGCCCCATGGCGTATGGGGAGCTTCACTGTGAGCATACCACTTTTTTCTTTCTTCAGCAAGTGAAAAAACAGCAGTGGGAGGCACACGCCACAATCCGAATTGGAATCCAGCCATCAGAGGACCGGAGCTGCCAATTTATATAGTAAACGCTATGAGGTGTGAGGAGGCAGAACCACTCCTCTTTTTTCAACTCGCTGCAGCGTTCAAACGACGTGCGGCAACTTAGCTCATGTGCGTGAGTGCTCAAGGCCCCTGCGGAGCTACAAATAGGAGCACAGCCGTCACAATGGCTGCAGTCTGCTCCCAATTGGAGTCTGTGGAGGGACACAGGTTCGGGCAGTCGTAGGGCTGCCTCTGAAAGGGAAAGTCAGATAATTACAGAAAGCTCACATATTCAGTGCTGCATCAGCAGTGCTTACATCGCGCTCTGCAAGCAGCACAGCGTGCATCATAAAATAGCATTATGTGCACAAAGAGAAAAGCATGAAGAAGCAAGCTTAATACGTGACTTAACTGGCTGCGCAGCAGCAAAGAAAGAGGACACAAAACGGACTCTTCAATACTTAAAAGGACTGCTCTTATGTGATTGGGGCATGTGATATGGGCGACATATTGTGACATGGGTAATATAGTTTTTTTCTTTAATGTATTGTGATTGGCTGCTGACTTGTCACAGTAAAAAGAGAGAAGCATAATCAGAGCTTCCAGTCCTGACCCAGAATTCGGGACAAAGTGTCACTTTTACAGAGATACAGTAACGGAGGTCACGCCTGCCAGTCTTTTGACTCTAGCAATGATAGGTTTGTCAAAGTTTCTGTAACGACCTTATTGCTGGGGGAGATGTTGGCCCCTCAGCAATAACAACAAGCATTGGCAAAGCCAACAGGTTTTGCCTATGCAAATTTTATTTACTTTGTCAATGCTTTTTACTTATTGCAGAGCAGTTGAGCTGCTGTGCAATATAACTTAAAGTAAAAAAAAAAAAAAGTGCTATGACACAGACAATGACAAAGCCAATAGATTTTGCACAGGTGGAACCTGCTGGCTTTGCCAATGCTTGTTTATTTAGCTTTATTGATGCGTTCCCACATTGCGCTGCTCATACTAGAGTATATATATCGTGGGGTTCTTAAAATGAATGCCTAGAGTATTTAAATGCAATCTTCTTTTGAACTTACCTGATGCTGAAGTGATTTTGTTTTCTCTATTGGATAATCTGCCCTCTGTAGATGTACATTATATGTGCAAGGTCATCATGTAGGCCTCTGCAGCCACCAAAGTGGAGCGGGCCCACCCAGACCGGCTTTTGAAGGCTTGGTACTTATTTTACACTTCATAAGTGTACATACACTTCATTACCACTGATAATGGAGGGGGACACAATTGCTGCATAAGTTTAGTAAGTCCACTTAGATATACAAGCCATTATTGATATGTCTCATATACATTTATTTTAAGGAGCCTATACATTGCACTGTGAGCCGAGACTGTTCTCTCCGCAGAAGCACAGACATCCCGCTTAATTCCATTTGAGGGCGGACAATGCCTTAAATTCCTACAAAAGCGAATCCCTGCTTCCTTGACGCTTATTCCTATAGAGAATAAAAATGTGATGATAATCGTTCTGAGGAGTGCTGCTTTGCTTCAGCACATCAATCTGTATTGGATATATGTGAGTCATGTAAAACTGGTTAATATTTTCTTCTCAGTTTTTCATAAACTTTTCAGAGCATGTCCCCTGTCTTTGCTGTGCCGCTTCAGTAAATATATAAAGGAAAAATATATATATGTGGAAAACAAAATTATAATTCTTCGACAGAAAGCATCGAAATGCCGATGTGGAAGAAAAGGTTTAGACTTTCAGGGTAGGGATGTGCAGGCAATGCGTGATGGTTTGCAGCGTGCATAATTAGTTGCGCAGATTCACTTCTAATAACAGCAGCAAAGCTGCACATGAGAATTAGTGGAAGAAGACAAAGCAATAATGGGGGAGGGGGGAGAAGAGATCTAATCCCGAAAAGCCTGCGAATGTGTGCAAAGAGGGCACCAGAGCATCAAGGTGTTCTGATCAAGGGCCAGCAGGGTAATACATGACCTTGTGGCACAGGGCAGTGGGAGAGCTGTGGTTCTGCGGGGAAACAGAAGGCTCTGTACAGTGTGTCTGCGTGTGATTTTGTAAGGATTAGAAGGCCACAAACTAAGTGTGGTGCTAGCAAATTTGGCAGTCCCATTTGACTGCTAAGAAAAAAATGATATTGCAATTCTTTTTCCAGTGGTGAAACAGGTTAAGTGCTATACGAGTTCGTGCACATGCTGTGGCAACTTAACCGGAGACAGAGGATGGCACAGATATTTGTGTCCAAGGTTGTCATGTTCAGTTTCTTATGCCTCACATTTCTGATGACCTGCAGTTTAAATGCCAAAGTACTATGCTGCTGTTGTTAAGAATGAGTGTGGCACCAGCCTTGGCAGATTGGATGTTAGTAGTTCACATAACTGTTGTGCATTCTTGCGTGGCAAAATGATGGGTAAAGATTAAGGGGGTCATTCTGACCTCGGCGGTAAAAGGCACTCACTGCCGGTCAGAAGACCGCCATAACACCGCCGCGGGCGTGGTAAACCGCCACGGTCATTCTGACCCGCAACTGGCAAACCGCCAAAAACCCGACATCCACAAAAGTCCGCCACACCAAAGGTCAGCGGGAAACTGGCGATGACCAAACCTCCACCGTCACGCCAACAGAAATACGCCCATGCCATTCCGACCCACGAATCCACGCGGCGGGCTTTCAACCGCGGTATTCCATTGGCGGTACACACCGCCGCCGTCGAAATACACACACACTTACAAAACACAACTACATTGGACAATTCGAAATACACACACCTGATACACATACCCACACCACTCCCACACACCCAATACAATATAAAACACACACCCACATCACCCACAAACCCTCACGACCCAAAAATCCGACAGAAAGCCAGAGACAGACATCACAGAATAGAGAACACCATCACACAGAGGCAAACCACACCATCACCCACACAATATCCACGCACAAAACACCACACATCACCACACATCACCACACTCACCACACTCTACAACACATACACCACCCCACACCTCATCCACACCACCCCATGGCACCCCAAAGACACCCCCGGTTTTCAGACGCTGAACTCCGGGTCATGGTGGAGGAAATAGTTCGGGTAGAGCCCCAGCTCTTCGGGACACAGGTGCAGCACACCAGCATTGCCAGGAAGATGGAGCTATGGCAAAGAATAGTCGACAGGGTCAACGCTGTGGGACAGCATCCACGAAATCGAGATGACATCAGGAAGCGGTGGAACGACCTACGGGGGAAGGTGCGTTCCATGGTATCAAGGCACAACATTGCGGTGCAGAAGACTGGCGGCGGACCCCCACCTACTCCCCCAGAATTCACAGCATAGGAGGAGGAAGTCTTGCACATCCTGCATCCTGAAGGCCTCGCAGGAGTAGCTGGAGGAATGGACTCTGGAAAGTCAAATCTTAACTACTTCATCCCCCCCCCACCCCACCTGCATCCCAAATCATACCCCCACCCCCATCACACCTACTCCCTGCAAATGTCTCACCATCACAACCCACCCATCCTAACACCTAGCCCTGCATGCGTCCACAAAGCATGGACACCCATCACCAAAGCATGCCCACTGCACATACACATCTCCCCCACAAGCCACCCTCACAAAAGCCCCCACACAGGAATGCCAGCCCTGGGGTACACGGGCACCCACCCATTGCACGATATGGCACACACTGAAGCAATAACCATACCTCTATACCCCTGCAGGACCCGAACGCCACCACACTGCCCAGGAGGGTCCAGAAATGTCCATCCCACCCCCAGAAGAGGCCACCAGTGATGATAGCAGCTCTGTCTCCCTGGACCCAGATGACCAGCCCGGCCCATCGGGGACCTCGGGACAGTCGGTTCCCCTCACACAGCCACAGGCCACAGCAGACCTAACCCCCTCTGGGAACACCAGCACAGCTCCCACCCAGCGGGCCCATGCCTCTGTCTCCAGGACACGTCAATCAGCGGTGTGTCCACCACTACAGGGCACCCAGGTTAACCCACCACCTCAACAACAACAGGGACCTGGGGGCAGTGGTAGTGGGCACACCGTCCAGGTGACAGAGGCCCAGGGAAACAGGGGAACTGGGAGGGCTGCTGTGCGACAGGGGGGGGGGGACAGGCCCAGGGAACCCACTCTCCACGAGGCCCTCTCCTCCATCATGGGAGCATACCACCACTCCCAGGAGACGATGGCGACCGTACTGGCCAGGTTCCAGGAGATCCAGGTCATGCAGGAGCAACAGTACATGGGGTTCAGGGAAGAACTTCGAAGCATCAGTTCCGCAATGGGCACCATCGTCGGGGTACTCAACCAGATTGTCGCCACATTGTGGGACCATGTGGCACCACAAAGGGCCCCTGTCACTAGCATGGACCAAGAACAGGCTACCACCTCCGCCGGCGCTAGTGGACAGGAGGCCCCCACACAACAACAGGCCACCAGAAGCCCACCTCCTGCAGAAGAAGAACCACCCCGCAAGCGGGGCCTGAGATCTCGTAAGAAGACAGAGTAGGATGCCAAGACCCCCGCCAGCAAAGGATACCCCCTGATGTCATCCCACTGTCCCACATTGTCACCCTGTCCAACCTGAAACTGCCCCAGCTCCACCTTCCACAGGCATATGGACAATGCACCTGTGAGACTGAAAAGCTGGACTCTGCCATGGACATTCCTCCACCATCACCCATCACCGATTTTCCAACATGTTCCGAAATTCAACACTTTAATAAAAACACTTATTGCACAAAAACAATCTGGAGTCTGCCTGTATTGTGAACAAATGTTAAACATAACGCTGCCAAAATGTCCAGTTACACAGTGATGAGAACATACCACTGTCACACAGCTGTAGTCCATGGGTAAACAAAGCAGAGGTCACGCAGTGGGGGCCACATCTCTGAAAATTGAAGGGAAAGTCACAACTCAGTTAACATACACTGGGGGAATAGGCCAGACAGTAGAGAGGCAGGAGACTGTAAGTAATTGTAAAATGCCGGTGCTGAATCTTACCTGTGTGTTATTGAAAATACTGTAGTATCACTCTGTCCCTGTTGTCTGTGTCGTCCCCGTCGTCTTCCTCCTCTTCACTCTCCACAGGTTCCACCGCTGCCACAACACCACCATCTGGACCAGCCTCCTGCAGGAAAGGCACCTGGCGTCGCAAAGCCAGGTTGTGAAGCATACAGCAGGCCACAATGATATGACACACCTTCTTTGGTGAGTACATTAGGGATCCACCTGTCATATGCAGGCACCTAAAACTGGCCTTCAGGAGGCTGAAGGTCCGCTCGATCACCCTCCTAGTACACCCATGGGCCTCATTGTACCGTTCCTCTGCCCTGGTCTGGGGATTCCTCACTGGGGTCAGTAGCCACGACAGGTTGGGGTAATCAGAGTCACCAATTAGCCACACACGGTGTCTCTGTAGCTGTTCCATCACATAAGGGATGCTGCTATTTCGCATGATGTACGCGTCATGCACTGACCCAGGGAACTTGGCATTAACATGGGAGATGTACTGGTCAGCCAAACAGACCACCTGGACATTCATCGAATTATAATTTTTTCGGTTCCTGTACACCTGTTCACTTTCTCTGGGGGGAACCAAAGCCACATGGGTCCCATCAATGGCACCAATGATGTTGGGAATATGTCCAAAGGCATAGAAATCACCCTTCACTGTAGCCAAATCCCCCACCTCAGGGAAAACAATGTAGCTCTGCATGTATTTCATCAGGGCAGACAACACTCTGGACAACACCTTTGAAAACATAGGCTGGGACATCCCTGATGAAATGGCCACTGTTGATTGAAATGACCCACTTGCAAAAAAATGGAGCACTGACAGAACCTGCACTAGAGGGGGGATCCCTGTGGGTTGGCGGATGGGTGACATCAGGTCTGGCTCCAGCTGGGCACACAGTTCCTGTACAGTGGCATGGTCAAGTCTGTATGTCAGTATGACATGTCTTTCTTCCATTGTCGACAGGTCCACCAGCGGTCTGTACACGGGAACATTCCTCCATCTCCTCGCAAGTCCCAGCGGACGGTGCCTAGGAAGGACAACATGGAGCACAGAGTCAAGCAACCCACAGGTACGTTCACACATCTTGCACAGTACACGATTCTCTATGCATTGAATGGCTTGTATGAGTGGCAATGCAAGGCCTTGGCCTGTGTGACGCAGTAGAAATTAAGCCATGTGGGCCCTTGAAATGGCGGCTGCCTGACCTGTGAAGTGTGACAATGGGATGTGAGGTCAATGCGCTGGCGTGGCACACCGTGGCGGTAGGCGGTCGAAGACCGCGGCGCAAAGCCGCATTGGTTAACATTGAACCCTATGGGTTTCAGGAGCCAATGACGATGTGCGCCGGCGGTCGCGGTACGCACCGCCGCGGGCGTGACCACCATTTCCTTTCTGCTTAATCACTCGATACCTGATCATCCACAGGAGAGGACCTATACTGCAAGTGCTGCTGTGACCTCGGTCTGGAAGAGACAATGGCTGCTGCGACTGGGGAAAGGGCCCCTGCCTTCACTTCTGAAGAATTGGGCAAACTCGTGGATGGGGTCCTCCCCCAGTATGCGCTACTCTACGGTCCTCCAGACCAACAGGTAAGTACACTGGGGACATGCTTTGTGGGCAATGCCTGTGTTGAGTGGGGTGGATGAAAGATGGTGGGGAGGGGAGCGAATGAGGCATGCATCGCACGACAGATGAGAGCATGTGCCATATGGCAAGGTTGGGGAGGGGGGCCACTCACATCGACCATGCAGAAAATGATGATATTTATTTTCCCACCCTGTCCATGTCACATAGGTCAGCGCCCATCAGAAGATCGACATTTGGCGTGCCATCACCAAGGACGTCCGGACCCTGGGGGTCCACAACAGACAGGGCACCCACTGCCGAAAGAGGTGGGAGGACATCTGCCGCGGGAGCAGAAAGACCGCGGAGGCTCTGCTGGGGATTGCCTCCCAACCTAGGAGGGGTGCCACACGGCAATTGACCCCCCTGATGTCCCGGATCCTGGTGGTGGCCTACCCCGATTTGGATGGGCGCGTGAGGACATCACAGCAGACACAAGGGGGTGAGTACCAGCACATTCTGCTATATTAGCGCAGAGTGGAGGTGTCTGGGTGGGGGAGGAGGGCTGTGGGTATCTCTAGGCCAGGGCGATTTCTGTAGGCTAGGCCCCTCCGTAAAGCATGGCCCTGTGCCCCCGCCCCCCACCTCTGTAGGGTGCTAAGTACAGCTATCCATGGCCCTGGGTCACCTATGTGTGCAGTTGTCGTCCATAGGCTTGTAGGCCAAGTCACAATAATTGAGTAGTGTACACCGAGTGTGCGGCGAAGGGCAGGGGGCTTCTGTGTCTGTCCTCTCCGCCAACGGTGTCGCCAATGCATGCACTCAACATGTCATTTTGTCTCTCCCCCCCCCTTTTTTTTTGGTCTTCCTGTTCATGTGTGCATTAGCATCATCAGGCGGAGGAGAAGTGGCATCGGAGCACGAGGGAGCTGCATCTCACATGGCCCCGGAGGGCCATGCAACCGACTCCGAGTTCACCAGTGAGCCGGAGGGCGAGGGGAGCTCCACAACAGGGACCCGTGGAGACGTCAGCGACACAGACACGTCCTCTGAAGGGAGCTCCCTTGTGGTGGCGGCAACATCCGTGCCCACCGCTACAACAGGTACAGCCGCCACCCAGCGCACCAGCTCTGCCCTCCAAGCAGCCCCTCAGCGTTCGCCCCGTGCCCGCTCGGCGAGGAAGGTGGGCATCTCCTTCGCCCCAGGCACCTCAGGCCCTGCCCCAGTTACCCCTGCTGCCCTCAGTGAGGAGATCATTGACCTCCTCCAGACGCTCATTGTTGGGCAGTCTACCCTTTTGAATGCCATCCAGGGTGTAGAAAGGGAGGTGCACCGGAGCAATGCATACCTGGAGGGCATTCATTCGGGTCAGGCTGCCCATCAGCGATCGTTCAACGCTCTGGCCTCAGCACTGACGGCAGCCATTGTCCCTGTCTCCTGCCTCCCCCCTCCAATTTCCTCATCCCAGTCCCACTCCCCTGTTCCTCTGCCTATCCCAGCCACACCTACAGACCAGCCTGCACACACCTCAACACCCAAGGGCAGCTCATCCAGACATAAGCACCACAGATCACACAAGCATTCACACATGCAACATCCACATGCAGACATGCCAACAGCCACTGCCTCCTCTGTGTTCCCCTCCTCCTCGTCTCCCTCCTCCCTCCCTGTGATGTCTCCACTCACACCTGCATGCACACCACCATCAGCCAGTACGTCCATCACCAGCACACCCACCAGAACACTCCGCGCACGTGCAGTCACCACCCCCACTGCCATTTACACGTCCCCTGTGTCCTCTCCCAGTGTGTCTGTCACCCCCTCTTCCAAACCACACAAACGCAGGAAGCCACCCACCCAACAGCCATCCACCTCACAACAGCCTCCGTCACAAGCACCTGCACCCAAAGACACCACACTTGACTCTCCTACAACCACATCCTCTTCCTCCACTCCCATACCCACTGCACCTACCCTTCCCACTGCTCCTAAAAAGTTATTCCTCTCCAAAATTAACCTCTTTGCATCACCTGACCCACCCTCTCCATCTCGTAAGAGTCCAAACAGCACCTCAGCCACCACAAGCCCTGCACCTACAAGGACCATAGTCCAGGGCTATTGGAGTCCACCAGCTTCTAGGGCAGCAACATCGGCCAGCAGCAAGGGGACAGCCAGCCCACCCCCTGGGAAAAAAACTAAAAAAGGGAAGGGCCGGCGCGAGAGGCCAGAGACGGCAGCCCCCAAAGGCATTGGCACCATCACCTGGCACATCCACAAAGGGAGGCAAGGGCCCCAGAGAATCGGCGAAGGAGGGCAAGGGCAGCAGGGCGGACAAGTCCGGCAGCAGGCGAGCTGCCCAGGAGGGCCCCACCAGCCCCATTTTGGGTGTGAAGGAGGACACCCATGGGCCCAGGACTCCAGCACAGGAGGGCCCCGCAAGCGAAAGGTCGGATGGCGACTGAGCGGTAAATATTGGCCCGATCTGGTTCCCTGGGAACACATGTCAAGCACCGCCGAACAGGGCCCCGCCGTGACAAGCACCGCCGAACAGGGCCCCGCCGTGACAAGCACTGCTGAACAGGGCCCTTCAAGACCAGCACTGCCGAACAGGGCCCCGCCGTGACAAGCACCGCCGAACAGGGCCCCTCCGTGACAAGCACTGCCGAAGAGGGCCCCGCCGTGACAAGCACTGCCGAAGAGGGCCCCGCCGTGACAAGCACTGCCGAACAGGGCCCCGCCGTGACAAGCACCGCCGAACAGGGCCCCGCCGTGACAAGCACCGCCGAACAGGGCCCCGCCGTGACAAGCACCGCCGAACAGGGCCCCGCCGTGACAAGCACCGCCGAACAGGGCCCCGCCGTGACAAGCACCGCCGAACAGGGCCCCGCCGAACTGGGCCCCGCCGTGACAAGCACCGCCGAACAGGGCCCTTCAAGACAAGCACCGCTGAACAGGGCCCTTCAAGACAAGCACCGCTGAACAGGGCCCCGCCGTGACAAGCACCGCCGAACTGGGCCCCGCCGTGACAAGCACCGCCGAACTGGGCCCCGCCGTGACAAGCACCGCCGAACTGGGCCCCGCCGTGACAAGCACCGCCGAACTGGGCCCCGGCGAGGGCCCCTCCTGTCAAGCACTGCCGAACAGGGCCCCTCCTGTCAAGCACCGCTCCGCTGGGCCCTTCCTGTCAAGCTCCGCTGGGCCCTTCATCTCAAGCACCGCTCCGCTGGGCCCTTCATCTCAAGCACCGCTCCGCTGGGCACCGCCGTCTCTGAACTGCTCCGCTGGGCCCTTCCTGTCAAGCACCGCTCCGCTGGGCCCTTCATCTCAAGCACCGCTCCGCTGGGCACCACCGTCTCTGAACTGCTCCGCTGGGCCCTTCCTGTCAAGCACCGCTCCGCTGGGCCCTTCATCTCAAGCACCGCTCCGCTGGGCACCGCCGTCTCTGAACTGCTCCGCTGGGCCCTTCCTGTCAAGCACCGCTCCGCTGGGCCCTTCCTGTCAAGCACCGCTCCGCTGGGCCCTTCCTGTCAAGCACCGCTCCCCTGGGCCCTTCATCTCAAGCACCGCTCCGCTGGGCCCTTCATCTCAAGCACCGCTGGCCCATTGGCAGGGCCGGATCTGTGTCGGCCAGGGCTTCACGAAGCACTCTGGGCACCATGCCTCCTCCAGAACCAGTGGAGTCTGTAATCCACTTGATGGACTGTGGCTTTGCACTCCCCAGGATGGATCATTGGGCAAGCCACCCACTGTAGAGACTTGAGAGACTGTGGCTTTGCACTCCCCAGGATGGTACAGTGGTCAACCCACCCACTGTAGAGACTTGTGAGACTGTGGCTTTGCACTCCCCAGGATGGTACAGTGGGCATGGAGGCCCCTCGTGGATCTGGCGTCGTGGACTCAACTGGCTGAGGTGCCCCTCCTTCCCTTCCCCCTGAGGTGCCTGTAGTTTTACTATCTGATGCCTCTGCAGTGTTCTCTCCAATGGAATCTGGTCTCGTGTGTGGGCTTTGCCCATGTGTTTAGGCCCATTGGCCCATGAACAATGGATGATAGCCAATATGGGCCGGACTTTTGAGCTATGTATATATTGTTCATGATGTAATATATTTTATTTATATATTTCATATTTCACTTAACTTCAATTATGCTATAATATACTTCATGTTTAATGATCATTTTATTTTGTCTTTGCATTCTTCCGGGGGGTTTGGGGGTGTCACTCTGACTTGTTGCTCTGCATTGATGTGTGTGTTGTAGTGGGTGAGGGTGGGGGTGGGTGTGTGGCGTATGTGTGTCCCCGTAATTCTTTGCCTCCCCCCTCCCCTGTGTCGTAGGTGCAGTACTCACCGTTGTCGTCTGCGCCGGCATTCGTGCTCCTGGTAGAGGAGCAGGAAGACAATGGCTGGGAGGATGTGTAGTTCCGGTTCCATGCTGTCAAGATTCCTCGTGGAGTGTGTAGAGGTGAGCGTTTTCCGTTAGAAAAGTCTGTTTCCGCCGTGCTTTTATCGGTGGGGCAACCGCCCCGGAAAAGTTGGTCGGATTGGTGGGTCGTGATAGTGTGGGCGGTACATTGGCTGCCGCCTGTCTGTTGGCGGTGACCGCCGCGCTGTTTGCTTGTCCCGCCGTGGCGGTCGGAGTGTTAAAGTGGCGGGCTGTGTTGGCGGTTCCCGCCAGGGTCGGAATTCCATTTTTTGGACCGCCAGCCTGTTGGCGGATTGGCCGCCGCTTTAACACCGACCGCCAGGGTTGTAATGAGGGCCTAAGTGTTGCTTATTACCTTAGGTTCTATTAGTTATTAGAAACATTTTAAGGAACATGAACTAATTATTAATTAAAGTTCTTTTCAACACAGATTTTTTTTCTAGCTTTAAGTACGGTTCACCTTTTTGCATTCCTTATTTTTTTTAATTTTTTTATTAATTTGGTTTCAACTATCAATAACCATTATTTGTTCAGCAATGTATACTACCTGCCAGCCATAAGTATTGTTAGCACAGGCTCTGGGTACAACTGATGTAGCGTTGCAGTCAGAGCTGCTGGCTTTAGAACTGAGGTGCCCGGTTCGAGTTTCTGCATTGGCTGCACATCCTCTGATTCTGGGCAACTCACTCAATCTCCCTGTCCCTCAACAAAAAAGATGAGCGCAACGTTATGTAATGTAACCGGTGTTCGTGTACATTTGGGTGAAGCTCACGCTATATAGAAATAGAAATAAACAAGCATATAGGCTGCTTCTCGAATATCGAACAGGAGAGAAAACGGCCTGCAGATTTACTTGCATAGAGTGCTAATTTGGAAATGCAAAAATAGTACCTCCACAGTGAAGTAGACAGTGAAAGGACACAGTTCAGTAGCCAGTGGCCACTGACCGGAAAGAGTACTTGGTCCAGAATCCACCCGGCAGCACAGATGGCAAAGCAGCAGAAGCAGGAAGTGAAAGCAGATGGCGTGCTGGCCAGAAGCCCGTAAATTAGAGCTGCGTTGGACTAAGCCAATTGTATGTTCAGGTAAGTAAGGGGCGGGTTCTAAGCCCCTTTTATGTTTTGTTTTTTTCCCCCACAAAAAAATGTCACAAGCGCGCGTGTGCATGCAGGTGAAACCTGAAAATGTCTGACAGCAAAAATATTTTGGCTCCCAAAAAAGCACCAGTGCTTGGCACTGAAATGGGTTACTTTTTGTATGGGTGTGCGCCTTTTGAATTGGAAAGTGGAGTCGCTTAAAGTGAAGTTATCCAGTGGCTTGACATGGGCTGATCCTCTTCCACATACTATAGAGATTGGAAGTATTATGTGAATTGCAACGTACCAATGGCTAAGAGACTTTAATACCTATCTATCTATCTGTATTCAAGTGTGTTTATTTTTTCTAAAACTAAAAGGTCTTTGCTAATGGCAAAGATAATGAGAGACAATTATTTAACCAAAACAGTGCTGAAAAAAGGAACCCACAGGAGGCTAGACAACTCGGTGGACTTGAAGTAGCTCTCCCTGGTGTGGAGGAAAATGCACACCAAAGATGGGAGCCCTGAGCTAGACATCACAGGTAGCAATGTTTGCAAACGCTTTTTAAACATCTACAGAGTTAGTCCAGATCAACTCATTTGGAATGCCCAACAGACTGGAAATCATAATAATTTCAAAAACATTAACAGAGCTCCATGTTTTAAGACCTGTCAGTAAACTATGTCGTGCTCGCCATTTAAATCCAACTGTTAGAAATGGGTTTCTGGTTGGATAGGATTTGCACATAAGCCAGACAGAACCTGCCACTCTAGTCAAGGCGAGTAAGTTACACACCAAAAACAACCGGTGCTTACCCCGATAGCTTGGCACAGAGCAGTCAGTCTTATTCTCAGAGGTCATGTGTAAAGCATTTGTGCCACACACCCACACCAGTGCCACAATAAATACACCACAAAATATTCTCCACACAGGGTTATAGAAAAAATATAGTATGTATTGTTCATAAACATAGACCAACACAACATAAATCATAACTACTGCGCATTCTATGTAAATCCTGAGAAAATACTCATTATCCTGGCAATACAAGGCAAGGTGATATATATTTGTGCACCTGGAAATTAAATGTAGCAGATTATGACCAAAACACATAAAACATAAATCCTGTGTATACTAGGCAGACCCTGAGTAGTACTCATTATCCTGAACAGTGCAAGGATCAAAATGACATATGTTCTAACAGGGCAAGAAATTCTCCAGTTATAAGGTTACTGGAATCAGCATAAATTCCCAATAGTACATGAATCATAATAACATACAGTACACACAGGTCACCACGGCTTTTTGTAAGTCACCATAAACTCATGGATCATTAAATACCCCATCAAACAAAGGGCATAGCCCGCCTGTACTCCTGTTAAAGGATATATGGTAATTTCTTGAAGTTGGTGCATTTCTGTCAGGCAAGTATGGCCCCGCAGCGTGGTTGACTGTGAGGAGTGTAGTGTGGAAACACTGGGAACGCTTGGATCCCATCATGATGAAAGCATCTCAGGAACTGACAAAATGCTGCCACGAGGCAAGAGCAGGCTGCTACACAATCTGGGCCCGGTTGCAGGTAGAAAGCCAATGAAATGGTTGAGGTATTTATGTGTATATATATATATATATATATATATATATATACATACACATAATCATCTTGCCTTGCCAGGATAATGAGTATTATCTCAGGATTTGCATAAAACGCGCAGTATTTATGATCTATGTCGTGTTGGTCTATTTTTTAATGCAGAATAGATATTATATTTTTTCTATAAGCCTGTGTGAAGTCTCTTTCGTGGTGTATTGTGTCACTGGTGTGGGTGTGTTGCACGAACGCTTTACACACGACCTCTGGGGATAAGCCTGACTGCGCTGTGCCAAGCCACTGGGAGTGAGCACAGGTTATCTTTGGTGTGTAACTTACTCACCCTAACTAGAGTGGTGGATTCTGCCTGGCTTAGGTGCAAATCCTAGCCAACCAGAAACCCAATTTCTAACTGGTGATCAGCGATGAGGATAAGACTTTCATTTGCGTGATACCTCAGTGACTCATTGTTGCCCTACAAGCTCAGTAGTTAGACCATTACATGTTTTATGATTTTCTTGCTTCTCTCACATTGGTCATTTTTATTTATCACCCCTAATTCATATTCTTGCACTTGGAACTGTTGTTGTTTGCACTTGTATTTTGTTACACTCGTCTGGGCAAAATCAAATCTACCCTTGACATCAGAAAGGTGTGGGGTTACACTTAAGAAGAGTTAAAGGGCTTATGCAGGGAGAAGGGACTAGATGTGAGTGAGAAATCTGACAAGTGTGACCTTCAGAACACCCGGTATGATTTTGAACAGGAACACAGGGAGGCAACAGCAACAGAGGACCAGGAGGGTGGTGGTTTTAGGAGAGACACTGAGGAGGACCTTGAGATTAGTGAGTACCTGGAGTGGGAGGCTTCCCAGTATGCACCCCAGGGGGTACAGTGACCCTGAATAGTTTGAAGCAGAGGGAGAAGATGAATGGTCAGGGATGAAAGTAGAGCGGGAGTATCCCATAGATAGGGAGTCCCTTACTGGGTCTAGTGCCAGGAGCAGTGTCCCCTCCTATACCCTGTACCCTGAGGAACTCCAGGATAGACAGGCTGAGAGGGACCTAAGGTTGCAGCTGGCGCTGCTGGCTGTAGAGGAGAGAAGGCTAGAGGCTGAAAAAGTCTTAGCACAGGAGAGGGTTGCGGAGGCTGAAAGGACCTTCGCCAGGGAAAAGCTTGCTTTTGAGGGAAGGTAACTAAGCCCTGAGCATAGTTTTAGAGTTATGGACTCACCAGAAGTGCAGGTGGAGTCCAGTGGTGGCAGCAATAGTGAATCTGGTGTGGAGGAGTTTTGCGAAACACTTGCTGGATGGGAGAAGGGTAGCACAGCAGGCAATTGTGTAGGGCTGTACAAACTGATTGTCAGACAGCACATGTTCCATTGTGGTTTTCCAGGGCTATGCCAACACCTGTTGTACAGTAAGTTCTCTGACCCCAAGGAAATGACAAAGGAGGCAGACCTCTGGGTGAGTACCAGAGGGTCTGGTAGGGCACTTGGGAGTAACCTTAAAGGGAGTGGCTCAGTTTCTCCTGACCGGTCCCCTTGAAGGGGGGGGGGGGAGATAGGTGCAGGGTCCCATGTCCCTTCTTGGAGGAGGAGAGGTGGGGGAGGGAGACGTCCCAGGGTACCCTATGCCCTGAACCAGAGCCTGTAGAGTACCCTGAGGGGCCCCTGGAAGGGAATCTAGTTTGTACTTGGAGACCATCAATTGAGTCAGTGTGACAGTAAACTGTGCACGCAGACAATGCAGTGGCAGGCCTGAGACAAGTTTGAAAGGCTACTCCTGTAGATGGCGCAGTCAGCGTTGCAGGCCCACTAGTAGCATTTCATTTACAGGTGCTGGGCATATGATATACTGCTTTAAAAGGGACTTACAGGTAAATGAAATAAGCCAAACAGGTGTAAGCCAATATACCATGTTTTAGGGGAGAGAGCATATGCATTTTAGCACTAATTAGCAGTGGTAAAGTGCCCAGAACCCTAATGCCAATAAAAAGATTAACAGAAAAATAGGAGAAAGGCAAAATGTTGGGGATAACCTTGCAGGATAACCTTGCAGAAAGGGCCATTTTCAACACCCACACTGAACATGCACCACCTCATGTCTGTTACCTGGTCTGCTGTTCTTTTACAGATGCCCTCTGTCATGTCGGGGGACACCCCAGAAACATTCTTGCCTTCTTTGACACTGCCTTACCCAGTATGCCTCTCTTTCAACACTGTAAAGGACAGCTGGTTTCTGTTCACTACGACCCTGGAGGAGAATGTTCCCAGTAAGGTTTTTACACTCATTCTTGGTTTAGAGAACATCTCTTTTACCTTTCCCACTTCAAGATGGAACCCTGTCTTCCACCTCCATCACCCTTTCTTGACATGGAATGTCGCAATCCTATATAGATTAATTCCCCTTTCACCAGATCGAACTCACCAGCAACAGTATAATAAGAAGTCTACTGTCAAGCTGCACTGCATCGATGGGTGTGTATTAAGTGATCGAAATTAAAAGTGAATGTACAAACATTCCTGCCACGCTATCATGATAAAATTGTCCCTGTTAAACTTGTGACTTATGTGTAACTGATATGCGGACTACAGTCTTACAGGTAGAGCAACATTCAGGGCTGTTAAATGGAATGCAAGATGTTTTTGTATAGCGCTCTTCCTGGACTCGCATATTGAAACTGCATTTAAATAGCACTACCTACTCTTGACGAGACGGATTGCTTTGCATCAGGCAGCACACTGATCCGGAACCCAAGGTTAGTGGTTAGTCCAGTATTATTCATTATTGTTGGCTACTGGGATTGTTCTTGTTTGTCCAAACAATCACATGCATTTACTCCTGTTTCTCTGTGGTGAATTAAATATTTAGGAGTTAGTTGTTATCATTAGTGGGGGCCAGGAGGTAGGTGAGCGTCATGCACATAGTTGGTGGGATTAACAGGTGACCTAGAGGAGATTAAGTATTATTTGTTGGAGTGAGTCTGTCTTTCAGAGGAAGAAGGAGAAGGTATGATCTTGTAAATTCGTTTTAGCCAATTAGCTAAAACAAAATAATGGTAGATTTTGCCAAACATGCATATGACAGGAGGTTGAGCTCAGAGAAAGGGAGCGTGGAGGATGGAAGGGAAGGTGACGGTCATCTGAAAGAAAAACAGAGTCGCGACAGTCAGAAGTTTTAATTAAAAGACAGTTTTTTGTGTTGAATTTTAGGGATATTGAGGCAATTTGTGAGACAGCGTGCAATTTGAAGATGCAGGACCAGAAATGAACAATATTGTTTGCAAATGAACATTGTGGTAAATGATGAGCACTGGAATCAGTAAGGGTTTCAGGAACCCCTCCGCTCTTCTGTGCACATCAAAGGCCTAATTTGAGAAAAGAAAATATGACTGCCATTTTTAGTAAAATCGGAACAGTAGGTCATAACAGGCCATAATAATGGACGCCTGGAGTTGTTCTCACTAAATATAGGGTGTAATACAGTAGAGGTGTAACAAAATGCAGTTTTATTTCCAGCAGGAAAAGAAAGGTAGATCACTGGTATATGCAATCACTTATTTTGAGCCAGTGGTTTCTGGTGCTTGGCACCAGCACTTAATTGTCAACACTGGCACTTATGACAGTCTACCACATGGTGGCCCTGTTTGCCTAATTTAGAGATGAGCACAACAACTGTTGTTTATTATTTAAATAGACATTACAAATAACTATAGCCTGTGCCCAATCCATTCTTATAGCTTTAGGGGTTTGGAATAGTTTCAATTGTCAGACTAGAAGGAATGTGTTGGGTAGTAGTTTTGTTGGTACTGTCATCGCCAGCACTGTCGGAGGCAATGGGTGGCACAAGTTGCAGCGGCCTCCTGACGAGGGTCTCAGAACTTATTTTGTTAAAAATTAAGCACTGCTGCAGATATACAGGGCATTTACCTATAAAGGGAAAATGTATTTGTCTCACTGAAATTTTATTTCAGAACAGCCATTTCCCAGTGGAGCACAGCTGAAAAGCAGGCTGTCCTTAAAAGCTAGACCGGCATATTTGAAGGTGCTCCAGGCCTCGAAAAATAAAAATGTTACTAGGCCTGCACGTCGAGTAACTTGAATAATCTACTTGACCTAAGTGTAATGTACTTGACCCATAAACGGGTCTCAGATTGTTTGATCCAAGGCAAATATTTTATTTTACAGTGTCACCTTTTTCTTCACTCTCATATGAGTGCACCTTCAAATAATTGAGTTTAGCATTTCTGCTGTACAAAAAACCCTCTTTTGTTTGATTAAATAGACTAAATGTTTGCTCCATGTATAATAAGATTGTAGCCCACATATATGGTACACATGATCCCTGACTTGCCTCTAAGTTACTAATGGCATTGCCATCAGGGCAGGAGTGTTTCACAGTTTATGTTTAAACACTCACTTTTAAAATATATATCACTAAAGCATGATGTGGTAGCGCAGTGTCATTTACACACAGTAAGTTTCCAAGAAATGTCCAAAAACCTTCCCACTAACTTGCAGCTTTAGTGATAATACTATATAGTGTATTAACAATAATCTGTGAAAACTGGTTTTCAGAAAGCATATTTATCATTAGCACATCTCCAAGTAAAGTGTTCTGATTTGTATTCATCCTATTAAAATATTTTTTCCATCACACAGAAGTTCAGAAATAAGTTTTCACAACTACTGAAATATATTTTGAAATGTTTGTACAGTTGAATTAGTTTTTTAAATGTTGTGTGTTAGGAAAAGCCTGACAACCTTCAGCCTTTCATTTCTCACACTATGTACAGCAGGTCAGACAGTTCACCTTGGAGAATCCTGGAACTCTGCAGTTAGAAGGAAAAATAATTGTAAGAAGGCAAACTGACTTTTGACCTCTGTCTCTGAACACAGAGCAAATGTCACAAGATAACAAGATCTTGAGTGAGTAGGTCCTAAAAATAGCTCCTCTTGATACAATATGACTTGCCATAGTGAGCGGGAGAGAAGATTTTTCGAGGCCTGTGCTCTCATATACCATAGAGGTGGGGGAGCCATTGAAAGCTGTGAAGCCACTGAAAAGCTTGAGCCAGGCTCAGCTAGAGATCCCTGTATAACCTTAACCTCAAGCCCAAAACACACTGAGCTTTCATGTGGCGTCTGCTGGGGACCCCTTGCAGTACCCTCATGGACAAAGAGTTAAAATCAATAAAGTAACATCTGAGCTAAAAGGGAGAGTTGCATAGATCCCCATTTAGTGAATAATTTGTACAAAGTGAAACTAGAAATCCAGGGATTAATGCTGGCTTCCCGGTTAACTAAACTGCGTGATTTTAGCAAATATTTCATGTTGCCAGTCTTCCTTTTTCTTAATCACCACATATGAATATACCTTCAGATAAGGGACTTCAGAATACCAGCTGTACAGAATCATATTATGTTTGATTTAATAGATTATAGTGTTGTTCTGTCTCTAAGAATGTGGGGCACGTACTAACTGTGCATAAAAAAATAGCTTTCCTCTTCAGTCGATAATGGCGTTGCCTCCAGGTCCCATACAATATATAAATGGTTCTACATTCATATTTAAAAAATATCACTTTTAATAAGTACCTCTCAATGCAGTAATAGAATGTGACATAATAAGATCAAAGCTTCGATTGTTAAAGAAATAGTCTTGTTTAATGTTTGAAGAGATGTTACCATTTTTTTCAGTGGTAGTGTTGCATAATTTACATTGCAAACATTTTCAAGGGTTGGCTCGAGCGTGGGCTCTTAGAACGAAGCTGGAACCTTGGCTCAGCTCTGCCACCTCTAATATATACCACACATGCAAAGGAGGCTCTTTCAGTTAAAATAATTGCCTAGGATGACTCAATTTGATCAAGCAGCTAGTGGCTTGATATTTCAGGAGAACACTAATGCATTTGTAAAACCCCACTGGACACAAAGGAAGGAATGTAGAACAATCATTTAATCCCGGGGGAGGGTGAGTGCGTCGAGGCACAGTGTGACAGAGGGGAAGGTCGTGGGAGTGGGAATTAAGAGAAAGCTAGTTAGAATGATGGAAAGAGGGACGAGAGAGGGAAATAAAAATGTATCTGAAAATTTGTGAAAACAAAAACAAACTTGGCCCAAACAAATAATGTTCCAACCGGCCTCAGACAGTGTAACTTAACTTCTCAGTTGCAGAAGCTAAGATTGTCCAAGACCCGGTCAGGACAGTCGGTGCTCTGTTCTGTTTCAGGGGCAGGGGCAGGTTATCAGTCTGTTACTAGTTACATTTTCAGCATTTCAAAAGTGGGCACTGCAGGTGAGGAATAATAAGTAGACTCATCACTTGCCTACACTGGCAATAGGGAAGAGAAGGAGCAAAGGTGTGCTCGGTATGCCTCAGAGTAACCACAGGCCCAAGTAACGGGGCCACTTAAAACATTTCTATGGTGGGGGTGTACTGAGCCATAGATTTAGCTGGGGACATAGAAGTCAGTCCTATTTAATCTTATACACTCTGGCCACCTTTCTGGGTAGCCACTGAAGGGTGAAATCCAGTCCCATAATTGGCTGGCACCCTGCATAGTTCAAATGATGGACAAACCGTGTCGGTTGAAGAAGTTATCACAGACAACGGACAGGAGTCTTTTTTTGAACTGTCTGAGTAAATAACAGATGGGGTGGTCAACATTATGGTGTCATTGACCTGTTCTGCACCATGTGGTGTTTTCTGAACTTCTTGCGTGCTCCCTTCATCACAGTTTGCTACTGGCAGGAAAAAGAGTGGGATTCAGCTCACCAGTCAGATCTTCCTGGCATGGAGTTGGGGGTTCCCGAATTGGGCAGTGTCCTGTCTCATTGGCTCCATTCCTCGTTGGAAAGGGCGTGATTTGAGTCAGTCATGTCCAAGTGTGGTGTGCAGTGCATCTTTATGAACCAGTACATGTTCTGGGTCACAGTCTCTCTCTGGCGCGATGTGACCTTGGTCCATTGTCTCTAGATGACTTTCCACAGGTCCCTCTCAAAAGGGGTCCTGTGTTTATGGCCAGGATGGCCATCTTTGATTAAACACCATGTCCCCCACTTGGAAGATAGGTGCCCGGGCACCTCTTTTTTGGCTGGCTTTTGTGTTAGTTTATCTGCGGTTCTCCTGGGCGGCCTCCACATTCAAAGTGGCCGGTCGCTAGCAGCTGCTATGGGGGATGTTGTTCTTGGCGGGTCACGTCCACAGAATGTCCACAGGGGTGCACTTATTGTGCTACTAGGCGTTTGCCAATATGCCATGAGGAATCTTTGTAAACCTTCTTCAAGGTCTTTGTTCGACACCTATCCTAAATATTTTATTGAAGGTCCTAATGAATCTCTCAACCTCCCCATTGGCTTGGAGCTTGGTGGTGTGATTTTTCTGGTGCTGCATGAAGAGGATTTTAATGTAGGTTTCAAATTCTTGGCTATGGAATGGAGGTCTCGGGCAGCCTGTACAGCACAAACATTTTCTCTAGCACAGGTTGAAGTGCCTTAAACCTTGTAGATTAGTTTATCTCAACCACAGGGTATTGTGAGTGGTTATCCATAATGACAATGGAGAACCTTCCTTTTGGGAAGCTTGCTTTCCAAGTCTATGCTGAGGTGAGTCCCTAGGCATTGGTGGCAGTCCTTGGTAGCAACTGGGGCCCGCAGTGTACTATCTCCTGTGACTTGATAGGGTATGCAGTAGCTGACTGCCTCATCCACCTGATGTTTCTCAAAGGTCTGACCTTGTTCGTGGCTTTGCCTTCTTGCCCTTGGTATGCCTTGTCAATCATGGAAGCCCATGGCCCCTGAGGGATCACAGCGCAGGAGCCCCCTCTGTGCTGTAGCTGGGCTTGTAGTGGACATGCCTCAGCTAGGTAAGACTGCCTTTGTCTCCAACGTTCCACCCTCTCACTCCATCCGTGAAGTGATACCTTTCTGGTCATGAAGGGCATCTATCGCCTTCTGGAGGTAGGGGCCTGCGCTTGTCACTTCCTGTATGTCATTGCCACCAGGCTAGCGCCTTGCATGACCAGGTTGATGAATTCTTCCGCCCAGTCATCTTCTCATCAGGAGTCTGCTTCTTCTGCAGGTGCTGTGACAGGAAGTCAGCTGGGATTCCATGAAGTACCAGTGAAGAGGGGGACCAATGGTTTGTGGTCTGTGATGACCCTGAATCATTGTCTACATAGGTAAAGATAGAATTGGCGGCATCCCCATTGGATAGCTAGTGCCTCTCTTTCAGTTTAGGCATACCTGAACTTGGTTCCTGTGAGGGCTCTGTTAGTGCATGCAATCGAGACCCAGGTCTTGTAGCTAGTTTCCTGGATCAGTACTGCCCCCAGCCCTACAAGACTGGCATCGATGGCTAGCCCTGCGTTGCAGTAAGGGTCATAATAAGCCAATGTTGCGTTTCTCATGAGGGCTTCTTTCAGGTGTTGAAATGCCTCATCGGCCTGGTCATTCCACTACCACCTGGCGTCTGCATTTGTAAGGGCTCTCAGGTGTTCTGACAAGGTTGTCAGGTCCTGTTTTGAGATGAACCTTTCACAGTATGTGGCCATCCTGAGAAAACTCTGTATTTCTCCTGCATTCTGGTGTGTGAGTGCTTTGCGTATGGCTTCTGCTTTCTTTGAACCAACTTGCATTCCCTCCTTAGAAAAGGTATACCCAAAAGGTTTATGAATTGTTCAAAGAAAGAGAACCTTGCCTTGTGAAGTGTCAGTCTGTGTTCTGTCAGGTTGGCACGAAGGTGTTTGTGGTGCTCCTCCGCTGGGTGGAAATATATTAAGAGATTGTTGCCAATGTTGAGGATGCCAGTGAAACCAGATAGCAACTCCCTAATAGTGTTCTGGAATACTTTGGGAGCATATGCAATGCAGACTTTGAGGTGCTTGTAACTCCTGAAGCGGAGGTGGGTAGAGAAGGTGGTGATGTAGTGGCATGCAGGGTCTAATTCAAGCTTTTGGTGCCCCTCATTGAGGTCTAGCTTTGAAAACCATTGCACCCCATTTAGGTCCAGTATGATGTCATCCATGATGGGTGTTAGATGACGTTTGCGGTGTATTCCCACATTTGGGAGGCACATGTCTACGCAGAGGTGCACCTCTCCTGGCTGTCTTGGTTGAGCGCACTGAATAGCCGGGACACCCAAGGGGCAGAGCTCGACACCTTCTCTATCATGACCAGCTGTTCCAGCTTTTTCAACTCGTCTTCTACTTGGTGTATCATGTGGAAGGGTACGTGTTGGCGAGTCGCCACAGGGCGAAATATGTGGTTGATGTGGAGTTTCACCTACGTGTTTTGCAGGCAACCAAGGCCTTGGAAGATGCTTGGAAAGTCCTTCATGATTTCACTTATCTGGTGGTGTGGATGTGCTGGGCAAAGTAGATGAGCCCCAGGTCTTCCATGGTATGGCAGCACAGGAGGGGACTTGATCCTTCCTTGGTTACATGTAAGCAGGTGGGCAGACTTCGGTCCCATTCTTCACGAGCAGTTTGATTGCACCTGCTTGCTACAGTGGGTGCTTGCTTCCGTGCACAAAGATTTTGGCTTTGGTGACTTTTAGTCATGGGCATGGTTGGGGCTTCTTTAATTGCTCATAGTCCATGATGTTGACGGACTCTTCGGTGTCAGTTAGGGCCAGTGCTGCCTCTTCGCCGACCATGATGGTGTACATGGGTGCCAGCTTCTGTTCCCTTCTCCCAGTGGTGCCTTTGAAGATATTAAATACCTCGACCTCCTTGCTGTGTGGAGTGCTCCTGACAGAGTGGGGCCCACTGCCACTTGCCAAGGAGGTGTTGCTGTCCAGCATGAGGTGTTTCAGCGTGGCCTGCGGCCTTTACCTCGCCTGGGATCTCTGTCCACACTGGTGCAGAAACAAGCAAAATGGTTGCTCTTCCAGCATCTGGAGCAGGTCTTGTCCCTGCCTGGGCTCTTGTTCCATACCACTATTATCACACCTGGAATGGAGGTGGGGCAGGTGACGCTGCCTTCTGAGGTCGTCCTGCACACCACTAGCCTGCGTTGACCCTTTCTACTTTGACTTTTGTGGACCCTGGTTCAGGGGTGCCTGTGGTTCGGTGCTCTCTATTGAGGGCTAGTTCCATCTCCTACGGTCTATTATTGGAGACTTCATGGGAGTGGGCCAGGATCAGGATGGCATTGAGCGTGATGCCAATTTGGTGGAGGATGAGGTGCCTCAGGTTGGAGGATCTGCAGTCTTGAATTAGTTGGGCATGCACGTCTTTGGGTTGTTCACTATCCACAAAGGTTCTGGTGAGGTGTTGCAGTTGGGCATGGAAGGTGTCAATATTCTCATGTTCCTGTTGTTGAGCTTGACTCAGCTTGAATCAATCAAAGTCTGGGTTGAGTTGTGGGTCAGAATATGCACTGAAGGCCCTCACTGCTGCATCATAATCATCGTCTGCGCCTGTACCGGCTGAGTCTCCTACAGGTTAGAGATTTCTTTCACTACAAAATGTAGGAGCAGTGACCTCTTCACTGTGCCATCCATTTCTTGTGTGGCACAGCAATAGTTATTGAGCCTTCTGGTCCATGTGTGTCACCTGGGTGCTGCTGTTGCTGGGGTGCCGAGTGACTGGAACATAGGCAGTGAGGCGTGCAAACTGTGGCTGGGAGGTATTCAGTGCCCAACTACCCCTGCTTGCTGATCGTCTGCCATGGCATGCTAGTGCCTGTGGATTATGGACAGAGGTGATGCACCTGCTGTGCCTGTTCTGCAACAAGGATGCAGAAGATTATGGTGCAGGAAAGCAGCGTGGCAGAGGTGTCCCGCACCAAGTTGAAGGGCCGTCAAGGATGGTGTTGGATTGCAGCTTGCAAGTCCAAGGATAATGCTGGAGCTCGAGGGGTAATGTGTGCACTGAAGGTAGGTGGCCCCCAGGTGGTCAGGAGGCCAGGTATGGGGCCTGAATGCAGGCAGGCTTATGTCGTAGCTTCAAAATACCTCCAGGTGGGGCTGGATGGCGGCAGGCAAGGGAGCAACTTCCAGGCTTGAGCTTCGATGGGCCTCAGGGCTGTGGGGCTGTTGGCACCGACACAGGGAGACGTGCCTTATTGATTTGCACTACTCACTGACTATAGCGCTTGTGGTGGGCCGGTTGGACAGGCGGTGCGGCTCTCCATAGCAACTGGAGCCGCATCTGTGAAAAGGCAGGTTGGGCTGGGTGGGGGAGTCACTCAGCTGCTGTGGTGCTGGTGTTTAGGGATGCTGAGGAGCATCCCAGGTGGCTCGATGCTGGGCCATTCTGCAGTACTCAGGAAGGCCTGGTGGGTGCAGCAAACCAGGAGCTGGGAAGCGGGCTTCAGAAAGTGGTGCTGCAGTCAAGATGTGAGAACGAGCAGCTGGACACCACCTCGTTGCAAGTGTAAAGTGCTGCAGCCCCATAGGCCTGGGGCTCAGTACTGGAGCAAATACACATCAGTCTCAGTAATTGTTATTCTGAGCATGGCCACGAGCGTTCAACCACTTGTTCATTTATTTCATTTAGCCGCACCTGGCCTCCAGAGTGTGCGTTGTGACATCTGAGCCAGGCACTTTCAGCTCCCTCCAACTTGTCTTGAGATAATTCTTACATAGTTACAAAATCGTTTATACCTGGCAAATGTTCATTCTTTTGGGAGATGAATTTCCTTTTTAAGTCAAACCTGCAGGCTTGTGTTTGGGGAAAAAAAACTCTACTAAAAATGGCCTTTAGACCACCCATTACTTACCATTTATTGGAATAAAAATCACTCTTCTTTACTGCTTTCTAATTTGTCAGCACTCTGGACATGTCACTTCCTGCTCTTTGTGTGGAGCATGGACCAAGTACAGATTGAGTACACTTAATTAGTGTCCATCCGCTGCTCGCACTTAGATTGAGGTACTACTTCTTTTTTTTTAATTTTTTATTTGCGTGACTGTAGGAGGCTGGACTGGCTCGTAGTGGTTACCAAGGGGTACTTACACCTTGCACCAGGCCCAGGTATCCCTTATTAGTGTAGAGGGGTGTCTAGCAGCTTAGGCTGATAGATAATGGTAGCTTAGCAGAGCAGCTTAGGCTGAACTAGGAGACGAGTGAAGCTCCTACAGTACCACTAGTGTCATATGCACAATATCATAAGAAAGCACAATACACAGATATACTAAAAATAAAGGTACTTTATTTTTATGACAATATGCCAAAGTATCTCAGTGAGTACCCTCAGTATGAGGATAGCAAATATACAATAGAAAACAGTGCAAACAATGTATAGTCACAATAGAATGCAATGGGGGCACATAGGGATAGGGGCAACACAAACCATATACTCTAGAAGTGGAATGCGAACCACGAATGGACCCCAAACCTATGTGACCTTGTAGAGGGTCGCTGGGACTGTAAGAAAACAGTGAGGGTTAGAAAAATAGCCCACCCCAAGACCCTGAAAAGTGGGTGCAAAGTGCACCTAAGTTACCCAAAGAGCACAGAAGTCGTGATAGGGGAATTCTGCAAAGAAGACCAACACCAGCAATGCAACAACAATGGATTTCCTGACGAGAGTACCTGTGGAACAAGGGGACCAAGTCCAAGAGTCACGATCAAGTCTGGAGTGGGCAGATGCCCTGGAAATGCCAGCTGTGGGTGCAAAGAAGCTGTCACCGGATGGTAGAAGCTGTGGATTCTGCAAGAACGACAAGGGCTAGAAACTTCCACTTTGGAGGATGGATGTCCCACGTCGTGAAGTCGTGCAGAGGTGTTTCCGTGCAGAAAGACCGCAAACAAGCATTGCTAGCTGCAAGGGTCGCGGTTAGGGTTTTTGGATGCTGCTGTGGCCCAGGAGGGACCAAGATGTCGCCAATTGCGTGAGGGGACAGAGGGGGTGCCCAGCAAGACAAGGAGCCCTCTCAGAAGCAAGCAGCACCCGCAGAAGTGCCGGAACAGGCACTACGAAGTGGAGTGAACCGGAGCTCACCCGAAGTCACAAAAGAGGGTCCCACGACGCCGGAGGACAACTCAGGAGGTCGTGCACTGCAGGTTAGAGTGCCGGGACCCAGGCTTGGCTGTGCACAAAGGAAATCCTGGAAGAGTGCACAGGAGTTGGAGTAGCTGCAAAACACGCGGTTCCCAGCAATGCAGTCTAGCGTGGGGAGGCAAGGACTTACCTCCACCAAACTTGGACTGAAGAGTCACTGGACTGTGGGAGTCATTTGGACAGAGTTGCTGAGTTCAAGGGACCTCGCTCGTCGTGCTGAGAGGAGACCCAGAGGACCGGTGATGCAGTTCTTTGGTGCCTGCGGTTGCAGGGGGAAGATTCCGTCGACCCACGGGAGATTTCTTCGGAGCTTCTAGTGCAGAGAGGAGGCAGACTACCCCTACAGCATGCACCACCAGGAAAACAGTCGAGAAGGCGGCAGGATCAGCGTTACAAGGTCGCAGTAGTCATCTTTGCTACTTTGTTGCAGTTTTGCAGGCTTCCAGCGCGGTCAGCAGTCGATTCCTTGGCAGAAGGTGAAGAGAGAGATGCAGAGGAACTCTGATGAGCTCTTGAATTAGTTATCTAAGGAATTCCTCAAAGCAGAGACCCTAAATAGCCAGAAAAGGAGGTTTGGCTACTTAGGAGAGAGGATAGGCTAGCAACACCTGAAGGAGCCTATCAGAAGGAGTCTCTGACGTCTCCTGCTGGCACTGGCCACTCAGAGCAGTCCAGTGTGCCAGCAGCACCTCTGTTTCCAAGATGGCAGAGGTCTGGAGCACACTGGAGGAGCTCTGGGCACCTCCCAGGGGAGGTGCAGGTCAGGGGAGTGGTCACTCCCCTTTCCTTTGTCCAGTTTCGCGCCAGAGCAGGGCTGAGGGATCCCTGAACCGGTGTAGACTGGCTTATGCAGAGATGGGCACCATCTGTGCCCATCAAAGCATTTCCAGAGACTGGGTGAGGCTACTCCTCCCCAGCCCTGACACCTTTTTCCAAAGGGAGAGGGTGTAACACCCTCTCTCTGAGGAAGTCCTTTGTTCTTCCATCCTGGGCCAAGCCTGGCTGGACCCCAGGAGGGCAGAAACCTGTCTGAGGGGTTGGCAATCAGCTACAGTGAAACCCCGGGAAAGGTAGTTTGGCAGTACCCGGGTCTGAGCTAGACACTCGGGGGATCATGGAATTGTCTCCCCAATGCCAGAATGGCATTGGGGTGACAATTCCATGATCTTAGACATGTTACATGGCCATGTTCGAAATTACCATTGTGACGCTATACATATGTCGTGACATATGTATAGTGCACGCGTGTAATGGTGTCTCGCACTCACAAAGTCTGGGAAATTTGCCCTGAACAATGTGGGAGCACCTTGGCTAGTGCCAGGGTGCCCACACACTAAGTAACTTAGCACCCAACCTTTACCAGGTAAAGGTTAGACATATAGGTGACTTATAAGTTACTTAAGTGCAGTGGTAAATGGCTGTGAAATAACGTGGACGTTATTTCACTCAGGCTGCACTGGCAGGCCTGTGTAAGAATTGTCAGATCTCCCTATGGGTGGCACAAGAAATGCTGCAGCCCATAGGGATCTCCTGGAACCCCAATACCCTGGGTACCTCAGTACCAAATACTAGGGAATTATAAGGGTGTTCCAGTATGCCAATGTAAATTGGTGAAATTGGTCACTAGCCTGTTAGTGACAATTTGGAAAGAAAATGAGAGAGCATAACCACTGAGGTTCTGGATAGCAGAGCCTCAGTGAGACAGTTAGTCATAATACAGGTAATACATACAGGGCACACTTATGAGCACTGGGGCCCTGGCTGGCAGGGTCCCAGTGACACATACAACTAAAACAACATATATACAGTGAAATATGGGGGTAACATGCCAGGCAAGATGGTACTTTCCTACAGTGACCTTTTTATATCATACTTTTAATTGTGAATGTTTTAGGTCACGTTTCCTGCCCCATCTGGCAGCTACTCGCCGCTTGCTATTCTACAATTATTGGTAGTCACGTTATCGATACTATGGAGATCCCACTGCAGGGACCAAGTGAGGTAAGATGGGGTGCAGCATGGTGGTTGTGATCAAGGGCAAAGTGAGGCAGTCCACTGCAGTGCTCTGTGCCTGCAGTACACACAGCCCAACACCCCAGGAGAGATGGGGGACAGGGTAACATCGCTATCTAAGAGGAGAGACTGAGAGCGCATGAAGGTCCAGCATACGTGCTCCCAAATTATCTAAGTTTCAAAAAGGAGTATGGAGTTCCTATGCGGAGGAGAGTGTCTGTATGAACAGGTCGGTAATAACCTGAGGGATCAGGAGGGGGCATCTGACTGCTCAGGAGCAAGAGCCCTCACACACACCCAGATGGGTGTCATGCTTCATCAGTAGGCATGCTCCACATTGGGCCGGTGCTGCAATGCCCAACAGGCCCTCAGGGGGGCTCTCTGCCAAAGATCTTCTGTTTTTTGCTCTGTGAGAAGTGTAGGTGCTCTAGGTGTAGACTGACATGCATGTAAGTGGGTCAAAATAGACTCTGATACCTTAACAATTTTAATATGTGGGTCCTCTTTTCTAGATTAAGAACTATAATAATAGCGACTAGAAACGGATAAAATGGTCTGTGCCATTGATCAATGGCAGTTCATCAGGACTGAGAGACCTAATCTACACAGCGGATGAGAAAGATGTGAAATGTTGGTAAATAGTGCCCAATCACAGGTGGTATGCGTAAATGTTATACCTCCTCTTGTTAAAGAAAAAACCGACCCTATTTGGGTCGATAGTCTAACTCCCTCTAGTGAAAGCAGACTGTACTGAGTTTGTGGGTCATCAGCTTTGGTAGCGCACACTACGCTTTGTAACCTACCCCGTTTGTGCCACCTCGGAGGTGCCACTGGTTTTTAATCTAACAATAGAAGGTATAACATTTACGTATACCACCTGTGATTGGGCACTGTTTACCAACATTTTACATCCTTATTAACCTCTTTGTAGATTAGGTCTCTCGGTCCTGATGAATTGACGTTGATAGATAGCAACTACACACAGCAAGAAACATGTTGACCCATTTATATACCATGTTTAGAGCTGGGATAGACCATGTGGAAGGCCACTTTTGTGGCTCCAAACCGTGAAAAACAACATGTCATCCGACTACGTTAGTTTAACCCTCTCCCACCCACGCACTTGTTAAACAAGCATTGGCATTGCCAAATAGGTTTGGCTTTAAAGGAATGTTGTATGGTAACATGAAGCATTACCAGTAAATAGCATGGGAATAGATATGTATTAGTGTGAAAGCTGAGATCTGTAGAATAATGTTAGTGTAGGTTAAAAGTTGCACTATCCAGATAGACCCAAACATCCCTGTAGGTTAATGTCTGCCTTCTTCCAATCTGTGCTGCTGCCAGAGAGAAGGACTATAACTTATTTAGTTGTCTAAGACACTGCAATGCTAATAAAATGTCTTGTCTGGGCCCATGGAAGTTTAACCTAAGCCAGTTAGATAAACAAAATGTTCACAGCAAGTGGAGGGCAAGCAAATGTTTGCGGAAGCGCACAACTTATGCACAATAATATGTACTCCTGTCTCCCAATGTGGGCAGAGCCAAAGTCCCTCTCTAGTGTTGCCCACATATTTGTCTGGCGACAACTGTGCTGCGAAGTCAGACCATAAAAAGAGACTATGACGGGTTTGCAGGTGTTCTTGTTCGGGTATAGTGGTCCTGCAGGAAATAGGCCCGAATGCCTATTAAACAAGGAATTCATGACTACCACCAGATCAACACAAAAGGAATTTTGTTGCATAAAGAGGGTGTGATTCTGTCTCATCGCAGTGATAAAGCATTGAACAGATTTTTTTTAAACTTTATTTTATTGAGTTTCATAAAATACATTTTGACTTTTGAGTAGTGCAAGATCCTAAGTACATGGAGATGTACCATAATCACATGTTGTGGCATTGGAAGTAGCAACAATCGCAGATACAACAAAGAGCAGGGGCCCTCAACAGGTCCCCCAAGAGACAGTGCATTACTAAATTCAAGTCATTAATTCAGGCACATGGTAAAGAATACACCTTTTACCCACTTGGCTGTCATGTCAATAAACATTAACTCGGAGGCCATCACATTTTACCCCTCAACACTGGAGCCAGCTTCAGAGCTGGAAGAGTTTGCATCGTTAAAGTTGCCGAGGAGGAGTCCTCATGTCATAATCACATTCATAGCACTTTCATCAGTGCAATGTAGGCACATGTGGGCTTCATTAGCCACTCACCATTCAAGGAGAACCAGCAGCCACACATTCATCACTGGTGACCTAGGACCCATCCAGCTAATGGCTACCCTCCGTTTTGCCATTTAAAGAGCAAGTTTTTTTTTTTTTTTTTTTTTTCTTTTTTTAAACCACACCTAGGAGGCAAGCCATCGGGGTCAGAGGAATCTCTATACTGATGGCTCTTGTAATCCTAGGAATCACTTCCCTCCAAAATCTCTGGATCCCAGCATAGTCCCAGGTTAGATGCAAGAAGTTAGCCCCCAACTCT